>NC_057797.1:150339627-150939627 GCF_018294505.1 Triticum aestivum | reverse complement strand
GGGACTCTGTAAATCAGCGGGCGTCAACCTATGTATATAAAGGGACGGTCCGGCAGCGGTTTAGGGACAGACAACAACTCGAGAGCCAGAAAAAGCGGTTTCGCTCCCTGGCTTCGAAACCCTAGCAATACCAATCACAACTAGACGTAGGCTTTTACCTTCCTCGAAGGGGCTGAACTAGTATAAAATTCCCCGTGTCCCCTTGTCCGGTTTAACCCCTTAAAGCTAACCCGTAGCGATGGCTCCACGACTAAGTCCTTTCACAAGGACATCTGCCATGACAAACCCACGACGGTTGGCGCCCACCGTGGGGCTATCGCACGATGGTTTTGAGTTCTTGAAGGGCAGCTTCAATGGACTCAAGGGATACGCTGTGGGCCGGATGACGAAGAGTCGTCGCGGCAAGCTCTACGTCGACAACGTAGGATGGGGTCCCGAGGCCGATTCAATCGAATACGGGTACCGGGTCCCCTTTGGTGGGATTCACGTCTTCATCGGCAAGATCGACGAACCGGCCCCTGAGCCGGACATCTACACCGACATCATCGAAACGGCTCGGCGTGCAAGTTCTTCGCCGGTTCAGCCCGAGGCAAGGCATGTTTTCATGGGTGTCATCCATGGATCGAGGTACGAGGATGGACCGGTGTCCGATGGAGAGACCGTGGTCTGTTCTGATGACGAGTCTTCTGGAGAGACCGAATCACTTTACCAGTTGCAGGACGGCCGGATTGATGGAGGATCCGAGGGCAACAGTATTCCAGATTCCCCCGATCTACCAAACTGGGCCGCCATCTTCATGGCCGGCACACAATCGGCACCTCATTCATCTACCGCCGCAGCAATGCTCCCCGGTTCAACAACAGCCACACCAGCAGGGGCAGGAAGCTCGGCGCCACCTCTGGCCCAAGTCCTGTCTGATTTGTTCGACGCTTTGGCAACGTTGATGGCCGCGGAGGTGGATGCAGCAGCCAGGGATCAGCACAATGCGGAGATTGCAAAGGTAAAAGATTAGATAGCCCAGGCTAAAGTGGACCTGGCAACAGAGAATACTAGGATGGCTATAGAGCGGGCTGAATTGGAAGCACAGGCCTACCGGATTAGACTGGATCAGAATGCTTCAGAGGAAGTCATGAGAAGAAGGTATCGATCACGTCTCCCGTCGGTTTATGAGCCGCAGAATCTCTTCAACACACCAGGAGAAGGAGCGGGTAGCCAACCCACACTAAACCGGGCGGGGGCGCCGAGAAAAGGAGCGCCGGTTCAACCGCGCACGACGGACCCGCCTCGCCAGAACAACATTGTGCCATAGTATGTACCAACACCGCCCGGGCATTATTCCAACCTGTTGGACAACATTGTGGCCGCCGCTTCACGCCTGGCGGCCCTCCCAACCGACGGCGAGTCACCAGTTGCAGTGGAAGCATGTCGGGCCAGGGATCTCCTTCAAACAACACTAAATCAACAGCAGGCGTATTCACACAGTCGTGAGAGGATTCATTCTACTCCCCGTCCAAGCCGGAGCTATAGCAGACATGTGGAGGACGAACCGACCGTAGTAGTGCACGTCACCGAAATTCACCACGAGGGAACAACCCGGCCGGGGGAGGCGCTAATGCGCAAGATGTTGTGGACCATGGCCGCGCACGTCGGGAGGCCGAGTTGGCGGCTCGACACGGAGCGCGACAGCATACTCCGGTTCACCCCACGGCCTCCGTGGAGCCAGGAGTGATGTTCAGTTCCTTAGGGGTGCCGTGTCTAACCCCCGCTTTGTGTAATGTGAGACTGCCCAAGGATTTTAAGGGACCTTGTAAGGTACCAAATTACACCGCCGATTTGCAACCAGAGGCATGGGTGGAGAGCTATGAGATGGCAATGGAGATGTTAGATGTGGATGAGGCAGTTTGTGCGAAATATTTCACCATGATGTTGGAAGGAACAGCTCACACTTGGTTGAAGAGCTTGCTGGCCAACTCTGTTGGATCATGGGCTGAATTGAAGCACCGGTTTATCCAGAACTTCAAGGATACGTGTAAGCAGCCGATGTCAATCGTGGATCTGGCCGCTTGTGTCCAAGAGGAAGGGGAGTCCACGACCCATTGGGTCAAACGGGCCTCAACAATTTTACATTCATCAGATCGTATCAATGCAGACACTGCAGTGTTAACATTAGAGGGCAATTGTCATTTCAAACCGCTAAAACAGAAATTGGGAAGGCTCAAACGTCACTGCAATGATATGTCAACACTCATGGCCGATTTGGTTAAATACGCCGATTCAGATAATACCAAGGATCCAGATTCAGAGGAGGACAAACCGGAGAAAGGTAAGAAGAATGGCAATGCCAAGGGTCAACAGCATAATCCGACAGACCATGGAAACGATGGTAAGTGCAAGGCCGACAGTAGCTTGGACTTTGTTGCAAATACCAGCGCGCAGGAGAATGGCCAGTGCCGTAAGGGCAAGCAGCCCTAGAGGGGTGGAGGTTCAGGCCCCAATTTGGAGCGCTTGTTAAATCAGCCCTGTCCAAAGCATGGATCGAAGGAGAAACTAGCATCACATCTTTGGAAGGACTGCTATATCATGCGGGATTTCAAGAATTCCAATATGTTCCAATATGACAACGGCCCGCCCGGCGGTTCAGGAGGAGGTTTCCACGGGCCGGGTTACGGAAGTGGTGGATCCGGTTTAGGGTTTCAAGGCAACCAAACCGGACACGTCAATCAAGGGCACCAAGGCAACCTGGGAGGTTACAACCATCAGGGGAATTAGCAGCAGCAGCAGTCGGGTTATCAGGGCAATCCCAAACAGCTGAACAGCGGTCAATATCATGTCTTCACTACTAGTTTGTGCAAACATGATCAGAAGCTTCACAAAAGGGCAGTAAACTCTGTTGAGTTGGCAGTACCTCAATATTTACGCTGGTCTGAGCAACCTATTTTGTGGAGTAGAGATGATCACCCACCCCGGGTTGATAATCCAGGTCACTTGGCCCTGGTGGTGGCCCCTCAAGTTGGGGGATACAAGTTTACAAAAGTACTCATGGATGGGGGAAGTAGTATCAATATTTTGTATTATGATACATTCCGCCGTATGGGGTTGACAGATAAGGATCTTAAACCGTCAAATACAGTCTTTCATGGTGTGGTGCCTGGTAAGTCTGCATATCCTGTTGGCAAGATAGCTTTGGAGGTAGCTTTTGGAGATGACTATGATTCAAGGTCAGAAACATTGACATTTGAGGTGGTAAAGATCAAAAGTCCATACCACGCCTTGTTTGGGCGGCCGGCTTATGCTAAGTTTATGGCAAGGCCATGTTATGTTTATCTACAGCTTAAAATGCCAGGTCATAAAGGGACTATCATAGTACATGGAAGTAGAAAGATTGCTTTGGAGTGTGAAGAAGGTGATGCGGCTTATGCTGAGTCGGTTTGTGCCACGGAGGAGTTGAAATTCTATAAGGAGCAAGTTGATCCGGCAGACATGACCTCTTTGAAAAAGCCAACTACAGAACATGATCCAGCGTTGAAGTTCAAATCGTCTATAGACACTAAGATGGTTGACTTTGTTCCTGGAGATTCATCCAAACAGTTCAGCATCAGTGCTAACCTGGATCCCAAATAGGAAAGCGCGCTCATCGAGTTCATCCGTGAGAATCGGGACATCTTTGCATGGAAACCTTCTGACATGCCAGGTGTACCGAGGGAACTCGCTGAGCACACACTCAACATTGATCCTAAGTTTAAACCGTACCAGCAGTTCCTCCGCCGTTTCAATGAAGAGAGACGTAAGGCTATAGGTGAAGAGGTAGCCCGTCTCTTGGCCGCAGGGTTTATTGTCGAAGTTTTTCATCTAGAGTGGTTAGCTAATCCGGTGCTGGTTCTTAAGAAAAACGGCACTTAGCGCATGTGTGTGGACTACACAGATTTAAACAAGGCTTGCCCTGTAGACCCCTTTGCTCTCCCTCGCATTGATCAGATAATTGATGCTACGGCGAGTTGTGACCGTTTGTGTTTTCTGGATGCTTACTCTGGTTATCATCAGATCAAAATGGCGGTTAAGGACCAGGAGAAAACAACTTTCTTAACTCCCTTTGGAGCCTTCTGCTATGTTTCCATGCCTTTTGGACTCAAGAGTGCCCAGGCAACTTACCAACGATGTGTTCAGAATTGCCTTCATAAACAAATTGGGCGCAATGTTCATGCATATGTGGATGATATTGTAGTCAAGTCCAGAAAGGAGGAGACATTGATAGATGATCTACGAGAAACCTTTGACAATCTCCGGGTTTACAAGATGATGCTCAATCCGGAGAAGTGTGTATTCGGTGTCCCGGCAGGCAAGCTCTTAGGCTTTCTGGTATCAAACAGAGGCATTGAGGCCAATCCGGAAAAGATTGCAGCAATTACATCCTTGGCTAAACCGGAGTGTATTAACGATGTTCAACGTTTGGCCGGCCGGATTACAGCCTTGAGCCAGTTTATCAGTCGCCTTGGAGAGAAGGCCATCCCTTTATATCAGATGCTCAAGAAAACAGATAACTTTGTCTGGAGCGAGACAGCTGATAAAGCGTTCGAGGATCTGAAGAGGCAGCTAGCTGAACCGCCCGTGCTTGCAGCGTCGATCGATAAAGAGCCATTATTATTATATGTGGCTGCTAATGCTCGGGCTGTTAGTGTAGCCATTGTGGTAGAGCGCAAGGAGCTTGGCAAGGAATATCTGGTTCAACGGCCGGTTTATTATATCAGCGAGGTGCTCATTGAGTCAAAGCAGAGGTATCCGCATTGGCAGAAGCTGATGTATGGGGTATTTATGGCAAGCCGGAAGCTTAAACATTATTTTCAGGGCCATCCTATCATAGTGGTCAGTTCAGCTCCTCTGGACGACATCATTCAAAACAGAGAAGCAACTGGCCGGATTGCCAAGTGGGCTATTGAGCTTGGACCTCATGGACTCAAATATATACCCCGCACAGCGATCAAATCCCAGGCACTCGTGGATTTCATCAATGATTGGACAGAGTTACAGGCACCTAAAGAGAAACCAGATAATACATATTGGACTATTCATTTTGATGGATCCAGACAGTTGGAGGGCTCGGGGGCTGGAGTCATACTAACTTCCCCACGAGGTGACAAGTTTTGTTATGTCCTCCGTTTAATGTTCCCTTGTACTAACAATGCAACTGAATATGAGGCTTTGCTCCATGGTCTTCGGATGGCTAAGGAGATGAATTTGAGCCAGGTTAAGTGCTCCGGCGATTCAGATTTAGTGTCTCAGCAGGTGTCTGGCACTTGGTATTCTAAGGACCCACTCATGGCTGCATATCGGCGAGAGGTGGACGCAGTGGCTGGTCACTTTAAAGGTTATCAGGTGGACCATATAGACCGGCGGAAGAATGAAGCGGTGGACGCTTTAAGTCGTCTTGGTTCTCAGCGTAAACCGGTCCCGCCTAATGTTTTTCTTGATGTGTTGCATAATCCGTTAGTCAAAGTGCCAACCGAAGAAGATTTGGCTGTTCCTGATCCGGAGGCTTAGTTGGTGGTAGCTCTGCATGCCATACTGGATTGGACGATCCCATATCTGGCTTACATGATCCGGGGCGAGTTACCAGACGATGAAACGTTGGCTCGACAGATAATCCGGCGTTCCAAGTCCATGACCATACTCAACGGGGAGTTACATCGTTACAGTGTTTCAGGAGCAATTCGGCGCTGTGTTTCTCCTCAAGAAGGTTGTGAGATTTTGCGAGAAATCCATGAAGGGGATTGCGGTCACCACGCCGGTTCAAAGCCGTTGGTTGCCAAAGCTTTTCGCCACGGTTTTTACTGGTTGACGGCGCATGCTGATGCGGAGGATTTAGTCAAGAGATGTGATGGATGTAAAAATTTGCCCGCTGTGCGCACGTTCCGGCTCAAGAGTTGCGGATGATTCCAATTACGTGGCCATTTGCAACTTGGGGGCTTGATATGGTTGGACCCTTCAAGCGTTCTAAGGACAAAAGACCCACCTGTTAGTAGCAGTTGATAAATTCAATAAATGGGTGGAGGCAGAGCCAGTCAGCAAGTGTGATGCAGCCACGACGGTTCAATTCATCAAGAAGGTGATATTCTGGTTTGGTTTTTCACACAACATTATAACAGATAATGGTACTAATCCATCAAAAGGGGAGATGGAAGAATTCTATCAATGTGAGCACATCCGGCTTGAGCTAGCGTCGGTGGCTCACCCCCAATCTAATGGTCAAGCAGAAAGGGCAAACCAAGAAATTCTTCGGGGTATCAAACCAAGGCTTATGGTTCCCTTAAAGAGGACGCCGGGTTATTGGGTTGAGGAGCTACCTTCTGTATTATGGAGCATCAACACCACACCCAATAGGTCTACGGGTTATACACCTTTCTTCATGGTCTATGGAGCGGAGGCGGTTTTTCCTAGTGACATCCGTCACGATTCGCCCCGTGTGGCAGCTTATGTTGAAGCTGATAATGAGAAGGCACGTCAGGATTCACCGGACCTGTTGGATGAAGAGCGTGATCTTGCAGCAGCACGATCGGCGATTTATCAACAAGATCTCCGACATTATCACAGCCGCCGGGTTAAAACCAGAACCTTTCAAGAAGGTGATTTGGTGCTCCGGCTCATCCAGGATCAGACTGATATGCACAAATTATCCCCACCTTGGGAAGGACCCTTTGTGGTCAGCAAAAATCTGCACAACGGATCTTACTACCTCATTGATGTTCGAGAGCATGAAGACTCACGTCAATCGGAGGAGGAGACCAAGCGGCCATGGAACATAGCTCTCCTTCGGCTTTACTATACTTGAAGCCATAGGCTCTTCATCTGTACATATTTATGACAGTGTATATATCATATAATAAACCGGAGCCTCCGTTATAAGCGGGGTATCTGTTCTTTTTATATTCTGTGTGTGCTTTTACAAGTTAACTGACAAAGCGGAGTTTTTGTTAATCCGGCTTTAGCAGCTGCATAGATATCAAGAAAATCACTAGGGGGCTTGGTCATATTTGAACTACAGCTACACCTCTTGATCGGTTTTTAAACCACGAAGGGATATCACTAGGGGGCTTGGTTGTCCTCACACCATAGCTACACCTCTTGATAGGCATTTAAGCCACAAGGGAAAAAAATTGTGAAGCCAAAGAGAGTGTTGTACATAGTACAGACTCAAACATGGGCACACACTGAGCATCACTCACAAAGTTACTTGGGGGCTCTTTTTGCAAAGCAACAAAGAGTTTGAAAGGACCCTCGTAATTGGCTATCAAGCCACGACTTGGAAGCCTGGTGTATTCACCTAAAAACCCGGGTTAACCTGCCTTCATCAAGTAAGCCACCCCTGTCCAGGTAATCCTGGTATGACCCATCGAATGTTTGACAAGTCAATCTTTTACAGACCCTGAACTTGTCACAGTTAAAACAATGATTGGTTAATTGGAGGCCCATCTTAAAAGTCTTTGTTAAATGGTTTAACTCAGAGGCCTGGCAGCCCATGAAAAGCCTCGATTTGGAGCCTGGCAGCTCGTAAAAAGCCTTGCATATTTTCCTGTTTGAATTTTGTTTCTTGAAAATCATAAGTATTTTTTGATAAACCGGTGTCCTTGACCCGACTTGCTTCTCACCTACAAGTTGTGGGCACATGATCAATTATAAACCGGTGTTCATTGACCCGGTCTGGTTTGACAAAATCGCCAGTGTTATACAGATAATCCGGTGGTTATCCCGGTCCGGTTTAATATATAGACCGACATTATGAAGATGGAGTTATCAACGTTCCAGATTGGTATTAACACCTTTGCCGTATACATGTTTGGTCAACCAATGAGGTATGTTCTGTACATTACTTTTTGTACAAACACTTGATTATTCATCTAGGTACTATATACTTCTTGGACATCATGACACGTCTAGCGGTAAACCGCTAGATACTTGTAAATTGTTGTACCCAGGAATGCAATTCATCATGGGTTATGCATAAATATATCCCAAAGGGCGGCACAGATTGTCACAAAGTATTATGAAACATGCTCGATGGCATGGCAGATAACGGAGTTTCAGCTATCCTATTACATGAAGCTTCAAAGCGGCTCAAACAGTATCATTGTTTTTCACAGTAGCCATATAAACCGGCGACCAGATCAGGACTCTTCATCGCGACGGTTTGACAGTTGAGGGTTAGTTGGTGTAGGCACTTCTTCATCCCTCCCCAGACGCTGGAAATCAGCCGTTGACCAGTCGATTCCAGTTAATGCTTGGAAGGGTTAATATCAGGGGCGTAAGTGTGCTTACGAATCGGAGGCACACGTTCTTCGACTTCACGGATGTCGGCCGGCTGTCTTTTCCCTTCTGCATCATAAAACAGTTGAAAATGGGACAAATAGGTATCATGAGCCAACTTGCTGGCTGCTGGCCGCATCTGTTTGGTCAGGCACCAAAGATCATCATTGTTGAAGTTTGAACCGTCTTCTTTAACGCCTGGGTATCCTTTAATGATATCCTCCACTGCAAGGTCTGGAATCTAGGCTTTGGCTCGAATAAGGGCGGTTAAAGCTCCTGCTCTGGCAGCTGCTCTCTTCAACTCGGCAATACGGGCTGGTAACATGCCCAGCTTCTCAAGGGTCTCCTTAATCAAAGTTGGAGCCGATTTGTTATAAGCTGCCGTGCTAATAACCCGCTGAGACCTAGAGTATAGTTGTTGAACCAATGTATATGCCGCTTTGAGCTTCATCCGCATATCTGTACCCAGCTGAGCGATCCGAGTGCCTGCCAAAGATTTTATGAACATTTTGGTCAGCTATAAGATTCATCGACTGGCGCAACACACATAAGCAGACACTTACCAAAGATAGCAGAGGTCATAGCATTGATTTGGCGTTTCAAACCGGCTAGTTCTTCAACCACTGGCTTCAGGGCTGCCTCGGCGTCTACAACTCTTTTGGTTAAACCGGATTTCTCGGTTTCCCATTCAGCGTGTTCTTGGTTGAAGGATTCTTTTAGCTTTTCCATTACGGCCAGGGCCTGGGTCAGCTCCTCTTTGGCTTTTGCAGCCTCGGCTTGTTGTGACTTCACATTTTCTTGCAAGTCAGAATTTCGAGCATCTTTGTTTCTCAGTTCAGCCTACAACATTGAAGGTATATTCAACAAACAACATATATATGTGCTAAGTATAAAGCATATAACAAGTTATACACTTCATACTTGGGGGCTAATGCCTATTTGCTCTAAAAAGTGCTACAATTTACACAAGTCTCCAGAAGAATGCAAACGTTATCCTTGACACTTGGGGGCTAATGTGCGTCGATTCTAAAGTGGAGGTGCAGATTAAAACCCAGATTAACCTTCTAAGTTAAACCGTCCTTTGGGGGCTATGCTGCAGAACGTTATCTAATTATTTCAAGATGAGTTTTACCTCTTAGTAGAGACTTGCCATTGCAAGGATCAATGATGAGAAGTGTAAAGTGTCACAAAGACCCGGTTTATGATTAATAATCATATAAACGACCCTTGGGGGCTACTTGGGATAGTAATTCAGTTGTAAATCAATCAACAAAAGGAGAGGAATTTACCTCATATCGCTCTTTCATCAAGTTCACCAAACCGGCTTCATAATCCCGGTTTGAGTGCAGACGGTTCAAGAAGCCAGAATGAAGCTCATCAGCGTTAAGATGAGCATAGCTTGATAAGTCGCTGCTCCATTTATCTTTATCCCGGGCAGCTTGCTCTTCTTTGGCACTCCGCTGAGCCAAAATGATGGGATGGCCAGGGGAGCTGTGGCCCATTCCAGTAATAATAACATCATCACCTTGGCCTTCAGGGTTTTTGGTTGATGATACTGGAATTTCAGTGTCTTTCACCAGACTAGGTCGGTTTGGTTCTGCCGGTTCAGTATCAGGTGCGGCAGGCTCAGCATCTGTTGGTTCATCGGTATGTTGGCCTTCAAGGGGTGGATCATTAAAAGTAGCTTCAGGATGAGGGCCTTCCGGTTCACCAGTCTGTTCCGGTTCACCTCTTGGTTCTTCTTCTTCGGTGATAGGGTCTTCTGGCAGATTGGTGACCTAAGCTTTCTTGCTGGGTCTGGCTTTGGCCCTGCAAACAGAATAAAAGAGGATTAACATCCTATTCAAAGGATTTATGGCGCATTGAAAGGAAAGGTTTTTACAACTCACCCGACCACAGTTTTCAAAGGGGGGAGTTGAGTTGATGTCGATTCACTAGAAGATGAAGGAGGTGTCACCTAATAATTTGAATTGGACGGATTAAGAGGCTGTCTGAAATAACCTGCCTTGGGGTAAGAATGGTCAGAAGTAGGAGAGACCTCAGACCGGCGCTTCCGAACCGGAGTATCAGGTAAACCGGCTGAAGTGACCTGTTGGCCACTGTGCTGGGTTGTCCGGCGAGCTTCATGCTGTTGAGTCTTCAAAATAAATGTTGGATCCAAGTGAGCAAGAGGATGAGAAAAGCTTACTTTCCGGACTGCTTGGCGAGTTTTTTGTGTTGGCATAGAGTCTGAACCAAAGGAAAGGGTAATTACCTCTACGTCATCAGCTTGACTAGCTTCTGCGTCCTCCTGAGGAAGATCATTGTTAATGAGATGCATGAAAAGAGAGCCAAGTGAGTCAAGTTCTACCTCAACTTCTAGATCATCAGTATCATCATCAAGCTCCATATTAATCCGGTCAGCCATTTTCCGTTTTGACATCCGTTTTACGGCTTTGGTCTTTGGGCGGGATGGCTTGGCCGCCTTATCAACAGTCGGCTTTGCCGCTTTCTCTATGGTTTTTCGTTTCCATAAGGGGTCATCACCCTACATATAAAGAAGAAGGGTTACAGGTTGCATAAGTTAAAGATATTAGAGATGAAGAGGAAGTATAATGCTTACAGCAGGCGGTTTGTTCTTGGCATAGAAGGGACTCAGACCGGTTTGACTACAGATCAGTTCCGACTCATTCAGAATCTTCTTTACACCCCCAGTGACTTCTTCCTCAGATAATTGGATGTTGTAATGGCGTTGAGGGTCGTCAACCTCACCGGTATATTCACACATTAAACCAGGACGCCGGCTTAGCGGCAAGATACTCCAGGATATCCAACAGCGCACAAAGTCCACGCCTGTTAAAACGTTTGCCATAAAGGCCCGGAGTTTGGCGAGTTGAGGAGCGTATTTTGCCCTTTCTGAAGAGCTCAGGCGTTGAGGCATGGGGTGAGTATTGGATAGTCTGTGATCACGAAAGCCAGGGAGGGGATTTTCGTCTTCAGGGGAAGTGTCTCTGCAATAAAACCAAGTTTGATTCCATTCCTTTGGGTGGCTATGATGTTTGGCATGAGGAAATTCAACTTCTTTCCGCTTTTGAATCGAGACACCACCAAGTTCTGTGTTCGGGCCATTTACAAACTCTGTGCGCCGGTTTAAGTGAAAGAAATCCCAAAATAGTTCTGCAGTTGGTTCTTCTTGTAAATATACTTCACAGAAGACCTGTAAGTTGCATAAATTGGAAACCGAGTTGGGACCAATATCTTGCGGATGAAGTTGGAAGCTGGCAAGCACATCTCGATAAAACTTTGACCCTGGCGGTTTGAAGCCACAGCCTATATGGTCAACAAAGACCACCACCTCGCCCTGCCTTGGGGTTGGAAGATTTTCTGTTCCTGGAACTCGCCATTTGATTTCAGTTTTCTTAGGCAGGGAGCCGATGCTAACCATCTCATTCAACTGAATCTCAGTAACCCGGGAGCGAGCCCAGTTGCAGGCAATGAATTGTTTGGCCATTGCGAAACAAAACAAGCTGAAAATGAAAGGCCAGTTTATAAATTACGCATGATTATATGCAAGAGACAAGGGAGTAAGAAACATACTGATATGCGAAATGGTGTAAACCGGAGACTAATGCAATAAGGGAAAAAGGTAATACTAGCACAGGATTACTCAGACACTGTTAAAACGGAGTATAGTTATAAAGGTAAAATGTCTGAGTAATCCTGTGCTACTTATGAAGTGATAATGGAAGGTTAGCTACGACAAGGAGTGCGTCAGATATGAAGTATTCACCTAAAGGCCATGAAAGAGCAACACTGAAAGCTTTGACGAACCTCAAGAACAGCGAAGAACAAGGAAACCCTAATGGATCTAAGAAAGAAAGGGGAAAAGACTTACTGCGATGGCGGAAATAGCGGAAGGGCGCTGTGAAACTCTGATGCGAACAGGTTGATGCAGCGGCCAACGGCGAAGCAGAGGTGGAGTTCGAAGATGACGGCGGTGCTCGGGTGCGAGGTCATCGAGAGGAAGAAGAAGAGATGAATGGGTAGCAGAAATAAAAGAAAAGGGGTCTGTTGTCCCTATTTATAGGCCGAAGAGATGAGACGGCAAGTGCAGGAATCGAGGAGCCAAAAAATGGATAAGTTAATAGGGGTGTCGCCTCGATGGCTGAAGACATATTAAATGAAGGTAATCTTCGACATCAACGGATAGATGATGTCAGGGCGGTTTATCATAATCTTGAAGTATGACGTCACGACGGTTTACAAGATCGAGGTGAAGATATGTGGGAAGAATTTTTCTAACTATAGAAGATTGACATGAACGAGTTCAAACCAATCTGGGGCCTAATGTTGGGGATATTACTACTGGAGGTAAACCGGCCTTATGTAGCCGGGTTCACTCCTTGAAGATTAGAAGCCCGTAAAGATGCAAGGATGATGGCGCTTCATGGAGGCCCAAGGCCCGAAGGCGGGTTAAAGCCTGTAAATGTAAACCGGCTTAGTCGTGTAACTTGTATTGTAAGATAGGAAGGATAGAGACTGAACTGGATACGTTTATGATCCGGCTTCGGGACTCTGTAAACCGGCGGACGTCAACCTATGTATATAAAGGGACAAACCGGCAGCGGTTTAGGGACAGACAACAACTTGAGAGCCAGAAAAAGCGGATTCGCTCCCTGGCCTTCGAAACCCTAGCAATACCAATCACAACTAGACGTAGGCTTTTACCTTCCTCGAAGGGGCCGGACTAGTATAAAATTCCCCGTGTCCCCTTGTCCGGTTTAACCCCTTAAAGCTAACCCATAGCGATGGCTCCACGACTAAGTCCTTTCACAAGGACATCTGCCGTGACAAACCCACGACACTTTTCATCGTTCTCATACTCGCACACTCCTCCCCCCTCGATATAGTATGCCTCTCGTACCACCTCTTACATGCATCCCTCTCTCTCTATCCTTCTCCTCATGCCTCATTTGCTTCTAACACACACATGCATGTATACTGATCGATCTCCCAACATATACCTAGATCGACTGTAACTACCCCCCATCGATTGACGTACCTCACAAGTTATGTCTCTCCTTTCTCTAACAAAGGGCAATTGATCTTCCTATGTAGTTACGTCTGCTTACCACAGCCACATCGTCCCCCCTCATCATTCATGCATGCCTCCTGACCCGTCTCTCACACGCACGTGCACAGACAACAAGCAGTCATCTCCTCTCTTATTGACATTGCGGGCGTGCCCTCCGTTTGTCTAGCAAGCCTATCCCACCATTTGTTAGAAGCAACTCCACTACCACTACCACCCCCTCCAACACTCTAGCTCTGTCTCTCTCCCAACCTTATTCCTTTCCTGCACATATGCATGGATGTCGATCGATCTCCCTTAATACATGAGGCAGATCGATCTCCTTAATACATGAGGTAGGCCTCTCTCCTCCTCCACACATATACCGGCCATTGTACCTCTATAGTTAATTGGGCCTCCCCGTTCCCCCACCACACACCGATAGTCGAGCGCTGCAGGTAGGTATCCATGCCACAGCGACAAACTGCACATGTCCCATCTCACGTTCCAGTATGCCAGCCACTCTATATCTTTGACGTGGGCACACACAAATTCGATGGCACTCTTTATCGATCGCGCGCACACACACACACATCATCCCTCTCTTCGATTCTATGGACACCTCAAGATGCATTTGTATGAGTAGTTTATCTTGTGAGAGAAAAGGTTGAATGAGGGAAGGCCTTATTTGTGAACGTGGAGAGGCGTGTGCGTATATTTTTGCAAAATTGCCATAGTTTCTTTCCTATCTGTTAGATATAAAGACGGCCTATATTGCAGGATGGCACGCACACCATCATCACCAACTCTATTTTCTACTCCCTCCGTCCGAAAATACTTGTCATCAAAATGGATAAAAAGAGATGTATCTAAAACTAAAATACGTCTAGGTACATTTCCTTTTATCCATTTTGATGACAAGTATTTCCAAACGGAGGGAGTATTTGTCTTTTTAGAGATTTCAACAAGTGACTATGACCAGACCTTACCAACATACTCAAAAATGTAGTCCATAATTTTGATGTTACCCTCTTTTCTTGGCGGTGCAGTGCCATCTGGATACCTCATAAATAAATAAAGTACTACATGATACTAATATATGATACATGGCGCATGAGTACTAAGTATTATTAATACAGTTTTGCTAGATCTCATCTAGATGAGATATAATTTGGTCTCACTCATATTTTATAGGCATTGGATGTGATGCTATATAAGATGCGTGTGTGCTGACGTGGGTTGTATTTGTTCTTGTGCAACGAACTAACCACTGCATGTCATGTTTGATAGTCTCAAGTCATTAAAAGCATACAAGCCCCACGTCTCTTCTTGGTTGATTCCTCTATTTATGTCAAAAAATAAGAAACAACGTGAGAGTTAATGCACCATGCCTATGTGTTTACTATTTGGTTTTTGTAAGATGACTTAATACTCACCTAGACGGAGGGAGTATTCGATTTGACAGCGGGCGGCGCAGTCCCCGATACGGCTTTAATGCAGACGAGGGAGGGAGTAGCGGTTCCCGATATGTTGAACGGCCAATGCATCCTCCTTCAGTTAATGCATGAGGGAAGTAATGGGACGAGGTCCAGGAAAAGAGGCTGCACGATGTGAATGCAACGCAGTTTGCCCTCATTGTCCTCATATAAAGGCGCCCCTCCATTCCAATGCATCTACCACATCGTACACACCTAAGCATTTGCCTAAGCACCTACACTAAGCACAAAAGAGCTCACTCCAGACCCATGACAGCGATGCTCGTGAGCGGCCAGCGGCTGCGCCAGATGGTCCACGACGCCGGCCTGTGGCATGGCGCCGAGGATCATCTCCATATGGTGTTGGAGACCGGCTGGTGGATGGCCGCCTTCAACGCCAACTACGACTCTCAGTTGGACCAGATAATCGTTGCCACCAGCAAAAAGTTCACCGTCCTTAAGAAGCCCGCGGACGACATCGCCGTACTCCTCCAGCCCGTGCGCCCGGGCTCCTCATTGCCTGCCACCCTAATCGGCCTCCATGGCCGGAACCTCTTTCAAGCACTGGTGGCCCTACGACTGCCCGGTGACGCCACGAAGAATGTCCACCTGGAGGTCGCGCTCGCCGCGAGGCGCCTCGCCCTGCAAGAATTCGTCGACCTACACATCCACATGTACGAGGAAATCATGTACATAGGTATCTACAAGGCCAGTGAGGACGCTACAATGTTGGCCTTCCTCAACCGGTTGGAAGCCTTGGATGCCTTTGCTGAGAAGCACCTCGACCTCGCCACAAAAGCGACCGCTCCTTAGCCACCGGTCGGTGGCCCGGCGCACTAAGTTGAGAAGGAGGAGGTCGTACATTCGAGGATCCATCTTTCTTCTTGCCTTCTGTAACCACCACTGCGATCGCATCATCGTGGCCTTAATTCTTATTGTGCTGTTGCATTCTCGTTCTAGTCAATACCGACATGTGCGATCCCTTTGCTTAATTATATGCATCACTGTAACTAGTACTCCATCCGTCAATTTATAAGTTGTGCTTACCTTTTCCATCAACTTCGTGCAACGCGCGGGCATCTTGCTAGAAACACTAGAATATGTCTATATAATCCGTATGTGATAGTCCATTTGAAATCTCAAAAAATACAAATATTTAGGTACGGAGGGAGTAATATATTAGGAGTATATCAAAACTTTGGATCCGTCGCAACGCACGGGCACATTGCTGGTAAAAGGAAAAGGTCTGCCGCATTCACGTCGCACCTCCACACGCCCGGGAATCGGGAGTACAACACAGCTCGTCCGGCACGACACATAGCTTAGGGAAGGCGTGTTGCCTAGCATTTTCACTTTCATGTGGGACCGCCGTTGAGCAAACCGACACCCCGCCCGCTGCCGGGTTGGAAAACAGAAACGAGGGGAAGATCTAGCTGTAGCACGGAAGCCAAGAAATTTGGTGTCAGACGGGGCTCGTTGATAGAGTAGGAGCGGTGGGGTCGAGAGGGATGAGGGGCACGTCGGGGGGATGAGGATCCCCTGACGCGAACAATCCTACCATTCTGTCACTGACATGTGGGACCCATAAGCGTGGGTCCCACCTATCAGCGAAGGAAAGGCAGTGATAGCCACATTAGAGGATCCATGTCAACGTCGGGGGACGTCGTGCCATGGGTTGGAGCGGCATCGTGGGAATCACGTGTGGGTGTGGCAGTGGTAGAAACAAGAAACGTGATGGTCGCCGTGGTTCAACTTCCATGGACAAGCTGTCATGTCTGCTGACACATGTATATCAAAACTAGAGTGTTTATATTTCAAGCACGTGAACAAGTATTATTCTACTACTTTGGATCCGTTGCACCTACCTTTGAGTCAATAACATGTGGACCCGATAGGTGACTGGTCCACATGTAATGCTCCCTTAGGCAGAGGGGCAGTGGGGCCAAGAGGGGTGAGCCGCAGGTCGGGGGATGTGTGGTTTCATGGGTTCGAGCGGCGTCGTGGGAATCGCGGGTGGCTGTGGTAGAAACTTGATGCTCGCCGCATTTTAGGTGGCCCACATGTCATGCACACAAGCTGTCATGTCTACGGACACATGCACTGCACACCAATCACTGGAAGGAGTAGCAGAGAAAGCTATATATGCGGATAAATAGTTCCTTATAGTCAAGCGGACCCATGCTACTACTCTGTTCCAAAGACATGCACACCATCGAAATTTTCCATCCATATCAATATACACCGAGAGGGAATAATTTTTTTACAAGAGATGAAATAGTTCATCCATCCATAATGCCCTCCTGCTGGTGCACCCTTTTCTTCTTCTTCTTCTTCTTCTTCTTCTTCTTCTTCTTCTTCTTCTTCTTCTTCTTCTTCTTCTTCTTCTTCTTCTTCTTCTTCTTCTTCTTCTTCTTCTTCTTCTTCTTCTTCTTCTTCTTCTTCTTCTTCTTCTTCTTCTTCTTCTTCTTCTTCTTCTTCTTCTTCTTCTTCTTCTTCTTCTCATTCTCTATGGGAGACGGCTTCGCAACAAGTTCTTTGGACCTTGCAGCTATCTCGAAACTCACACGGGCATCGAGGCGGCGTATTTTATCCGCTCGTACGTCAAGGGATAATTCTCCCATCCAGACGACCTTAATGCCACTGTCTCGTCACCCTTCTAAAGATTTGTACCGAGCACAAAATTTGCTACGTCGAATAGGGATGGTGTCTGTTTATCACAAACTTCTACAGGAATTTTGATTCTAGTTTGTACGTCAGCGATGCTTTTCAAATCAAGGTTGTACGGCTTCAGCTTCTGTTTGTCCCCTTCGATGGCTGCCCCATAGAAGTATACATCCTCCCAAGACAAGAAATTGTGAAGCTCACGTGGTATGGAGGGCGAGTGTATGATGTGGTACACCAAAACATCATCTTCGTGGCACAGCTGAAGGACGACGGCACACTGGATCTTCCCAGGGGCACGCTCCGTGTACTCTGCGTCGAGACCGATGACCCTCGTCTCTACCTTTTCGAGGGAGTTGGATACATTGTTGATCCACTGCCGAACAACCCTTGGGTGGACGGTGACGGTGGCAACTATGCGCATCGAGGCTTCGATGGCGACATGTTGGACGCTAAAAACCTGCATCTCGATCTCTTCCGCCATTTGGAACCGCTGGAACAGAGGGCTATGATTTGGAGAATTAGGATTAGATGGCTAGTCTAATTGAAGTACTAGATGCTTATTTAAAGAGGTTAAAACAATGTGAACGCTGTGGGGTTTGGATGCAAATGAAGATGAAGGGGAGGTGAAGAAGCCAAGGAGAATCGGTTCCCGATGGAGAAGTAAATGGGAGAAGTGGTGTGCAGACAGTTGATTAGATGGCTAGGTAGACTAAACGAAAAGGCTATGCCGGTAGACTGATGGGTCGTACCTGTTCGTGTACGTGCCCATCCTTCCTGATAGGTGGGACCTATGCATGCAAACAGATTAAAAAATGTCCTGGATACAGAACATGGATAACACTGTATATTTAGTGTAGAATCTTTTTAGTACTTTGAATTTTGGCCACTACTTCTCCTGTTTAGTAACTTTTCTGAATTTTGGCCACTACTACAGTAAGTTCAAGTGAGTAACTATAGTAACTTCAAGTGAGTAACTCCATTTCTGATTTGTTTACATAAAACTAACCATGATATTTGTTCCTCTGTTCTGGTCATAATTATAATCTAATTGATGAACCCCTAATCATTCTCATAATGTTTATATGATGCACAATTATACTGCTGTCAAAACTACTCCATACACACACTGTCGAAACTGACAAGATGGTGGTGGAGGTGGGAATAAATGTTCAGTATTGGTGCATTTTCTGTGCTTACAAAATTCAGATTGAATTTCACTACCAAAAGAAAATAAGTGGAGATTAAATGTTGCTTTCCACTTACTTCACCGGTGTGTAACTCTTTTGGTGCATTTTCTGCAGAACCTATGTGTAGCTGCAGCATACAGGCCAGTTCATCAACTGCTCAAAGAAGAAAAGAAGGTGGCATTTCCTTGCCTTTAGCATACATGCCAGTTCACTTAATGTCCTCTGGTGCTATATTTCTGAGAACATCCAAGTTTTTACTTATCACTTTGCTAGCATTCACAAGTCTATTGAAGCGTGCATGTCTCTGTGAATCTTGCTGTCTACTCCAAGTAGATGGTGTGTAGCCTGGCAAAGGATATTAGTACTTGGTGCATTCTAAGTTTAAAACCACTCTAGATTTACAAGTGTTTACTGAAGATGACAAGTGTTTATTCAGTTCTAAATTTGAAGTAACTAGTAGACGAACAATATTCATCTTTTTCTGTATATGAAGAAGAATAAACCTAGCTAATTCAAATAATTCCAATTTTAGGGACATGTTTTTATCAACTCTTAGTTAAGGGGTTGTGGCACTTTTCAGTTTTCAGTTTTGTGCTGCTTGAATTGATTCTACAGGAATATTTAGGGAAGAGTCATGGCTATGCTTAGCTCTTTGTAAAATGAATGACTGAAATTGGACAATTGGAAACTTTAGGTATGTTTGCAATTGGACAAATGGTGTATAAATCCAAATAAAGCAAATAAATTCAAATGATTAAAATAAATCCAAATAAACATGGTTGATCTTCATTTTGCATAAACCTGGTTGAGCATTACAGAGTAATTGACAACAAATTGACCTGGTTGGAATTCATACAACAACAGTAACAGTTAACTGAACTTCTTTTGCGTGCATTTATCACTCCAGAAAACTTTCAGTAACAAGTGAGCAGCCTCTCCATTTTCTCAGTGAACTTTTGAGTGCATTTATCACTTGTTGGAGTGTGCTACATCTTCTGCAAATCACAAACTCCTTTAGTTTACATCTCAGTTTTAGCAAACACTACAGTTTCAGTAAAGGAGTCATAACTGAATTACAAGGACTGTAGTTTCTCTACAGTATTGGAACACTGAACATTTTCAGTTAACTGTAGCAAGAAAAACTTCCAAAAACTAGCAGATCTCCAAGAATGCCAAGAGTATTACTCAATGAATTTGATGGCATCAAACTAAATTTTCACTATAATCTGTTCATCATTTAGCAGCAGTGTACAACCTTTGTCCTGGATTATTTCTCTAGCTTTGTATCCCCTGACTGAATTTTCTCCGCCTGTACTGAGAACAACAAATTCAGACCCACAGCAACAAATTGAACAACAGCTGTAGCAGAGGCGGGCAGGGCAGACTCACCAGCATAGGCAGGAGTGGCAGCAGAGGCGAGGAAGGGGAAAAGGCAAAAGCAGCATCAGAGGTCTACGGCGCCGGTGTCGTCCACCAGTAGAAGCATGAGAGGCGGGAGTGGTCGGAATTGTCCACAGCACCGGCGGCCGAAGCGGACGAAATCGGAGGCGCAGGTGGGCGGCGAAGGTGGGCGGACGTGGGCGGCAACCTTCAACGGGGCCGGCGGCGTAGCTCGAGGAGGGCACCAGTGCAGGTCGCCTTCACGGTAGGCGGTGCAGGTGGTAAGCCACGACACAGGTGCAAGCGGGCGGCGGCACTATTGTTGGTTGTGGGCTGGGCCACGGTTCTGGTGTTGGTCGTGGCGCAGATCCAGGCGGGCGGCGGCGCAGCTGGGTAGCCGGCGATGGCTGCAAGGCACAGGCTACGAGGGAGGAGGAAGGAAAGAGATGGACTTCTTTGTGACGTGTTTAAAACTCTGTGGGGTTTTTTTGCAAAAAAACAAATACACTGCCCTGTGGACAACTTTTCCCGGACGGAGAGAGTACTAGTTAAATCCAAGCTATGGGTGTGAAGCACTGATATGCCAGTACATTTGATTGTGGCCTGTTCTAATTTTGTACCTGAACTTTTTTTAGAAAGGGATGTATGTCAACTTAATGTGCTAGTAGAACTTATTGTGTTGTCTGTCTGTTTTCTTTACACAACATTCAAGATATTTCCCCGTCATTGATAAAGACGATGAACCGTTATGTACGACTTCGTTGGTTTCAACATAGGCCTTCCCGTAGCGATCCACTGCTTCCATCCTGATTGTGCCGCCTGCGTGAAATTTTTGTATGCAAGTTCAGTGTGCTATGATGTTCTATATGATTGTGTCAACTATATAAGTTTTACGAGCATCGACCGATGGGTCTCTCTCTCTCTCTCTCACACACACACACGCACACACACGCGCAGACGCACAAGTGGGACCCGTTGAATTATTTATTTGCTCATGACAGCTTTTAATTAGATTCCACTGTAATCTAACTTTTTTCTTAAGTTATTAATTGAGCTCAGTGACTTCGAAAAGTTGTACAGAAGCCTTGTTTGGGCCTTTTCGGCGTCGTTGAATGTGGGCTGAGTAACCATGTTAGGTTGTACTGTACTACACAGGTTTTTTTTTCAACATCAGCAATGCAACTGGGCCGACAGTTGTACACAATATCCGGGTCAACTTGTTATTCTCCGCCCCATTGGGCTGCAAACTTTCCTAGGAGGTATGCATTAGGCTTAACAAGAAAATGGACTTTAAGAAATAATAAATGGGATGTAATTATAATAACTGGATAGTTACTATGCACCAAACACGTAATTAGTTTGAAAAATATATTATTTTTGGAATTTGAAAATTTTAATTTCATTACTTGTTGCGCGCGCAATATTTCGTTGGATTTTAACGTAATACTACTTTATTTTGAAATTATGTTTGACCTGACTAGAAATTCCGGATAAAAATATTTCGGATCCCATCAAAATGTGGGATTTTTTTGAATTCTGTTTTGAGCGGTTGTTTGAAATTATTAATCGTCGTCCTAGCTAGAAGTTGGGCTATACTTTTAACAAACTAGAAATGGGCTGTAGTAAATTCCATTAGAATTAAAAATGGGTTGTACATTCTTACAAATCACAAATGGGCTATATGTTCTCTGCCAAATCCGAGCTGTGGGCCTACTAAGTTGACGGGGACGAAGGGCTTTGTCAACTTAGTCAATATGCACGATTCTAGCTCGACTGACCGTATGATGTCCATCCAACGACCGTAGTGCTTCTTCAACCTCTGGTCTTCTTGTTCCAGCTACCCAAAGCAGCGCCGGTCATGACGCCAGCTCCTGCCTCCCGTGGCCGGTTGTGCTGCCGCGGAGGCCTCACCGCCCCCATACTACTCCCACCGCTGGCCAGGCCATCCCTCCACTCCACTCATCCACACCCCCTGTTATTCTACGACGACGGCAGCGCAGCCGAACCAGTGAACCCTCATACTCCTCTCCGTGTGGGCATCCACTGCTGCGTCTTCCCCGGCACCGCGTCGTCCCCTTCCTAGGCCTCGCCGTCGTCCACCGCCATGGTGCTCTCGGCGCGGCGTGGTCAATGTGGTCAACGACCGTTTCCATCAGAAGAATACCGTACATGGAGAGGCTGACAGCTGGGTCCATGGCAGCCGCAAGGAAGTGCCTCCTTATTATGCGGAAAATAATTATTCCTCCACTGGACAGCAGGGACCCACCGGACGCCCACCAGTATTTCGCGAAAAAATGTTTGCCCCTGACTGCTGGGACCCACCCGAGGGCCACCGTATTTCGCGAAAAAAACGTTCCCCCTGCTGTCAGCTTGGACCCACCGAAAGTGCCTCCTTATTACGCACAAAAAAATGAATACCCCTTGCTAGCT
Organism: Triticum aestivum; assembly: GCF_018294505.1. Lineage (NCBI taxonomy): Eukaryota > Viridiplantae > Streptophyta > Magnoliopsida > Poales > Poaceae > Triticum > Triticum aestivum. The sequence goes on along the minus strand of NC_057797.1, from coordinate 150,917,146 downwards.
AGGACCCACCTTGGTGGGAGGCTGACTTGTGGGCCTACTAAGTTAACGGGGACGGAGGGCTTTGTCAACTTAGTCAATATAAATGATTCTAGCTCCAGTGATCGTACGATGTCCATCCAACGGCCGTAGTGCTTCTTCAACCTCTGGTCTTCTTGCTCCAGCCTCCCAAAGCAGCGCCGGTCGTGCCGCATGCTCATGCCTCCCGTGGCCGGCTGTGCTGCCGCGGAGGTCTCACTGCCCCCTACTATTCCCATCGCTGGCCAGGCCCTGCAGCGACGGCAGCCTCACACCGCAGCCGAACCAGTGAACCCTCGTACTCCTCTCCGCGCGGGCTTCCACTGTCGCGTCTTCCCCGGCTCCCCGTCGTCCCCTTCCTAGGCCTCGCCGTTGTCCATCGCCCTGGTGCTCTTGGCGCGGCATGGTCAACATGGTCAAGGAATGACTTCCATCGGACGTGGACTGTACGTGGAGAGGTTGACAGCTGGGTCCACGGCCGCAGCAAGGAAGTGCCTCCTTATTATGCGAAAAATAATGATTCCTCCACCTGACAGCTGGGACCCACCAGCCGGGCCACTGTATTTCGCGAAAAAAGTTTCCCCTGACTGCTTTGACCCACCAGCTACATCTTCGCACGCAAGGAAGTGCGTCCGGGAAAAAAATGATTCACCCCCCTGACTGCTGGGACCCACCAGCTACATCTTCGCAGGCAAGGAAGTGCCTGACAGTCGGGACCCACCTGGTCGAAGCGTACGTAGCGTTGTCATTCTGGTCGCGAACGTGTATGTACATATATACTGGTGGATGGAGAGGCGCGCATGTGTCGTAGTAGAGGCGCGTACATGTTGTAGTAGAGGCGCGCACGTAGCATGTACACGTACGCACATCGGCCAGGGTGCAAGAGAGAAAATACGGCCACATATGTGTACATATGGGCGGGGTCTCGAACGCCTACTCGCGCATACGTACGGCCAGGGCTCGTGTACATGGCTGGGTCGGAACGGAGAAACAACGCCGTCGTCATGTTCATGGGGAGGCAACGGAATGCGTCGTGTTCATGGGGAGGCAACGGAATGCATCGTGTTCATCGGGAGGCAACGGAACGCGTGGGAGCCAACCGACTGGGTCAGAACGGAATGCATGGTCGTGTTCATCGGGAGGGCTTGGACGGAACAGGCGATGGAAACGAGGCCTGATGTACTGCACAACAAAGGAAACGGACCTCCTACATTCAGAACGGGGTCCTATTGATCGGGAGGGGTCTGGCGTACCGCAAAACGGAGGAAACGGACCTCCTACGGTCGAAACGGGGGTCTTGTTGATCGGGAGGGGTGTGGCGTATCACAAAACGGACGAAACGTACTTGTGTTGGAGCGCTACGGTCGAAACGGGGGTCCTGTTCATCGGGAGGGGTGTGGCGTACCGCAAAACGGGACTCCACGAGATACTGTTCATCTGCACCGTCGACCTCCTCCAGCCTCCACGGGCTATCGTCGACCTCCTCCAGCCTCCACGGGCTCCTGTTCATCCAGCCTCCACCGCTCGCTACTCCACCGGCTACTGTTCAACCACCCCTCCACCGTCTACTGTTCATCCAGCCCTCCACACCACAGGGTCCTGTTCAACCACCCCTTCACGGGCACCCCTCCACCGTCTACTGTTCACCCAGCCCTCCACCACACCACGGGGTCCTGTTCATCTAGAGGCAACGCCACCGCTCACTGTTCATCCAACCCCCCCCCCCCCCGCGCAACGCTCACTGTTCATCCCAGAGGTAGCATCGATCGACTTCATTTAGCAGCAGTAGCGAATGAATCACTCGATCGGGTTTAGTTAACAGCCATCGATCGATCGCTCGGGTTCAGTAACGCGTAGCCTGCAGTGCAATTGCTCGGGTTCAGTTAGAGCCCAACGCCTCGCTCAGGTTCAGTTAGAGCCAACGCCTCGCACACACGCGCGTACGTGTACGAGAGAAACGCGCATCGCTCGGCCCCCGACCTCCCACCGTAACCGAGAACTCCCCGAAATTTTCCTCCCCCTCGCTTCTACCACGGTTTTTTCCGTCATGGACGACCCAAAGAATGTCATGCAGCTGCGTCTCCGGCCCGCCCAGGACGAAAAGCCCATTTTCTGTCATGATTTTTTTGTCATAGAAGTAGGAGCCCACCACATCTATGATGATACCGGGTTTTGTCACAATTATCGTCATAGAAGTGTCATATGTATGACAACAATTTTTTTCGTTCGGCCCAAAATGTCACGGATGTGTCTTTTTTGTAGTGCGAAGACGAAAGAGGGGATGCCTTTCGGGGCATACCCAAGCTTAGGCTTTTGGTTGTCCTTGAATTTACCTTGGGGTGCCTCGGGCATCCCCAAGCTTAGGCTCTTGCCACTCCTTATTCTATAATCCATCAAATCTTTACCCAAAACTTGAAAACTTCACAACACAAAACTCAACAGAAAATCTCATGAGCTCCGTTAGTATAAGAAAATAAACCACCACTTAAGGTACTGTAATGAACTCATTCTTTATTTATATTGGTGTTAAAACTAGTGTATTCCAACTTCTCTATGGTTCATACCCTCCGATACTACTCATAGATTCATCAAAATAAGCAAACAACACACGGAAAACAAAATCTGTCAAAAACAGAACAGTCTGTAGTAATCTGTAGGTTCCGAATACTTCTGTAACCCTAAAAATTCTTAAATAAATTGGTGGTCGTGAGTAATTTATCTATTAATCATCATCAAAAAGAATCAACCTAATCATACTCTCCGGTAAAAAATGGCAGCAAATCTTGTGAGCGCTAAAGTTTCTGTTTTTTATAGCAAGATCGCAAAGACTTTCCCCCAAGTCTTCCCAAAGGTTCTACTTGGAACAAACACTAATTAAAAGCATAAAACCACATCTAAACATAGGCTAGATGAATTATTTGTTACTAAACAGAACCAAAAAGCAAGAAACAAAAATAAAATTGGGTTGCCTCCCAACAAGCGCTATCGTTTAACGCCCCTAGCTAGGTATAAAAAGCAAGAATAGATCTAGGTATTATCATCTTTGGTATGCAATTCTTCAATAGAACACTTATAACCTTTAGGAGTTTCCTTTTTTCTATTAATTATCAAACTCGTAGGCAAGAAATCGATAAATTCATTTGTAGCAAAAGGTTCCTTAAGGATATTGAAGAAGTTGGGGTGAACACTTATTGATTTGAGATCCGCATTTTCCTTACTAGAAGATTCACCCTTATTTTTAGGAACATACATTAATTTGGCAATCTTGGAAGTAGAAGGATTTGGAGTATTTTTAACGGATGAAAAGGCAGACCCTAGATTAGTAATAATATCCTCAAGTTTACCAATTCTTGTGGAATCTTGATCTATTCTTTTGTTAACTATAGGTTCTTTTTCTTTAAAAAAATTCAGAGTAACCCCTACCTTAGATCCATATTGGGTGATTTGGTTGTGGATCTTTTTATCCAAATTTTCAATCAACTCCATAGAGGCAACTTTATTTTCAATAATTTCAAGCCTTTGCATCACATGTTCCGAAGTTAAAATAGTTCCATTAACCAAAAGAGGTGGTGGGCCAAACAAATCTATCATAGCATTATAAGAATCAAAAGTATGGCTAGCCAAGAAATTCCCTCCGGTAATGGTATCAAGAATATATCTGTTCCAAGTGGTGATGCCTACATAAAAATTGTGAAGAAGAACGGAAGTGGATAGCTTCATAGTGGATCTATTCTGAGCATTGCAAATTCTATACCAAGCATCTTTTAAATTTTCTCCCTCCCTTTGTTTAAAATTGAGAACTTCATGCTCGGGAGTACTAACAATGATAGGAGAATTAGCCATAACGACACACGGTGACACAAGAAGCAAGAAAAAAAGAGGCGAACGGAAAAGAGGGCGGATAAAACGGCAAGGGTGAAGTGGGGGAGAGGAAAACGAGAGGCAAATGGCAAATAATGTAATGCGAGGGATAAGAGTTTATGATAGGTACTTGGTATGTCTTGACTTGTGTGTAGATCTCCCCAGTAACGGCGCCAGAAATGGCTTGTTGACGGGAGATCAAATCTTGACTTGACTTGGTGCAACCTCCCCGACAACGGCGCCAGAAATCGTTCTTGCTACCTCTTGAGCACTGCATTGGTTTTCCCTTGAAGAGGAAAGGGTGATGCAACAAAGTAGCGTAAGTATTTCCCTCAGTTTTTGAGAACCAAGGTATCAATCCAGTAGGAGACTACATGCAAGTCCCTCGTACCTGCACAAACAAATAAGAACCTCGCAACCAACACGATAAAGGGGTTGTCAATCCCTTCACGGTCACTTATGAGAGTGAGATCTGATAGAGATAATAATAGTAAGATAAATATTTTTGGTATTTTTATGATATAGATTGAAAGTAAAGATTGCAAAGTAAAATAGATTGGAAACTTATATGATAAATGATAGACCCGGGGGCCATAGGTTTCACTAGTGGCTTCTCTCAAGATAGCATAAGTATTACGGTGGGTGAACAAATTGTTGTCGAGCAATTGATAGAAAAGTGCATAATTATGAGAATATCTAGGCATGATCATGTATATAGGCATCACATCCGCGACAAGTAGACCGAAACGATTCTGCATCGACTACTATTACTCCACACATCGACCGCTATCCAACATGCATCTAGAGTATTAAGTTCATTAGAACAGAGTAACACATTAGGCAAGATGACATGATGTAGAGGGATAAACTCAAGTAATATGATATAAACCCCATCTTTTTATCCTCGATGGCAACAATACAATACGTGCCTTGCTGCCCCTGCTGTCATTGGGAACGGACACCGCAAGATTGAACCCAAATCTAAGCACTTCTCCCATTGCAAGAAAGATCAAGCTAGTAGGCCAAACCAAACTGATAATTTGAAGAGACTTGCAAAGATAACCAATCATACATAAAAGATTTCAGAGAAGAATCAAATATTGTGCATAGATAAACTTGATCATAAACCCACAATTCATTGGATCTCGACAAACACACCGCAAAAAGAGTTACATCAAATAGATCTCCAAGAAGATTGAGGAGAACATTGTATTGAGATCCAAAGAGAGAGAAGAAACCATCTAGATAATAACTATGGACCCGAAGGTCTGTGGTAAACTACTCACACATCATCGGAGAGGCTATGGTGTTGACGTAGAAGCCCTCCGTGAGCAATCCCCCCTCCGGTGGAGCTCCGGAAAGGCCCCAAGATGGGATCTCTTGGGTACAAAAGGTTGCGGTGGTGGAAATAGGGTTTCGTGGTGCTCCCGGATGTTTTCGGGGTATATGGACATATATAGGAGGAAGAAGTAGGTCGGTGGAGCTACGAGGGGCCCACGAGGGTGGGGGCGCACCCAGGGGGCAGGCGCGCCTCCCTGCCTCGTGGCCTCCTCGTCGATTTCTTGACATCTACTCCAAGTCCCCTGGATCATGTTTGTTCCAAAAAAAACTCTCCTGAAGGTTTCATTCCGTTTGGATTCCGTTTGATATTCCTTTTCTGCGAAACACTAAAATAGACAAAAAAACAGCAATTTGCACTGGGCCTTGGGTTAGTAGGTTAGTCCCAAAAATAATATAAAGTGTATAAATAAGCCCATTAACATCCAAAACAGATAATACAATAGCATGGAACAATAAAAAATTATAGATACGTTGGATATGTATCACTTACCAGCATGTCATACTTTGATTCGGCGGTATTGTTGGATGAAGCGGCCCAGACCGACATTACATGACTGTGTTCATGAGACTGGTTCTACAGCCGTGCTTTGCACACAGGTGGCTAGTGGGTGTATGTTTCTCCAACTTTAGTTGAATCGAGTGTGACTACGCCCGGTCCTTGTTGAAGGTCAAAACAACACACTTGATGAAAAATCGTTGTGGTTTTGATGCGTAGGTAAGAACGGTTCTTGCTGAAGCCCGTAGCAGCCACGTAAAATTTGCAACAACAAAGTAGAGGACGTCTAACTTGTTTTTGTAGGGCTTGCTATGATGTGATATGGTCAAGACGTGCTGATATATAAATTGTTGTATGAGATGATCATGTTTTGTAACAGTTATCGGCAACTGGCAGGAGCCATATGGTTGTCGCTTTATTGTATGAAATGCAATTGCCATGTAATTGATTTACTTTATCACTAAGGGGTAGCGATAGTCGTAGAAGAAATAGTTGGCGAGACGACAACGATGCTTCGATGGAGATCAAGGTGTCAAGCCGGTGACGATGGTGATCATGACGGTGCTTTGAAGATGGAGATCAAAGGCACAAGATGATGATGGCCATATCATATCACTTATATTGATTGCATGTGATGTTTATCCTTTATGCATCTTATTTTGCTTAGTACGGCGGTAGCATTATAAGATGATCTCTCACTAAATTTCAAGGTACAAGTGTTCTCCCTGAGTATGCACCGTTGCTACACTTCGTCGTGCCGAGACACCACATGATGATCAGGTGTGATAAGCTCTACGTTCACATACAACGCGTGCAAGCCAGTTTTGCACACGCAAAATACCCGGGTTAAACTTGACGAGCCTAGCATATGCAGATATGGCCTCAGAACACTGAGACCAAAAGGTCGAGCGTGAATCATATAGTAGATATGATCAACATAGTGATGTTCACCATTGAAAACTACTCCACCTCACGTGATGATCAGACATGGTTTAGTTGATATGGATCACGTGATCACTTAGATGATTAGAGGGATGTCTATCTAAGTGGGAGTTCTTAAGTAATATGATTCATTGAACCTTAATTAATCATGAACTTAGTACCTGATAGTATTTTGCATGTCTATGTTGTTGTAGATAAATAGCCCGTGCTAATGTTCCATTGAATTTTATTGCGTTCCTAGTGAAAGCTAAGTTGAAAGATGATGATAGCAACTACACGGACTGGGTCCGTAACTTGAGGATTATCCTCATTGCTGCACAGAAGAATTACGTCCTGGAAGCACCGCTAGGTGCAAGACCCGTTGCAGGAGCAATGCCAGACATTGTGAACGTCTGGCAAACCAAAGATGATGACTACTCAATAGTTCAGTGTGCCATGCTTTATGGCTTAGAACCGGGACTTCAACGACGTTTTGAACATCATGGAGCATATGAGATGTTCCAGGAGTTGAAGTTAATATTTCAAGCAAATGCCCGGATTGAGAGATATGAAGTCTCCAATAAGTTCTACAACTGCAAAATGGAGGAGAATAGTTTTGTCAGTGAGCATATACTCAGAATGTCTGGGTACCACAATCACTTGACTCAACTGGGAGTTAATCTTTTGGTTGATAGTGTCATTGAAAGAGTTCTTCAATAATTGCCACCAAGCTACAAAGCTTCGTGATGAACTATAATATGCACGGGATGGATAAGACAATTCTCGAGCTCTTCGCGATGCTAAAGGCCGCGGAGGTAGAAATCAAGAAGGAGCATCAAGTGTTGATGGTCAACAAGACCACTAGTTTCAAGAAGAAGGGCAAAGGGGAGAAGGGGAACTTCAAGAAGAACAGCAAGCAAGTTGCTGCTCAAGTGAAGAAGCCCAAGTCTGGACCTAAGCCTGAGACTTAGTGCTTCTACTGCAAAGGGACTGGTCACTTGAAGTGGAACTGCCCCAAGTATTTGGCGGATAAGAAGGATGGCAAAGTGAAAGGTATATTTGATATACATGTTATTGATGTGTACCTTACTAATGCTTGTAGTAGCGCCTGGGTATTTGATACTGGTTCTGTTGCTCATATTTGCAACTCAAAACATGGGCTACGGATTAAGTGAAGATTGGCTAAGGACGAGGTGACAATGCGTGTGGGAAATGGTTCCAAAGTCGACGTGATCGCCGTCGGCACGCTATCTCTACATCTACCTTCGGGATTAGTTTTAGACCTGAATAATTATTATTTGGTGCCAATGTTAAGCATGATCATTATATCTGGATCTTGTTTGATGCAAGACGGTTATTCATTTAAATCAAAGAATAATGGTTGCTCTATTTATATGAGTAGTATCTTTTATGGTCATGCACCCTTGATGAGTGGTCTATTTTTGTTGAATCTTGATAGTAGTGATACACATATTCATAGTATTGAAGCCAAAAGGTATAAGTGTTCAACTTATTTGTGGCACTGCCGTTTAGGTCATATTGGTGTAAAGCGCATGAAGAAACTCCATGCTGATGGGCTTTTGGAATCACTTGATTATGAATCACTTGATGCTTGCGAACCATGCCTCATGGGAAAGATGACTAAGACTTCGTTCTCCGGAACAATGAAGCAAGCAACAGACTTGTTGGAAATAATACATACTGATGTATGCGGTCCGATGAGTGTTGATGCTCGCGGCGGGTATCGTTATTTTCTGACCTTCACAGATGATTTGAGCAGATATGGGTATATTTACTCGATGAAACACAAGTCTGAAACATTTGAAAAGTTCAAAGAATTTCAGAGTGAAGTGGAAAATCATCGTAACAAGAAAATAAAGTTTCTACGATCTGATCGTGGAAGTGAATATTTGAGTTACAAGTTTGATCTTCATTTGAAACAATGTGGAATAATTTCGCAACTCACGCCACCAGGAACACCACAGCGTAATGGTGTGTCCGAACGTTGTAATCGTACTTTATTAGATATGGCGCGATCTATGATGTCTCTTACTGATTTACCGCTATCATTTTGGGGATATGCTTTAGTGATGGCTGCATTCACGTTAAATGGGGCACCATCTAAATCTGTTGAGACGACACCATATGAACTGTGGTTTGGCAAGAAACCCAAGTTGCCGTTTCTTAAAGTTTGGAGTTGCGATGCTTATGTGAAAAAGCTTCAACCTGATAAGCTCGAACCCAAATCGGAGAAATGTGTCTTCATAGGATACCCAAAGGAGACTGTTGGGTACACCTTCTATCACAGATCTGAAGGCAAGATTTTTGTTGCTAAGAATATATCCTTTCTAGAGAAGGAGTTTCTCTCGAAAGAAGTGAGTGGGAGGAAAGTAGAACTTGATGAGGTAATTGTACCTGCTCCCTTATTGGAAGTAGTTCATCACAGAAATCAGTTCAAGTGATTCCTACACCAGTTAGTGAGGAAGGTAATGATGATGATCATGAAACTTCTGATCAAGTTACTACCGAACCTCGTAGGTGAACCAGAGTAAGATCCACACTAGAGTGGTATGGTAATCTTGTTCTGGAAGTCATGTTACTTGATGATACGTCCATTTTGCATCATGCTTTTATATCAATATTTACTGCATTATGGGCTGTTATTACACATTATGTCACAATACTTATGCCTTTTCTCTCTTATTTTACAAGGTTTACATGAAGAGGGGGAATGCCGGCAGCTGGAATTCTGGGCTGGAAAAGGAGCAAATATTAGAGACCTATTCTTCACATCTCCAAATGTCCTGAAACTCCACAGGAATCATTTTCATAATATTTAAAAAATATTGGGCGAAAGAAGTACCAGAGGGGGGCCACCCACCGCCCACGAGGGTGGGGGCGCGCCCCCTGCCTCGTGGGCCCCCTGGTGGCCCTCCGGTGCCCATCTTTGGCTATATGGAGTCTTTCATCGAGGAAAAAATCATAAGAAAGCTTTCGGGAAGAAACTCCGCCGCCACGAGGCGGAACCTTGGCGGAACCAATCTAGGGCTCCGACAGAGCTGTTCTGTAGGGGAAACTTCCCTCCCGGAGGGGGAAATCATCACCATCGTAATCACCAACGATCCTCTCATCGGGAGGGGGTCAATCACCATCAACATCTTCACCAGCACCATCTCATCTCAAACCCTAGTCGATCTCTTATATCCAATCTTTGTATCCAAACCACAGATTGGTACCTGTGGGTTGCTAGTAGTGTTGATTACTCCTTGTAGTTGATGCTAGTTGGTTTACTTGGTGGAAGATCATATGTTCAGATCCATTATGCATATTAATATCCCTCTGATTATGAAAATGAATATGATTTGTGAGTAGTTGTGTTTGTTCCTGATGACATGAGAGAAGTCTTGCTATAAGTAGTCATGTGAATTTGGTATTCGTTCGATATTTTGATGAGATGTATGTTGTCCTTCCTCTAGTGGTGTCATGTGAACATCGACTACATGACACTTCACCATTGTTTGGGCCTAGAGGAAGGCATTGGGAAGTAATAAGTAGATGATGGGTTGCTAGAGTGACAAAAGTTTAAACCCTAGTTTATGCGTTGCTTCGTAAGGGGCTGATTTGGATCCATATGTTTCATGCTATGGTTAGTTTTACCTTAATACTTCTGTTGTAGTTGCGGATGCTTGCAATAGGGGTTAATCATAAGTGGGATGCTTGTACAAGTAAGGACAGTACCCAAGCACTGGTCCACCCACATATCAAATTATCAAAGTACCGAATGCAAATCATATGAGTGTGATGGAAACTAGCATGACGATAATTCCCATGTGTCCTCGGGAGCGCTTTCCTTTATATAAGAGTTTGTCCAGGCATGTCCTTTGCTACAAAAAGGATTGGGACATCTTGCCTTTTATGATGAAGACTATTGAATTCAAATGGGATTTATCGGAGAGAATTAAGTGCAACTCTGAATATTGGGACCTCGAAGAAGGTAAGGAGTCAGGTATAACACCTAAGTTTGATTGTGTTAAATCTTTTATGGATACCGATGCTTTCCGTGAATTTACCACTAAATATGGACTTGACTCTGAGATAGTAGCTTCTTTCTGTGAATCCTTTGCTACTCATGTTGATCTCCCTAAGGAGAAGTGGTTTAAGTATCATCCTCCCATTGAAGTAAAAGTAGCTGCACCTATTAAAGTTGAAGAAAAGACTATCACTTATAATGATCCTATTGTTCCTACTTCTTATGTTGAGAAACCACCTTTCCCTGTTAGAATAAAGGATCATGCTAAAGCTTCAACTGTGTTCGTAAGAGTAATATAGAACACCTACACCTCCTGAGCAAGTTAAATTGAACCTAGTATTGCTATGGTTAAAGATCTCTTGGCTGATAATATTGATGGGCATGTTATTTACTTCTGTAATGAAACTGCTAGAATTGCTAAACCTGTGCTAAAGATAAACATAGACCCGTGGTAGGCATGCCTGTTATTTCTATTAAAATAGGAGATCATTGCTATCATGGCTTATGTGATATGGGTGCTAGTGCAAGTGCAATACCTCATTCCTTATACAAAGAAATTATGCATGATATTGCACCTGCTGAGATAGAGGAGACTGATGTTACAATTAAGCTTGCTAATAGAGATATTATTTCACCAGTTGGGATTGTTAGAGATGTTGAAGTCTTGTGTGGGAAAGTCAAATATCCTGCTGATTTTCTTGTTCTTGGTTCCCCACAAGATAACTTTTGTCCCATTATATTTGGTAGACCCTTCTTGAATATTGTTAATGCTAAGATAGACTGCAATAAAGATATTGTTTCTGTTGGTTTAGGGGATATGTCTCATGAATTTAATTTTGCTAAATTTCGTAGACAACCCCATGATAAAGAATTGCCTAGTAAAGATGAAATTATTGGTCTTGCTTCTATTGTTGTTCCTCCTAGTGATCCTTTAGAACAATAGTTGCTAGACCATGAAAATGATATGTTTATGAATGAAAGAAGGGAAATAGATGAAGTATTCTTTAAACAGGGACCTATTTTGAAGCACAACTTGCCTATTGAAATCTTAGGGGATCCTCCTCCACCTAAGGGGTGATCCCGTGTTTGAGCTTAAACCTTTACCTGATACTCTTAAGTATGCTTATCTTGATGATAAATAGATATATCATGTTATTATTAGTGCCAACCTTCTAGAGCATGAAGAAAAGAAATTATTGAAAACTCCGAAGAAGCACTATGTTGCTATTGGATATACTCTTGATGATCTTAAGGGAATTAGTCCCACTCTATGCCAGCACAAAATAAAACTGAAAAAGATGCTAAATCGGTTGTTGACCACCAACGACGGTTAAATCCTAAGATGAAAGAAGTGGTAAGAAAAGAAATACTAGAGCTTCTAGAGGCAGGTATAATTTATCCCGTTCCTGATAGTCAGTGGGTAAGTCCTGTTCATTGTGTCCCTAAGAAGGGAGGTATTACTGTTGTTCCTAATGATAAAGATGAATTGATCCACAAAGAATTATTACAGGTTATAGGATGGTAATTGATTTCCGCAAACTAAATAAGGCTACTAAAAAGGATCATTACCCTTACCTTTTATTGATCAAATGCTAGAAAGATTATCCAACATACACATTTTTGCTTTCTAGATGGTTATTCTGGTTTCTCTCAAATACCTGTGTCAGCAAGAGGATCAAGCAAAGACTACTTTTACTTGCCCTTTTGTACCTTTGCTTATAGACGTATGCCTTTTGGTTTATGTAATGCACCTGCTACCTTTCAAAGATGCATGATGGCTATATTCTCTGACTTTTGTGAAAAGATTTGTGAGGTTTTCATGGATGATTTCTCCATCTATGGATCTTCTTTTGATGATTGCTTGAGCAACCTTGATCGAGTTTTGCAGAGATGTGAAGAAACTAATCTTGTCTTGAATTGGGAGAAGTGCCACTTGATGGTTAATGAAGGTATTGTCTTGGGGCATAAAATTTCTGAAAGAGGTATCGAAGTTGATAAAGCTAAAGTTGATGCTATTGAAAAGATGTCGTGTCCCAAGGACATTAAAGGTATAAGAAGTTTCCTTGGTCATGCCGGTTTTTATAGGAGGTTCATTAAGGACTTCTCCAAAATTTCCAGGCCTCTGACTAATCTCTTACAAAAAGATGTTCCTTTTGTCTTTGATGATGATTGTGTAGAAGCATTTGGAATACTTAAGAAAGCTTTGATTTCTGCACCTATTGTTCAGCCTCCTGATTGGAATTTACCATTTGAAATTATGTGTGATGCTAGTGATTATGCTGTAGGGGCTGTTCTAGGTCAAAGAGTTGATAAGAAATTAAATGCTATCCAATATGCTAGTAAAACTATAGACAATTCTCAAAGAAATTATGCAACTACTGAAAAATAATTTCTAGCAGTTGTGTTTGCTTGTGATAAGTTCAGACCTTATATTGTTGATTCTAAAGTAACTGTTCACACTGATCATGCTACTATTAAATATCTTATGGAAAAGAAAGATGCTAAACCTAGACTTATTAGATGGGTTCTCTTACTACAAGATTTTGATTTGCATATTATTGATAGAAAGGGAGCTGAGAACCCCGTCGTAGACAACTTGTCCAGGTTAGAGAATGTTCTTGATGACCCACTACCTATTGATGATAGCTTTCCTGATGAACAATTAGCTGTGATAAATGCTTCTCGTACTGCTCCATGGTATGCTGATTATGCTAATTATATTGTTTCTAAGTTTATACCACCTAGTTTCACATACCAGCAAAAGAAAAGGTTCTTCTATGATTTAAGACATTACTTTTGGGATGACCCACATCTTTATAAAGGAGTAGATGGTGTTATTAGACGTTGTGTACCTGAGCATGAACATGAACAAATCCTACGCAAGTGTCACTCTGAGGCTTATGGAGGACACCACGCTGGAGATAAACTGCACATAAGGTATTGCAATCCAGTTTTTATTGGCCTACTCTCTTCAAGGATGCCCGTAAGTTTGTCCTGTCCTGTGATTAATGTCAAAGAATTGGTAATATTAGTAGACGCCAAGAAATGCCTATGAATTATTCACTTGTTATTGAACCATTTGATGTTTGGGGCTTTGATTATATGGGACCGTTTCCTTCCTATAATGGGTATACTCATATTTTAGTTGCTGTTGATTATGTTACTAAGTGGGTAGAAGCTATTCCAACTAGTAGTGCTGATCATAACACCTCTATTAAGATGCTTAAAGAAGTTATTTTTCCGAGGTTTGGAGTCCCTAGATACTTAATTATTGATGGTGGTTCACATTTTATTAATGGTGCTTTTCGTAAATTTCTTGCTAAGTATGATGTTAATCATAGAATTGCATCTCCATATCATCCACAGTCTAGTGGTCAAGTAGAATTGAGTAATAGATAGCTTAAATTAATTTTGCAAAAGACTATTAATGGATCTAGAAAGAATTGGTCCAAGAAACTTGATGATGCATTATGGGCCTATAGAACTGCATATAAAAATCCTATGGGCATGTCTCCGTATAAAATGGTTTATGGTAAAGCATGTCACTTACCTCTCGAACTAGAACATAAGGCGTATTGGGCCATTAAAGAGCTCAATTATGATTTCAAACTTGCCGGTGAGAAGAGGCTTTTTGACATTAGCTCACTTGATGAATGGAGAACCCAGACCTATGAGAATGCCAAACTGTTTAAAGAAAAAGTTAAAAGATGGCATGACAAAAGGATACAAAAACGTGAGTTTAATGTAGGTGATTATGTATTGTTATACAACTCTCGTTTAAGATTTTTTGCAGAAAAACTCCTCTTTAAATAGGAAGGTCCTTACATCATCGAGGAGGTCTATCGTTCCGGTGCCATAAAAATCAACAACTTCGAAGGCACAGATCCGGGGGTGGTGAACGGTCAAAGAATCGAACATTATATCTGAGGTAATCCCATAAATGTTGAAACTAACGTTATTGAAACCGTAACCCCAGAGGAATACATAAGGGACACTTTCCAGAACGTTTCAGACTCCGAAAAGGAATAGGTACGTGGCACGGTAAGTAAACCGACTCCAAAACAGTTCTAATGGCAATTTTTCTCCGTTTTGGAATATTTAAGAAAATAGGAAAATAAGAAGTAGTCCGGGAAGGACACGAGGATTCCACGAGGGTGGAGGGCGTGCCCCCTGCCTCGTGGGCACCTCGTGTGCTCTCCGGACTCCGTTTTCTTGCACGGTACTTCTTTTGTTCGGTAAAAATTCATTATATAATCTCCCGAAGGTTTTGACCACCGTATCACGCAAATATCTTCATCTTTGTTCGACCTGTTTTTCTGACAGATCTTGATCCCATGCGTCTTCAAGCCCCCAAGGGCAATTCTTCGAGGAGCATCAACCCCTACCTGCGAAGTGCTGCAACACCCTCAAACAATTGAGATGCATGAGGGTTGCTGCACATCCGGTTTAGGGACAAGGAGGACCGAAGCAGGAGACAAGTTCGAGGGCATTGGAGCAACAAGTTTTCAAGTGCTAGGAGATGGTGGAACGTGGACTCGACTCCAATCATATAATGATCATGAGTTCACCAACAACCACAAGCTGGATGACAAGAACATTGGGAGGCCATCTTCAAGCTTCACGAGAAAATCGAGCGCCTCCAAGCCCAGATCTATGACCTGCAAAACCAAAACTAGGAGTATGATATAGATTCAAGAGATGAGTTTGGCTGCAAATTTGAGGATCCCGAAGACTCGATCATCCTTCTATATGATGGTGAGCCATGCCTTGGAAGATGGACGACAAGCCTACATCATCAACAACTCATCATCACCACCTCCGAGGAAGGAAACATAGACACATGGGTATGGCACTCCCCTTGGCAACTGCCAAGCTTGGGGAGTGCCCCGGTATCGTATCACCATCACTTTATCTTTACCATTTTCTTAGTTCGATCCTTTTGGTAATATCTTGATCTAGTAGAATAAAGTTTTAGTATGATCTAGTTGTGAGTTTTTCTTTATGTTCCTTCTATATAATCGAGTCTGTGAGCTATATATAATAAAGATTAGTGTTGAGTCAAGGGCTTGATTATTTTGCTATGATCTTGAGGGAATAAAATAAAAGAGAAGAAATAAAAAGAAATAAAGATATCATATGGATTTTATGGAGAGTAATGACTTCACATATAAAGAGTATGATGAATAAAAGTTGTTGAGAGTTGACAAACATAGTTTTGGTCATCGTTGCAATTAATAGGAAGTAATAAAGAAAGAGAGGTTTTCACATATAAATATACTATCTTGGACATCTTTTATGATTGTGAGCACTCATTAAAATATAACATGCTAAAGAGTTGATGTTGGACGAGGAAGACAATGTAATGGGTTATGTTTTCTTGCATCTGAGATAAATTATATTGTCATGGATCATCCAAAATGTTGTGCTTGCCTTTCCCTCTCGTGCTAGCCAATTTCTTTGCACCAAGTAGAGATACTACTTGTGCTTCCAAATATCCTTAAACCCAGTTTTTCCATGAGAGTCCACCATATCTACCTATGGATCGAGTAAGATCCTTCAAGTAAGTTGTCATCGTTGCAAGCAATAAAAATTTGCTCTCTAAATATGTATGATTTATTAGTGCGGAGGAAATAAGCTTTATACGATCTTGTGATGTGGAAGAAATAAAAGCGACAGACTGCATAATAAAGGTCCATATCACAAGTGGCAATATAAAGTGACGTTCTTTCGCATTAAGATTTTGTGCATCAAACCATAAAAGCACATGACAACCTCTGCTTCCCTCTGCGAAGGGCCTATCTTTTATTCTTGTCTCATACTTCATGCAAGAGTCACGGTGATCTTCACCTTTCCTTTTTACATTTTATCCTTTGGCAAGCACAATGTGTTGGAAAGATCTTGATATATATGACTAATTGGATGTGAGTTTTCATGAACTATTATTGTTGACATTACCCTTGAGGTAAAAAGTTGGGAGGCAAAATTATAAGCCCCTATCTTTCTCTGTGTCCGGCTAAAACTTCATACCCATAAATATTGCTTGAGTGTTAGCAATTGTGAAAGACTAAATGATAGTTGAGTATGTGGACTTGCTGAAAAGCTCTTATATTGACTCTTTCTGATGTTATGATAAATTGCAATTGCTTCAATGACTGAGATTATAGTTTGTTAGTTTTCAATGAAGTTTATGATTCATACTTGAAATTGTGATTGAATTATTACTTTATCATAATAGATCATATGACAATATATGTATATGTTGCTGTTCTAAGAATGATCATGATGCCCTCATGTTCGTATTTTATTTTTATCGACACCTCTATCTCTAAACATGTGGACATATTTTTCGATTTCGGATTTCGCTTGAGGACAAGCGAGGTCTAAGCTTGGGGGAGTTGATACGTCCATTTTGCATCATGCTTTTATATCGATATTTACTGCATTATGGGCTGTTATTACACATTATGTCACAATACTTATGCCTTTTCTCTCTTATTTTACAAGGTTTACATGAAGAGGGGGAATGGCAGCAGCTGGAATTCTGGGCTGGAAAAGGAGTAAATATTAGAGACCTATTCTTCACATCTCCAAAAGTCCTGAAACTCCACGGGAATTATTTTCAGAATATTTAAAAAATATTGGGCGAAAGAAGTACCAGAGGGGGTGTAACGCCCGGATAATCATGCTACAGTAATCCCACGTCAACGGTGCCACGTCACCCCGGTTACTGAAGCTAATCTCGCGTTGGATCAAAAAACTTTTCAAATTCAAAATTAAAAATGTCAGACGTCAAACTTTTCAAAAGTTAAAACAAAATTGTTCGGGAGGTGCCATATTTTACATATGTAAATATGGTGTAAACATATTTTTATAAAATGCCTAAATGATTTAAATTGAAATAAAACAGAAAAGAAAATATAAAAGAAAAAAACTAACAAAAAAAAGGGAAACACCCTTCCCACGGGGCTTAGGCCCAGTAGGCCACCGGCCCAGGACACCATCCATCGAAAGCACCCCCTATGGGTCTCACGAGGGGGGCCGACGTACTACCCCGCTGTAGGATCGAAAGTATGTCTAGAGGGGGGGTGATTAGACTACTTGACCAAATAAAAACTTAACCTTTTCCCAATTTTAGTTCTTGGCAGATTTTAGCTATTGTAGGACAAGTCAAGCAATCATCACACAATTCAAGCAAGCATGCAAAGAGTATATTGGCAGCGGAAAGTAAAGCATGCAACTTGCAAGAATGTAAAGGGAAGGGTTTGGAGAATTCAAACGCAATTGGAGACACGGATGTTTTTCCCGTGGTTCGGATAGGTGGTGCTATCCTACATCCACGTTGATGGAGACTTCAACCCACGAAGGGTAACGGTTGCGCGAGTCCACGGAGGGCTCCACCCACGAAGGGTAATGGTTGCGCGAGTCCACGGAGGCTCCCCACGAAGGGTCCGAAGAAGCAACCACCCACGAAGGGTCCACGAAGAAGCAACCTTGTCTATCCCACCATGGCCATCGCCCACGAAGGACTTGCCTCACTAGCGGTAGATCTTCACGAAGTAGGCGATCTCCTTGCCCTTACAAACTCCTTGGTTCAACTCCACAATCTTGTCGGAGGCTCCCAAGTGACACCTAGCCAATCTAGGAGACACCACTCTCCAAGAAGTAACAAATGGTGTGTTGATGATGAACTCCTTGCTCTTGTGCTTCAAATGATAGTCTCCCCAACACTCAACTCTCTCTCATAGGATTTGGATTTTGTGGAAAGAAGATTTGAGTGGAAAGCAACTTGGGGAAGGCTAGAGATCAAGATTCATATGGTAGGAATGGAATATCTTGGTCTCAACACATGAGTAGGTGGTTCTCTCTCAGAACATATGAGTTGGAATTGTGTATGTGTTCTGATGGCTCTCTCCACGAATGAAGAGGAGGTGGAGGGGTATATATAGCCTCCACACAAAATCCAACCGTTACACACAGTTTTCCAATCTCGGTGGGACCGAATCAACAAACTCGGTCGGACCGAAAAGGTAAACCTAGTGACCGTTAGAGATTTTCGGTGGGACTGACATGCAACTCGGTAGGACCGATATGGTTAGGGTTTGGGCATAACGTAATCTCGGTGAGACCGATTACACAAACTCGGTGAGACCGAGTTTGGTAATAAGCTAACCAGAGAGTTGGTCAGGTAAACTCGGTGGGACCGATTTGCTCTTTCGGTGAGACCGAAAAGTTACAAAAAGGAAACAGAGAGTTTACATTGCAATCTCGGTGGGACCGATTCGCTCTTTCGGTGAGACCGAAAAGTTACGAAAGGGAAACAGAGAGTTTGCAATCCCATCTCGGTGAGACCGAGATCCCTATCGGTAGAACCGAATTGCTAGGGTTTGGCAGTGGCTTATGACAAGTGAAACTCGGTGGCGCCGGATAGAAAGAATCGGTAGGACCGAGTTTGGCTTAGGGTTTAGGTCATATGTGGATATGGGAAAGTAGTTGAGGGTTTTGGAGCATATCACTAAGCACATGAAGCAAGAGGCTCATTAAGCAACACCTCATCCCTCCTTGATAGTATTGGCTTTTCCTAAAGACTCAATGTGATCTTGGATCACTAAAATATAAAATGAAGAGTCTTGAGCTTTTGAGCTTGAGCCAATCCTTTGTCCTTAGCATTTTGAGGGTTCCACTTTCACATCCATGCCATGCCAATCATTGAGCTTTCCTGAAATAGTCATCTTGGAATAGCATTAGCTCAATGAGCTATATGTTGTTATGAATTACCAAAACCACCTAGGGATAGTTGCACTTTCAATCTCCCCCTTTTTGGTAATTGATGACAACATATAGATCAAAGCTTCGACAAATGATAATAAGCATGAAATATATCGTCGCTTTGAGAAGTATGTGACAAGTAAGAGCTCCCCCTAAATTTGTGCATATTTAAAATTTGCTTTGGACTGCAAATGCACAAAGAGTTAGAGTCATGGGTTACTCTTCCATGTCACATACATCTTGGTGGAGCGCTTAAAATGATAAGAATGAAATACATGCACTCATCACCAAGAATAGTGAATGATCACATAAGATAGATAAGATGATAATATTAAGCAAACATTAAGTGTAGCTTATGATCAAACACATGATCATCAATGTCTCACGAGCAATGACATAGTATCTCACACAAAAGCAAACAAAGTTCGAAAAACCACCAAATAAAACAAGAGAGAATAAAAGCAACACTCTCTCTCGAAGCCTATGATCTATACATTTTCTCCCCCTTTGGCAACAAGTTACCAAAAAGTTCCTAGAAAATGCATAGTGCTAAGTCGACACTCAGGCTTGATCTTCAGGTGGTGGTGGAGTCCGGAGCACTCCAAGGACGAAGCCTTCTGTAGACGTGGTCGGAGTCGAGGCTGAAGTGGACGCTGGAGCTGGTGGAACTGAGGCTGTAGCTGGTGCAGAAGTGGTGGCTCTGGGTCAGCAACTGGCACTGCATGACGACCTCGGACCTCGTGGCACTCTGGCAAATGCATCAGTTGTAGTCTTGCCTCTCCTCTCCTGCATGTCATCCTGGAGCTGCTCCACTGCAGTCTGAATCTCTGTCACTTTGACATCCAAGTCATAGAACTTTTGTTCCATGATCCTCTCTAAGCTTGCTGGTTCTGAGTTAGGGTGGCTAGTCCTTGCTCAATCCGCAGGGTGGATGCAATCAAGTAACCAAGCTGCTCTTGTTTGGTTTTCAGGAAATATTCAGATGCCTCCTCTTGAGTAGGCATCTTGGCAGCTTTCTCCTTCCTCGCCTTCTCCTTCTTTGCTTGTGCTTGGGCAGATGATGGTTCATTCTCAGTCATGACCACTTGATTATCTTCAAAGTCTGGACGAATGGGCAGGTGTTCCTTGTCCAATAAGTATATGCCTGTGCCCATCTTAGAGTTGATAAGCTCCTGAATCTGTGGGGCATATCCACAGCTCCTCTTCTGGTCTGCTGCTGTCCTCTTGATTGTTTCAATCATAAGGCTCATGACTTTGAATTTCTGTGGCACGTCAAAGATATGAAGCAAGTTGATCGCGTGGCCCCTGATCATCTTGTGATCTCCAGACTTGGGCAATAGGGTGTGCCTAAGAATCCAGTTGATGGTTGGCAGCCCTGACAGAAGATAGTGTACTGAGCCAAACTTGAACGTATCAAGTGCTTCATTTGGAATCTCCTTGTACATGTTTGACATTGAGTTGTGGTCCATCTTCTTCTTGGCATAAATGTTCAAGTCATCGTCATGCTCTTCTGGGGCATTAATCAGCTGAGCCCATTCAGCAACTGTAGACTGGTACCTCGTACCCTCTGACATCCATACAATCCTGCCATCTGGATAGAAATGGGCTGTGGAGTAGAACTGCATGATGAGTTCCTCGTTCCACTTTGTGAGCTTCTGCCCAACAAAGTCCTCTACTCCACATGCCTTGAAGCTGTCCTGCACTCCAGGGTAGTACTCTTCGTTGTCCTTGATGTATTGCCAATCAACCCATCTCATATCACAGACAATTGGCTTCTTGTCTAGCAGCACTGTCTCATAAAAGTCTTGCTGCTCCTTGGTGTGAAACCTGTAGTCAACTGCAGTCCTTCTCCTTGAAGCATACGGGTCTGCTTCTCTCCACTTCCGGAGCCCTGAATCTCTCCTGAGTTTCATATCCTCAGCCACAGGATGAGCATCGTTGTGGTCTGGGATCTTGGGCTTGAGCTTTCTAAGAACATTCTCTTCTTCTTCTTCTGCAGCTTCAGGCACTGGGGCCTTGTTCTTCTCAGTAGCTGGGATGCTTCTTGTGTTCCTCTTTGGCTTTGGCTTTGGAGCTGGCTTGGCCTTGGAAGCAGCTGCCCCTGTTCTTATGGCATCACCCATCAGCTTGGGTGCCTTAGGTGCTGGTGCAGCTACCTCTTCTTCTTCCTCCTCATCTTCCATGATGGAAGCCTTGCCAAGCACTCTGGCTACAGTTTTCTTCACCCTTTCTTTCCTCTTCTTGCCTTCAGCAGCAACTGGCTCAATGGGAGTGGGCTTCTCAGTTGAAGCTCTGGCCTTTGACATAGGCTGCCTGCCTGCTGGCCTTTTGATCTTCATCCCTGGTTTTATGCCCTGTGCTGGCTCAACTCTCTTGGAAGTTGCTTCCTCTTCTGCCACATAATCCTCATCTTCTGAGTCTGAGGTTCTCTTCTTTCTCTGTCTTGTGGCAGCTTTAGGCAGATTGCTAGGGGTGCTCCTGCTGCCATCATCTGAGGAACTTGAGGGACTAGTGCCCTCACTCATCTGCACTTGCTGCTCTGACAAGTTCTGGCTATCACTTTGGTCTGACATGATGCAAACTCTGACTGCTGACCCTGTGAATAGGTTATAGATGAGATAGAGTGGATAAGCATCACAAAATGCAGAGATTTTTGCAAAAGAATAATTCAAAAACTTAGTTTTAGTTTCCCACTGAAAGCATCTCGGATCTACCGATTTCTAAACTCGGTGATACCGAAGCAGTTTTGGCACCTAAACTAGTGAACTCGGTCAGACCGAGTCACAGTTCGGTGGCACCGAGACTGCTAGGGTTTCACAGAGTTCCAAAATCGGTCACACCGATAAGTAATTCTCGGTCAGACCGAGTCTCACTTGTGCAATGGCATAAGCCAAATCGGTGGGACCGAGTTTTTCAACTCGGTGGGTCCGAGATGGTTTCGGCGGAAACCTAACCCTAAAATTTTCGAATTAAACCTAATCTACGAGTTCATTGACTGGATAGAAGTTTAACAAACGTGGCAAGAATCATGATGATCACAATGTGCTAAGAATCGGATTGGGGAATAGCACAAAGATCGAGTCCATACCCTAGTTCGGCGGAGACTCGCTACGGCGGCAACGGCGGGGTTGAATTTCCGTTGACGGCGACGGAGACCAGCGACTGGAGGCGGCTGGCGGCGAGGAGACGATCCGGAGACCAAGTTGGCAGAGCAGGCTATCGCGCGGGCGAAGGGGTTCGGAGAAATTTCCAAATTTTTGCCCGTGACTATATATAGCCCGACCCTGTCGGTGTGACCGAGTGGAACAACTCGGTGGCACCGAGATGCAAAACTGTATACAGTTGTTGCAACTCGGTGTGACCGAATGGTTCAAATCGGTTGCACCGAGATCGAAAACCTAGATCAACTTAATGATCTCGGTAGGACCGAAAGTAGGGTATCGGTCAGACCGAGAATCATAAAGAGGTTTTGGAAGTTTAAGTCTATGACGAATCGGGGACTCCGAGCGCTCCTCACACAGAGTGGTTCGAATCTGACTTGATCAAATTTTGTGATGTAGCATGAATAGAGTTTGAGACGAGAAAAGCATAGATAGCTAGAGGAGGTTCTTAGGCATTCTTGTCCATCCACTTGGCAAAAGGAAATAAAACCAAACAATCAAAACAACAAGTGGATGTCCTCGAATGAGTAAAATATGCAACCAGCATGCTCACACAATAAGATGGCAAATGAAATATGTGACAAGGCATGCACAACCAATTCTAGCATCTATCAAGCAATTTGCGATGACAAGGTCATCTATATATGAGTATATTGACTTAGGAGTCAAGTGAGAACACTTGATCATAGGTCATACTCATCGTTTAAGCTCAAGTGGGGTTACCACTTTTACATAAAGCATTGTTGTGTTCACATCTTTAGAGTTGCTTTAGCTCAAGTCTTAGAGTAAAGCTCCCCCTAGATGTGATATCCCCCCTTAGAGGGATGAACTAACCTCGGGTTTTGTCGATGATGACTTCATGTAGATGTTGAAGATGTGGATGCTCAATGTTGATGTAGATCACTTGGAGCTATCCATTTGAGTGAATTGCACTTTCAATACCTACATGGGTTAGTCCCACAAGGAACAAACAAGGATATCCATAGACATAGAGTGATGCACACACAAGATGATGTCCATGAAAACTTTTAGGTTACCTTGTCCCTTGTCTTACCAACAAGAGGGTTTGTGACTCCTTGAACTAGTGCAAGATGTGGAAGTTGATTGCACTTGTTCTTGCCAAAATGATAAGAGTGAAGTATGTTGGCGGAGTCACCCTCAAGAACTCTCTAGTTCTTCTTCTTTTGGATCCACACCATCTTGATGGGAATCCTTGGAGTTGTAGTCGTACTTGATGAAGTGGAACTTGAAGTAGTCTTGGGAATCCACTTGACTAAGGTCTTAGGAGCTTCTTCAAATGCATCAATTTCCTCTTGAAGCTTGTCCTTGCCTTTTTGCTTGTAGTCTTGTGGTGGAAGATCATCTTGAGCTTGTGTCCCCTTGAAAGAAGTATCATACTTCTCTTGTTGAGGAACAAACTTTGTCTTGGGGTATTGATCTTCTTCCCACTCAACTCCATTGGCATTGAACTTTCGTTCAAAACCAACACCTTGATTCTTCCGGTGCATTCCTTGCTTGCGCACAATTTCCTCGAATTGCTTACTCCCGGCAAGGCTTTTGTACACTCCTTTCTCTATAATTCCCTTCAATAAGCTATTTTCTTGCTCAAGTGTAACTTGGCTAAGAGAATCATTAGTGGAATCAAGAGAACTACTAGAAGCAACAATATTGGATTTAGCATGATCATTGTTACTGCTAGAGGAAGAATCTTTCTTGTTCTTGTTACTAGACTTGACTTGAGGCATGTAAGTGGATAAGAGTAAACGCTTGGCAATGTAAGAAGAACTTTTCTTGCGGAGATCATCATTGATTGCTTTTAAGAACTCATGCTCTTGCTCAAGATTGAGCTTTTCAAAGCGTAATTTCTCATGAGCTCTTAAAAGTTCTCGATGATCTTCGAAGATAGTTTCATGAGCTAACTTAAGAGTGTTTAGTTCTTTAGTTAGAGCCTCAATCTTCTCCTTATCATTGTCATTCGTTTTATCTTGATTAGCATGATTAATTGACGTTTCATCATAGTATTCATCACTAGAGTTGTCAACAAGCAAATCATCACCTAACAAGTCATCTTCATCACTATTGAAATCAACATACTCGGGGTGTGTTACCTTAGGACCTTTGGCCATGAAGCATCTTCCAATTCCTTCATTTGGTGAGTCAAATATGTCGTAGGAGTTGGTTGACACAAGTGCTAGACCGGCAACACCTTCATCTTGAGTATCTTCGGAGTCGGAGTGATAACTTCTCTCGGAGTGGCTGTCGGAGTCGGAGCCGGATACCCATTCACCAACATGAGCTTGATGTCTTCGTTTTGTGTAGCTCCTTGATGATTTTTCCTTCCTTTCCGAATCCTTGCTTCTCCGTGAGTATCTTCGTTCATAACGATCATCTCTACTCCTTCTCTCTCTTGGTGGTGATTCTTTGCTTCTTCTTTTTGGAGAATCTTCTCTTCTCTTGTAGGGAGCCGTACACTCATTGGAATAGTGTCCGGGTCTTCCACAACTGTAGCAGTTTCGCTCTCGACTAGAAGATCTTTTGTCATTGTAGGACCTTGACTTGAAGCTTCTATCTTTGCTTCTACTCTTGTAGAACTTGTTGAAGTTCTTCACCATTAAGCTCAATTCTTCATTGAAGTTTTGTTTCTCACTTGATGATGTAGGGGCTTCACATGAGGCTTTGTAGGCACCACTTGATTTGTTGTGAAGTTCCTCTTTATCCTTAAGTGACATCTCATGAGCAACAATTCTTCCAATCACCTCCGTTGGCTTGAGATCTTTGTAATTGGGCATCATTTGGATCAATGTGCACACGGTATCATATTTTCCATCCAAGGCTCTTAGAATCTTCTTGATGATGAATCTATCGGTCATCTCTTCACTTCCTAAGCCGGCAATCTCATTTGTGATGAGAGCAAGCCTAGAGTACATTTCAGCGACACCTTCACCATCCTTCATTTTGAACTTGTCAAGTTGACTTTGAAGCACATCCAACTTGGATTCCTTGACGGAGTCGGTACCTTCGTGCATATCAATCAAAGTGTCCCAAATTTCCTTTGCATTCTCAAGACGGCTGATTTTGTTGAATTCTTCGGGGCACAATCCGTTGAAGAGAATATCACAAGCTTGAGCATTGTATTGCAACATCTTCAACTCATCCGCGGTAGCTTCACGGTTTGGTTCTTTCCCATCAAAGAAGTCACCTTGCAAACCAACACACACAATAGCCCAAACGGCGGGGTTATGTCCAAGAATATGCATTTTCATTTTATGCTTCCAACTAGCAAAATTAGTACCATCAAAGTAAGGACCTCTACGGTGATAATTTCCCTCGCTAGACGCCATACTCTCCTAGGTTGTGAAACCAAGGCTATGACCACCAAAAGCTATGGAGATCAAAGCAAATGGAGACCAAAGCTCTGATACCACTTGTAGGATCGAAAGTATGTCTAGAGGGGGGGTGATTAGACTACTTGACCAAATAAAAACTTAACCTTTTCCCAATTTTAGTTCTTGGCAGATTTTAGCTATTGTAGGACAAGTCAAGCAATCATCACACAATTCAAGCAAGCATGCAAAGAGTATATTGGCAGCGGAAAGTAAAGCATGCAACTTGCAAGAATGTAAAGGGAAGGGTTTGGAGAATTCAAACGCAATTGGAGACACGGATGTTTTTCCCGTGGTTCGGATAGGTGGTGCTATCCTACATCCACGTTGATGGAGACTTCAACCCACGAAGGGTAACGGTTGCGCGAGTCCACGGAGGGCTCCACCCACGAAGGGTAATGGTTGCGCGAGTCCACGGAGGGCTCCACCCACGAAGGGTCCACGAAGAAGCAACCACCCACGAAGGGTCCACGAAGAAGCAACCTTGTCTATCCCACCATGGCCATCGCCCACGAAGGACTTGCCTCACTAGCGGTAGATCTTCACGAAGTAGGCGATCTCCTTGCCCTTACAAACTCCTTGGTTCAACTCCACAATCTTGTCGGAGGCTCCCAAGTGACACCTAGCCAATCTAGGAGACACCACTCTCCAAGAAGTAACAAATGGTGTGTTGATGATGAACTCCTTGCTCTTGTGCTTCAAATGATAGTCTCCCCAACACTCAACTCTCTCTCATAGGATTTGGATTTTGTGGAAAGAAGATTTGAGTGGAAAGCAACTTGGGGAAGGCTAGAGATCAAGATTCATATGGTAGGAATGGAATATCTTGGTCTCAACACATGAGTAGGTGGTTCTCTCTCAGAACATATGAGTTGGAATTGTGTATGTGTTCTGATGGCTCTCTCCACGAATGAAGAGGAGGTGGAGGGGTATATATAGCCTCCACACAAAATCCAACCGTTACACACAGTTTTCCAATCTCGGTGGGACCGAATCAACAAACTCGGTCGGACCGAAAAGGTAAACCTAGTGACCGTTAGAGATTTTCGGTGGGACTGACATGCAACTCGGTAGGACCGATATGGTTAGGGTTTGGGCATAACGTAATCTCGGTGAGACCGATTACACAACTCGGTGAGACCGAGTTTGGTAATAAGCTAACCAGAGAGTTGGTCAGGTAAACTCGGTGGGACCGATTTGCTCTTTCGGTGAGACCGAAAAGTTACAAAAAGGAAACAAAGAGTTTACATTGCAATCTCGGTGGGACCGATTCGCTCTTTCGGTGAGACCGAAAAGTTACGAAAGGGAAACAGAGAGTTTGCAATCCCATCTCGGTGAGACCGAGATCCCTATCGGTAGAACCGAATTGCTAGGGTTTGGCAGTGGCTTATGACAAGTGAAACTCGGTGGCGCCGGATAGAAAGAATCGGTAGGACCGAGTTTGGCTTAGGGTTTAGGTCATATGTGGATATGGGAAAGTAGTTGAGGGTTTTGGAGCATATCACTAAGCACATGAAGCAAGAGGCTCATTAAGCAACACCTCATCCCTCCTTGATAGTATTGGCTTTTCCTAAAGACTCAATGTGGTCTTGGATCACTAAAATATAAAATGAAGAGTCTTGAGCTTTTGAGCTTGAGCCAATCCTTTGTCCTTAGCATTTTGAGGGTTCCACTTTCACATCCATGCCATGCCAATCATTGAGCTTTCCTGAAATAGTCATCTTGGAATAGCATTAGCTCAATGAGCTATATGTTGTTATGAATTACCAAAACCACCTAGGGATAGTTGCACTTTCACCCGCCTCATGTCGGCGCCTCGCCGCGACGCCGCATCGCCTCGCCCTCGTCCATCGCCGCCCAGACTCCCTCACCGGCCCGCTTCATCTCCGTCGCGATGTCCCCGTCTCCCTACCACGAGCCTCGCTGCCCAGTCCCCTACATCCCCTCATGAGCTCCCCTCTCCTCGTCTCTCGCTCGCGCCCGCCGCCGACCTCGTCGAGCTCGGCCGCCACTGGCCTCGCGCACACACAGCGGCTCGTCGACCCCCTCCCTGGCGCTGCCTCACCTCTACTCCGACCGCTTGTCCCTGCATCGTCGTGCCCCGCCCCGCACGGCGTGCCCTCGCGCGCGCACGCTCGAGCCTCGCCTCGCTCTGCCGCTTCACTCACCGTGGCCTCATCCCACGCATGCGCGCGCCAGCACCCGCCGCGGCCACCACACTCGCTGCCCGCCACCGCGACCCTGCCGCGCCCGCGCCTCCCTCGCCCGCCACTGTTGCTGCTGCCTCTAGCCATTGCTGTTCGCGCGCTACACGCCGCCTTCGTCCTCGGTTGCGCGCACCTCGTCCCGGCCAACCGCCTCCCCGCCTGACCTCGCCGCGGCCCCGCCACTGCTGCCGCCGCAAACCACGTGCCCGCCGACGCCCGGCAGGCCGCTCCCACTTGCCGCTGCTCGCTACCGCGTGCGCCCCCAAGCGCCCTCCCCTCTTCTCCGGCGGCCGCGCCACTCCCCACTGCCCGCTCACCGCGCGCTCCCGTCCCGGCCTCGCGTGGACGACCTGCGCGTCCCTCCCGCACCCGGGTCGCGTCCTGCTCCGCCCGCGCCACCGCGGCCCCTCCCGCTCGTGCCTGTTGCCTTGGATGCGCGCGCCTCGCGCCGCGCGTGCCCGTCCCCTCACCGTGCTGCTCCGACGCCCCCTGGTAGCCAGGGCGTGCGCCCAAACGGGCTAGCGCCCAACGCCCGCCCGTCAACCGCCAAGGCCATGGGCCTATGACACGAGGGCCCCACGCCCTTGAGGACGTTAAAAATAGGAATTAAAATAATAATAATAAAATTAATTAATTAAAGAATTAATTAACTTAATTAATCATGTTTAGTTAAACTAATTAAACATTAGTTACCTAATTAACCTAATTAGTTAATTAGCTAATTAAGTAGTCACTGACTAGTGGGGCCCACCCCTAATTAATCCTTGTTAGGTTAATTAAAATTGGTTAATTAAAATGTGTCGCTGACAGGGGGGACCCCACCTGTCAGGTTGACCAGGTCAACGGTCAACGTTGACTGCTGACGTCATGCTGACGTCAGCATGCACTGTTCTGGATAATGTTGATTTAAAATAATTAAATAAATCCTAAAAATGATTTAAATCTTTTAAAATTAATATAAAATAAACTGTAGCTCGGATGGAAAACTCTGTACATGAAAGTTGCTCAGAACAATGAGACGAATCCGGATACACAGTCCGTTCGTCTGCCACGCATCCCTAGCATAGCGAACACACAACTTTCCCCCTCTGATTCATCTGCCCGAAAACGCGAAACACCGGGGATATTTTCCCGGATGTTTCCCCCCTTCACCGGTATCACCTCATACCGCGTTAAGGCACACCTAGCACCGCTACTTGTCATGTCATGCATCCGTTTGCATTGTATTCATTGTTTCTTCCCCCTCTTCTCTCTAGTAGACTACATGACTGACGCCGCTGCTGGTCCCCCGTCTGACTACGTTGTTGACGACCCCTACTTGCCAGAGCAACTAGGCAAGCCCCCCCCCCTGATCACCAGATATCGCCTACTCTTCTCTCTACTGCTTGCATTAGAGTAGTGTAGCATGTTAGTGCTTTTCGTTAATCCTATCCTGATGCATAGCCTGTCATTGTTGCTACAGTCATTGGTACCTTACCCGCAATCCTAAATGCTTAGTATAGGATGCTAGTTTTGTTGGGATTCGTAGTAATTTCAAAAAATTTCCTACGCGCACACAGGATCATGTGATGCATAGCAACGAGAGGAGAGCGTTGTCTATGTACCCAACGCAGACCGACTGCGGAAGCGATGACACGACGTAGAGGAAGTAGTCGTACGTCTTCACGATCCAACCGATCAAGCACCGAAACTACGGCACCTCCGAGTTCGAGCACACGTTCAGCTCGATGACGATCCCCGGACTCCGATCCAGCAAAGTGTCGGGGAAGAGTTTCGTCAGCACGACGGCGTGGTGACGATCTTGATGAACTACAGTAGCAGGGCTTCGCCTAAACTCCGCTACAGTATTATCGAGGAATATGGTGGCAGGGGGCACCGCACACGGCTAAGGAATCGATCACATGGATCAACTTGTGTCAACTTGTGTGTTTAGAGGTGCCTCTACCTTAGTATATAAAGGAGCCAAGGGGGAAGAGGGGCGCCGGCCAAGGAGGAGGGCGCAGGAGGAGTCCTACTCCTACCGGGAGTAGGACTCCCCCCCCAATCCTATTCCAACTAGGATTCCCAAGGGGGAAAGAGGGAGAGGGGTGGCCGGCCACCTCTCCTAGTCCTAATAGGACTAGGGGAAGGGGGGAGGCGCGCAGCCCCCTTGGGCTGCCCCTTTCTCCTTTCCACTAAGGCCCATGATGGCCCATATGGCTCCCGGGGGGTTCCGGTAACCTCCCGGTAACCCGGTAAAATCCCGATTTCACCCGGAACACTTCCGATGTCCAAACATAGACTTCCAATATATCAATCTTTATGTCTCGACCATTTCGAGACTCCTCGTCATGTCCGTGATCACATCCGGGACTCCGAACAACCTTCGGTACATCAAAATGCATAAACTCATAATATAACTGTCATCGTAACCTTAAGCGTGCGGACCCTACGGGTTCGAGAACAATGTAGACATGACCGAGACACGTCTCCGGTCAATAACCAATAGCGGGACCTGGATGCCCATATTGGCTCCTACATATTCTACGAAGATCTTTATCGGTCAGACCGCATAACAACATACGTTGTTCCCTTTGTCATCGGTATGTTACTTGCCCGAGATTCGATCGTCGGTATCCAATACCTAGTTCAATCTCGTTACCGGCAAGTCTCTTTACTCGTTCCGTAATACATCATCTCACAACTAACATATTAGTTGTAATGCTTGCAAGGCTTATGTGATGTGTATTACCGAGAGGGCCCAGAGATACCTCTCCGACAATCGGAGTGACAAATCCTAATCTCGAAATACGCCAACCCAACATCTACCTTTGGAGACACCTGTAATGCTCCTTTATAATCACCCAGTTACGTTGTGACGTTTGGTAGCACCCAAAGTGTTCCTCCGGTAAACGGGAGTTGCATAATCTCATAGTCATAGGAACATGTATAAGTCATGAAGAAAGCAATAGCAACATACTAAACGATCAGGTGCTAAGCTAATGGAATGGGTCATGTCAATCAGATCATTCAACTAATGATGTAACCTCGTTACTCAAATAACAACTTATTGTTCATGGTCAGGAAACATAACCATCTTTGATTAACGAGCTAGTCAAGTAGAGGCATACTAGTGACACTTTGTTTGTCTATGTATTCACACATGTATTATGTTTCCGGTTAATACAATTATAGCATGAATAATAAACATTTATCATGAAATAAGGAAATAAATAATAACTTTATTATTGCCTCTAGGGCATATTTCCTTCAGTCTCCCACTTGCACTAGAGTCAATAATCTAGTTCACATCGCCATGTGATTTAACAGCAATAGTTCACATCACCATGTGATTAACACCCATAGTTCACATCGATATGTGATCAACACCCAAAGGGTTTTACTAGATTCAGTCATCTAGTTCACATCGCTATGTGATTAACACCCAAAGAGTACTAAGGTGCGATCATGTTTTGCTTGTGAGAGAATCTTAGTCAACGGGTCTGTCACATTCAGATCCGTAAGTATTTTGCAAATATTTATGTCAACAATGCTCTGCACGGAGCTACTCTAGCTAATTGCTCCCACTTTCAATATGTATCCAGGTTGAGACTTAGTGTAACTTTTACAACAAACTCTTTTATCACCTCCATAATCGAGAAACATCTCCTTAGTCCTTACTAAGGATATTCTTGACCAATGTCCAGTGATCTACTCCTAGATCACTATTGTACTCTCTTGCCAAATTCAGAGTAAGGTATACAATAGGTCTGGTACATAGCATAGCATACTTTATAGAACCTATGACTGAGGCACAGGGAATGACTTTTCATTTTTTTTTCTATTTTCTGCTGTGGTCGGGATTTGAGTCTTACTCAATTTCATACCTTTGCAACACAGGCAAGAACTCTTTCTTTGACTGTTCCATTTTTGAACTATTTCAAAATCTTGCCAAGGTATGTACTCATTGAAAATCTTATCAAGCGTCTTGATCTATCTCAATAGATCTTGATGCTTAATATGTAAGTAGCTTTTACTGAGGTCTTTTCCTTTTTAAAAAACTCCTTTAAAACACTCCTTTATGCTTTGCAGAAAAATTCTACATCATTTCTGATCAACAATATGTCACTCACATATACTAATCAGAAAGGTTGTAGTGCTCCCACTCACTTTATTGTAAATACAGGCTTCTCAAAAAGTCTGTATAAAACCATATGCTTTGATCAACTCATCAAAGCGTATATTCCAACTCCGAGAGGCTTGCACCAGTCCATAGATGGATCGCTGGAGCTTGCACATTTTGTTAGTACCTTTAGGATTGACAAAACCTTCTGGTTGCATCATATACAACTCTTCTTTAATAAATCCATTAAGGAATGCAGTTTTGTTTATCCATTTGCCAGATTTCATAAAATGCGGCAATTGCTAACATGATTCGGACAGACTTTAAGCATAGATACGAGTGAGAAAATCTCATCGTAGTCAACACCTTGAACTTGTCGAAAAACCTTTTTGCGACAATTCTAGCTTTGTAGATAGTAACACTACTATCAGCGTCCGTCTTCCTCTTGAAGATCCATTTATTCTCAATTGCTTGTTGATCATTGGGCAAGTCAACCAAAGTCCAAACTTTGTTCTCATACATGGATCATATCTCAGATTTTATGGCCTCAAACCATTTCGCGGAATCTGGGCTCATCATTGCTTCCTCATAGTTCGTAGGTTCATCATGGTCTAGTAACATGACTTCCAGAACATGATTACCGTACCACTCTGGTGCGGATCTTACTCTGGAAGACCTACGAGGTTTGGTAGTAACTTGATCTGAAGTTTGATGATCATCATCATTAACTTCCTCACTTATTGGTGTAGGAATCACTGGAACTGATTTCTGTGATGAACTACTTTCCAATAAGGGAGAAGGTATAATTACCTCATCAAGTTCTACTCTCCTCCCACTCACTTCTTTCGAGAGAAACTCCTTCTCTAGAAATGATCCATTCTTAGCAACGAATGTTTTGCCTTCGGATCTGTGATAGAAGGTGTACCCAACAGTTTCCTTTGGGTATCCTATGAAGACACATTTCTCCGATTTGGGTTCGAGCTTATCAGGTTGAAGTTTTTTCACATAAGCATCGCAGCCCCAAACTTTAAGAAACGACAACTTTGGTTTCTTGCCAAACCACAGTTCATAAGGCGTCGTTTCAACGGATTTAGATGGTGCCCTATTTTAAAACGTGAATGCAGCTGTCTCTAATGCATAACCCCAAAACGATAGTGGTAAAGAGATATCATAGATCGCACCATATCAAATAAAGTGCGGTTACGACGTTCGGACACACCATAACGATGTGGTGTTCCAGGTGGCGTGAGCTGTGAAACTATTCCACATTGTTTTAATTGAAGACCAAACTCATAACTCAAATATTTGTCTCCGCGATCAGATCGCAGAAACTTTATTTTCTTGTTACGATGATTTTTCCACTTCACTGTGAAATTCTTTGAACCTTTCAACTATTTCAGATTTATGTTTCATCAAGTAGATATACCCATATCTGCTCAAATCATCTTGTGAAGGTCAGAAAACAACGATGCTTGCCACGAGCATCAGCACTCATTGGATCGCATACATCGGTATGTATTATTTCCAATAAGTCAGTAGCTCGTTCCATTGTTCTGGAGAACGGAGTTTTAGTCATCTTGCCCAAAAGGCACAGTTCGCAAGCATCAAGTGATTCATAATCAAGTGATTCCAAAATTCCATCAGTATGGAGTTTCTTCATGCGCTTTACACCAATATGACCTAAACGGCAGTGCTACAAACAAGTTGCACTTATCATTATTAACTTTGCATCTTTTGGTTTCAATATTATGATTATGTGTATCACTACGATCGAGATCCAACAAACTATTTTCATTGGGTGTGTAACCATATAAGGTTCTATTCATGTAAACAGAACAACAATTTATTCTCTTACTTAAATGAATAATCGTATTACAATAAACATGATCAAATCATATTCATGCTCAACGCAAACACCAAATAACACTTATTTAGGTTCAACACTAATCCCGAAAGTATAGGGAGTGTGTGACGATGATCATATCAATCTTGGAACCACTTCCAACACACATCGTCACTTCACCCTTAACTAGTCTCTGTTTATTCTGCAACTCCCGTTTCGAGTTACTAATCTTAGCAACTGAACTAGTATCAAATACTGAGGGTTTGCGATAAACACTAGTAAAGTACACATCAATAACATGTATATCAAGTATACTTATGTTCACTTTGCCATCCTTCTTATCCGCCAATCACTTGGGGTAGATCCGCTTCCAGTGACCAGTCCCTTTGCAGTAGAAACACTTAGTCTCAGGCTTAGGATCAGACTTGGGCTTCTTCACTTGAGCAGCAACTTGCTTGCTGTTCTTCTTGAAGTTCCCCTTCTTCCTTCTGCCCCTTTTCTTGAAACTAGTGGTCTTGTCTACCATCAACACTTGATGTTTTTCTCGATTTCTACCTTCGTCAATTTCCGCATTACGAAGAGCTTGGGAATCATTTCCGTTATCCCTTGCATGTCATAGTTCATCACGAAGTTCTACTAACTTGGTGATGGTGACTAGAGAATTCTGTCAATCACTATCTTATCTGGAAGATTAACTCCCACTTGATTCAAGCGATTGTAGTACTCAGACAATCTGAGCACATGCTCACTAGTTGAGCGATTCTCCTCCATCTTTTAGCTATAAAACTTGTTGGAGACTTCATATCTCTCAACTCGGGTATTTGCTTGAAATATTAGCTTCAACTCCTGGAACATCTCATTTGGTCCATGACATTCAAAACGTCTTTGAAGTCCCGATTCTAAGCCGTTAATCACGGTGCAATTTAAACTATCAAGTAGTCATCATATTGAGCTAGCCAAACGTTCATAACGTCTGCATTTGCTCCTGCAATAGGTCCGTCACCTAGCGGTGCATTAAGGACATAATTCTTCTGTGCAGCAATGAGGATTTAACCTCAGATCACGGATCAAATCCGCAACATTGTTACTAACATTTTTCAACACAATTTTCTCTAGGAACATATCAAAATAAACACAGGGAAGCAACAACGCGAGCTATTGATCTACAACATGATTTGCAAAATACTACCAGGACTAAGTTCATGATAAATTTAAGTTCAATTTAATCATATTACTTAAGAACTCCCACTTAGATAGACATCCCTCTAATCCTCTAAGTGATCACGTGATCCAAATCAACTAAACCATGTCCGATCATCACGTGAGATGGAGTAGTTTCATCGGTGAACATCATTATGTTGATCATATCTACTATATGATTCACGCTCGACCTTTCGGTCTCCGTGTTCCGAGGCCATATCTGCATATGCTAGGCTCGTCAAGTTTAACCTGAGTATTCTGCGTGTGCAAAACTGGCTTGTACCCGTTGTAGATGGACGTAGAGCTTATCACACCCGATCATCACGTGGTGTCTGGGCACGACGAACTTTGGCAACGGTGCATACTCAGGGAGAACACTTCTTGATAATTTAGTGAGAGATCATCTTATAATGCTACCGTCAATCAAAGCAAGATAAGATGCATAAAAGGATAAACATCACATGCAATCAATATAAGTGATATGATATGGCCATCATCATCTTGTGCTTGTGATCTCCATCTCCGAAGCACCGTCATGATCACCATCGTCACCGGCGCGACACCTTGATCTCCATCGTAGTATCGTTGTCGTCTCGCCAATCTTATGCTTTCACGACTATCACTACCGTTTAGTAATAAAGTTAAGCATTACATCGCGATTGCATTGCATACAATAAAGCGACAACCATATGGCTCCTGCCAGTTGCCGATAACTTGGTTACAAAACATGATCATCTCATACAATAAAATTCAGCATCATGCCTTGACCATATCACATCACAACATGCCCTGCAAAAACAAGTTAGACGTCCTCTACTTTGTTGTTGCATTTTTTACGTGGCTGCTACGGGCTTAAGTAAGAACCAATCTCACCTACGCATCAAAACCACAACGATAGTTTGTCAAATAGACTCCGTTTTAACCTTCTCAAGGACCGGGCGTAGCCATACTTGGTTCAACTAAAGTTGGAGAGACAGTCGCCCGCAAGCCATCTATGTGCAAAGCACGTCGAGGGAACCGGTCTCGCGTAAGCGTACGCGTAAGGTTGGTCCGGGTCGTCTCGTCCAACAATACCGCCGAAACAAAGTATGACATGCTGGTAGGCAGTATGACTTGTATCGTCCACAACTCACTTGTGTTCTACTCGTGCATATAACATCAACATAAGTAACCTAGGCTCGGATGCCACTGTTGGGATTCGTAGTAATTTCAAAAAATTTCCTATGCGCACACAGGATCATGTGATGCATAGCAACGAGAGGAGAGCGTTGTCTACGTACCCAACGCAGACCGACTGGGGAAGCGATGACACGACGTAGAGGAAGTAGTCGTACGTCTTCACGATCCAACCGATCAAGCACCGAAACTACGACACCTCCGAGTTCAAGCACACGTTCAGCTCGATGACGATCCCCGGACTCCGATCCAGCAAAGTGTCGGGGAAGAGTTTCGTCAGCACGACGGCGTGGTGACGATCTTGATGAACTACAGCAGCAGGGCTTCTCCTAAACTCCGCTACAGTATTATCGAGGAATATGGTGGCAGGGGGCACCGCACACGGCTAAGGAATCGATCACGTGGATCAACTTGTGTCAACTTGTGTGTTTAGAGGTGCCTCTACCTCAGTATATAAAGGAGCCAAGGGGGAAGAGGGGCGCCGGCCAAGGAGGAGGGCGCAGGAGGAGTCCTACTCCTACCGGGAGTAGGACTCCCCCCCAATCCTATTCCAACTAGGATTCCCAAGGGGGAAAGAGGGAGAGGGGTGGCCGGCCACCTCTCCTAGTCCTAATAGGACTAGGGGAAGGGGGGAGGCGCGCAGCCCCCTTGGGCTGCCCCTTTCTCCTTTCCACTAAGGCCCATGATGGCCCATATGGCTCCCGGGGGGTTCCGGTAACCTCCCGGTAACCCGGTAAAATCCCGATTTCACCCGGAACACTTCCGATGTCCAAACATAAACTTCCAATATATCAATCTTTATGTCTCGACCATTTCGAGACTCCTCGTCATGTCCGTGATCACATCCGGGACTCCGAACAACCTTCGGTACATCAAAATGCATAAACTCATAATATAACTGTCATCGTAACCTTAAGCGTGCGGACCCTACGGGTTCGAGAACAATGTAGACATGACCGAGACACGTCTCCGGTCAATAACCAATAGCGGGACCTGGATGCCCATATTGGCTCCTACATATTCTACGAAGATCTTTATCGGTCAGACCGCATAACAACATACGTTGTTCCCTTTGTCATCGGTATGTTACTTGCCCGAGATTCGATCGTCGGTATCCAATACCTAGTTCAATCTCGTTACCGGCAAGTCTCTTTACTCGTTCCGTAATACATCATCTCACAACTAACATATTAGTTGTAATGCTTGCAAGGCTTATGTGATGTGTATTACCGAGAGGGCCCAGAGATACCTCTCCGACAATCGGAGTGACAAATCCTAATCTCGAAATACGCCAACCCAACATCTACCTTTGGAGACACCTGTAATGCTCCTTTATAATCACCCAGTTACGTTGTGACATTTGGTAGCACCCAAAGTGTTCCTCCGGTAAACGGGAGTTGCATAATCTCATAGTCATAGGAACATGTATAAGTCATGAAGAAAGCAATAGCAACATACTAAACGATCAGGTGCTAAGCTAATGGAATGGGTCATGTCAATCAGATCATTCAACTAATGATGTAACCTCGTTACTCAAATAACAACTTATTGTTCATGGTCAGGAAACATAACCATCTTTGATTAACGAGCTAGTCAAGTAGAGGCATACTAGTGACACTTTGTTTGTCTATGTATTCACACATGTATTATGTTTCCGGTTAATACAATTCTAGCATGAATAATAAACATTTATCATGAAATAAGGAAATAAATAATAACTTTATTATTGCCTCTAGGGCATATTTCCTTCATGTTTATCATCAGTGGCCCTACATTCTTGTCCGTCTGCCATGCTATACTATCGGGCCGTGATCACTTGGAAGGCAATCACGGGTTTATACTTATATACATAATATATGATACTTGTGGTGACTAAAGTCGGGTCGACTCGTAGAGTACCCGCGAGTGATTCACGGATTGGGTCCGAAAGGACGTTTGTCCCGACGGCCCTCTGAGTGGATCTTTGTGGCGGAGCGATAGGGCAGGTTGAGACCGCCTAGGAGAGAGGTGGGCCTGGCCCTGGTCGGCGACCATGGTTATTTCAAATAACACGCTTAACGAGATCTAGGTATTTGATCTGAGTCTAGCCACTGGCCTATACGCACTAACCAACTACGCGGGAACAGTTATGGGCACTCGATGTCGTGGTATTAGCCAAAGCCTTCTTGACGTCAGCGACTGAGCGGCGCGCGCCGGGTTGGACTGGAACACCTGCTCTTGTATAAGGGAGGCTAGGTCTGCTCACCGACCGCGTTCGCAATGTGCAGGTGTGCAATGGGCGATGGGCCCAGACCCCTGCGCCATAGGATTTAGACCAGCATGCTGACTTCTCTATTGTGCCTAGGTATGGCTGTGACGTGTTGATCTTCCGAGGTCGGGCATGACCCAGAAAAGTGTGTCTGGACAAAGGGGATCGAGCGTGTTGGGAAATGTGGTGCACCCCTGCAGGGAAGTTTATCTATTCGAATAGCCGTGTCCCTCGGTAAAAGGACGACCCAGAGTTGTACCTTGACCTTATGACAACTAGAACCGGATACTTAATAAAACACACCCTTCCAAGTGCCAGATACAACTGGTGATCGCTCTCTCACAGGGCGACGAGGGGAGGATCACCGGGTAGGATTATGCTATGCGATGATACTTGGTGGACTTACCATCTAGTCTCTTCTTCTGCTGCAAGATGGAGGTTACCAGAAGCTTAGTCTTCAATAGGACTAGCTATCTCTTGATAACCCACAAGTATAGGGGATCACAACAGTTTTCGATAAGTAAGAGTGTTGAACCCAACGAGGAGCTAAAGGTAGAACAAATATTCCCTCAAGTTCTATCGACCACCGATACAACTCTACGCACGCTTGACGTTCGCTTTACCTAGAACAAGTATGAAACTAGAAGTATTTTGTAGGTGTTTTTGGATAGGTTTGCAAGATAATAAAGGGCAAGTAAATAAAAAGTAGAGGTTGTTTAGGTAAAGACACAACTAAGTTAGTTTTAGTAAAGAGCTTTTTGTTACGAGAAAGTTATTTGTCCCTAGGCAATCGATAAATAGACCGGTAATCACTATTGCAATTTTATGAGGGAGAGGCATAAGCTAACATACTTTCTCTACTTGGATCATATGCACTTATGATTGGAACTCTAGCAAGCATCGACAACTACTAAAGATCATTAAGGTAAAAGCCAACCATAGCATTAAAGCATCAATTCCTCTTTATCCCATACGCAACAACCCCCTTACTCGGGTTTGTGTTTCAGTCACTCACGCAACCCACTATAAGAGAACCATAAATGTATTGCAACACCCTACAGCGGGAATCCCTCACGCTTGCGCGACACGGAGAGCACCATAGGACATCACCAATAATAAAACATGCAACTGAAACCAATCTTGATCATCAAATAGCCCATAGGACAAAACAGATCTATTCAAACATCATAGGATAGCCATACATCATTGGGAAATAATATATAGTGTTGAGCACCATGTTTAAGTAGAGATTACATCGGGTAAGAGAGAGGTTACACCTCTGCATAGAGGGGGGAAGAGTTGGTGATGATGGCGGTGAAGTTGTTGGTGAAGATTGCGGTTATGATGATGGCCACGATAGCGTTCTGGCGCCACCGGAAGAGAAGGGGAGAGGGGGGCCCTTCGTATTATTCTTCCTTGACCTCCTCCCTAGATGGGAGAACTCTTTCTCCTCTGGTCCTTGGCCTCCATGGCATGGGAGGGGCGAGAGCCCCTCCGAAATTGGATCCGTCTCTCTGTCTCTCTCTCTCTCTTTCTGCATTCTCAGATTCTACCCTTTCACCGTTTCTTATATTCCTGGAGATCCGTAACTCTGATTGGGCTGAAATTTTAAAAGAATCTCCATCCGGATATTAGCTTTCTTGCGGCGAAAGAAGGGCATCAACCGCCTTACGGGGTGTCCACGAGGGTCAGGGGCGCGCCCCCTGCCTCGTGGCCCCCTCGGGCATCGTCTCGCATGGATTTTTCTTCCCAAAAATCACATATATTCCCAAAAAAAATCACCATCAGTTTTTATCCCGTTTTGACTCCGTTTGATATGGATTTACTGCGAAACAAAAAACATGCAACAAACAGGAACTGGCACTGGGCACTGGATCAATATGTTAGTCCCAAAAATAGTATAAAAAGTTGCCAAAAAGTATATGGAAGTTGTAGAATATTGGCATGGAACGATCAAAAATTATATATATGACGGAGACGTATTAGCATCCCCAAGCTTAATTCCTGCTCGTCCTCGAGTAGGTAAATGATAAAAAAGATAATTTTTGATGTGGAATGCTACCTAGCATAATCTTGATCATGTAATCTAATCATGGCATGAATATTAAGACACGAGTGATTCAAAGCAATAGTCTTTCATTTGACATAAAAACAACAATACTTCAAGCCTACTAATAAAGCAATCATTTCTTTTCAAAATAACATGGCCAAAGAAAGTTATCCCTACAAAATCATATGGTCTGGCTATGCTCCATCTTCACCACACAAAGTATTCAAATCATGCACAACCCCGATGACAAGCCAAGCAATTGTTTCATACTTTTGACGTTCTCAAACCTTTTCAACTTTCACGCAATACATGAGCGTGAGCCATGGACATAGCACTATAGGTGGAATAGAATGGTGGTTGTGGAGAAGACAAAAATGAGAAGATAGTCTCACATCAACTAGGCGTATCAACGGGCTATGGAGATGCCCATCAATAGATATCAATGTGAGTGAGTAGGGATTGCCATGCAACGGATGCACTAAGAGCTATAAGTGTATGAAAGCTCAGATTGAAAACTAAGTGGGTGTGCATCCAACTTGCTTGCTCATGAAGACCTCGGGTGTTTGAGGAAGCCCATCATCGGAATATACAAGCCAAGTTCTATAATGAAAATTCCCACTAGTATATGAAAGTGATAACTCAAGAGACTCTCTGTATGAAGAACATGGTGCTACTTTGAAGCACAAGTGTGGTAAAAGGATAGTAACATTGCCCCTTATCTCTTTTCTCTCATTTTTTTGTTTTTTTGTTTTTTGGTGGGCTTCTTTGGCCTCTTTTTTTTTATTGGGGCTTCTTTGGCCTCTTTTATTTTTTTGTAAAGTCCGGAGACTCATCCCAACTTGTGAGGGAATCATAGCTTCCATCGTCCTTTCCTCACAAGGGATAATGCTCCAATAATGATGATCATCACACTTTTATTTACTTACAACTCAATTTACAATTTGATACTAGAACAAAATATGACTTATGAATGCCTCCGGCAGTGTACCGGCATGTGCAATGATCTAGGTAGCAATGACATCAAAAAACAGACAAGCCATGAAAATATCATGC
Source organism: Triticum aestivum (assembly GCF_018294505.1). Classification (NCBI taxonomy): domain Eukaryota; kingdom Viridiplantae; phylum Streptophyta; class Magnoliopsida; order Poales; family Poaceae; genus Triticum; species Triticum aestivum. Next base: position 150,875,293 of record NC_057797.1, on the reverse strand, counting down.
TAGCTATCTTACGATCATGCAAAGCAATATGACAATGAATGCTCAAGTCATGTATATGATGATGATGGAAGTTGCATGGCAATATATCTCGGAATGGCTATGGAAATGCCATAATAGGTAGGTATGGTGGCTGTTTTGAGGAAGGTATATGGTGGGTTTAAGGTACCAGCGAAAGTTGCGCGATACTAGAGAGGCTAGCAATGGTGGAAGGGTGAGAGTGCGTATAATCCATGGACTCAATATTAGTCATAAAAAACTCACATGCTTATTGCAAAAATCTATTAGTCATCTAAACAAAGTACTACGCGCATGCTCCTAGGGGGATAGATTGGTAGGAAAAGATCATCACTCGTCCCTGACCGCCACTCATAAGGAAGACAATCAATAAATAAATCATGCTCCGACTTCATCACATAATGGTTCACCATACGTGCATGCTACGGGAATCACAAACCTCAGCACAAGTATTTCTACTAATCCACAACTAACCACGAGCATGACTCTAATATCACCATCTTTATATCGCAAAACTATTGCAAGGAATCAAACATATCATATTCAGTGATCTACAAGTTTTATGTAGGATTTTATGACTAACCATGTGAATGACCAATTCCTGTCATCTCTCTAAATAGATATAAGTGAAGCAAGAGAGTTTAATTCTTTCTACAAAAGATATGCCCATGCTCTAACAAATATAAGTGAAGCAAAAGAGCATTCTACAAATGGCGGTTTTCTATGTAAAGAGAAACAGGCAATCCAAGCTTCAAATGATATAAGTGAAGCACATGAAGCATTCTATAAAGCCATACTCAAAAGATATAAGTGAAGTGCATAGAGCATTCTATAAATCAACCAAGGACTATATCATACCAGCATGGTGCATAAAAGAAAAATGAAAACTAAATGCAAAAGACGCTCCAAGATTGCACATATCGTATGAACGAAACGAATCCGAAAACATACTGATACTTGTCGAAGAAAGAGGGGATGCCTTCTGGGTATCCCCAAGCTTAGACGCTTGAGTCTCCTTGAATGTTTACTTGGGGTGCCTTGGGCATCCCCAAGCTTGAGCTCTTGCCTCTCTTCCTTCTTCTCACATCGAGACCTTCTCGATCATCGAACACTTCATCCAAACAAAACTTCAACGGAAAACTCGGTAAGATCCGTTAGTATAATAAAGCAAATCACTACTCTAAGTACTGTTGCAAACCAATTCATATTTTGTTTTTTCATTGTGTCTACTGTAATATAACTTTTTCATGGCTTAATCCACGGATATAAATCGATAGTTTCATCAAAACAAGCAAACTATGCATCAAAAACAGAATCTGTCTAAAACAGAACAGTCTGCAATAATCTGAACATTCACCATACTTATGATACTTGAAAAATTCTACAAAAATTAGTAAAAATAAACAATTTGTATAGAGATACAGTGCAAAAGGAATCAGAACCGTTTGACGTTCCAGTAAAAACTGTAAAATCAAACACCACAGCCAAAGTTTCTGTCCTGCACCGTACAAACCAACAAGCATTGTAAACATCCTAAAGGCAAACCTTGGCACATTATTTTTATAATACAATGGAATTGTACAAGAGGATAATTATTTTTATTGAAAAGTTTCTGTAATCAAGATTCAACAAGTTTTCATGATCATGAACAAAGTTCAAGGCTAGCTCCCACTTCAACAATGCTCGTCTTTCTCACTTTCGCTTTCCTATTTGAAAAAGTTTTGGGTTCCCCTCTTTATTTTTGTTGTTTTTAAACTATATAAAAGCACTCAATAGAAGTAAATGACTCTCTAAAACTTCTGGGTTGTCTCCTTGGCAGCGCTTTCTTTAAAGCCATTAAGCTAGGCATATAGTGCTCAAGCAATGAATCCACCCGGATCCCAAGGTATATCAAAGCCAATTTTAATTAACAATGATTTGTAATTTAGTAGTGAGCACAAAGTAACATATATCATGCAACAATGAAGTCTAACTCTCTTCCTATGCATCGGCATGTCATAAAAGAACAATTCATGCACACAAAGTAAAGGCCAATGCATAGTATAAAAAGGTTTCTTGCAATTTTATCGTGTGGGAAACATAGAGAGGTGGAGATATAGTTCCTCTCTCATAATAATTGCAAGTAGGAGCATCAAGCACATGCATATTATATCTATCAAAATCATCATGTGTAGTAGTAAATGGCAACCCATCAATGTAATCCTTAATAAGCATAAACTTCTCCGATATAGTGTAGTTTGGAGAATTCAAAAAGATAATAGGACTATCATGTGTGGGTGCAATAGCAACAATTTCATATTTAACATAAGGAACTATAGCAAGTTCATCTCCATAAGCATCATTCATATTGGCATCTTGGCCATAAGCATAGCAAGCATCATCAAAAAGGGATATTTCAAAAGAATCAACGGTATCATAGCAATTATCATAGCATTCATCCTTCGGTAAGCACGGAGGGAAATTAAACAATGTATGAGTTGAAGAGTTACTCTCATTAGAAGGTGGGCACGGGTGATCAATCCGCTCTTCCTCATTTTGTTCTTTGCTCTCCTCCTCATCTTTTTCATCCAATGAGCTCACAGTTTCATCAATTTCTTCTTCCATAGATTCCTGCAAAATATTAGTCTCTTCTGGGACAGCGGAGACTTTCTCAATAAACGCATCAATATCAGAATTTTATTCATAATTCTCATAACAATATTTAAGGATAGCTAAATTTTCAGGTCTGTAGACAGCATCATAAAGATTTTCATATTCTTTGAACATAGATTCAATTTCATAAGCACCCATAAAAGCAACAAATTCTTCTATTTGTTCCACATCATAGTAGTCATATATACCTCTAGCATAAGAATCCAAAGTTTCATTATCATTAAATTCACATGAAAAGGGAAGGTGTGGAGCCTTCATCCTAGAGCAACAAGTATAATCATATCTCAAGCATAGTTGCTTAGCATACCAATACAACATATAAATTTGATCCCATAATAGTTTCCCTTTTTGAGTCAAGCGATAATCCTTAAAGTATTCACGTTGATCCAACGTGTCTCCCATTACCAAATTGAATGGGGTTTTCTCTGGATTATCAAAGTAGTACATAATATCTGTCAAATAACGAGCATCGAGGGTTTTAGGAGGTTCCTCATGTCCATGAGCAGCAAGTACACCTAATTGTTTTGGTATTTCGTGTTCCATATCCATAACTAAAGATAAAGAACAACTAAGAACAACAAATAAAAATTACTTAGTGATAAAGCAAACAAGCAAACACGAGAATATTCACCCCACACTATTGCTCACCGGCAACGGTGCCAGAAAAAGGTCTTGATAACCCACAAGTATAGGGGATTGCAACAGTTTTCGATAAGTAAGAGTGTCGAACCCAATGAGGAGCTAAAGGTAGAACAAATATTCCCTCAAGTTCTATCAACCACCGATACAACTCTATGCACGCTTGACGTTCGCTTTACCTAGAACAAGTATGAAACTGGAAGTATTTTGTAGGTGTTTTTTGATAGGTTTGAAAGATAATAAAGGGCAAGTAAATAAAAAGTAGGGGCTGTTTAGGTAAAGACACAACGAAGTTAGTTTTAGTAAAGAGATTTTTGTTACGAGAAAGTTATTTGTCCCTAGGCAACCGATAACTAGACCGGTAATCACTATTGCAATTTTATATGAGGGAGAGCTAACATACTTTCTCTACTTGGATCATATGCACTTATGATTGGAACTCTAGCAAGAATCCGCAACTACTAAAGATTACTAAGGTAAAACCCAACCATAGCATTAAAGCATCAAGTCCTCTTTATCCCATAAGCAACAACCCCCTTACTCGGGTTTGTGTTTCAGTCACTCACACAACCCACTATAAGCGAATCATAAACGTATTGCAACACCCTACAGCGGGAATCCCTCACGCTTGCGCGACACGGAGAGCACCATAGGACAACACCAATAATAAAACACGCAACTCAAACCCATCTTGATCATCAAATAGCCCATAGGACAAAACGGATCTACTCAAACATCATAGGATAGCCATACATCATTGGGAAATAATATATAGTGTTGAGCACCATGTTTAAGTAGAGATTACAACAGGTAAGAGAGAGGTTACACCACTGCATAGAGGGGGAAGAGTTGGTGATGATGGCGGTGAAGTTGTTGGTGAAGATTGCAGTGATGATGACACCCACGGCAGCGTTCCGGCGCCACCGGAAGAGAAAGGGAGAGGGTGACCCTTCGTCTTCTTATTCCTTGACCTCCTCCCTAGATGGGAGAAGGGTTTCCCCTCTGGTCCTTGGCCTCCATTGCGTGGGAGGGGAGAGAGCCCCTCCGAAATTGGATCTGTCTCTCTGTCTCTCTCTGTTTCTGCGTTCTCAGATTCTGCCCTTTCACCATTTCTTATATTCCCGGAGATTCGTAACTCCGATTGGGCTTAAATTTTAACACAATCTCTACTCGAATATTAGCTTTCTTGCAGCGAAAGAAGGGCATCAACCGCCTTACGAGGTGGCCACGAGGGTCAGGGGCGCGCCCCCTGGGGCGCGCACCTTGCCTCGTGGCCCCCTCGGGCATCGTCTTGCGTGGATTTTTCTTCCCAAAAATCACATATATTCCAAAAAAAATCTCCGTCGGTTTTTATCCTGTTTGGACTCCATTTGATATGGATTTACTGCAAAACAAAAAACATGCAACAAACAGGAAATGGCACTGGGCACTGGATCAATATGTTAGTCCCAAAAATAGTATAAAATGTTGCCAAAAGTATATGAAAGTTGTAGAATATTGGCATGGAACAATCAAAAATTATAGATACGACGGAGACGTATCACTATCCCCCTCTTATTCCGGCATTCTGCAGTTTAGTCCACATATGCTACCCCTTTTCCATTTGATACCGATGCATGCATATGTAGTGTAGCTCCTTGCTTGCGAGTACTTTGGATGAGTACTCACGGTTGCTTTTCTCCCCCTTTCCCCCCCTTTCTATACCCGATTGTTGCGACCAGACATTGGAGTCCAGGAGCAAGATGCCACCGTCGACGCCGACTCCTACTACACTGGAGGTGCCTACTACAACATGCAGGCCACTGACGACGACCATGAGTAGTTTAGGAGGATCCCAGGCAGGAGGCATGTGCCTCTTTTGATTTGTATCCCAGTTTGTGCTAGCCTTTTTAATGCAAACTTGTTTAACTTATGTCTGTACTCAGATATTGTTGCTTCCGCTGACTCGTCTATGATCGAGCTCTTGTATTCGAGCCCTCGAGGCCCTGGCTTGCAATATGATGCTTGTATGACTTATTTTATTTTTAGAGTTGTGTTCTGATATCTTCCCGTGAGTCCCTGATCTTGATCGTACACGTTTGCGTGTATGATTAGTGTACAATTGAATCAGGGGCGCCACAGGGGGGCCACCCACTGTCCACGAGGGTGGGGGCGCGCCCTACCCCCTGGGCGCCCCCTGCCTCGTGGGCCCCCTGGTTGCCCTTCGATGCCCATCTTTGGCTATATGGAGTCTTTCATCGAGGAAAAAATCATAAGCAAGCTTTTGGGAAGAAACTCCGCCGCCACGAGGCGGAACCTTGGCAGAACCAATCTAGGGCTCCGGCAGAGCTGTTCTGCAGGGGAAACTTCCCTCCGGGAGGGGGAAATCATCACCATCGTCATCACCAACGATCCTCTCATCGGGAGGGGGTCAATCTCCATAAACATCTTCACCAGCACCATCTCATCTCAAGCCCTAGTTCATCTCTTGTATCCAATCTTTGTATCCAAACCTCAGATTGGTACCTGTGGGTTGCTAGTAGTGTTGATTAATCCTCGTAGTTGATGCTAGTTGGTTTACTTGGTGGAAGATCATATGTTCAGATCCATTATGCATATTAATAACCCTCTGATTATGAACATGAATATGATTTGTGAGTAGTTACGTTTGTTCCTGAGGACATGGGAGAAGTCTTGCTATAAGTAGTCATGTGAATTTGGTATTCGTTCGATATTTTGATGATATGTATGTTGTCTTTCCTCTAGTGGTGTCATGTGAACGTAGACTACATGACACTTCACCATTGTTTTGGCCTAGAGGAAGGCATTGGGAAGTAATAAGTAGATGATGGGTTGCTAGAGTGACAGAAGCTTAAACCCTAGTTTATGCGTTGCTTTGTAAGGGGCTGATTTGGATCCGTATGTTTCATGCTATGGTTAGGTTTACCTTAATACTTCTGTTGTAGTTGAGGATGCTTGCAATAGGGGTTAATCATAAGCGGGATGCTTGTCCAAGTAAGGACAGTACCCAAGCACCGGTCCACCCACATATCAAATTATCAAAGTACCGAACGCAAATCATATGAGCGTGATGAAAACTAGCTTGACAATAATTCCCATGTGTCCTCGGGAGCGCTTTCCTTTATATAAGAGTTTGTCCAGGCTTGTACTTTGCTACAAAAAGGATTGGGCCATCTTGCTGCACCTTATTTACTTTTATTACTTGTTACCCGTTACAAATTACCTTATCACAAAACTATCTGTTACCGATAATTTCAGTGCTTGTAGAGAATACCTTGTTGAAAACCGCTTATCATTTCCTTCTTCTCCCCGTTGGGTTCGACACTCTTACTTATCGAAAAGGTTACAATAGATCCCCTACACTTGTGGGTCATCAAGACTCTTTTCTGGCACCGTTGGCGGGGAGTGAAGCACCTTTGGTAGGTGGAATTTGGTAAGGAAAAATTTATATAGTGTGCTGAAATTTACTGTCACTTGTTACTATGGAACATAATCCTTTGAGGGGCTTGTTCGGGGTATCTTCACCCCGACCAGTAGAGCAAATAGTTGCTCCTCAACCTGCTGAACCTACTAAAAATGTTTACTTTGAAATTCCTTCGGGCATGATAGAGAAACGGCTAGCTATTCCTTTCACAGGTGATGGAACATTACATCCCGATTTGCACCTAATCTATGTGGATGATGTTTGTGGATTATTTAAGCTTGTAGGTATGCCCGAGGATGTTATCAAGAAGAATGTCTTCCCTTTTTCTTTGAAGGGAGAGGCATTGACATGGTTTAGGCTATGTGATGATATGGGATCATGGAACTACAACCGATTGAAATTGGAATTTCATCAGAAGTTTTATCCTATGCATCTTGTTCATTGTGATCGTAATTATATATATAATTTTTGGCCTCGCGAAGGAGAAAGCATCGCTCAATCTTGGGGGAGGTTTACATCAATGTTATATTCATCCCCCAATCATGAGCTCTCAAGAGAAATGATTATTCAAAAAATTTATGCTCGGTTTTCTCTCAGTAATGGTCGTAAAGCTAGAAGTGATCAAGAAGTGATCCTGAACTACTTACGCTCAAACATAACCCAAACCATGTTCACTTCCCGGTCTCCGCCGAAAAGAGACCATCACGGCTACACACGCGGTTGATGCATTTTAATTAAGTCAAGTGTCAAGTTCTCTACAACCAATATTAACAAATTCCCATCTACCACATAACCGCGGGCATGGCTCTCGAAAGTTAATACCCTGTAGGGGTGTCCCAACTTAGCCCATCACAAGCTCTCACAATCAACGAAGGATATTCCTTCTCCCGGAACAACCCGATCAGACTCGGAATCCCGGTTACAAGACATTTCGTCAATGGTAAAACAAGACCAACAAGACCGCCCGATGTGCTGACAAATCCCGATAGGAGTCGCATGTATCTTGTTCTCAGGGCACACCAGATGGGCAAGACGTCGGGTTGGCTGAGACCCTGGTTGCCCAGGGGGCGCCGGACATCGCCCAGGTTGGACCAACACTCAGAGGAACACTGGCCCGGGGGGTTGAATAAACATGACCCTTTGGTTTATAACTCCCAAGGGGAAAGTTTAGGTTGTTATTAGGCAAATGTTGAAACCAAGGTTGGGCCTTGCTGGAGGAGTTCTATTCAAAGCGAACTGTCAAGGGGGTCCCATAACCCCAACTGCGAAAGGAACGCAAAATCAAGGAACATAACACTGGTATGACGGAAACTAAGGCGGCAAGAGTGGAACAAAACACTGAGCAAAAGGCCAAGCCTTCACCCTTTTCCAAGTATATAGATGCATTAATTAAAATAAGAGATATTGTGATATCCCAACATATCCATGTTCCAACATGGAACAACCTGCAAGGCACCTGCAACTAGCAACGCTATAAGAGGGGCTGAGCAAAAGTGGTAACATAGCCAAACAATGATTTGCTAGGAAGGTGGGTTAGAGGCTTTAAAAGGAAATATGGGAGGCATGATAAACAAGTGGTAGGTAGCGCGACATAGCGATAGAAAGAAACAACTAGCAAGCAAAGATAGAATTGATATCGAGGGTAATGATCATCTTGCCTGCAGAGTTCTCAAAGTTGTCGAAAGCTTGCTCCTCGTTTGCGTACTCAACAGGTTCCTCATTCATGTACTCGTCTCATGGCTCTACCCAAAGCAAGAACACAAGCAACAGAACAACAATCAATCATGGCGCAATGCACAAAGCAACATGATGCAAGATGCTACCTCTTGAGCACTGCGTTGGTTTTCCCTTGAAGAGGAAAGGGTGATGCAGTAAAGTCGAGTAAGTATTTCCCTCAGTTTTTGAGAACCAAGGTATCAATCCAGTAGGAGATCACGCTCAAGTCCCATGCACCTGCACAAACAAATAAGAACCTCACAACCAACGCGATAAAGGGGTTGTCAATCCCTTCACGGTCACTTACGAGAGTGAGATCTGATAGATATGATAAGATAATATTTTTGGTATTTTTATGATAAAGAGAAATAAAGATGCAAAGTAAAATAAATGGCAATAGAAATAACTAAGTATTGGAAGATTAATATGATGGAAGATAGACCCGGGAGCCATAGGTTTCACTAGTGGCTTCTCTCAAGAGCATAAGTATTACGGTGGGTAAACGAATTACTATCGAGCAATTGATAGAATTGAGCATAGTTATGGGAATATCTAGGTATGATCATGTATATAGGCATCACGTCCGTGACAAGTAGACCAAAACGATTCTGCATCTACTACTATTACTCCACACATCGACCGCTATCCAGTATGCATCTAGAGTATTAAGTTCATAAGAACAGAGTACTGCTTTAAGTAAGATGACGTGATGTAGAGGGATAAACTCATGCAATATGATATAAACCCCATCTTTTTATCCTCTATGGCAACAATATAATACATGTCAGTTCCCTTTCTGTCACTGGGATCGAGCACCGCAAGATTGAACCCAAAGCTAAGCACTTCTCCCATTGCAAGAAAGATCAATCTAGTAGGCCAAACCAAACTGCTAATTCGAAGAGACTTGCAAAGATAAACCAATCATACATAAAAGAATTCAGAGGAGAATCAAATATTGTTCATAGATAATCTGGATCATAAACCCACAATTCATCGTATCTCGAGAAACACACCACAAAAGAAGATTACATCGAATAGATCTCCAAGAAGATCGAGGAGAACTTTGTATTGAGATCCAAAGAGAGAGAAGAAGCCATCTAGCTAATAACTATGGACCCGAAGGTCTGAAGTAAACTACTCACACATCACGGGAGAGGCCATGGAGTTGATGTAGAGGCCCTGCATGATCAATGCCCCCTCCGATGGAGCTCCAGAAAAGGCCCCAAGATGGGATCTGTCGGGTATAGAAGGTTGCGGCGGTGGAATTAGGTTTTGGTGATGCTCCTGGATGTTTGGGGGGTATGTGGATATATATAGGAGGAAGAAGTACGTCGGAGGAGCAACGAGGGGCCCACGAGGGTGGAGGGCGCGCCCAGGGGGTGCTACCTCTCGAGCACTTCGTTGGTTTTCCCTTGAAGAGGAAAGGGTGATGCAGCAAAGTAGCGTAAGTTTTTCCCTCAGTTTTTGAGAACCAAGGTATCAATCCAGTAGGAGGCCACGCACGAGTCCCTCGCACCTACACAAACAAATAAAATCCTCGCAACCAACACAATAAAGGGGTTGTCAATCCCTTCACGGTCACTTACGAAAGTGAGATCTGATAGATATGATAAGACAATATTTTTGGTATTTTTATGATAAAGATGCAAAGTAAATAAAGCAAAATAAAAATGGTGCAAGAAATAGCTTGTTGATGGAAGATTAATATGATAGAAAATAGACCCGGGGGCCATAGGTTTCGCTAGTGGCTTCTCTTGAGAGCATAAGTATTACAGTGGGTAAACAAATTACTGTTGAGCAATTGACAGAATTGAGCATAGCTATGAAAATACCTAGGTATGATCATGTATATATGCATCACGTTCGAGACAAGTAGACCGACTCCTGCCTACATCTACTACTATTACTCCACACATCGACTGCTATCCAGCATGCATCTAGAGTATTAAGTTCAAAAGAACAGAGTAACTCTTTAAGCAAGATGACATGATGTAGAGGGATAAACTCATGCAATATGATATAAACCCCATCTTGTTATCCTCGATGGCAACAATACAATACGTGCCTTGCTGCCCCTACTGTCACTGGGAAAGGACACCGCAAGATTGAACCCAAAGCTAAGCACTTCTCCCATTGCAAGAAAGATCAATCTAGTAGGCCAAACCAAACTGATAATTTGAAGAGACTTGTAAAGATAACCAATCATACATAAAAGAATTCAGAGAAGATTCAAATATTGTTCATAGATAAACTTGATCATAAACCCACAATTCATCGGTCTCAACAAACACACCGCAAAAGAAGATTACATCGAATAGATCTCCACAAGAGAGGGGGAGAACATTGCATTGAGATCCAAAAAGAGAGAAGAAGCCATCTAGCTAATAACTATGGACCCGAAGGTCTGAACTAAACTACTCACACATCATTGGAGAGGCTACGGTGTTGATGTAGAAGCCCTCCATGATCGATGCCCCCTCCGGCGGAGCTCTGGAAAAGGCCCCAAGATGGGATCTCACGGGTACAGAAGGTTGCGGTGGTGGAATTAGGTTTTTGGCTCCGTATCTGGTAGTTTGGGGGTATGTAGGTATATATAGGAGGAAGGAGTACGTCGGTGGAGCAACGTGGGCCCCATGAGGGTGGAGGGAGCGCCTAGGGAGGGGGGGGGGGTAGGCGCGCCCCCTACCTTGTGCCTTCCTGGTAGCTTTCTTGATGTAGGGTCCAAGTCCTCTGGATCACGTTCGTTCCAAAAATCACGTTCCCGAAGGTTTCATTCCGTTTGGACTCCGTTTGATATTCTTTTTCTACGAAACTCTGAAATAGGCAAAAAATAGCAATTCTGGGCTAGTAGGTTAGTCCCAAAATAATATAAAAGTGTATAATAAAGCCCAATAATGAACAAAATAGAATATAATATAGCATGGAACAATCAAAAATTATAGATACGTTGGAGACGTATCAGGGGGGTAGGCGTGCCCCCTGCCTCGTGCCCTCCTCGATCATTTCTTGATGCACACTCCAAGTCTCCTGGATCACGTTTGTTGAGAAAATCACATTCCCGAAGGTTTCATTCCGTTTGGACTCCGTTTGATATTCCTTTTCTTCGAAACCCTAAAATAGGCAAAAAAACAGCAATTTGGGCTGGGCCTCCGGTTAGTAGGTTAGTCCCAAAAATGATATAAAAGTGTAAAATAAAGCCCATTAACATCCAAAATAGATAGTATAATAGCATGGAGCAATAAAATATTATAGATACGTTGGAGACTTATCACAAGACATGGCATGGAATGCAAGGTATGATGTGCAATGCATATGGGTACTCCGGAAGGGAAAAGATGATCAAGGCATCAACTTGTCAAACCAAGTATGCCACTGGAAAGATGGGGTGATTTTGGTCGAAATCGATATAAGGATCACCGGAAATGGATGCATGGTTTGCAAATGACAAGCAAAACAAGAATGATGCAAAATTGCGATTAACAGCATCATCACACTTCAAATGCATCATGAAACTATGCTACAACACTCCAACATAGCAACAAAGCACATGACAGTGAAGTACAAGTGAATCTCTACAAATCATGAACACTGAGCTCCTTTTAGAACTCACTAGAACAAGCCTAAAACAGCATGGCAAACATGCAAATGATAACAGCTTCACAGACATAGTGAAATACTAAACATGTCATAAACAACATCAGGTAGCAATGTTTAGGGCTAGCAAACAACATGCTACAGGAACATATCATGGCAAACAAAAGCATGGCATGCTAGTACTAAAGGCAAAGAACAAAACTCCCTTACTCAACTTTAACCAAAGAGGCATGGACAATATGGTAGCACCCATGCAAACATGGCAAGTTATATGATCAGTTTCAGACTTGGAAGAAAAATAGAGCATGACAGAAACAGATTCATGATATCAACTTTGCAAGCTTATACCACTCACCACAAAACATTTCATGGCATCACAAGGTTACCAACAGGAATTAGACACATTTATGAAGCTAGACATGGCGCTTTTGTTCGGACAAGGCAAGTTTCCTAAGATTCACCCACCGCGGATACACTAAGCGTTCTTACCGTTGGTAAATCTGATTCTTGCAAATCAACATCAGACTTAGAAGCTTCATGGGGTCTGGCCTCGCCATTTGGCAATTTAAGCCAAACAAAATACAGTACAGAGGTTATAACCAATACACAAGCAGGCATGAACCAGTTAGAAATTAGAATGGAGAAGTAGACACAGAAGAGGAGCTGTTGGGATGGTGCTAAATATTACAGCAAGATTGACTTAAGATCTGGCTATCATCAGATCATGATTAATGGATGGAACCTAAGGAATTGGGTCATTCTTCAGCCCAAGATGCAAGCATTTGGACTCCATTCGAATATGGTAATTGAACTCTTATAATAGGCTAAGAGAAAGTTCATAGGGTGCATGGATCACTAGCAAAACACATGGCAAAACTGAACCTCATGTTAACAATCTGCTAGCAAGGATATTTAACAAAAGTAGAGCATGGTAATGACAAGCTAGAGTACTCCATAATTGCAATCAGAGGCATGAATGGATAGAGCAATACCACATCTTCAAAACACTCTTACTGGACTACCTCAAAATATGCATGGGTCTACTTGTGGCAACAAGTTTACATAGCAACAAAATGTAACAGGAAAATGGCTTATAAAAATTACTAAGTGTCTGAAATTAGCAACATCATGAAGCCTACTTTGCATGCTTGTGCTAGTCACCATAGAGCTCATAAAAATACAAGGTTTGCACCACTGTAAAGATGGCATGGAGGAGCTCCTAAACATGTAGACATCATGCTCAAAGGATGCACACACAAAATGCAAAATGATAACAAGTTTTGTTAAATTCCAGTAGACAAGATCACATAGCACTTTTGCAATGAAGGTTATGGCATCAATATGGACGGTAACATGCATGCAAATGACACTAACATGAAGAGCATCACGAGACGAACATTTTGATATATCATGCACGCAAAATGGAGTTATGAGCATTTTGATATGGCATGATGAACAAGGGCACATAATGTTAGTAATCTCGGGACTTAGAGAAAACGAGGGGGGGAGTCAACCTCAGATCTAGGGTTGCATGAAAATCGAGGCGAGGCCGAAGTAGCTTGTCGGAGTTGCGTTGCGTGGCGGCCGGAGATGGAGGGTGTAACATCCCAAAATTCTAAATTTTGGAATGTTATAATAAATAGATAGATTTGATTGATTGTTTGATTGATTGACTGAAAGTGAGTGAATTCGAAACTCTTTGAAAGTTAAATGAGAGGGAATAAAAGGACTTTCCCAAACTTTCATATTTGCTTTCTGATCTCCATGAATTCAAATTCTTTTCAAACACAAAACCCCGGAGAGAAGATGACATGACTTCTTCCATTTATTTAAATGACAAGGGGTGTTGAAAATATTTGAATTTCATTTGAAAATATTTCCGATTCCGGAACTTTATGCAACTCAATGATTTTCATGAGAGAAGATAAAATGACTTCTTCAAATTATATGAAATATGACTTGGGAGTTTCAAAGAATTTAATTCAAAGTTCTTTTGAATTTATTTTCAATTTGGAGTTATTTGAGTTTTATTCAAATTATTTTTCTCCAAAAATAAAATATATGGAAATTAGGGTAACATGATTCCCTACATAAGAAAATTGGAGAAAAATTAATTTGAAATCATTTTGGTATTTTTAAAATGATTTTGTTGAATTTTAATAGACCAGTAGAACTCTTTGAATTATTAGAATTTGTGTGTATTTTATTTAATGCTAGAAAAATGTTCATGTCCTAGAAAATCTTTTTCTGAAAATTTGGTATATAATATGCCTATATAATATTTTATTTGCTTTTGTTTTATTTTCATTTGTCTGTGTTTAAAAAAAACCATTCCGCCGACTGGGCCGGCCCAGCCAACCAAGCAAAGCCCAGCCCAGCCGAGCCTTCCCGACCTCACGCTAGAGGCCGGATCTCGCACGCCTGCGCCGCCGCCTCGACGTGCGTGCTCTGCCCGGACTCCTCGCCGCCTCTCCTTGCCCCTCCTCCACGCCACCTCCTCGCCCTCCTCATAAAGCCACCGCCCCGGGCCCCGCCTCTCTCTCTCTCTGCCGCGCTGCGCTGCCCCTCCCGCATCTCGCCGCTGCCTGTGCCGCCTCTCGCCGCCGACGCCGCATGCGCCGCCGCCGCTCGCAGCCGCTTCGCCGCCGCCCGCTGCTGCTGCCCACGCCGCACTCCGCCCCGCCGTTCGCAGCGCCGCCCCGCGCCGCATCGCCCCGCGCCTCGCCCTACCTTGCCGGAGAGCCGCCGTCGCCGATCTGCCGCCGCCGACGACCCGTTGCCGAACCGGTACAAAAACCGTCCGGTTCGCCAGTTTTTTAGGGTTCGGTTTTCGTTTAAAAAAATGGTTTAGTTTTTTTTAATTAGATCTATTTAGTGAACGTTCTCTGTTTAAGAACTAGTTAACGAACGTTCGCGCTTTAGTTTTTTTCTTTTTCTGTTATTTTCAGCCAGGGACCTAGTTGTGAATATTTTATTTACAGAATAGTCCCTGTACTTCAAACGACTATAACTTTTTACTTGTTAGTCCAAATTCAACGAAACCAACACCCACTTCTTCGTTATGATCTCCTCTATCCAGTAATCCAACTCAAACATGTTTTTGAAAAGTTTAAAATTTGAATTTGATCAGATTTGAATTCAAACTTCGTTTGATCATAACTTGAGTTTCGTAACTCCGATTTAGTTGATTCTTTTTGCAAATCGAAGCTCTTGACCTAAACATTCTAATAAGGCCAAATTCACATAATTTTGGTACTGTTAGAAATTGTTTTATGTTGCAAGAATTATTTTCTTGGTTTCAATGTTTTCCGAATTGTTTTCTTCGTTCTTTCTGACCTTTTGAGTGATTTCTTATGTGTGGTTACTATTGCTTGCTTACGATAGATTGACCGGAGTGTGACGAGTAGATCTATCAAGATTTTGAGTGCGAATCATCTTCATCAACATTGCAGGCAAGTTCACACTTTGATCATACTTTTTCTACAACCCAGTTTTATTGCATTAGATCAATCCTCACACGTTGCATGATTAGGATCTAATTAAACTGTGGGATGGGAAGTAGATGAGGTAGTACCTATTACCTGTTTATTATCAAACCTTTGGGAGTTACTTCTACGTTTGCTTATTATGCCATGCTATGCTAGTAGACGTGGATTGGGTGAGTGAAATCCATGACAGATGTGAGATTTTATAATTAAAGGTTTATCTAAGGTGGCAACCTAACACACATCTGGGTGGATTGAGGCACCTGGGTTCCAGGACTTGCTTGTTTTTATTGGACCGCCACCCAGGCTCAAAGGGATCATGAGATTATTCATACTAGAAACTTACGTGTGCAGCCACAAGGCATTATGGGCTCTGGCATAGTTGACTAAGTTGTGCGAACTCTTACAGTGGTAGACTAGCAGATGTAGGGGATGTAGGTGGTACGGTCTACCCGATCGTAAGGTGCTAGCGCTTCTGAAAGACTATGTCTCGGTCATCCGTCTTCTCAAACACCTTGTAGTGCGAGAAACCAAACGGAGGCGATCGAGTCTTGTGGGGAAAAGTGTGCAAACCTTTGCAGATTGTAATAAACTAATCATGATTAGCCGTGTCCTCGGTTATGGACATCTTGAGTATCTAGTTCTTGGATTATCCTGTTGATCTCATCATGTTACTTTAAATAAATATTGTTGGGTTTTAATGATGTTACTTAATTGGGATTGAGGATGCTGTCAACCATTCTCAATGTTCAACAACCACCATGATAGTTAAATAAATTTATTCCTTTGTAGTAGGGAAAAATTGGCTTTACGCAAAAACCTTATAACCATAGAGCTTTTCCACCAGCCAAATATGCATGTAGTGATAGCCTTTATTCATCATTCTCTATGGTGTGAATTTGCTAGTACATTCAATGTACTGACCCGTCTCGGGCTACAACGTCTGATGTTGCAGGTTTCTTACAACGAGTAAGTGATACGTTAGGGTTACGATTTCTACACTCAACTTTGCCATTGGTGTTGATGGGAATCCACAACCTTGTTGCTTCCGCTATTTGGATTGAGGTAATAGTATTTACGTTACTTTATACATGTGATTTACCTCTGTTATAAATCATTCGAGTACTGTGTGTGTCAGCATACCGATCCAGGGATGACACTTAAGCACAGAGACTTGATCCATTCGGGTCGGGTCGCTACAAGATGGTATCAGAGCACATGTTGACTGTAGGATGTGACCCTAGAAACTGGCAAGCCCATAGCAAAGATTTTTCTCTACAACTTTCCCTTTCAAAAAGATCTTTTACCTCTCTTCTCTTCTGAATTTATTCAAATTTCCCTTTAGTGAGACCATACCCCTTTCCCCTTTTGACCACTCGAAGATTCCACTGATGAGACCACTCCAAGAAGTACAAGATATTGGACAGCTAAGACCGCTTCGGAAGGAAGAGAATTTTACCATGCATCTGAATAATGGAAACTACAATGGTTGAAGGCCGAAGACAAGTAGAATTTGAAGGCTCTGAAGAATTCCCAGATTTATATGACCTAGGAAGGCTACCCTTATGGAACTTGGCAAACTATGGAAGTTGTCAATACCCGAGATCAAGGTGTATTAGAGAAAGACCAAAACATGGAGAGTTGAGAACTCAAAGTTTTGTCAAGAAAACCCTAAGGTAGGGGATATCAATTTTAGGAAGATAGCTCATGGCAATGACAAGGGTAGAAACACGGTTATCCATGATGTCATCGCCGCTGATGCTATTGTCACCGTGCTGAGTTAAGGATGCATTTCCTCAAAATGGATTTGATGGAAGAAGGCTGATGAAGCAACTATTAGTAAGATGAAGTTTTAACCTTAGCTAGTGTATCACCAGGATCTGGAGTATTACATCAAGAAGTTAAGATGGAGCCACAAGAAGCCGTATTTGAAAGGAAACATTTCGTGAAGAACTCAGGACCCAAAAGTTGAAAGTAGCCAAGCTAGAGTAGAAAAACCTCGAGATACCGAAGATTCGTCAGGAACTGAAGGGTAGTAGTACCATGGTTCATGCCAATGTTGAAACCCAGAAGTTTGGAATGCCACTCCAGAAATATTAAAGGACGTCATAAGAAACTTTTTGTCAACAGAGAGGATCTGGCAAAAGAACTTGTGAAAGACAAGTATGGTCGGAAGAAGCCATTGGAGACATGAACAAGACTTGAAGAGTTTGGCAACCTTGACCTTTAGAAGACCAAACCCCTATTATATACCTATGTTAGATGCGATGTTTGTGAGCTGTCATTTGTTTGGTGTTTTTCGATAGCCACAACAAAAATCTGTCTTTTCAAAACTTTTGTTTGTATTGGGTGCATCCCTCTCTACCTCTCTTATCTCACCTCAAACCCATGGACCCAATAGAGGATGAATGAAGATGAGCTTGTATTTTCTAGACCGATGAGTCAATTGGAGACAGACCGATGGATACAGAACATGGAGGATCATATGGAGAACAACCCTATAGCTGGAAATAATATGACCCAGCATGCTCTTCAGTGCTTTGAAAGAGGTGCTGCTACTTGGTGGAGGATGTACCAAACCATCAATGGATGGCAAGGAGTAACCACTTGGAAAGAATTTAAGTTGACTCTGCCAAAGTCTCGGCTTGTGTCCCAGAATTTGAAGCCTTATGGAAAGGATATGAAGAAACCTTGTGCATGCAAGATTTATGGAGAAATAGGACATACCCATAAAGAACACAAGGATGAATGCACTATTGTGAAGGAAGTCACCCAGTTGAAGAATGCCCAACTAGGCAGATTACTTGTTTCTTGTGTGAAGGGACTACCCACTATCCTGCTCAGTGTCACATTTACCCCATGGTACAACGAACCATCCAGCAGAAGAAAGAAGTAATGAAAGGAGCCCTTATGGAAAGTTTAGAAAAACCTGTGATGAAGGAAGATGTGGAGGACACACCCAAAGAAGAACCAATTAAACCCTGCACCAAGTCTTGCTATTCATGTGGAGAAGAAGGACACATCTCCCAGAATTGTATGAATGGGGAGCTAGTAGAATTCCCGACGGAGGAAATAGAGTATGACCCACAGGAAATAGAAGCCCTGATTGGAATGGAAAAGTCTAGGAAGAGAAACCGATTGGATTCCAGGAAGGACCTGAGTCATATCACCTGTTACAGGTGCAAGGAGTCAGGGCACTACCTCAACAGTTGCCCAAAAAGGAAACCTCGATACTTGCCAGAAGTAATATGTTTTAGTTGTAATGGAGCAGGGCACTTTGCCTGAGAATGCCCCAAGGAGAACGAAACTTGCGCTAGATAGTTGAGTTTGCAACAAAAGAAATGGAGTAGTAGAAGTGAGAACATTTTCTTTTATATTGAGGTGTTGAGTTGAGACATGTAATGGAGAAGCGAGAGATTGAAATCATTTGAGAATGAATAAAGTAGCATCGTTGGTACTGATATGGATTTTATGAGTTTTACTCTATGAAGAAGAATTTTGGCCATTCTGAGGTTATGAGAAATATGGTCTATGGAAGATTTGTGCATTTTAAGGGTGGTAGTACCCTGTAATGGATTTCGGACAAAATGAATACGAGTTTTGTCTCGATATGTGTGATACCCCAAGAGTATGTGGGATGAAGTTGGAGACCGTCAGTTGTTTGGATCAAATGTGATCAAGGAGTCAGAAGAGAATGTTAAGTTGATTCGAGATAGACTGAAGGTAGCTCAGTCCAGGCAGAAGAGTTATGTAGACTCAAAAACTCAAGGAGGTAGTCTATGAAATTGGAGACAGAGCATGTCTTCATGTGTTCCCTCTGCGAGGAGTTAAACGAATTGGAGTTAAGGTAAAAGTTAGCCCCGAGATTTGTAGGACCATACCGAGTTTTGGAGCGTATGGGAGAAGTGGCCAACAAGTTGGAGTTACCCGAAGGACTGTCAGGAGTTCAAGATGTGTTTCACAATTCCCAGTTGAAGAAGTGCCAAGCAGAGATGGCCAATATCCCCTGTAAGGACGCTTGACCGCGGAAAGGATAATGATGTTCCACGAAGTGGAATATGGACTTCATAAGTATAAGTTTTTATCTCGGTATGTGGGAAATCCCACGAGGATGAAGAGATGAAGTACTATTGGATATAAAGGAGGTATGATGTTGGTAATATGGAGCAATGGCAACCCCATGACAAGTCTGAGTACTCACGTCTTGGTTTGATGTCAATAGAAGGAAGGAAGACAGTACAATTGGATGGATTTAAGAATACTAGGAAGTTGGATGTTGGAATAACGATCAGTTGCCCCGATGATGAGTTCAAGGTTTGCAAGTGATGGGATGTGCCATAACTCACAGGCCCCAGGACCTGCCAAGAAGCAAGCACATTCTTGCTGAAGGAAAAACCCTGGAAGTGGATATACCTTTGTCGACAGACAAATTTATAGGAGTTTACGCAAAACCTGAGAGTTGTGAAGGAATGATAGATGGTTGTTTGGCTTGCAGAATCTATGGATTTATCCGAACTTGGTTCGTCGACAAGAGAAATTCTGCAATGCTTGTGAGGATGACCGAGTGTTAGAATGCGAGATTCACTAAAGCATATATAGGGTAATGATTTGGGTGCGGGATGGATTGATCACCATACCGACTTACTCTTATTGTTCGCCTTGCTATATGGGATGGTAAATTTGAGTGACTTGCCTATAGTAGAGAGACGACGATATTAAACCTTGTTAAACCTTAGAATGGTATAGGTATTTTTCCCCTTGTACAAGGCAGCTTTGCCAACCGTAGGTTATACGGTGAGGATCAACCCAGACCCATTCCCTGCAGGAGAAACCATAAATTGTTGACCACCATGAGATATCGATAGTTGTTTAGATTTGGCGCCAGACCCGTCAGCTAAGAAGACCCAATCTCGGAATAACCTTACCAAGAGGAAAGGACAGAAGAATTGAGGAAAAGGTTATGCCACTACCGGAAGAGCCAGAGAAGGAATTTTTCGAGGATTTGAGAAGACCGACACTGTTAACAATATGGATGAAGTATATGAGTTTCGATGGAGCTGTAACCATGCTTCTAAGGGTGGTAGCACCCCAGACCCCTGTGATGATTGATGGATTTTGACGAGACCCCAAACCCTAACTTTTTCTTGCTAGCCTCTCCGAATCTCGAGGACGAGAT
Organism: Triticum aestivum; assembly: GCF_018294505.1. Lineage (NCBI taxonomy): Eukaryota > Viridiplantae > Streptophyta > Magnoliopsida > Poales > Poaceae > Triticum > Triticum aestivum. Next base: position 150,854,592 of record NC_057797.1, on the reverse strand, counting down.
TCATTTTAAGGGTGGTAGGTTTGTAACATCCCAAAATTCTAAATTTTGGAATGTTATAATAAATAGATAGATTTGATTGATTGTTTGATTGATTGACTGAAGGTGAGTGAATTCAAAACTCTTTGAAAGTTAATTGAGAGGGAATAAAAGGACTTTCCCAAACTTTCATATTTGCTTTCTGATCTCCATGAATTCAAATTCTTTTCAAACACAAAACCCCGGAGAGAAGATGACATGACTTCTTCCATTTATTTAAATGACAAGGGGTGTTGAAAATATTTAAATTTCATTTGAAAATATTTCCGATTCCGGAACTTTATGCAACTCAATGATTTTCATGAGAGAAGATAAAATGACTTCTTCAAATTATATGAAATATGAGTTGGGAGTTTCAAAGAATTTAATTCAAAGTTCTTTTGAATTTATTTTCAATTTGGAGTTATTTGAGTTTTATTCAAATTATTTTTCTCCAAAAATAAAATATATGGAAATTAGGGTAACATGATTCCCTACATTAGAAAATTGGAGAAAAACTAATTTGAAATCATTTTGGTATTTTTAAAATGATTTTGTTGAATTTTAATTGACCAGTAGCACTCTTTGAATTATTAGAATTTGTGCGTATTTTACTTAATGCTAGAAAAATGTTCATGTCGTAGAAAATCTTTTTCTGAAAATTTTGGTATATAATATGCCTATATAATATTTTATTTGCTTTTGTTTTATTTTCATTTGTCTGTGTTTAAAAAAAAACCTTTCCGCCGACTGGGCCGGCCCAGCCAACCAGGCAAAGCCCAGCCCAGCCGAGCCTTCCCCGACCTCGCACAAGAGGTCGGATCTCGCACGCCTGCGCCGCCGCCTCGACGTGCGTGCTCCGCCCGGACTCCCCGCCGCCTCTCCTTGCCCCTCCTCCACGCCACCTCCTCGCCCTCCTCATAAAGCCACCGCCCCGGGCCCCGCCTCTCTCTCTCTGCCATGCCGCGCCGCCCCTCCCGCATCTCGCCGCTGCCTGCGCCGCCTCTCGCCGCCGACGCCGCATGCACCGCCGCCGCTCGCAGCCGCTTCGCCGCCGCCCGCTGCTGCTGCCCACGCCGCACTCCGCCCCGCCGTTCGCAGCGCCACCCCGCGCCGCATCGCCCCGCGCCTCGCCCTGCCTTGCCGGAGAGCCGCCATCACCGATCTGCCGCCGCCGACGACCCGTTGCCGAACCGGTACAAAAACCGTCCGGTTCACCGGTTTTTTTAGGGTTCGGTTTTCGTTTAAAAAAACGGTTTAGTTTTTTTTTAATTAGATCTATTTAGAGAACGTTCTCTGTTTAAGAACTAGTTAACGAACGTTCGCCCTTTAGTTTTTTTCTTTTTCTGTTATTTTCAGCCAGGGACCTAGTTGTGAATATTTTATTTACAGAATAGTCCATGTACTTCAAACGACAATAACTTTTTACTCGTTAGTCCAAATTCAACAAAACCAACGCCCACTTCTTTGTTATGATCTCCTCTATCCAGTAATCCAACTCAAACATATTTTTGAAAAGTTTAAAATTTGAATTTGACCAGATTTGAATTCAAACTTCGTTTGATCATAACTTGAGTTTCTTAACTCCGATTTAGTTGATTCTTTTTGCAAATCAAAGCTCTTGACCTAAACATTCTAATAAGGCCAAATTCATATAATTTTGGTACTATTAGAAATTGTTTTATGTTGCAAGAGTTATTTGCTTGGTTTCGATGTTTTCCGAGTTATTTGCTAGTAGACGTGGATTGGGTGAGTGAAATCCATGACAGATGTGAGATTTTATAATTAAAGGTTTATCTAAGGTGGCAACCTAACACACATCTGGGTGGATTGAGGCACCTGGGTTCCAGGACTTGCCTGTTTTTATTGGACCGCCACCCAGGCTTAAAGGGATCATGAGATTATTCATACTAGAAACTTACGTGTGCAGCCACAAGCCATTATGGGCTCTGGCATAGTTGACTAAGTTGTGCGAACTCTTACAGTGGTAGACTAGCAGATGTAGGGGATGTAGGTGGTACGGTCTACCCGATCGTAAGGTGCTAGAGCTTCTGAAAGACTATGTCTCGGTCATCCGTCTTCTCAAACACCCTGTAGTGCAAGAAACCAAACGGAGGCGATCGAGTCTTGTGGGGAAAAGTGCGCAAACCTCTGCAGAGTGTAATAAACTAATCATGATTAGCCGTGTCCCCGGTTATGGACATCTTGAGTATCTAGTTCTTGGATTATCCTGTTGATCTCATCACGTTACTTTAAATAAATATTGTTGGGTTTTAATGATGTTACTTAATTGGGATTGAGGATGCTGTCAACCATTCTCAATGTTCAACAACCACCATGATAGTTAAATAAATTTATTCCTTTGTAGTAGGGAAAAATTGGCTTTACGCAAAAACCTTATAACCATAGAGCTTTTCCACCAGCCAAATATGCATGTAGTGATAGCCTTTATTCATCATTCTCTATGGTGTGAATTTGCCAGTACATTCAATGTACTGACCCGTTTCGGGCTGCAATGTCTCATGTTGCAGGTTTCTTACGATGAGTAAGTGATACGTTAGGGTTACGATTTCTACACTCAACTTTGCCGTTGGTGTTGGTGGGAATCCACAACCTTGTTGCTTCCGCTATTTGGATTGAGGTAATAGTATTTACGTTACTTTATACATGTGATTTACCTCTGTTATAAATCCTTCGAGTACTGTGTGTGTCAGCATACCGATCCAGGGATGACACTTAAGCACAGAGACTTGATCCATTCGGGTCGGGTCGCTACAGAGGGAGAGTCGCCGGCGGCGTCGTGGTGAGTAGATCCGGTGACCAGGGGCCGGATCCGGCGGAGGTTGAGGGCGCGGTGGCCGGAGTCATCGGGCGGCGAGCTTGGTGGCGGGCGACGAGGCAGCGGTGGCTGTCGCGGGGGTAGGTGGTGGTGGAGGTGTCGCTAGGCGGTGTCGGGCGGTGAGGCAGCGGTGGCCGTCGCGGGTGTAGGTGGCGGCGGAGGCGGCGCTCAATGGCGAGGGGCGGCAGAGACAGCGGGGTCGGCGACACTGGCAGTTCGGGCCCCGCGGGCCTGACGCGGGCCTCACGGGCCGGCAGGGGTCGATGGCGGCGGCGGATAGGTGTCGCGCCCTGATTGGCACAGGGCGGCGGCGCGGTTGTGTCCGGTGAGGTCGGACACGTCTGGCGGCGCGGGAGGGACGAGGCTAGGGTTTGGACCCGTGATTTGGAAGGGAGACACATATTTATAGGTAGGGGAACCTAGGAGTGTCCAAATGAGGTGCGGTTTTTGCCCACACGATCGTGATCCAACGACGAAGAGCATGGAGGGGATTTAGATGGGCTAGTGGGATATTTTGGAGGGGGTGCTGGGCTGCAAAGAGAGAGAGGCTTTTGCGATTCCCCGGTTAACCATTGGGGCATCAAACGACCTCCAAATATAACGAAATTTGACAGGCGGCCTACCGGTGATGTACCAAGGCCACTCGACAAATCTGGACCCATCTCGAGAGCATTTTTCTCCCACTCACGAAACGAGATTTGAGGGTGGAACGGGTGCATGTGGGAGTGTCGGATTGCAAAACGGACAATTGGGAAAATGACCGGATGCATGAGATGAACATGAATGAAAAAGAGATGCACATGATGACATGAGATGAAATGCATGGCATGAACAAAATGCAAAATGAAAGACAAAACCCAACCACGAAGGAAATATCATATCACATAGGCAGAAATGGCAAGAGTTGGAGTTACAATTATGCAAAATTATATCTGGGCGTTACAGCCCCCCTCCTTCCTTCTCTTCTCTCCTCTTTCCCTTCTTCTCCTTCTTGGACTGGGAAAGGGGGAAACCTACTCTTACTAGGAGTAGGATTCCTCCCCCTTGGCGCGCCCCTTGTGGCCTTCCGGCCTCCTCCTTCCCTCCTTTATATACGGGGGAGGGGGCACCCCATAGACACACAAGTTGATCTTTAGCCGTGTGCGGTGCCTCCCTCCACAGTTTTCCACCTCGGTCATATTGTCGTAGTGCTTAGGCGAAGCCCTGCGTCGTTAACTTCATCATCACTGTCACCACGCCGTCGTGCTGACGAAACTCTCCCTCAGCCTCAGCTGAATCTAGAGTTCGAGGGATGTCACCGAGCTGAACGTGTGCAGATCATGGAGTTGCCGTGTGTTCGGTACTTGATCGGTTGGATCGCGAAGACGTTAGACTATATCAACCTCGTTACTAAACGCTCCCGCTTTCGGTCTATGAGGGTATGTGGACACACTCTCCCCGCTTGTTGCACACACAAGATCCATCTAGGTGATGCATATCAATGCGAGGGGAGAGTGTTGTCCACGTACCCTCATATATCATAAACGGAAGCGTTATGACAACGCGGTTGATGTAGTCGTACGTCTTCATGATCCAACCAATCCTAACACCGAAGCTACGACACCTCCGCGATCTGCACACGTTCAGCTCGGTGACATCCCACGAACTCTAGATCTAGCTGAGTGTCGAGGGAGTGCTTCGTCAGCACGACGACGTGATGACGGTGATGATGAAGTTACCGACGCAGGGCTTCGCCTAAGCTGTACAACAATATGACCGAGGTGGAAATCTGTGGAGGGGGGCACCGCACACAGCTAAAAAATCAACTTGTGTGTCCTAGGGTGCCCCCCTCCCCATGTATATAAAGGAGGAAGAGGGGAGGCCGGCCGGCCTCTCTAGGCGCGCCAAAGGGGGAGGAGTCCTCCTCCTAGTAGGAGTAGTATTCCCCCTTTCCTAGTCCAACTAGGAATAGAAGGAAGAGGGAGAAGGAGAATGGAAAGGGGGGCGCCCCCCACCCAATTCGGATTGGGCTTGTGGGGCGCGCTCCCCCTCCTAGGCTGCCTTCTCTTCTCTTCCACTAAGGCCCATATACTCCCCGAGGGGGTTCCGGTAACCCCCGGTACTCCGGTAAGTGCCCAAACTCACCCGGAACTATTCCGATGTCCAAACATAGCCTTCCAATATATCGATCTTTATGTCTCGACCATTCCGAGAGTCCTCGTCATATCCGTGATCATATCCGGGACTCCGAACTACCTTCAGTACATCAAAACACATAAACTCATAATACCGATCATTAAGCGTGCGGACCCTATGGGTTCGAGAACTATGTAGACATGACCGAGACTCATCTCCGGTCAATAACCAATAGCAGAACCTAGATGCTCATCTTGGTTCCTACATATTCTATGAAGATCTTTATCGGTCAAACCGCATAACAACATACGTTGTTCCCTTTGTCATTGGTATATTCCTTGCCCGAGATTCGATCATCAGTTTCTCAATACCTAGTTCAATCTCGTTACCGGCAAGTTTTTTACTCATTCCGTAATGCAAAATCCTGTAACTAACTCATTAGTCACATTGCTTACAAGGCTTATAGTGATGTGTATTACCGAGAGGGCCCAAAGATACCTCTCCGATACACGGAGTGACAAATCCTAATCTCGATCTATGCCAACTCAACAAACACCATCGAAGACACATGTAGAGCATCTTTATAGTCACCCAGTTAAGTTGTGATGTTTGATAGCACACTAAGTGTTCCTCCGGTATTCGGGAGTTGCATAATCTCATAGTCATAGGAACATGTATAAGTTATGGAGAAAGCAATAGCAATAAACTAAACGATCAAAGTGCTAAGCTAACGGATGGGTCAAGTCAATCACATCATTCTCTAATGATGTGATCCCGTTCATCAAATGACAACTCTTTTGTCCATGGCTAGGAAACTTAACCATCTTTGATTAATGAGCTAGTCAAGTAGAGGCATACTAGTGACACTTTGTTTGTGTATGTATTCACACATGTACTAAGTTTCCGGTTAATACAATTCTAGCATGAATAATAAACATTTATCATGATATAAGGAAATATAAATAACAACTTTATTATTGCCTCTAGGGCATATTTCCTTCAGTCTCCCACTTGCACTAGAGTCAATAATCTAGATTACATTGTAATGATTCTAACACCCATGGAGTCTTAGTGCTGATCATGTTTTGCTCGTGAGAGAGCCTTAGTCAACGGGTCTGCAACGTTCAGATTTGTATGTATTTTGAAAATCTCTATGTCTCCCTCCTTGACTTGACCGCGGATGGAATTGAAGCATCTCTTGATGTGCTTGGTTCTTTTGTGAAATCTGGATTCCTTTGCCAAGGCAATTGCATCAGTATTGTCACAAAAGATTTTCATTGGACCCGATGCACTAGGTATGACACCTAGATCGGGTATGAACTCCTTCATCCAGACACCTTCATTTATTGCTTCCGAAGCAGCAATGTACTCCGCTTCACACGTAGATCCCTCCATGACGCTCTGCTTGGAACTGCACCAACTGACAGCTCCACCATTTAATAAAAATACATATCCGGTTTGTGACTTAGAGTCATCCGAATCAGTGTCAAAGCTTGCATCAACGTAACCACTTACGACGAGCTCTTTGTCACCTCCATAAACGAGAAACATATCCTTAGTCTTTTTCAGGTATTTTAGATATTCTTAACCGTTGTCCAGTGATCCACTCCTGGATTACTTTGGTACCCCCTGCTAAACTAATAGCAAGGCACACATCAGGTCTGGTACACAACATTGCATACATGATAAAACCTATGGCTGAAGCATAGGGAATGACTTCCATTTTCTCTCTATCTTCTGTAGTGGTCGGGTGTTGAGTCTGACTCAACTTCACACCTTGTAACACAGGCAAGAACCCTTTCTCTGCTTGATCCATTTTGAACTTCTTCAAAACTTTATCAAGGTATGTGCTTTGTGAAAGTCCTATTAAGCGTCTTGATCTATCTCTATAGATATTGATGCCCAATATATAAGCAGCTTCATCGAGGTCTTTCATTGAAAAATTCTTATTCAAGTATCCTTTTATGCTATTCAGAAATTCAGTATCATTTCTGATGAGCAATATGTCATCCACATATAATATCAGAAATGCTACAGAGCTCCCACTCACTTTCTTGTAAATACAGGCTTCTCCAAAAGTCTGTATAAAACCATATGCTTTGATCACACTCTCAAAGCGTATATTCCAACTCCGAGAGGATTGCACCAGTCCATAAATGGATCGCTAGAGCTTGCACACTTTGTTAGCACCTTTGGATCGACAAAGCCTTCTAGTTGCATCATATACAACTCTTCTTTAAGATATCCATTAAGGAATGCAGTTTTGACATCCATTTGCCAAATTTCATAATCATAAAATGTGGCAATTGCTAACATGATTCGGACGGACTTAAGCATCGCTACGGGTGAGAAGGTCTCATCATAGTCAACTCCTTGAACTTGTCGAAAATCTTTTACAACAAGTCAAGCTTTGTAGACAGTAACGTTACCGTCAACGTCAGTCTTCTTCTTGAAGATCCATTTATTCTCTATGGTCTGCTGATCAACGGGCAAGTCAACCAAAGTCCACACTTTGTTCTCATACATGGATCCCATCTCAGATTTCATGGATTCAAGCCATTTTGCAGAATCTGGGCTCATCATCGCTTCCTCATAGTTCGTAGGTTCGTCATGGTCAAGTAACATGACCTCCAGAACAGGATTACCATACCACTCTTGGTGCGGATCTTACTCTGGTTGACCTACGAGGTTCAGTAGTAACTTGATCAGAAGTTTCATGCTCATCATCATTAGATTCCTCACTTACTGGTGTAGGAATCACTAGAACTGATTTCTGTGATGAACTACTTTCTAATAAGGGAGTAGGTACAATTACCTCGTCAAGTTCTACTTTCCTCCCACTCACTTATTTTGAGAGAAACTCCTTCTCTAGAAAGGATCCATTTTTAGCAACGAATATATTGCCTTCAGATCTGTGATAGAAGGTGTACCCAACAGTCTCCTTTGGGTATCCTATGAAGACACATTTCTCCGATTTGGGTTCGAGCTTATCAGGTTGAAGCTTTTTAACATAAGCATCATAGCCCCAGACTTTAGGAAACGACAACTTGGGTTTCTTGCCAAACCACAGTTCATAAGGTGTTGTCTCAACGGATTTAGACAGTGCCCTATTTAACGTGAATGCAGCCGTCTATAAAGCACAACCCCAAAATGATAGCGGTAAATCAGTGAGAGACATCAGAGATCGCACCATATCTAGTAAAGTATGATTAAAACGTTAAGACACACCATTACGCTGTGGTGTTCCAGGTGGCGTGAGTTGCGAAACTATTCCGCATTGTTTCAAATGAAGACCAAACTCGTAACTCAAATATTCTCCTCCATGATCAGATCGTAGAAACTTTATTTTCTTGTTACGATGAGTTTCCACTTCACTCTGAAATTCTTTGAACTTTTCAAATGTTTCAGACTTATATTTCATCAAGTAGATATACCCATTTGTGCTCAAATCATTTGTGAAGGTCAGAAAATAACGATACCCGCCGTGAGGGTCAACACATATCGGACCGCATACATCAGTATGTATTATTTCCAACAAGTCTGTTGCTCGCCCCATTGTTCCGGAGAATGGAGTCTTAGTCATCTTGCCCATGAGGCATGGCTCGCAAGCATCAAGTGATTCATAATCAAGTGATTCCAAAAGTCCATCAGAATGGAGTTTCTTCATGCGCTTTACACCAATATGACCTAAACGGCAGTGCCACAAATAAGTTGCAGTATCATTATTAAACTTATATCTTTTGGCTTCAATACTATGAACATGTGTATCACTACTATCAAGATTTAGTAAAAATAAACCACTCATCAAGGGTGCATGACCATAAAAGATATTACTCATATAAATAGAACAACCATTATTCTCTGATTTCAATGAATAACTATCTCGCATCAAACAAGATCCTGATATAATGTTCATGCTCAACGCTGACACCAAATAACAATTATTTAGGACTAAAACTAATCCCGAAGGTAGATGTAGAGGTAGCATGCCGACGGCGATCACATTGACTTTGGAACCATTTCCCACGCGCATCGTCACCTCGTCCTTAGCCAATCTTCGCTTAATCCGTAGCCGCTGTTTCGAGTTGCAAATATTAGCAACAAAACCAGTATCAAATACCCAGGCGCTACTGCAAGCATTAGTTAAGTACACATCAATAACATGTATATCAAATATACCTTTCACTTTGCCATCCTTCTTCTTCACCAAATACTTGGGGTAGTTTCGCTTCGAGTGACCAGTCCCTTTGCAGTAAAAGCACTCAGTCTCAGGCTTAGGTCCAGACTTGGGCTTCTTCACTTGAGTAGCAACTTGCTTGCCATTCTTCTTGAAGTTCCCCTTCTTCCCTTTACCCTTTTTCTTGAAACTGGTGGTCTTGTTGACCATCAGCACTTGATCCTCCTTCTTGATTTCTACCTCTGCAACCTTTAGCATCGTGAAGAGCTCGAGAATTGTCTTATCCATCCCTTGCATATTATAGTTCATCACAAAGCTCTTGTAGCTTGGTGGCAGTGATTGAAGAACTCTATTAATGACACTATCATTAGGAAGATTAACTCCCAATTGAGTCAAGTGGTTGTGGTACCCAGACATCCTGAGTATATGTTCACTCACAGAACTATTCTCCTCCATTTTGTAGCTGTAGAACTTATTGGAGACTTCATATCGCTCAATCCAGGCATTTGCTTGAAATATTAACTTCAACTCCTGGAACATCTCCTCCATGACATTCAAAACGTCGTTGATGTCCCGGTTCTAAGCCATAAAGCATGGCACACTGAACTATCGAGTAGTCATCAGCTTTGCTCTGCCCGACGTTCATAACATCTGGTGTTGCTCCTGTAGCGGGTTTATCACCTAGCGGTGCTTCCAGGACGTAATTCTTCTGTGCAGCAATGGGGATAAACCTCAAGTTACGGACCCGATTCCGTGTAATTGCTACCATCATCTTTCAACTTAGCTTTCTTTAGGAACGCATTAAAATTCAATGGAACAACAACATAGACATGCAAAATACTATCAGGTACTAAGTTCATGATAAATTAAAGTTCAATTAATCATATTACTTAAGAACTCCCACTTAGATAGACATCCCTCTAATCATTTAAGTGAACACGTGATCCATATCAACTAAACCATGTCCGATCATCACGTGAAATGGAGTAGTTTTCAATGCTGAACATCACTATGTTGATCATATCTACTATATGATTCACGCTCGACCTTTCGGTCTCAGTGTTCCGAGGCCATATCTGCATATGCTAGGCTCGTCAAGTTTAACCCGAATATTTTGCATTTGAAAACTGGCTTGCACCCATTGTATGTGAACGTAGATCTTATCACACCCGATCATCACGTGGTGTCTCGGCACGACGAACTATAGCAACGGTGCATACTCAGGGAGAACACTTATACCTTGAAATTTAGTGAGAGATCATCTTATAATGCTACCGCCGAACTAAACATCACATGCAATCAATATAAGTGATATTATATGGCCATCATCATCTTGTGACTTTGATCTCCATCTCCAAACACCGTCATGATCACCATCGTCACCGGCTTAACACCTTGATCTCCATCAAAGCATCGTTGTCATCTCGCCAACTATTGCTTCTACGACTATCGCTACCGCTTAGTGATAAAGTAAAGCAATTACATGGCGATTGCATTTCATACAATAAAGCGACAACCATATGGCTCCTGCTAGTTGCCGATAACCGTGTTAGAAGACATGATCATCTCATATAATAAAATTTAGAATCATGTCTTGACCATATCACATCACAACATGCCCTGCAAAAACAAGTTAGACGTCCTCTACTTTGGTTGCAAGTTTTATGTGGCTGCTACGGGCTGAGCAATTCTTACCTACGCATCAAAACCACAAGGTTTTTTCTTCAAGTGTGATGTTTTAATGTAGCGACCAGACCTCAAACAGTCTGATCTCTGTGCTCAGGTGTCATCCCTGGATCAGTAATGCTGACACCACACAGTACTCGGAGGATTTATAACAGAGTAGCAATCACACACTTATTACATCGATTGTCTCAATAGAGAACTTATTACAATAAATATGGCTTAAGGCCATCTAATAACTATAACAGCGGAAGGCTTGGAAGATAAGTGAGTCCATCAACTCCAACGGCATCACTGAGTATAGAACCACGACCTAAAAACTCCTTAATCATCGTCTGAAAAGTCTGCAACATTAACGTTGCAGCCCGAAACGGGTCAGCACATGGAATATGCTGGCAAAGTAACACATAGAGAGTAATGGAATGAAACAGCTATACTATATGCATATTTGGCTGGTGGAAAGCTCTATGGTTACAGTTTTGCGTAAAGCCAATTTTTCCCTACTGCAAAGGAATAAATTTTATTTAACTATCATGGTAGTTGTTAAACATTGAGAATGGTTGACAGCATCCTCAATCCCAATTAAGCATCATCATTAAACAAACCCAACAAAATTAATTTTAGAGTAACATGTTGAGATTCACATGATAATCCAAGTACTAGATACTCAAGATGTCCATAACCGGGGACACGGCTAACCATGATTAGTTTATACACTCTGCAGAGGTTTGCGCACTTTTCCCCACAAGACTCGATCGCCTCCGTTTGGTTTCTCGCACTACATGGTGTTTGAGAAACGGATGACCGAGACATAGTCTTTCAGAAGCGCTAGCACCTTACGATGGATAGACCGTTACACCTACTTTCCCCTACATCTGCTAGTCTACCCTGTAAGAGTTCGCACGACTTAATCAACTATGCTAGAGCCCATAATAGCTTGTGGCTGCACACGGAAGTTTCTAGTATGAAAAATCTCATGATCCCTTTGGGCCTGGGTGGCGGTCCATAAAGAAAAACAGGCAATCCTGGAATACCCAGGTACCTCAATCCACCCAGATGTGTGTTTAAGTTGCCACCTTAGATAAACCATTAATTAACAAACTCACATCTGTCATGGATATCACTCACCCAATCCACGTCTACTAGCATAGCATGGCATAATAGGCAAACGTAGAAGTAACTCCCAAAGGTTTGATAATATAACAGGTAATAGGTACTACCTCAACTACTTCCCATCCCACAATTTAATTAGATCCTAATCATGCAATGTTTGAGGATTGATCTAATGCAATAAAACTGGGTAGTAGGAGGTATGATCAAAGTGTTACTTGCCTTGCTGATGATCCGCGAAACCTAGAGATTCGAAGTAACAGGCGGCGCACTCCGGGTATTCTATCGCAGACAAACAAACAAGCATACAATAAGTATTCATCTAATGCACGGGTAAAACTCAAATAAGAGATCTAACCAGAAGGTTCAACTTAAGAACTCCGGTTTGCAAAAAGAATCAAATCAAACGAAGCAACGAAAGTCAAACGGCAAAAGAAACAAGCTTCGTTTACTATTCTGGATCTAGGGCAATTTTTATAGTGGCAAAAACTTGTTTAAGTTGGTTAAACGGATAGAGGGTTTCGAGAAGAAACTCCAGGCGCTTGAATCGCCTGATTCCGATAAACGAGCGAAAAGTTATACTAAAACGAAAATCGGATCAGGAATCGCGATCAGAAAAATCGCGGATTTAATCCGAGAAAAAGAAAAACGACGAACGTTCGCTAGAATGAACGAACGGACGAACGCTCGCTAAATAAATAAACCGGAAAAACCGATCTATTTAAAAAAAAAAAACTAAAAAAATAAAACCGCGACTTTTTTTCTCTTTTTTTACCTCGGAGGGGGTCGGCGGCGGCTCCGGCGCGCGGCGGCGCGCGGCGAGGCCGGCTAGGGTTAGGGTTGGCGGCGGCTCTGGTGGGCTGGGGCGGCTCGGGCGGCGGCTATTTAAAGGCTGCCCCGGGCGGAGTCCCGCTCGGGTACGGCCCAAAGTCGGTTCGCGTTTTTTTTTAATTATTCCGCGAGAAAAACAAATAAAAGAAATACTAAACGGACTCCAAAAATCCCGAAATAAATTTTCCCGGGCTTCTAAAATCAAGCCGCACAAGGTGAACATTTATTTGGGGCCTAAATGCAATTTTGAAAAACGCACATTTTTCCTAAATTCAAATAAAATACCGAAAAACTCCGAAATAAAATCTTATTTGATTTTATTATTAAATCCTCAATATTTCTTTATTTTGGGAAAGTCATTTTATTCCCTCTCTCATATTTTTGTAATAGAAATAATTGATGATAAAATAATTAAAATCAAATGATCCTATTCGCAAAATTTGAGAAAACTCAAATATGAAAATAACGAAATCCCCAACTCTCTCCGTGGGTCCTTGAGTTGCGTGGAATTTCTAGGATCAAAACCAAAAGCAAATAAATTATGATATGCAATGATGGTCTAATGTATAACATTCCAAATTGAAAATTTGGGATGTTACAAACCTACCCCCCTTAAGATGAATCTCGCCCTCGAGATTCGGGTTGGCTAGAAAATAGGTGAGGGTGGTCCTTGAGCAAATCTTCCTCTCGCTCCCAGGTGGCTTCATCCTCCGTGTGGTGGCTCCATTGAACCTTGCAAAACTTGATAACCTTGCTGCGGGTGACTCGACTGGCATACTCTAGAATCTTAACTGGTTTCTCCTCATAGGTCAAATCGTTATCCAACTGAATTGCTTCCAATGGCACGGTGTCTCTCAAGGGTATGTCAGCCATCTCCGCGTGGCACTTCTTCAACTGAGAAACGTGGAACACATCATGAACTCCTGACAATCCTTCAGGCAATTCCAACTTGTAGGCCACTTCTCCCATACGTTCCAATACTCGGTATGGTCCTACAAATCGTGGCGCTAACTTTCCTTTAACACCAAAGCGCTTTGTTCCCCGAAGTGGGGATACTCGAAGATAAGCTCTATCTCCAACTTCGTAAACTGTCTCCTTGCGTTTAGAATCTGCATAACTCTTCTGTCTGGACTGGGCTATCTTGAGCCTATCGCGAATCAATTTCACCTTCTGTTCAGACTCCTTAATCAAGTCAGGTCCAAACAACTGGCGGTCTCCAACTTCATCCCACGTCAACGGTGTCCTGCACCTCCTTCCGTACAAGGCTTCGAAAGGGGCCATCTTTAAACTGGATTGATAGCTGTTGTTGTAAGAGAACTCTGCATACGGCAAATTCTCGTCCCAACTAGATCCATAATCTAGCGCACAAGCTCTCAGCATGTCCTCCAAAATCTGATTGACTCTCTCGGTCTGTCCATCTGTCTGTGGATGAAAAGCTGTGCTGAACTCTAGCCTGGTACCCAAAGTTTCGTGCAACTGATTCCAGAACTTTGAGGTAAACTGGGTTCCTCTATCTGATACTATACTCCTCGGAACTCCATGTAAGCATACAATCCTGGTCATGTATATCTTTGCCAACTTAGCACTGGTGTAAGTGGTCTTTACCGGGATGAAATGAGCTACTTTCGTCAACCGATCAACTACAACCCAAATCGAGTCATAGCCTGAACGAGTCCTGGGTAATCCCGTGATAAAATCCATGCCTAACTTATCCCACTTCCATTCGGGTATCGGCAATGGCTGTAGCAATCCTGCTGGCTTCTGATGCTCTGCCTTTACTCTCTGACATACATCACAAACTGCTACATACTCCGCAATATCTTTCTTCATTCCGGTCCACCAGAAAATATCCTTCAAATCCAAATACATCTTGGTATTTCCTGGGTGAATCGAATATGGTGAATCGTGTGCCTCTTGCAGAATCAACTTCCTGATCTCCGGGTCATTGGGCACATAAACACGGTCTTCAAACCATAGGGTGTCGTGCTCATCCTCACGAAATCCTTTAGCCTTTCCTTCGCTCATTTTCTCCTTTATAGAGGCAATCTCCTTGTCAGTCTTCTGAGCTTCTCTGATTCTATCCATCAAAGTTGACTGAATCTCCAATGCTGCTACATAGCCTCTCGGAACTATTTCCAAACATAGTTCACGAAGATTTTCGGCTAACTCCCTTGGTATTTCTCCCGTCATTAGTGTATTGACATGGCTTTTGCGGCTCAATGCGTCAGCTACTACATTAGCCTTTCCGGGATGGTAATGCAATCTCATATCATAATCCTTGATGAGCTCCAACCATCTCCTTTGTCTGAGGTTCAACTCCTTCTGCGTGAAAATGTACTTCAAACTCTTGTGATCCGTGTACACCTCACAATGATTTCCAATGAGGAAATGTCTCCAAGTCTTCAGTGCATGCACTACGGCTGCTAACTCCAAATCATGCGTAGCATAATTCAACTCGTGAGGTTTAAGTTGTCTTGAGGCATATGAAACAACTCTCCCTTCCTGCATAAGCACTGCTCCAAGTCCTCGACGTGAAGCGTCGCAGTACACCTCATAATCCTTGGTCTGGTCTGGCAAAATCAACACTGGTGAAGTAACCAAGCGTTTCTTCAACTCCTGGAAACTAGCCTCACACTCCTCAGTCCATATGAACTTGGTATCCTTTTTCAACAACTCCGTCATAGGCTTCGCAATCTTTGAGAAATTCTCAATGAATCTCCGGTAGTATCCTGCGAGTCCAAGGAAACTCCGGATCTCTCCAACTGTTGTTGGTGCCTCCCACTTGGTCACGGTATCAACTTTAGTGGGATCTACTGATATACCTTCTCCGGATATAACGTGTCCGAGGAATCCTACTTCCTTCAACCAAAACTCACATTTGCTGAACTTGGCATACAACTGATGTTCTCTGAGCTTCTCAAGTACCAATCGCAAATGCTCCTTATGCTCCTCTTCACTTTTCGAGTAAACCAGAATATCATCAATGAACACCACGACGAACTTATCCAAGAACTCCATAAACACTTTGTTCATCATGTTCATAAAATAGGCAGGTGCGTTAGTCAGACCAAATGACATAACGGTATACTCGTACAGCCCATACCTGGTGGTAAAAGCTGTCTTAGGTATATCCTGTTCTCGAATCTTCAACTGGTGGTATCCTGATCGCAGATCGATCTTGGAAAATACCTTAGCTCCTTGCAATCGATCAAACAGATCATTGATCATTGGTAGTGGGTACTTGTTCTTGATGGTTACTTCATTCAATCCTCGATAATCAACAACCATCCTTAACGATCCATCCTTTTTCTCCACTAGAAGTACTGGTGATCCCCAAGGCGACGAACTTGGGCGAATGTAACCTTTATCCAGTAACTCCTTAATCTGCTTCTTAATCTCCACCAAATCCTTTGCAGGCATCCTGTATGGTCTCTTTGATATTGGCCCTGTGCCTGGCAATAGCTCAATCAAAAACTCAATATCTCTATCCGGTGGCATGCCTGGCAACTCTTCTGGAAATACTTCAGGGAAATCCCTTACCACTGGTACCTCCTCCTGCACAACTCCTGTTAAACAATTTACTTGAGTCCCTTTTGGCACATGTCGGGATACATACTTGATCCTTCTCCCTTCTGGGGTAGTAAGCAAAATTGTCTTACTGGCGCAATCAATGTTTCCTCCGTACATCGACAGCCAATCCATACCCAGAATTACATCCAATCCTTGTGATTCCAAAATGATTAAATCCGAGGGAAACACATACCTACCTATACTCAATGGCACTTGAAAACATCCTTGACTGGCCATATACTCCGCTCCTGGTGAGCTTACTAGCATAGGTGTTCTAAGAACCTTAGTGGGCAAGTTATACTTATCCACAAATCCCCTTGATATGTATGAATGCGATGCACCAGTATCAAAAAGAACGAGTGCCGTAAATGACTTAACCAAAAACTTACCGATTACTGCATCCGGTTGCTCTTCAACCTCCTCCACGTTAACGTGGTTCACCTGTCCCCTGTTGAAAGGGTTCGGCTTCTTCCCAGAGCTTCCATTGCCATTCTGGCCTTCAGGACATTCATTGGCATAATGTCCGGTCTTCTGGCACTTAAAGCAAGTGACTTGGCTCAGGTCCTTCTTGGCTGGGGTTGATGGGTTGGTACGGTTCTAGCCGTTGCTTCCTCCATTGCCATTACCATTCTTGGTGCCGTTGTGATTGTGCGAGCTACCTCCTCCATGGGTATGTTGAAAATGTCCTCCCGATCTAGGGGTAAAACGTGGCTTCTGCCGAGCTCCAGAATTGTACTTCCTTTGTCCATACTTCCTCTTGCGGTTCTCAATTTGCTGCTGCTTGCCTTCAATCATAAGAGCACGGTCTACCAACTCCTGGTAGTTGTTGAAAGTTGCTATCATCAACTGCATGCTCAACTCATCATTCAGTCCTTCCAGAAACTTCTCCTGTTTAGCTGCATCCGTAGCAACGTCATCTGGGGCATAACGTGCTAATTTACTAAAGTCCTCCACATACTGGCCAACTGTCCGTCCTCCTTGGCGCAAGTTGCGAAACTCACGCTTCTTCATGGCCATAGCTCCTGCTGAAACATGGGCAGTTCGAAAAGCCTGCTGAAACTGGTCCCATGTGACAGTGTCGACAGGGAAAGTGGCTGTGAAATTCTCCCACCATGATGCTGCGGGTCCTTCAAGCTGATGTGCGGCAAACTTCACCTTCTCCGCATCTGTGCATCCTGCTGTGGTCAACTCTCTAGCTGTCTTGCGGAGCCAATCATCTGCTACTATCGGCTCGGTGCTACTGGAAAACACCGGCGGATTCAGCCTAAGAAAACGGGCTAAGTGATCAACAGGTGGTGGTGGTGGTGGGTTGTTGTTGTTGTTCCCCTGATTCTGATTCTGGACTAGCAACTGCATCAATGTGTTCTGCTGCTGGATCAACTGGGTGAGCTCCGGTGGAAAGGTAAATCCGGGGTCACGTCTCGGAGGCATCTGAGGGTTTAGAAAAGATGAGATTTAAGAATAGAGGGGGTCTAAAGAGAAAACACTACCCATATGCACATGAGGCAAAAGCAAACAATTCACTTCATTCAATCAAACAAGGGCATACAATCGATCTAACTATCGCAAAAGTGCTCGGACTACTGTATTTACATGGTGGACTACTACTACTGATGAGGTGGTCTACTAGAAATATTCTTCGGTTGCAGACTCCATGATATCTGCTCCGGCTTCATCAACATAGTCATCATCGCTGTCATCTGGGTCCGAGTCGGTGTCGTCGATGATGATGTAGTCTTCCGGACGAATCTCCTTGGGTTCTTCGTCTTCATCTACTAGTGTAGGGCCTCCCATAAATATCCCGATCTTCTTGATCAGATCGGCATTCTTCTCCACCAATACTTCAATTTCTTCTTCATAATCTTCACGTGTAGCCTTGAGCTCTTCCTCCAGTTCCTTGATTCTTGTCCTTGCCTTCTTCAGGTCTATCATGTCGGCGCACATCTGGTTCTCCTGTCGTTGAATGTGCTGGTTTAACTCCTGGATAAAAGCTGCAACTGATCTATCCCTTCTGGTGCTGATCATCTCCCAGTGTTCATCTCGGCGCCCACAAATCTGGTAGATAGTATCCTTGAGATCATTGCGGTAGACTTCTCCAATGCGTCCCATGGCGATGTGAGCTGCCATGCTCTTTCCTAGACTCCAAGTTGGTGCATCAAAAGAAAACTCTATGGGCTCAGTGACGGGCATGAACGTCCTTCCTGGAACTTCAACTTGAATCATCCAGCGCTCTTCTTCAGGTAAAGTGGCGTTGTAGGTTCCGGTGAAGCTTGGTACTCCTATGTTCAGGTATCTAGTGACTTCCTTCAAGTGACGTCCAAAGGGTGTATCGTCATTCGGTTGCGTGAACTTGTTCCTTGCATCCGCCATCCTAAAGAGTAGAAAAGATGAGAGGTCAGAAGAGAAGAGAGTGAATAGTGATCTAGGTCTTTAGCTTAGTGGTCGTGTCCTACAGTCAGCGTGTGCTCTGATACCATCTCTGTAGCGACCAGACCTCAAACAGTCTGATCTCTGTGCTCAGGTGTCATCCCTGGATCAGTAATGCTGACACCACACAGTACTCGGAGGATTTATAACAGAGTAGCAATCACACACTTATTACATCGAGTGTCTCAATAGAGAACTTATTACAATAAATATGGCTTAAGGCCATCTAATAACTATAACAGCGGAAGGCTTGGAAGATAAGTGAGTCCATCAACTCCAACGGCATCACTGAGTATAGAACCACGACCTAAAACTCCTTAATCGTCGTCTGAAAAGTCTGCAACATTAACGTTGCAGCCCGAAACGGGTCAGCACATGGAATATGCTGGCAAAGTAACACATAGAGAGTAATGGAATGAAACAGCTATACTATATGCATATTTGGCTGGTGGAAAGCTCTATGGTTACAGTTTTGCGTAAAGCCAATTTTTCCCTACTGCAAAGGAATAAATTTTATTTAACTATCATGGTAGTTGTTAAACATTGAGAATGGTTGACAGCATCCTCAATCCCAATTAAGCATCATCATTAAACAAAACCCAACAAAATTAATTTTAGAGTAACATGTTGAGATTCACATGATAATCCAAGTACTAGATACTCAAGCTGTCCATAACCGGGGACACGGCTAACCATGATTAGTTTATACACTCTGCAGAGGTTTGCGCACTTTTCCCCACAAGACTCGATCGCCTCCGTTTGGTTTCTCGCACTACATGGTGTTTGAGAAACGGATGACCGAGACATAGTCTTTCAGAAGCGCTAGCACCTTACGATGGATAGACCGTTACACCTACTTTCCCCTACATCTGCTAGTCTACCCTGTAAGAGTTCGCACGACTTAATCAACTATGCTAGAGCCCATAATAGCTTGTGGCTGCACACGGAAGTTTCTAGTATGAAAAATCTCATGATCCCTTTGGGCCTGGGTGGCGGTCCATAAAGAAAAACAGGCAATCCTGGAATACCCAGGTACCTCAATCCACCCAGATGTGTGTTTAAGTTGCCACCTTAGATAAACCATTAATTAACAAACTCACATCTGTCATGGATATCACTCACCCAATCCACGTCTACTAGCATAGCATGGCATAATAGGCAAACGTAGAAGTAACTCCCAAAGGTTTGATAATACAACAGGTAATAGGTACTACCTCAACTACTTCCCATCCCATAATTTAATTAGATCCTAATCATGCAATGTTTGAGGATTGATCTAATGCAATAAAACTGGGTAGTAGGAGGTATGATCAAAGTGTTACTTGCCTTGCTGATGATCCGCGAAACCTAGAGATTCGAAGTAACAGGCGGCGCACTCCGGGTATTCTATCACAGACAAACAAACAAGCATACAATAAGTATTCATCTAATGCACGGGTAAAACTCAAATAAGAGATCTAACCAGAAGGTTCAACTTAAGAACTCCGGTTTGCAAAAAGAATCAAATCAAACGAAGCAACGAAAGTCAAACGGCAAAATAAACAAGCTTCGTTTACTATTCTGGATCTAGGGAAATTTTTACAGTGGCAAAAACTTGTTTAAGTTGGTTAAACGGATAGAGGGTTTCGAGACGAAACTCCAGGCGCTTGAATCGCCTGATTCCGATAAATGAGCGAAAAGTTATACTAAAACGAAAATCGGATCAGGAATCGCGATCAGAAAAATCGCGGATTTAATCCGAGAAAAAGAAAAACGACGAACGTTCGCTAGAACGAATGAACGGACGAACGCTCGCTAAATAAATAAACCGGAAAAAACCAATCTATTTTTAAAAAAAAAACGAAACTAAAAAAATAAAACCGCGACTTATTTTTTTCTCTTTCTTTTACCTCGGGAGGCGGGTCGGCGGCGGCTCCGGCGGTGGCGGCGGGCGCGCGGATCGAGGCGCGGCTAGGGTTAGGGTTGGCGGCGGCTCTGGTGGGCTGGGGTGGCTCGGGCGGCGGCTATTTAAAGGCTGCCCCCGGGCGGAGTCCCGCTCGGGTACAGCCCAAAGTCGGTTCGCGTTTTTTTAAATTATTCCGCACAGAAAAATAAATAAAAGAAATACTAAACGGACTCCAAAAATCCCGAAATAAATTTTCCCGGGCTTCTAAAATCAAGCCGCACAAGGTGAACATTTATTTGGGGCCTAATTGCAATTTTGAAAAACGCACATTTTTCCTAAATTCAAATAACATACCGAAAAACTCCGAAATAAAATTTTATTTGATTTTATTATTAAATCCTCAATATTTCTTTATTTTGGGAAAGTCATTTTATTCCCTCTCTCATATTTTTGTAATAGAAATAATTGATGATAAAATAATTAAAATCAAATGATCCTATTCGCAAAATTTGAGAGAACTCAAATATGAAAATAACGAAATCCTCAACTCTCTCCGTGGGTCCTTGAGTTGCGTGGAATTTCTAGGATCAAAACCAAAAGCAAATAAATTATGATATGCAATGATGGTCTAATGTATAACATTTCAAATTAAAAATTTGGGATGTTACATTTAACCTTCAACAAGGACCGGGCGTAGGCACACTCGATTCAACTAAAGTTGGAGAAACTAACACCCACCAGCCACCTGTGTGCAAAGCACGTCGGTAGAACCAGTCTCACGTAAGCGTACGCGTATTGTCGATTGCTACCTCTTGAGCACTGCGTTGGTTTTCCCTTGAAGAGGAAAGGGTGATGCAGTAAAGTAGCATAAGTATTTCCCTCAGTTTTTGAGAACCAAGGTATCAATCCAGTAGGAGATCATGCTCAAGTCGCACGCACCTACACAAACAAATAAGAACCTAGCAACCAACGCGATAAAGGGGTTGTCAATCCCTTCACGGTCACTTACGAGAGTGAGATCTGATAGATACAATAAGATAATATTTTTGGTATTTTTATGATAAAGAGAAATAAAGATGCAAAGTAAAATAAATGGCAATAGAAATAACTAAGTATTGGAAGATTAATATGATGTAAGATAGACTCGGGAGCCATAGGTTTCACTAGTGGCTTCTCTCAAGAGCATAAGTATTACGGTGGGTAAACGAATTACTATCGAGCAATTGATAGAATTGAGCATAGTTATGAGAATATCTAGGTATGATCATGTATATAGGCATCACGTCCGTGACAAGTAGACCGAAACGATTATGCATCTACTACTATTACTCCACACGTCGACCGCTATCCAGCATGCATCTAGAGTATTAAGTTCATAAGAACAGAGTAATGCTTTAAGTAAGATGACATGATGTAGAGGGATAAACTCATGCAATATGATATAAACCCCATCTTTTTATCCTCTATGGCAACAATATAATACGTGTCGGTTCCCTTTCTGTCACTGGGATCGAGCACCGCAAGATTGAACCCAAAGCTAAGCACTTCTCCCATTGCAATAAAGATCAATCTAGTAGGCCAAACCAAACTGCTGATTCGAAGAGACTTGCAAAGATAAACCAATCATACATAAAAGAATTTAGAGGAGAATCAAATATTGTTCATAGATAATCTGGATCATAAACCCACAATTCATCGGATCTCGAGAAACACACCGCAAAAGAAGATTACACCGAATAGATCTCCAAGAAGATCGAGGAGAACTTTGTATTGAGATCCAAAGAGAGAGAAGAAGCCATCTAGCTAATAAATATGGACCCGAAGGTCTGAAGTAAACTACTCACACATCACCAGAGTGGCCATGGAGTTGATGTAGAGGCCCTCCGTGATCAATGCCCCTCCGGTGGAGTTCCGGAAAAGGCCCCGAGATGGGATCTCTCAGGTACAGAAGGTTGCGGCGGTGGAATTAGGTTTTCGTGGTGCTCCTGGATGTTTGGGGGGTACGTGGATATATATATAGGAGGAAGAAGTGTGTCGGTGGAGCAACGAGGGGCCCATGAGGGTGGAGGGCGCGCCCAGGGGGGTAGGCGCCCCCCCTTGCCTCGTGCCCTCCTCGATCATTTCTTGACGCACACTCCAAGTCTCCTGGATCACGTTTGTTGAGAAAATCACATTCTCGAAGGTTTCATTCCGTTTGGACTCCATTTGATATTCCTTTTCATCAAAACCCTAAAATAGGTAAAAAAACAGCAATTTGGGTTGGGCCTCCGGTTAATAGGTTAGTCCCAAAAATGATATAAAAGTGTAAAATAAAGCCCATTAACATCCAAAATAGATAATATAATAGCATGGAGCAATCAAAAATTATAGATGCCTTAGAGACGTATGAAGCATCCCCAAGCTTAGTTCCTGCTCGTCCTCGAGTAGGTAAATGATAAAAGAAGAATTTTTGATGTGGAATGCTTTCTAACATATTTATCAATGTAATTTTTCTTTATTGTGGCATGAATGTTTAGATCCATAAGATTTAAGACAAAAGTTTAATTTTGACATAAAAATAATAATACTTCGAGCATTCTAACTAAGCAATCATGTCTTCTCAAAATAACATGGCCAAAGAAAGTTATCCCTACAAAATCATATAGTCTGGCTATGCTCTATCTTCACCGCACAAAATATTTAAATCATGCACAACCCCGATGACAAGACAAGCAATTGTTTCATACTTTTGATGTTCTCAAAAAATTTCAATCTTCACGCAATATATGAGCGTGAGCCATGGATATAGCACTATATAGTGGAATAGAATGGTAGTTGTGGAGAAGACAAAAGGAGAAAATAGTCTCACATCAACTAGGCATATCAATGGGCTATGGAGATACCCATTAATAGATATCAATATGAATGAGTAGGGATTGCCATGCAACGGATGCACTAGAGCTATAAGTATATGAAAGCTCAACAAAAGAAACTAAGTGGGTGTGCATCCAACTTGCTTGCTCACGAAGACCTAGGGCATTGTGAGGAAGCCCATCATTGGAATATACAAGCCAAGTTCTATAATGAAAAATTTCCACTAGTATATGAAAGTGATATCATAGGAGACTCCCTATCATGAAGATCATGGTGCTACTTTGAATAACAAGTGTGGAAAAAGGATAGTAACATTGTCCCTTCTCTCTTTTTCTCTCATTTTCTTTTTTTTCTTTGGGCCTTCTTTCTTTTTTTTCTTTATTTTTGGCCTCTTTTCCCTTTATTTTTTTATTTTTCATCCGGAGTCTCATCCTGACTTGTGGGGGAATCATAGTCTCCATCATCCTTTCCTCACTTGGGACAATGCTCTAATAATGATGATCATTACTTTATTTACTTACAACTCAAGAATTACAACTCGATACTTAGAACAAAATATGACTCTATGTGAATGCCTCCGGCGGTGTACCGGGATGTGCAATGATGCATGAGTGCCATGTATGAAAGAATTATGAACGGTGGCTTTGCCAAAAATACGATGTCAACTACATGATCATGCGAGCAATATGACAATGATGAAGCGTGTCATAATAACGGAACAATGGAAAGTTGCATGGCAATATATCTCAGAATGGCTATGGAAATGCCATAATAGGTAGGTATGGTGGATGTTTTGAGGAAGGTATATGGTGGGTGTATGATACCGGCGAGAAGTGCGCGGTATTAGAGAGGCTAGCAATGGTGGAAGGGTGAGAGTGTGTATAATCCATGGACTCAACATTAGTCATAAAGAACTCACATACTTATTGCAAAAATCTACAAGTTATCAAAGCAAAGTATTACACACATGCTCCTAGGGGGATAGATTGGTAGGAAAAGACCATCGCTCGTCCCCGACCGCCACTCATAAGGAAGACAATCAATAAATAAATCATGCTCCGACTTCATCACATAACGGTTCACCATATGTGCATGCTACGGGATTGACAAACTTCAACACAAGTATTTCTCAAATTCACAACTACTCAACTAGCATGACTCTAATATCACCATCTCCATATCTCAAAACAATTATCAAGTATCAAACTTCTCATAGTATTCAATGCACTTGTATGAAAGTTATTATTATTACCATGTTGTTCTAAAGGACTCTCAAAATAATATAAGTGAAGCATGAGAGATCAATTATTTCTATAAAATAAAACCACCGCCATGCTCTAAAAGATATAAGTGAATCACTAGAGCAAAAACTATATAGCTCAAAAGATATAAGTGAAGCACATACAGGATTCTAATAAATTTCAAATCATGTGAGTCTCTATCAAAAGGTGTGTACAGCAAGGTTGATTGTGGTGAACCAAAAAGCAAAGACTCAAATCATACAAGACGCTCCAAGCAAAACACATATCATGTGGTGAATAAAAATATAGCTCCAAGTAAAGTTACCGATAGACGAAGATGAAAGAGGGGTGCCTTCCGGGGCATCCCCAAGCTTAGGCTTTTTGGTGTCCTTGAATTTTACCTTGGGGTGCCATGGGCATCCCCAAGCTTAGGCTCTTTCCACTCCTTGTTCCATAATCCATCAAATATTTACCTAAAACTTGAAAACTTCACAACACAAAACTCAAAGTAGAAAATCTCGTGAGCTCCATTAATGAAAGAAAACAAAACACCACTTCAAGGTACTGTAATGAACTCATTCTTGATTTATATTGGTGTTAAACTTACTGTATTCCAACTTCTCTATGGTTTATAAACTCTTTTACTAGCCATAGATTCATTAAAATAAGCAAACAACACACGAAAAACAGAATCTGTCAAAAAACAGAACAGTCTGTCGTAATCTGTAGCTAACGCAAACTTCTGGAACCCCAAACATCTGCAAAATGAATTAACTAAATATCACTTTCCAAATAAAAATGGCAACAATTCTCGTGAGCGCTAAAGTTTCTGTTTTTACAGCAAGATCAAAAAGACTTTCCCCAAGTCTTCCCAACGGTTCTACTTGGCACAAACACTAATTAAACACAAAAAACACAACCAAAACAGAGGATAGATAAATTATTTATTACTAAACAGGAGCAAAAAGCAAGGAATAAAAATAAAATTGGGTTACCTCCCAACAAGCGCTATCGTTTAACGCCCCTAGCTAGGCATAAAAGCGAAGATATATCTAGGTATTGTCATCTTTGGTAGGCAATCCATAAGTGGCTCTATAATAGATTCATATGGTAATTTAATTTTCTTTCTAGGGAAGTGTTACATGCCTTTCCTTAACGGAAATTGGAATCTAATATTCCCTTCCTTCATATCAATAATTGCACCAATCGTTCTAAGGAAAGGTCTACCAAGAATAATAGGACATGACGGATTGCAATCTATATCAAGAACAGTGAAATCTATGGGCACATAGTTCCTATTTGCAACAATAAGAACATCATTAATTCTTCCCATAGGTTTCTTAATAGTGGAATCCGCAAGGTGCAAGTTTAAAGAACAATCATCAAAATCACGGAATCCTAGCAAATCACATAAAGTTTTCAGAATCGTGGAAACACTAGCACCCAAATCACACAAAGCATAACACTCATGATCTTTAATTTTAATTTTAATAGTAGGTTCCCACTCATCATAAAGTTTTCTAGGGATAGAAACTTCCAACTCAAGTTTTTCTTCATAAGATTGCATCAAAGCATCAACGATATGTTTAGTAAAAGCTTTATTTTGACTATAGGCATGAGGAGAATTTAGCACGGATTGCAACAAGGAAATACAATCTATCAAAGAGAAAATATCATAATTAAATTCCTTAAAATCCAAAATAGTGGGTTCATTGATATCTAAAGTTTTAACCTCTTCAATCCCACTTTTAACAATTTTTGCATCAAGATTTAAAAACTCCGAATTTTTGGAACGCCTTCTAGGTAAAGGTGACTCATCTTCAGTCCCATAGTTATCAAGATTCATATTGCAAAACAAAGATTTAATAGGGGACACATCAATAAATTTTAGATCTTCATCTTTATTTTCATAGAAACTAGAAGAACACGCTTTCACAAAGCAATCTTTCTTAGCACGCATCCTAGCGGTTCTTTCTTTGCACTCATCAATGGAAATTCTCATGGCTTTGAGAGACTCATTCATATCATGCTTAGGTGGAATAGATCTAAGTTTCAAAGAATCAACATCAAGAGAAATTATATCCACGTTCCTAGCCAACTCATCAATCTTAAGCATTTTTTCTTCATCAAAGCATTGAAACTCTTTTGCAAAGTAATAAATTCTTTAATATTAGATTCAAAATCAGAGGGAATCTTATTATAATTTCCATAAGAATTGTTGTAGGAATTACCATAATTATTAGAGGAATTACTAGGAAACGGCCTAGAATTAAAATTACCTCTACACTACTAGAATCCACTTCTTTGCCGTCTGCCACTTCTTTGTCGTCAGCTAGCTGACGGCAAAGAGCTTCTTTGCCGTCAGTTTCCCCAAAGCACACGGCAAAGAAATAGCTGATGGCACAGGTTATTTTGCCATCAGCCAGTACTTTGCCGTCAGCTCACGGACGGCAAAGAGTTCTTTGTCGTCAGTTGGCCGACGGCAAAGAACCTTGTGGGGCCACAGACATAAGGCTATGGCTAGGTTAGCTCTTTGCTGTCTGCTGGCTGACGGCAAACAATTCTTTGCCGTCCGCTAGGCTGACAGCAAAGAGGGTAGGGGGGCCCACCCGGGCACGGCGTTGAATCGCTAACCTCCCCCTACGCCGTGAACGCGTGCGCTCTCTCTCTCACCCACTAGCCCGTCGCCGCCGCCCCGTCCCCTGTGCCTGTTGCGGCCCCTCCCCGCCGTCCTGCTGTCCCGTCGCCGCCCCCTCCCACCCGTCGCCGCCCCTCCCCGCCGTCTTGCCGCCCCGTCGCCGCCCGTCGTCGCCCCCTCCCGCCCGTTGCCACCCCTCCCTGTCGTCCTACCGCCCCGTCGCCGCCCCTCCCCACCGTCCTGCCGCCTCGTCGCCGTCCCCCTCCCGCCTGTCACCGCCGCCCTCCCGCCTCGTCGCCACCCCTCCCTGTCGCCGGCCACCCTCTTCCACCTCCCCACGGTGAGCCCCCTCTTCCACTTCCACACCCCTTTTCTTTTTTTCTTTTTTTCTTTTCTGTTTTAGATATTATTAGATATAGTTTTACATAATAAATAGTTTTAGATAGTTTACATATTAGAAAAGAAGAAGGAAAAAAGGGAAAGGAAAAAAGGGAAAGGAACAAGAAGAGGGAAAGGGAAAGGAAGAAGAAGAGCTTATGCTTGAAAATGGGGATCGGTAATAGAAGCCGACACTTGAATCTGGATCTGTTGGTTAGCTTGATCATCTAGAATATCCAGAAAAAAAGACTTGTTCATGTAGCTTTATTAGGAGACCCCTTTTCAGGGATTTATGTGCATTTAAAAGATGCATCTGAGAATACTTTAATACCTGAAAGAGGCAGATCAGTTTCTGTAGTAGAACCCTGCATAGGAAACTAATTAGCATTGATCCTGGCTCGAATGGTTCTGCACTTCAGGAATGCATTTGTCATCCGGCTTATCCAAGAGGGCTTGGCAAGCAATCCAGCGCTAGAGTGGCCTAATGTACATGTATAGGGTATCCTTTTCTTTCTTTGAAAGCAACAATCATTTTTGGATTTCAACAAGCACCAGAGAAAATTTAATATTTTGGGAATGGTGGCATATGGACGATTAGTATTGAGAAGCTCCTGAATGAGACCATGTATAGATAGAGTTATTATTATGAAGAGGATTGTCTATCCTAACATGCCAAGGAGGAGCAAATCATGCTGCTATAGCAAACATACATGCAAAGAATAGATGCAAGAAGAAGAAGAAGAAAAATAAGAAGAAAAAGAAGAAGAAGATGAAGAAGAAGAGGAAGAAGAAGAAGAAGAAGAACAAGAAGAAGAAGAAGAAGAAGAAGAAGAAGAAGAAGAAGAAGAAGAAGAAGAAGAAGAAGAAAAGGAAGAAGAGGAAGAAGAAGAAAAGAAAAAAGAGGAAAAAGAAGAAGAGGGGAAGAAGAAGAAAAAGACATGTTTTTATACTTTCTTATTTAGGGTTCTGCCACGTTTTTCAGTTTCTTTCTTTTCTTTAGTTGAATGTTTTTATACTGCTAGCTAGTTGCCTAGTTTGCTAACCGAAAGAAGTTAAAATAGTTATTATATGAAATTCAACTAAAGTCAACATTTTTGGCGACTAGTGCTACTAATAAATTCAACTAGAGCCATCATATGTCCACAAGTGCATCGTTTTTTGAATGAGAAATGATAACTTGGTGTAGTTGATTATCTTTTGCACAAAATTTCTTATGTTATAATGTTGTATGATAATATTGTAAGGGTACTAATTGGTCTCTTCTGCTGCTTATCAGAGATGGGGGAAGCCGCCATCGCAGACTCCACTCTGCCACACCGGAGTACGAGTTGGATGCTTTCAAGTTCTCCAGTATCATACTTGGGACTTCAGTATCATCCACGAGGCAGGTATATAAAAGGAGAGATCTCCCCTTCACCCATCTCATTATGATAACTCTGTTGTTTGCTACTTCACTCATTGTCCCAAACTGCAAAGGCTGCCTAACACTTTTATGAACAAGCTGGGTGAAGATCCGCCAAACAATGTGAAGCTGCGACAGGCCGGCAGCGGGTTTCGTAGGTTGTGGGACGTGGAGTTGGTGATCAAGGAGGGCCACATGTACTTGTGTCGTGGCTGGGAGAAATTCTACCGTGCGTACTGAAGGAAATATGCCCTAGAGGCAATAATAAATTTATTATTTATTTCCTTATATCATGATAAATGTTTATTATTCATGCTAGAATTGTATTAACCAGAAACATAATACATGTGTGAATACATAGACAAACAGAGTGTCACTAGTATGCCTCTACTTGACTAGCTCGTTGAATCAAAGATGGTTAAGTTTCCTAGCCATAGACATGAGTTGTCATTTGATTAACGGGGTCACATCATTAGAGACTGATGTGATTGACTTGACCCATTGCGTTAGCATAGCACTTGATCGTTTAGTTTGTTGCTATTGCTTTCTTCATGACTTATCATGTTCCTATGACTATGAGATTATGCAACTCCCGTTTACTGGAGGAACACTTTGTGTGCTACAAACATCAAAACGTAACTAGGTGATTATATAGGTGCTCTACAGGTGTCTCCGAAGGTACTTGTTGGGTTGGCGTGTTTCGAGATTAGGATTTGTCACTCAGATTGTCGGAGAGGTATCTCTGGGCCCTCTCGGTAATGCACATCACTTAAGCCTTGCAAGCATTGCAACTAATGAGTTAGTTGCGCGATAATGTATTACGAAATGAGTAAAGAGACTTGCCAGTAACGAGATTGAACTAGGTATTGAGATTCCAACGATCGAATCTGGGGCAAGTAACATACCGATTACAAAGGGAACAACGTATGTTGTTATGCGGTCTGACCGATAAAGATCTTCATAGAATATGTGGGAGCCAATATGAACATCCAGGTTCCGCTATTGGTTATTGACCGGAGACGTGTTTCGGTCATGTCTACATAGTTCTCGAACCCGTAGGATCCGCACGCTTAACGTTTCGATGATAGTTATATTATGAGTTTATATGTTTTGATGTACCGAAGGTTGTTCAGAGTTTCGTATGTGATGTCTCGAAATGGTCGAGACATGAAGATTGATATATTGGAAGCCTATGTTTGGATATCGGAAGTGTTCCGGGTGAAATTGGGATTTTACCAGAGTACCGGGAGGTTAACGGAACCCCCCAGGGACTTAATGGGCCTTAGTGGGCCTTGGTGGAAAGAGAGGAGAGGCAGCCAGGGCATGGGCCGCGCCCCCTCCCCCCTAGTCCGAATAGGACAAGGAGAGGGGGCGG
Organism: Triticum aestivum; assembly: GCF_018294505.1. Lineage (NCBI taxonomy): Eukaryota > Viridiplantae > Streptophyta > Magnoliopsida > Poales > Poaceae > Triticum > Triticum aestivum. The sequence continues at coordinate 150,824,053 of NC_057797.1, read as the reverse complement.
CGCCCCCCTTCCTTCTTCTCCTCCACCTCTTTCCCCTCTCTCTCCTAGTCCAACAAAGAAAAGGGGGGGAGTCCTACTCCCGGTAGGAGTAGGACTCCTCCTGGCACGCCCCTCTCTAGGCCGGCCGCACCCCCCTTTGCTCCTTTATATACGGGGGCAGGGGGCACCCCATAGACACAACAATTGATCGTTTAATCTTTTAGCCGTGTGCGGTGCCCCCTCCACCATAGTCCACCTCGATAATACTGTAGCGGTGCTTAGGCAAAGCCCTGTGTCGGTAGAACATCATCATCGTCACCATGTCGTCGTGCTGACGAAACTCTCCCTCAACACTCGGCTGGATCAGAGTTCGAGGGACGTCATCGGGCTGAATGTGTGCTGAACTCGGAGGTGTCGTACGTTCGGTACTTGATCGGTCGGATCGTGAAGACGTACGACTAAATCACCCGCATTGTGCTAACGCTTCCGCTTTCGGTCTACGAGGGTACGTGGACAACACTCTCCCCTCTCGTTGCTATGCATCACCATGATCTTGCGTGTGCGTAGGAATTTTTTTGAAATTACTACGTTCCCCAACAGTGGCATCCGAGCCTGGTTTTATGTGTAGATGTCATATGCATGAGTAGAACACAAGTGAGTTGTGGGCGATATAAGTCATACTGCTTACCAGCATGTCATACTTTGGTTCAGCGGTATTGTTGGATGAAGTGGCCCGAACCGACATTATGCGTACGCTAACGCGAGACTGGTTCTACCGACGTGCTTTGCACACAGGTGGTTGGCGGGTGTCAGTTTCTCCAACTTTAGTTGAACCGAGTGTGGCTACGCCCGGTCCTTGCGAAGGTCAAAACAGCACCAACTTGACAAACTATCGCTCTGGTTTTGATGCGTAGGTAAGAACGGTTCTTGCTAAGCCCGTAGCAGCCACGTAAAATTTGCAACAACAAAGTAGAGGACGTCTAACTTGGTTTTGCAGGGCATGTTGTGATGTGATATGGTCAAGACATGATGCTAAATTTTATTGTATGAGATGATCATGTTTTGTAACCGAGTTAATTATCGGCAATTGGCAGGAGCCATATGGTTGTTGCTTTATTGTATGCAATGCAATCGCCCTGTAATGCTTTACTTTATCACTAAGCGGTAGCGATAGTCGTAGAAGCATAAGATTGGCGAGACGACAACGATGCTATGATGGAGATCAAGGTGTCGCGCCGGTGACGATGGTGATCATGACGGTGCTTCGGAGATGGAGATCACAAGCACAAGATGATGATGGCCATATCATATCACTTATATTGATTGCATGTGATGTTTATCTTTTATGCATCTTATCTTGCTTTGATTGACGGTAGCACTATAAGATGATCCCTCACTAAATTATCAAAGTATAAGTGTTCTCCTTGAGTATGCACCGTTGTGATAGTTCTTCGTGCTGAGACACCACGTGATGATTGGGTGTGATAGGATCTATGTTCAAGTACAACGGGTGCAAAACAGTTGCACACGCGGAATACTCAGGTTAAACTTGACGAGCCTAGCATATAACAGATATGGCCTTGAAACACGGAGACCGAAAGGTCGAGCGTGAATCATATAGTAGATATGATCAACATAGTGATGTTCACCATTGAAACTACTCCATCTCATGTGATGATCGGACATGGTTTAGTTGATATGGATCACGTGATCACTTAGAGGACTAGAGGGATATCTATCTAAGTGGGAGTCCTTAAGTAATATGATTAATTGAGCTTAAATTTATCATGAACTTAGTCCTGGTAGTATTAGCATATCTATGTTGTAGATCAATAGCTCGTGATGTTGTTCCCCGTTTATTTTTGATATGTTCCTAGAGAAAACTAAGTTGAAAGATGTTAGTAGCAATGATGCGGATTGGATCCGTGATCTAAGGTTTATCCTCATTGCTGTACAGAAAAATTATGTCCTTGATGCACTGCTAGGTGACAAACCTATTGCAGGAGCAGATGCAGATGTTATGAACGTTTGGCTAGCTCAATATGATGACTACTTGATAGTTTAGTGCACCATGCTTAAACGGCTTAGAATCGGGACTTCAAAGACGTTTTGAACGTCATGGACCATATGAGATGTTCCAGGAGTTGAAGTTAATATTTCATGCAAATACCCGAGTTGAGAGATATGAAGTCTCCAACAAGTTCTATAGCTAAAAGATGGAGGAGAATAGCTCAAGCAGTGAGCATGTGCTCAGATTGTCTGGGTACTACAATCACTTGAATCAAGTGGGAGTTAATCTTCCAGATAAAATAGTGATTGATAGAATTCTCTAGTCACCATCACCAAGTTAGTAGAACTTCGTGATGAACTATAATATGCAAGGGATAACGGAAACGATTCCCAAGCTCTTCGTGATACTGAAATTGACGAAGGTAGAAATCAATAAAATCATCAAGTGTTGATGGTTGACAAGACCACTAGTTTCAAGAAAAGGGCAAAGGGAAAAAGGGGAACTTCAAGAAGAACGGCAAGCAAGTTGCTACTCAAGTGAAGAAGCCCAAGTCTAGACCTAAGCCTGAGACTAAGTACTTCTACTGCAAAGGGACTGGTCACTTGAAGCAGAACTGCCCCAAGTATTTGGTGGATAAGAAGGATGGCAAAGTGAACAAAGGTATATTTGATATACATGTTATTGATGTGTACTTTACTAGTGTTTATAGCAACCCCTCAGTATTTGATACTAGTTCAGTTTCTAAGAATAGTAACTCGAAACAGAAGTTGCAGAATGAACAGAGACTAGTTAAGGGTGAAGTGACGATGTGTATTGGAAATGGTTCCAAGATTGATATTGTAAGTGCATCTAGTGCCACCCCTAGTTGGTTTTGGAGTATTGATGACAAACCTAGTTGAGGGACTAATGTGTTTGTGAGAATTGCAGGATAACACAGGTAGAAGTCCCTCATTGATTCGGTTTTACTACCAAAGATGACCCCTAAAAATGTATGAAGACATTGAAGTCAAAGGTGGTATATGAAGATATTCACATTGAAGACTATGACAAAAGAAGACACGTTATGAAGCCTATGGAGCTCGAAGACTTAGATCTTTCGTAGTTCTTTTTCTTTTGTGTTGAGTCATAGGAACCACCATACTGTTAAGTGGGGTCCAAGAGAACCAGTCAGAATGACTGAAGTGATGCCTAAACCAAAAAACCTATGTCTTCGAGTGAAGACAATGAGAGCGAATCTTGTCCAGAGCCGGACAAGTCAGCTTTGCTTGTAGCCCAAGTTAAGTTGCCATGAGAGTTTGAAATCTGACCGTTGAGACATGTATCAGTTCCTTAGTGACCCAGGGTCATTTCGGACAAATCAGGTCGGGTTGCCAAGTGGCTATAAATAGCCCACCCCCTACAACCATAAACGGTTGGCTGCTCAGATTGAGAGTACGGCTTTTGTCGTTTGAGAGCAACCCACCTCGAAGCCTTTGAGAGAGAATTCCTTGCGAGGATAAAGCCCTAACCACCCAGAGCCAGAGAACATTGGGCATCACTTAAGTCTTCTTGTCTGTGTGATCTGAAGACTTATTACACTTGAGGACTGTGCATCCCCAGACGGTTAGGCGTCGCATTCAGAGCATCCAAGAGACATTGTGGATTGCCAGTGAACGAAGTCTGTGAAGGTTTGGGAGTCTACCTTGAAGACTTACCAGAGTGATTGGGCGAGGACTATGTGACCTTAGCTCAAGGAGAATACGGTGAGGACTTGGTGTCCTGAGCTGCGTGTTCAGGACTAGGTGTCCGGGACTGTGTGTCCTAAGGTTTAAATACCTAGCCGCTCCAACTAGACGTACAGTTGTCACAGCAACTGGAACTGGTCCAACACATCATTGTCTTCAACGAGTCGCTGGTTTCATCTTCACTTCCTTTTACTTACTGATCACTCATTGTGAAGTCATTGCGTGTCTGTTCTATCATTTGTCCTCACAACGTGAGTGTATGATCTGTTTGGATTCATAGTATCTTCCTACCTGATCCTAATTACACTACAGCTATTTGTCACTGTGCTTTCACACTATTGATACTTGACCATGGCTTGCTTAGTGTAGTCTAACTTCCGCTGCATAGTAATAGGCATATCTCTACTGTTTGTCTTCATAACTTCCACGTTTTGAAGACTTTCATAAAAATCGCCTAGTCACCCCCCCCCCTCTAGTCAATATAACGCACTTTCAATTGGTATCAGAGCAAGGTGCTCCCTTGTTCTGTGTGATTCGGTTTAACCACCTGGAGTTTTAGCTATGTCGACTGCAGGGATAATTAAAACCTCCGTTGCGTGCCCCGTCTTTGATGGAACTGAATATCCCTACTGGAAGAATAAGATGCGCATGCATCTTGCAGCCATTGACGTTGACCTATGGTATGTCGTCGAGAACGGCGTTCCCAAGGCTGGAGAAGGTGTCACTACTGCTGATGTCAAGAAATTCATTCAACTGGACTCTACTGCCAAGAATATCATCTGTGGACATCTGACCAAAGGACAGTATGGCCGTGTGAGTGCCTTGAAGACATCCAAGCTGGTCTGGGACTGGCTCTCCAAGGTCAATGAAGGCATCTCAACCCAGAGAGATTAGAGAATCAGTGCCCTTCGCAACCTCTTCAACCGCTTCAAGCGAAATGACAATGAGAATGTCCAGCACACATTTGATCGACTCACTGACATCACAAATGAGCTTCAAGCCCTCGGCGCTACTGAGATCACCAAACATGAAGTCGTCAAGACGCTGCTGAGATCACTTGATAGTTCGTTTGACATCCTAGCCCTGATGATTCAAGAACGTCCTGATTTCAAGACACTCGATCCATCTGACATACTTGAGAGGCTCAACACACATGAGTTTCAGCTTTCGAGAAAAGAGATATCTACGGTCCAAACTATGGGCGAACTCGTGCCTTGAAGGCAAAAGCTGTTTCCTCATCTAAAGAAGAATCTGACAGCAGTTCTGATGATCCTGAAGACATTGGAAGGGAACTTGCAATGCTAGTGAAGAAGTTCCAAAAATTCACCAAGAAGAAAGGCTTCAGAAAGTCTTCACGATCAAGCTCAAGGAATGATGAAGCTTCTGCTCATGACTACAAGAAGAAAACATGCCACAAGTGCAAGAAAACTGGACACTTCATCTCTGAGTGTCCACAGTGGGACAATGAGAACAGAAAGAAGAAGAAGAGCAAGGAATATGACTCAGACGACAAGAAGAAGAAGAAATACACAAAGTCTTCTTCCAAGTCTTCCTCAAAGTCTTCATCACACAAGAAGAGCTCATCTGGCAAGGCACGTGCGTTTGTTGGCAAGGAAATGGATTCAGAGGAGGAGTCCGCTTCTGAGGAGGCAGAGGTGGAGTCTGAGGAGGAGTCTGATTCTGGCATTGCAAGTCTGGCTACAGCATACGTCGCCAAGTCCATCTTCAACACTGAAGACAATGACTTCATCACCGACACCGATGCAAATGACAAGGACTACTCCACTCCTACCTACTGCTTCATGGCACGCGGTGCCAAGGTAAACAAACGCACTACTCACTATCAAACATCTAGTGACGATGACTCTAATTGTGATTCAAAACCCAGTTACAAAACACTTGCTAAAATTGCAACTGAACAACAGAAAGCCATGGAACATATTCAAAAACTGTTAGACAGAAGCGATGATCTGTTGGGTGCTGAAATGACTCGATCTGAATCCTTAATTGAAGACATAAAAAATCTTCACGTTAAGTATCAGGAACTTGAAGATCGTCATGATACTCTCTCAACAACTCATGAAAAGCTTTCCTATGATTATCTTCAAAGGAAGCAAGAACTTGAGAAATTGAGAGCGGCTCATGAAGATCTTCAAAAGGAAAACGAGTCACTTCGCGCCGAACAGATCAGTTCCGCTCAGGAAGGATTTGAACCACCATGTCTTAAATGCATTGAGCGTGATAATGCTACTTCTGTTGCTGAATGTTCCACTGCTACTGCTGTTGCAATATCTTCAACTGTTGATGTGGTAACTAACCCCTCTGCTGAGGATACCACTGCTATTGCTGATGAGAATGCTAGGTTGAAGACATTGCTTGAAACAGGGATGTACAAAAGTCTTAAAGGACATCAGACATTATGTGATGTCCTCAAGAAGCAGATTCTGAACCGAAACCCTAGGAAAGAGGGTGTTGGGTTCGTAAGGAAAATAAATGCAGATGGCTCTTACTGGAAACCTGAGCAGTACCCCAAAACCAAGTGGGTTGCTGCAAAGGAACCTTCAGCAGATCCATCCAATTTATCTGGCTTCACTTGTGCTAACCCCATTATCATTGATGAATCCTTTGATGCAAACTATATACTGTTTAAGAATCAGAATGGTGAAGTGTTTGCCAGGTACATTGGTACTAACTGCAGGAATGGACCGCCTATGAAGAAGATCTGGGTTCCGAAAAAGTGTCTGGAAATCTTCCTGTGAATGTCTTCATGACACCTCACTTGAAGAAGACAAACCTCAGACCAAAGGCTTCATACGGTCCAAAGGCTTCATACAAACAGAGGACTCACCTGAGTCGCACTAACGCAAATGTTTTGCAGGGAAACCATACTCAGGCATATGAATATGAGAGCGGTTCATCAAACCGCTATGTTCATATGACCAAGAACTATTCTGCTTATTCTTATGAGTACTATTGTCCACCTGCAAGACTGTTTACTAAGGCTTCAAAGCCAAAATTCTCAGATGCTGCACTTAGACTTATTGCTTCTAAGCCACCCTTGAAGATGTGGGTGGTTAAGAAGGCTTAACTCTCTTTGCAGGGAAAGGTCTCCAGCAGAAAACCAAAATCTTCTGACGCTATTGCTGGGGACCTTAAAAATCTTGTAGGGCGCAAGATAAAATGCCCAAATGGAATCATTATGTACTTCGTTACTGAATCGCATGCTACTCTCCCTATTAGTCCTAATCTGGATCTAAGTTTTCATAACCCACTGGTTTGTCAAATGTTTTTGCTTCACAATTCTCTTCGTGAAGCCTATCCCCCTAACTGCACTGTAGGGTACGACACCAGCGTCTTCAAAGTCTTCAGAATGGATTATTGACAGTGGGTGTACAAATCACATGACTGGCAAAAGAAGCCTTCTTATGGACTCAACCTTACGTCCATGCGACAAGAGCCACATCACATTTGCTGACACTGGTAAAAGTAAGGTATTGGGTCTAGGTAGAGTTGCAATCTCAAAGGATCAACACATGGATAAAGTCATGCTTGTTGAATCCCTTGGTTTCAACTTAATGTCTGTCTCAATGCTTTGCGATTTGAACATGGTCGTAATATTTGGAAAATATCGTTGCCTGGTACTAATGGAATCTGACAAGTCTCTAGTGTTTGAAGGGTATCGGAAAGATGATTTGTATGTGGTAGATTTCTCAGCAGGGCCACAACTTGCAGTATGTCTTCTTGCAAAAGCTTCAGAATGCTGGCTTTGGCATCGGAGGCTTGGGCATGCTGGCATGAGGAACCTCCACACCCTTGCGAAGAAGAAACATGTCATAGGCATCGAGGGCGTCAAGTTCAAGAAAGATCACTTATGCGGTGCCTGTGAAGCAGGGAAGATGACGAGGGCAAAACATCCCTCGAAGACAATCATGACCACTACTCGACCCTTCGAACTGCTTCACATGGATCTTTTTGGTCCCACTCACTACTCAACTTTTACTACTACTGCTTGCCTCTATGGCTTTGTCATTGTTGATGATTACTCTAGATATACTTGGGTGCACATAATCCTTTACAAGACTGAAGTGCAGGATGTCTTCAGACGCTTCGCCAATCGAGCTATGAACAATTACGGCGCCAAGATAAAGCACATCAGAAGTGACAATGGCACTGAATTCAAGAACACTGGCCTTGATACATATCTTGATACCTTGGGCATCACACATGAATTCTCAGCTCCGTACACGCCACAGCAGAATGGCGTCGTCGAATGCAAGAACAGAACACTCATTGAGATGGCCAGAACAATGCTAGATGAATACAAGACTCCAAGAAAATTCTGGACTGAAGCCATTGACACTGCATGCCATACAATCAATCGTGTTTATCTTCACAAGCTTCTGAACAAGACATCTTATGAACTCCTAACTGGCAAGAAGCCAAATGTCAGTTACTTCAGAGTATTTGGCGCAAGGTGCTGGATCAAGGACCCACACCACACCTCAAAGTTTGCACCAAAAGCACATGAGGGTTTTATGCTTGGATATGGAAAGGATTCGCACTCCTACAGAGTCTTAAATCTCTTTCATTACAAAGTGGTTGAAACAGTGGATGCGCGGTTCGATGAGACAAATGGTTCACAAAGAGAGCAACTGCCAAATGTGCTTGATGAAATTCCAGCTAGTGAATCAATCAAGCTAATGGGAACTGGAGAGATTATACCTTCTGAAGCTCATCCTGAAGAAGAACTTATCATCTCAGCACCTGATCAACATGAAGACAATGCTCAGCCTGAAGACATTCCTCCCAACAACAACACAGATCAGCAAGAGCAAAGTCTTCGCCCTGTACACCCTCGCGTTGCCAATGAAGTGCAGATTGAAAGAATAATTGATAGCATCAATGCACCTGGTCCACTCACTCGTTCAAGGGCAACTCAGCTAGCAAATTTCTGTGGGCACTTCGCATTCGTCTCAATATCAGAACCCAAGAAAGTTGAAGAAGCCTTCATGGAACCTGAATGGATTCAAGCTATGCAAGAAGAGCTTCAACAGTTTGAGCTGAATAATGTATGGGAACTGGTTAAGCGTCCTGATCCACGGAAGCACAACATAATAGGCACCAAATGGATATACCGCAACAAGCAAGATGAGCATGGTCAAGTTGTCAGAAACAAAGCTCGTCTCGTTGCTCAAGGATATACTCAAGTGGAAGGCATTGACTTCGATGAAACATTTGCTCCTGTGGCTAGGCTTGAAGCCATACGCATACTGCTGGCCTATGCAAATCATCATAACATACTTCTATATCAAATGGATGTGAAGAGTGCCTTTCTCAATGGCAAGATTGAAGAAGAAGTGTATGTTGCACAACCGCCTGGCTTTGAAAATCCAAAACATCCTGACATGGTATACAAGCTCAACAAGGCACTGTATGGCCTCAAACAAGCCCCTAGGGCCTGGTATGACACACTCAAATACTTCCTGAAGAGCAAAGGCTTCATACCTGGTTCCCTAGATCCCACTCTTTTCACGAAGACATATGATGGTGAACTGTTTGTGTGCCAAATATATGTGGATGACATTATCTTCGGCTGCACCAATCAGAAGTACAGTGAAGAGTTTGGATATATGATGCAAGAGCAATATCAGATGTCCATGATGGGGGAGCTGAAGTTCTTCCTTGGTCTTCAAATACGACAACAACGCAATGGCATCTTCATATCTCAAGAGAAGTATCTCAAAGATTGCCTGAAGAAGTTCGGTATGCAAGACTGCAAAGGCTTCACAACACCAATGCCAGCCAAACATCATCTGGGTCCTGACGACAATGGTAAAGAGTTCGATCAAAAGGTATACCGCTCCATGATTGGTTCTTTACTTTATCTATGTGCATCTAGGCCAGATATTATGCTTAGTGTTTGCATGTGTGCTCGATTTCAAGCGGCACCAAAGGAGTCGCATCACTTAGCTGTGAAGCGAATTCTTCGATATTTGGCTCACACCCCAACTCTAGGATTATGGTATCCAAAGGGCTCAGAGTTTGATTTGGTTGGATTCTCGGATGCTGATTATGCTGGTGACAAAGTTGATCGCAAGTCTACATCAGGCACATGTCACTTTCTGGGACGATCACTTGTATGTTGGTCTTCAAAGAAGCAGAACTGTGTATCTCTCTCCACTGCTGAATCTGAATACATTGCTGCTGGATCTTGCTGCGCTCAGCTTCTGTGGATGAAGCAAACACTCAAGGACTATGGCATTCATCTGAAGCAAGTGCCACTTTACTGCGACAACGAAAGCGCCATCAAGATTGCCAACAACCCAGTTCAGCACTCGAAGACAAAGCACATTGAAATTCGTCATCACTTTCTCAGAGATCATGTTGTGAAGGAAGACATTGATATCATACACGTCAACACTGAAGAGCAATTGGCAGATATCTTCACCAAGCCCTTGGATGAGAAGAGGTTTTGCAAGTTACGGTGTGAGCTAAATATCCTGGAATCCTCAAATGTCCTGTGATCAGGCACACATCCTAACCCTTATGCATATTGATGACTTAGATGTGCAACACACGAAGTGAAGTATATCTTCAATCAATGAAGACATACATTCTAAGTGTGAATACATTAATGTGGAATTTGACTTCAGAGCGCCACGATAATTGTGCGCCGTGTCTGGGTCTAATACTTCATATACGGTGGGTAACGCCACCACCAAACGTTCTATTTTGAAGTGTTTCACTCATGGCGTTACCTTGCAATGTCTTCACATTTGGTTTGGCTTCGAACTCAACATATTTTCATGATTATCTTCACTATGTTGATTATATATATATATATATATATATATATGCTAGTGTTCTATCCTCTACAGCATTCACTTATAGCTATATCTTCGTGTTGAATCTTTTGAACTAAGTGAATGTGATCGGACCCCAACTTCTCTATGCTTTCTATCTCAAACTCTATCTCTCCAAGTCATATGCATTCTATTGAAACTGTCGAATGTCTTCACTGCGTCCTTGTCAGCAGAAGAAAGTCCGTTTTCAATGCTCATTCCTCCACATAAAATCCGGAGAAGCAGGAACGACCACCCGACAATCCAGGCGTGCGTGGGACGTGGAACAAACCCCAAACTTCCGCAAACTGGCCACGCATTCCTCAGATGCGAATCGCCAGGGGCACCTGTGTAATAGCACAGTGCCGCCCTTGTGCCTATAAATACACACTCACAGCGGTAACTATCTCTTCTTCCACCCTCGCACGAACCCTAGCGCCACCGCTAGCTCTCGACGACGCCGACGACGAAGCACTTCGCTGCCGCAACCTCTCCGACCCCGTCTTCACGCCGACCGCGGACATCGTCCTCTCCGCCATCGTCGTAGGTCTCCTCCGTCGCCAAGTTAGGGCACGGACGAGTGAACTGCTCGGCCTCATCTCTCGCTCTGTCTAGCAGTTCTCAGTGTGGTAAATAAAACTGCCTTTTTACAGCACCGTTGATCCTATTGATCTGTCACTTTCTACCACAAGCAGTTTCTGCTCACACAAACTAGATCTCTCTCAAACTGCATCTCATAACATGCCTAGAATATTCACTTGTGCTTCAAAAAGTAGTTAGATTCCTCACTTGTACTGATCTCTGGATTCGTACAAATCTGGAACCAACTTCTTATCTATGAGTGAATGTCTTCGCATGATGAGGTCAATGTCTTCTAAACTGATTTATCTTCAAAATCTTCTGAGAATGCATATGACCTCTTCCCCTTCCCTCGCACCTTAATGCTGTCACAGGTACATGTCCGTGGGAGAATCCTTTGGTTCTCATAGTCTGCATTCATTTGCAGAATTCCTACAGCATCACATAAATTCTCCTGAAGCCAGTTCCTGTTGGTCCAGCAAAAGAAAGCCTTTGAAGCCTTTGAACGTCTTGAAGCCTTCCAAGTTAAGGTTTTTGGCTTCAGAAACAGCAGCAAGGAAGGGGGGCAGACAGCGACGTGGAGGAACATCCAAAGATCTGCCTGATGAACTGGCAGAAATGTATAAAACAGATCCTGAAGAGAATTATGGTCAGCGCAAGACCCGAATCCAATGGATTCGACGCTATTGGGCAGAACAATGGTTCAAATACTGCTTCACAACCCAAGAGTATGCTGAGAAAAGTGCCATCAAAAGACCGTGAGGAGACATCTTATACAAGAACCTTGTACCCAGGTCCAGAGATGAAGCTATTGCCCAAAGCTTCTATCCATGCATGGTCCGTGGGCCACAGCCTAATGATGCACATCCGTCGTCACTACTCTGGTGTCGTGACGACAATCTGTTCAAGCGCAACTTCCAGTTTGCTCAAAACTCAGCGAAGTAGAACAAGAAGAAATTTGGGTTAGACTTCAACCCTGGTCCCTCAGCACCAAGGGCAGATGGCACACGCGACGCAGAACCCAATATCATTGGTCCGTATGCCAACCTTGAGGGCCTCATCACCCGCATCTTAGTCCAAGGGACTGCCGTGAATGACCCTCCATCTGACTCTGAGTCTGATGAAGCTCCTGCTGTACCGAAGCCAAAGCAGTCGAAGAAGCCAAAAGCTTCAAAGCCGGCCCCTTCACCAAAAATCTCAAGGGCGAAGCCATTGGCAACTGCACCTCCTAAAGACAGTGTGCAGTTTGAAGACATATCCCGCGTCTCCAAGCCCCAGAAGGCCAAGATGCCTCAGCCACACACCGGCAAAGAGCTCACAGCTACTGCCATTCTGCGCAGCGAAGCCATTGATCTGTCAAGTGATGAAGATCTTGGAGATGACGCTCTCGAGCAGCTCATCAAGAGCAAAGAAGAAGCTGAAATCTTCAACAATTTGCCTCTCTTTGATGTCGCCATCATCCACAACTTCATCGACGAATGGTTCGCCACACCAAACATCAGCTTCGAAGATCTGCAGCTGCTCGTTGGCCTCAGCGTCGCCTTCCAAGGCGCTATTGCTTCAGAACTTGCAATTGCCCAGCGCATTGTTGAACTGAAGCAGAAAATTGATCATGAAAAGGCTTAGTTCAAGAAGCATATGGCCAAGCTCAGCGTGCAAGAAGTGAAGAGCTTCAAGATCATGTTGCATGAGCTTAAGGAAAACTTTCTGAAGAAGCGTGCAGAAGCTCAGGGTTCACGTGAGCGGATGAAGTCTCTGGCTGACAGATGTGTGCAAGCCTACAATGAGGCTGAGAAGCGCAAGGCACTTGGGCGTCCTGGCATCAACCCCAAGATGGCCGCAAAGAAAAAGAAGAAGACTATTCCAGCTGAACCAGAGGCACCAAGGCAGGAAGCAGTTCCGCTTGTCTTCCCAACTGCAACGACTGGCTCGAAGCCAAAGAGCCGGTCAACAGCTTCAGAGCTCAAGAAGACAAGAACTGCTGAGGCTAAAGCCAGGAAGAGGAAAAGCTCTGAAGCCTCTCCTACTGCCCCCAGCAAGAAAAAGAGAAAGACCAAGAAATCTCGGGCTGCTCCCACAGAGCCCTTGATAGTTGAACCTATTTCTATGGTTCACCCTGACGCGGAACATCAACTGACGGTTCATGAGCCTGCTTCCACAGAGGCTCCTAAAGCTGAAGACATTCCAGCAGCTGATCCCATCACTGCTGAAGACGTTGGTCATCGTGACAATGTAGAAGATGATGCAGCCCTTCCTCAGTTAGAACACAGCGAACACATCAGCATTGGTCGTCCACTGATGCCAATTGCATAGGATGCCTCATGGGCGGATCGCCCTCAAGAGGAAGAAGACTATGAGGCCCAGCCCACTCCAATCCCACAGGCGTCGTCTGCGTTCCGCAGGCTTCGCAAAGGTCCAAGGCCTCAAGTCTATGCTGAAGACATTCCGGCTGCATCAGCCGCAGAAGAAGCACCACAAGAGCCCACTCCTATGCTCCACCAAGAAGCAGTTCTCCAGGAGAACGTGCTTGTGACCGACCCTCCAGCTCGTCAAGCGGAGGCTGAAAATATTGAGGCTGCCACAACCAACACTGAAGCCAATATGGAGCCCTCCCCACCAAATGCTTCAGAAGACAGCGAAGCTACTGATCCAGACACTTCTGTTCCTGAGTCTGCTGCAGGTCCTCAATTTGATTACCATGTTGAGCACAGGCCTCATGTCCAGAAGCCAGTCCCAAGGCTGCCGAGGTTCCCAGGTCCTGCATCAGCACCTGGCTCCTTTAACATCAATAGCTTCAAGGCAGATAATACGTTCTTCAACAGCTCCAAGAACCCCTATTCAAGGGAAAGGATTTCATTAGATAGGTTCTGGAGCTATCCTCAGCGCAGCTACTATTCATGCATCCTATACAACCAAGGTCGCATCTTCCCGCACAAGCGCCTTGATGTTGAAGCCATTGCTGGTCTGCCCTATTTAGAGGAAGCGTTGGATTGCTTCAAGCAAGTGGGTCTGCTGCAGTTTGTAACTGATGAAGAGCATTGGAATGAAGAGCTTCTGCTGCAATTCTATGCCACCCTCCACATCAAAGGATACAACAGAGATCCGAAGACTTGGGCCCTGGAGTGGATGACCGGCAACGTTCATCACGAAGCCAATGCATTTGATATCATTGAGCTCACTGGCCTGCCCACTCCAGGCGAATTCTTCGAGCAAGGCTGTCGGCTACACACTAAAGCTATTGAGAGCATATTTCAGAGGGCTGAACCGAATATGAGTCAGATGCTCTCCATGATGAAGCCATTGCCCCACGATGCTCCTTATCCCACAGAGTTCTTCGTTGAAGACCTTGAGTACCTGCCCAGGACCATCTATCACATCATCCGGCGGACTCTCTGGCCCATTAAAGGACACTCTCCAAATGCCAAGATCAAGGGTGGAATGAAGACTCTGATATTCTGTATCCTTCATGGCAAATGCTTCAACGCACAGGATTTCTTCATACGCCAACTAGCTGCATCAGGCTCAGATTTGTTTGGTTTAAAGTTCTATGCTCCTTGGGTAATGAGGCTGATCAAACTTCACTCTGCCATCTCGTATCAGCCCTTAGCCCGCAACCATCGGATCTTCTTGCCTGATGTGGATACCTCTGCTGAAGCTATATATCCTGAGCCTGCCAAGCAACCTTTGAGTCTTCAGAATGCAGAACACCAGAGCTTCACTCAGAACGTTGAAGGTGTTGAAGCCATCTCCAGGGTGTATCCTTTGGCTGGCACTACACGTGCACCACACCCTGCTTCAACTGAAGCCATTGACAGTGCCACTGCTTCAAGACCCAAGAAGCGCACTCGTGTTCTCAACGACCGAGAGCTTCTTGTGGCCCTTCATCAAAAGCAGGATAGGCATCATGACTGGTTGAAGAGACAGATGAAGAGCCTCTTGGTGGATGTAAATCGCATCCGAAATCTTGCCACCAAGAATGCTTTTGTTGCCCATGAAACCTGTGGCCGCACATGGAAAGGGCTAACGATGATGCTTTCTGAAGCTGATCTTCAAGAGGATGGCTTCACTGAGAGATTCAAGTTTGACTCCACACCTCCTCGAAGAGCTATGCTGCTGGGGACTCCATCTCTTGAAGACTCTGAGTTTTCTTCCTCTGCTGCCACAGTCACTGCCAGAATCATTGAGGAAGAAGACGATGCTACCTCACCGCCACCTGCTTCAGCACCTCCAAGCTCTTCTGCACCGCCAAACAACGCCAACAACCCTGCTACTTCATCTACTCCTCATAGGGACGAGTAGAGGCTCTATGTCTTCAAACCTTTTTGGTCATTACTGACAAAAGGGGGAGAAGCATATGAGATTGATAGTCTTCAAGCGGGTTCATATGGGAGGGTGCCTTATATTTTGCTTCGTGCTTACAACTCTTGTTTTTTTGCTACATTTGGTTCTTATGAGTTGTAACACTTAAACCAGATGGTCGTCTGCTACTTGTTTGCCACCCTGTTTTGCAAAGATAAATTCCGCATGTGCAACGATAAATTCCGCACTTATCTCATTCTGCAGACGTCCATTTTCCATTATGCATGTCATTATCTTCATATACTTTCACATGCATAGTGTATTGTCATCATAAGTTGAAGTGGATCTCCACAAGTACAACCTGCCATGTGCATTTGCATTCCAAAAGCAAATTAACTTATATGCACATCTTCAGGGGGAACCTTTGCCACTATGAAGACAATAACCTATCCTTTACAATTTCACATATTTAATTCCCCGTTGAAAACTTCAACTAGTTTGTCATCAATCACCAAAAAGGGGGAGATTGTAAGTGCATCTAGTGCCACCCCTAGTTGGTTTTGGAGTATTGACGACAAACCTAGTTGAGGGACTAATGTGTTTGTGAGAATTGCAGGATAACACAGGTAGAAGTCCCTCATTGATTCGGTTTTCCTACCAGAGATGACCCCTAAAAATGTATGAAGACATTGAAGTCAAAGGTGATATGTGAAGACATTCACATTGAAGACTATGACAAGAGAAGACATCGCGTGAAGACTATGGAGCGTGAAGACGTACGACTACATCAACCGCATTGTGCTAACGCTTCCGCTTTCGGTCTACGAGGGTACATGGACAACACTCTCCCCTCTCGTTGCTATGCATCACCATGATCTTGCGTGTGCATAGGAATTTTTTTGAAATTACTACGTTCCCCAATAGTGGCATCCGAGCCTGGTTTTATGTGTAGATGTCATATGCATGAGTAGAACGCAAGTGAGTTGTGGGCGATATAAGTCATACTGCTTACCAGCATGTCATACTTTGGTTCAGCGATATTGTTGGATGAAGCGGCCCGGACCGACATTACGCGTACACTTACGCGAGACTGGTTCTACCGACGTGCTTTGCACATAGGTGGTTGGCGGGTGTCAGTTTCTCCAACTTTAGTTGAACCGAGTGTGGCTACACCCAGTCCTTGCGAAGGTTAAAACAGCACCAACTTGACAAACTATCGCTCTGGTTTTGATGCATAGGTAAGAACGGTTCTTGCTAAGCCCGTAGCAGCCACGTAAAATTTGCAACAACAAAGTAGAGGACGTCTAACTTGGTTTTGCAGGGCATGTTGTGATGTGATATGGTCAAGACATGATGCTAAATTTTATTGTATGAGATGATCATGTTTTGTAACCGAGTTAATTATCGGCAACTGGCAGGAGCCATATGGTTGTTGCTTTATTGTATGCAATGCAATCGCCCTGTAATGCTTTACTTTATCACTAAGCGGTAGCGATAGTCGTAGAAGCATAAGATTGGCGAGACGACAATGATGCTATGATGGAGATCAAGGTGTCGCGCCGGTGATGATGGTGATCATGACGGTGCTTTGGAGATGGAGATCACAAGCACAAGATGATGATGGCCATATCATATCACTTATATTGATTGCATGTGATGTTTATCTTTTATGCATCTTATCTTGCTTTGATTGACGGTAGCATTATAAGATGATCCCTCACTAAATTATCAAAGTATAAGTGTTCTCCTTGAGTATGCATCGTTGTGATAGTTATTCGTGCTGAGACACCATGTGATGATTGGGTGTGATAGGATCTACGTTCAAGTACAACGGGTGCAAAACAGTTGCACACGCGGAATACTCAGGTTAAACTTGACGAGCCTAGCATATAACAGATATGGCCTTGAAACACGGAGACCGAAAGGTCGAGCGTGAATCATATAGTAGATATGATCAACATAGTGATGTTCACCATTGAAACTACTCCATCTCATGTGATGATCGGACATGGTTTAGTTGATATGGATCACGTGATCACTTAGAGGACTAGAGGGATATCTATCTAAGTGGGAGTTCTTAAGTAATGTGATTAATTGAGCTTAAATTTATCATGAACTTAGTCCTGGTAGTATTAGCATATCTATGTTGTAGATCAATAGCTTGTGATGTTGTTCCCCGTTTATTTTTGATATGTTCCTAGAGAAAACTAAGTTGAAAGATGTTAGTAGCAATGATGCGGATTGGATCCGTGATCTAAGGTTTATCCTCATTGCTGTACAGAAGAATTATGTCCTTGATGCACCGCTAGGTGACAAACCTATTGCAGGAGCAGATGCAGATGTTATGAACGTTTGGCTAGCTCAATATGATGACTACTTGATAGTTTAGTGCACCATGCTTAAACGGCTTAGAATCGGGACTTCAAAGATGTTTTGAACGTCATGGACCATATGAGATGTTCCAGGAGTTGAAGTTAATATTTCAAGCAAATACCCGAGTTGAGAGATATGAAGTCTCCAACAAGTTCTATAGCTAAAAGATGGAGGAGAATAGCTCAAGCAGTGAGCATGTGCTCAGATTGTCTGGGTACTACAATCACTTGAATCAAGTGGGAGTTAATCTTCCAGATAAAATAGTGATTGATAGAATTCTCTAGTCACCATCACCAAGTTAGTAGAACTTCGTGATGAACTATAATATGCAAGGGATAACGGAAACGATTCCCAAGCTCTTCGTGATACTGAAATTGACGAAGGTAGAAATCAAGAAAATCATCAAGTGTTGATGGTTGACAAGACCACTAGTTTCAAGAAAAGGGCAAAGGGAAGAAGGGGAACTTCAAGAAGAACGGCAAGCAAGTTGCTACTCAAGTGAAGAAGCCCAAGTCTAGACCTAAGCCTGAGACTAAGTGCTTCTACTGCAAAGGGACTGGTCACTTGAAGCAGAACTGCCCCAAGTATTTGGTGGATAAGAAGGATGGCAAAGTGAACAAAGGTATATTTGATATACATGTTATTGATGTGTACTTTACTAGTGTTTATAGCAACCCCTCAGTATTTGATACTAGTTCAGTTTCTAAGAATAGTAACTCGAAACGGAAGTTGCAGAATGAACAGAGACTAGTTAAGGGTGAAGTGACGATGTGTATTGGAAATGGTTCCAAGATTGATATTGTAAGTGCATCTAGTGCCACCCCTAGTTGGTTTTGGAGTATTGACGACAAACCTAGTTGAGGGACTAATGTGTTTGTGAGAATTGCAGGATAACACAGGTAGAAGTCCCTCATTGATTCGGTTTTACTACCAGAGATGACCCCTAAAAATGTATGAAGACATTGAAGTCAAAGGTGGTATATGAAGATATTCACATTGAAGACTATGACAAAAGAAGACACGTTATGAAGCCTATGGAGCTCGAAGACTTAGACCTTTTGTAGTTCTTTTTCTTTTGTGTTGAGTCATAGGAACCACCGTACTGTTAAGTGGGGTCCAGGAGAACCAGTCAGAATGACTGAAGTGATGCCTAAACCAAAAAACCTATGTCTTCGAGTGAAGACAATGAGAGCGAATCTTGTCCAGAGCCGGACAAGTCAGCTTTGCTTGTAGCCCAAGTAAAGTTGCCATGAGAGTTTGAAATTTGAACGTTGAGACACGTGTCAGTTCCTTAGTGACCCAGGGTCATTTCAGACAAATGAGGTCGGGTTGCCAAGTGGCTATAAATAGCCCACCCCCTACAACCATAAATGGTTGGCTGCTCAGATTGAGAGTACGGCTTTTGTCGTCTGAGAGCAACCCACCTCGAAGCCTTTGAGAGAGAATTCCTTGCGAGGATAAAGCCCTAACCACCCAGAGCCAGAGAACATTGGGCATCACTTAAGTCTTCTTGTCTATGTGATCTGAAGACTTATTACACTTGAGGACTGTGCATCCCCAGACGGTTAGGCGTCGCATTTAGAGCATCCAAGAGACATTGTGGATTGCCAGTGAATGAAGTCTGTGAAGGTTTGGGAGTCTACCTTGAAGACTTACCAGAGTGATTGGGCGAGGACTATGTGACCTTAGCTCAAGGAGAATACGGTGAGGACTTGGTGTCCTGAGCTGCGTGTTCAGGACTGGGTGTCCGGGACTGTGTGTCCTAAGGTTTAAATACCTAGCCGCTCCAACCAGACGTACAGTTGTCATAGCAACTGCAACTGGTCCAACACATCATTGTCTTCAACGAGTCACTGGTTTCATCTTCACTTCCTTTTACTTACTGATCACTCATTGTGAAGTCATTGCGTGTCTGTTCTATCATTTGTCTTCACAACGTGAGTGTATGATCTGTTTGGCTTCATAGTATCTTCCTACCTGATCCTAATTACACTACAGCTATTTGTCACTGTGCTTTCACTCTGTTGATACTTGACCATGGCTTGCCTAGTGTAGTCTAACTTTCGCTGAATAGTAATAGGCATATCTCTACTGTTTGTCTTCATAACTTCCATGTTTTGAAGACTTTCATAAAAATCGCCTATTCACCCCCCCCCCTCTAGTCGATATAACGCACTTTCAGATATGATCATCATCGCACACTCCCTATACTTTCGGGATTAGTGTTAAACCTAAAATAAATGTTTTTTAGTGTTTGCGTTGAGCATAAATATGATTGGATCATGTTTATTGCAATACGGTTATTCATGTAAACTAGAGAATAATTGTTGTTCTGTTTACATGAATAATACCTTCTATGGTCATACACCCAATGAAAATGGTTTGTTGGATCTCGATCGTAGTGATACACATATTAATAATATTGAAGTCAAAAGATGCAAAGTTAATAATGATAGTGCAACTTATTTGTGGCACTGCCGTTTAGGTCATATTGGTGTAAAGCGCATGAAGAAACTCCATGCTGATGGGATTTTGGAATCACTTTATTATGAATCACTTGATGCTTGCGAACCTTGCCTCATGGGCAAGATGACTAAAACTCCGTTCTCCGGAACAATGGAGCGAGCAATTGACTTATTGGAAATAATACATACTGATGTATGCGGTCTGATGAGTGTTGAGGCTCGTGGCGGATATCATTATTTTTTGACCTTCATAGATGATTTGAGCAGATATGGGTATATCTACTTGATGAAATACAAGTCTGAAACATTTGAAAAGTTCAAAGTATTTCAGAGTAAAGTGGAGAATCATCGTAACAAGAAAATAAAATTTTCTACGATATGATCGCAGAAGTAAAATATTTGAGTTAACGAGTTTGGCCTTCAGTTAAAACAATGTGAAATAGTTTCACTACTCATGCCACCTGGAACACCACAGTATAATGGTGTGTCCGAACGTCATAACCGTACTTTATTAGATATGGTGCGATCTATGGTGTCTCTTACCAATTTACCACTATCGTTTTGGGGTTATGCATTAGAGACAGCTACATTAACGTTAAATAGGGCACCATCTAAATCCGTTGAGATGACACCGTATGAACTATGGTTTGGCAAGAAACCTAACCTGTCGTTTCTTAAAGTTTGAGGTTGCAATGTGAAAAAGATTCAACCTAATAAGCTCAAACCCAAATCGGAGAAGTGCGTCTTCATAGGATACCCAAAAGAAAATGTTGGGTACACCTTCTATCATAGATCCGAAGGCAAGATATTCATTGCTGAGAATGGATCCTTTCTAGAGAAGGAGTTTCTCTCGAAAGAAGTGAGTGGGAGGAAAGTAGAACTTGATGAGGTAACTGTACCTGCTCCCTTATTGGAAAGTAGTTCATCACAAAAATCTGTTCCTGTGACTACTACACCAATTAGTGAGGAAGCTAATGATGATGATCATGTAACTTCAGATCAAGTTACTACCGAACCTCGTAGGTAAACCAGAGTGAGATCCGCACCAGAGTGGTAAGGTAATCCTGTTCTGGAGGTCATGCTACTTGACCATGACAAACCTACAAACTATGAGGAAGCGACGATGAGCCCAGATTCCGCGAAATGGCTTGAGGCCATGAAATCTGAGATAAGATCCATGTATGAGAACAAAGTATCTACTTTGATTGACTTGCCCAATGATCACCGAGCCATTGAGATTAAATGGATCTTCAAAAGGAAGACGGACGCTGATAGTAGTGTTACTATCTACAAAGCTAGAATTGTCGCAAAAAGGTTTTGGACAAGTTCAAGGTGTTGACTACGATGAGAGTTTCTCACTCGTATCTATGCTTAAGTCTGTCCGAATCATGTTAGCAATTGCCGCATTTTATGAAATCTGGCAAATGGATAAACAAAACCGCATTCCTTAATGGATTTATTAAAGAAGAGTTGTATATGATGCAACCAGAAGGTTTTGTCAATCCTAAAGGTACTAACAAAATATGCAAGCTCCAGCGATCCATCTATGGACTGGTGCAAGCATCTCGGAGTTGGAATATACGCTTTGATGAGTTGATCAAAGCATATAGTTTTATACAGACTTACGGTGAAGCCTGTATTTACAAGAAAGTGAGTGGGAGCACTACAACATTTCTGATAAGTATATGTGAGTGACACATTGTTGATCAGAAAAAATGTAGAATTTTCTGGAAAGCATAAAGGAGTATTTGAGAGGAGTTTTTCAAAGAAAGACCTCGGTGAAGCTGCTTACATATTGAGCATCAAGATCTATAGAGATAGATCAAGACGCTTGAAAGTTTTTTCAATGAGTACATACCTTGACAAGATTTTGAAGTAGTTCAAAATGGAACCGTCAAAGAAAGAGTTCTTGCCTGTGGTACAAGGTTTGAAATTGAGTAAGACTCAAAGCCCGACCACGGCAGAAGATAGAAAGAGAATGAAAGTCATTCCCTATGCCTCAGCCATAGGTTCTATAAAGTATGCCATGCTGTGTACCAAATCTATTATATACCCTACATTGTGTTTAGCAAGGGAGTACAATAGTGATCTAGGAGTAGATCACTGGACAGCGGTCAAAATTATCTTTACTGGCATAAGGATATATTTCTCGATTATGGAGGTGACAAAAGGTTCGTCGTAAAAGGTTACATCGATGCAAATTTTGACACTGATCTAGATGACTCTAAGTCTCAATCTGGATGCATATTGAAAGTGGGAGTAATTAGCTAGAGTAGCTCCGTGCAGAGCATTGTTGACATAGAAATTTGTAAAATACATACGGATCTGAATGTGGCAGACCCTTTGACTAAACTTCTCTCACAAGCAAATCATGATCACACCTAAGTACTCTTTGGGTATTAATCACATAGCAATGTGAACTAGATTATTGACTCTAGTAAACCCTTTGGGTGTTGGTCACATGACGATGTGAACTATGGGTGTTAATCACATGCTGATGTGAACTATTGATGTTAAATCACATGGCGATGTGAACTAGATTATTGACTCTAGTGCAAGTGGGAGACTGAAGGAAATATGCCCTAGAGGCAATAATAAAGTTATTATTTATTTCCTTATATCATGATAAATGTTTATTATTCATGCTAGAATTGTATTAACCGGAAACAAAATACATGTATGAATACATAGACAAACAGAGTGTCACTAGTATGCCTCTACTTGACTAGCTCGTTGAATCAAAGATGGTTAAGTTTCCTAGCCATAGACATGAGTTGTCATTTGATTAACGGGGTCACATCATTAGAGAATTATGTGATTGACTTAACCCATTCCGTTAGCATAGCACTTGATCGTTTATTTGTTGCTATTGCTTTCTTCATGACTTATACATGTTCCTATGACTATGAGATTATGCAACTCCTGTTTACCGAAGGAACACTTTGTGTGCTACCAAACGTCAGAACGTAACTGGGTGATTATAAAGGTGCTCTATAGGTCTCTCCGAAGGTACTTGTTGGGTTGGCATATTTCAAGATTAGGATTTGTCACTTTGATTGTCGGAGAGGTATCTCTGGGCCCTCTTGGTAATGCACATCACTTAAGCCTTGCAAGCATTGCAACTAATGAGTTAGTTGTGGGATAATGTATTACGGAACGAGTAAAGAGACTTGCTGGTAACGAGATTGAACTAGGTATTGAGATACCGACGATCGAATCTCGGGCAAGTAACATACCGATGACAAAGGGAACAACGTATGTTGTTATGCGGTCTGACCGATAAAGATCTTCGTAGAATATGTGGGAGCCAATATGAACATCCAGGTTCCGCTATTGGCTATTGACCGGAGATGTGTCTCAGACATGTCTACATAGTTCTCGAACCCGTAGGGTCCACACACTTAACGTTTCGATGACAGGTATATTATGAGTTTATATGTTTTGATGTACCGAAGGTTGTTCGGAGTCCCGGATGTGATCACGGACATGACAAGGAGTCTCGAAATGGTAGAGATATGAAGATTGATATATTGGAAGCCTATGTTTGGATATCAGAAGTGTTCCGGGTGAAACCGGGATTTTACCGGAGTACCGGGAGGTTACCGGAACCCCCCGCGGACTTAATGGGCCTTGGTGGGCCTTGGTGGAATGAGAGGAGAGGCGGCCAGGGCTTGGGTCGTGCCCCCTCCCCCCTAGTCCGAATAGGACAAGGAGAAGGGGGCGCCCCCCTTCCTTCTTCTCCTCCTCCTCTTCCCCTCTCTCTCCTAGTCCAACAAGGAAAAGGGGGGAGTCCTACTCCTGGTAGGAGTAGGACTCCTCCTGGTGCGCCCCTCTCTAGGCCGGCCGCACCCCCCTTGCTCATTTATATACGGGGGCAGGGGGCACCCCATAGACACAACAATTGATCGTTTGATCTTTTAGCCGTGTGCGGTGCCCCCCTTCACCATAGTCCACCTCGATAATACTGTAGCGGTGCTTAGGCAAAGCCCTGCGTCAGTAGAACATCATCATCATCAGCACGCCGTCGTGCTGACGAAACGCTCCTTCAACACTCGGCTGGAACGGAGTTCGAGAGATGTCATCGGGCTGAACGTGTGCTGAACTCGGAGGTGCCATACATTCGGTACTTGATCGGTCGGATCATGAAGACGTACGACTACATCAACCGTGTTGTGCTAATGCTTCCGCTTTCGGTCTACGAGGGTACGTGGACAACACTCTCCCCTCTTGTTGCTATGCATCACCACGATCTTGCGTGTGCGTAGGAATTTTTTTGAAATTACTACGTTCCCCAACATGTACGACCTGTGACATGGGTACTTCCTTCTCTTCAGGTACGGCGACGATGCCACCATGCTCATCATGAAGGTGTTCAACGCGACTATGTGTCGCATGCGCTATGCTGACGACGATGATGCCAGTACGTTCTGCCTCTTCTTATTCGTCTACATTTGGCTTTGTCTCGCGTCGATTGTTAACGGTCATTGTTGCATTTGGACAGGCAATGGGAGCAGCAGTAGCGACACTGGCTACAGCCAATGCAGGATCAATTCTGGTTATAGCAAAAGCAATAGCGATTCTGGCTGTAGCAAAAGCAGCAGCGATTCTGGCTGTAGCAAAAGCAGCAACGATTCTGGCCGCAGCAAAGACAGCAAGGAGGATGATCCAGACTAGAGTGGGGAAGAAGAGGAGCAGAGTGGGCATCAGGCTGAGGATGACCTAGCGATGGTGGTGGCTGACCAAGGGCAAGAGATGGTGGTGGCTGACCATGGGAAAGAGATGGTGGTGGCTCAGGATGACCTAGTGATGGTCGTGCCTGTCCTGCCTGAAGATGGCCTCGCGATGGTGGTGGTGCCTGACAATGACCTCGCGTCGGTGGTGGCGCCGGTGATCCCACAGCTGGGCGACATGACCACGCCAATTTTGGTAGAAGACTACATCCCACTGCCTCCACTGCCTCACCGCTCTTGGCACATCAGGCAGAGGAAGGAGAAGGAGAAGAACAATGAGAACTGAACTTGTCAGGTATGCCAGATCTCCAAAATGATCTATATATACTTAGCTTTGTTTCCTCCGAAATGACATAAGTAAGCTCTAAGTTAGATCTAATATGCTTAGTTACCTATGTTAGGTCTAATATGCTTAGTTACCTATGTTATCTCTAATATGCTAAGTTATCTCTACTATACTTAGTTTCCTATAGGTTAGCTCCAAAATTACTTATGTTAGCTCATGACCCACAAGTATAGGGGATCTATCATAGTCCTTTCGATAAGTAAGAGTGTCGAACCCAACGAGGAGCAGAAGGAAATGATAAGCGGTTTCCAGCAAGGTATTCTCTGCAAGTACTGAAACAAGTGGTAACAGATAGTTTTGTGATAGGATAATTTGTAACGAGCAACAAGTAACAAAAGTAAATGAAGTGCAGAAAGGTGGCCCAATCCTTTTTGTAGCAAAGGACAAGCCTGGACAAACTCTTATATAGAGAAAAGCGCTCCCGAGGACACATGGGAATATCATCAAGCTAGTTTTCATCACACTCATATGATTCGCGTTCGGTACTTTGATAATTTGGTATGTGGGTGGACCGGTGCTTGGGTACTGTCCTTACTTGTACAAGCATCCCACTTATGATTAACCTCTATTGGAAACATCCGCAACTACAACAAAAGTATTAAGGTAAACCTAACCATAGCATGAAACATATGGATCCAAATCAGCCCCTTACGAAGCAACGCATAAACTAGGGTTTAAGCTTCTGTCACTCTAGCAACCCATCATCTACTTATTACTTCCCAATGCCTTCCTCTAGGCCCAAATAATGGTGAAGTGTCATGTAGTCGACGTTCACATAACACCACTAGAGGAGAGACAACATACATCTCATCAAAATATCGAATGAATACCAAATTCACATGACTACTAATAGCAAGACTTCTCCCATGTCCTCAGGAACAAACGTAACTACTCACAAAGCATATTCATGTTCATAATCAGAGGGGTATTAATATGCATATAGGATCTGAACATATGATCTTCCACCAATTAAACCAACTAGCATCAACTACAAGGAGTAATTAACACTACTAGCAACCTACTAGCACCAATCCCGGACTTGGAGACAAGAATTGGATACAAGAGATGAACTAGGGTTTTGAGAGGAGATGGTGCTGATGAAGATGTTGATGGAGATTGCCCTCTCCCGATGAGAGGAGCGTTGGTTATGATGATGGCAATGATTTCCCCCTCCGGGAGGGAAGTTTCCCCAGCAGAACAGCTCCGCTAGAGCCCTAGATTAGTTCCGCCAAGGTTCCGCCTCGTGGTGGCGAAGTTTCATCCGAGAAGATGGCTTGTTATTTTTTTTCCCATCGAAAGACTTCACATAGCAGAAGATGGCCACCGGAGGGCCACCAGGGGGCCCACGAGGTAGGGGGCACGCCCAGGTAGGTAGGGCGCGCCCCCACCCTCATGGGCAGGGTGTGGCCCCCCTGGTGAATCTCTTCCGCTAAGTATTTTTTATATATTCTGAAAATGTCTTCCGTGAAGTTTCAGGACTTTTGGAGCTGTGCAGAATAGGTCTCCAATATTTGCTCCTTTTCCAGCCCAGAATCCCAGCTGCCGGCATTCTCCCTCTTCATGTAAACCTTGTAAAATAAGAGAGAATAGGCATAAGTATTGTGACATAATGTGCAATAACAGCCCATAATGCAATAAATATCGATATAAAAGCATGATGCAAAATGGACGTATCAACTCCCCCAAGCTTAGACCTCGCTTGTCCTCAAGCGAAAAGCCGAAATCAAAAAATATGTCCACATGTTTAGAGATAGAGGTGTCGATAAAAATAAAATACGGACATGAGGGCATCATGATCAGTCTTAGAACAGCAACTTATATAATTCTTGTCATATGATTTCTTATGCTAGAGTAAAAATTCAATCACAATTTCAAGTATGAATCGTAAACTTCATTGAAAACTAACAAACTATAATCTCAGTCATTGGAGCAATTGCAATTTATCATAACATAGGAAAGAGTCAATGTATAAGAGCTTTTCAGCAAGTCCACATACTCAACTATCATATAGTCTTTCACAATTGCTGACACTCACGCAATACTTATGGGTATGGAGTTTTAATCGAACACAGAGAAAGATAGGGGCTTATAGTTTTGCCTCCCAACGTTTTACCTCAAGGGTAATGTCAACAGTAATAGTTCATGAAAACTCACATCCAATTAGCCATATATACCAGGATCTTTCCAACATACTGTGCTTGCCAAAGGATAAAATGTAAAAAGGAAGGGTGAAGATCACCATGAGTCTTATGCAAGGTAGGAGATAAAAGTAAAAGATAGGCCCTTCGCAGAGGGAAGCAGAGGTTGGCATGCGCTTTTATGGTTGGATGCACAAAATCTTAATGCGAAAGAACGTCACTTTATATTGCCACTTGTGATATGGACCTTTATTATGCAGTCTGTCGCTTTTATTTCTTCCATATCACACGATCGTATAAAGCTTATTTTCTCCCACACTAATAAGTCATACATATTTAGAGAGCAATTTTTATTGCTTGCACCGATGAAAACTTACTTAGAGGATCTTACTCAATCCATAGGTAGGTATGGTGGACTCTCATGGCAAAACTGGTTTAAGGTTATTTGGAAGCACAAGTAGTATCTCTACTTGGTGCGATGAATTTGGCTAGCATGAGGGGGAAAGGCAAGCTCAACCATGTTGGATGATCCATGACAATATAATTTATCTCAGATGTAAGAAAACATAACCCATTACGTTGTCTTCCTTGTCCAACGTCAACTCTTTAGCATGTCATATTTTAATGAGTGCTCACAATCATAAAAGATGTCCAAGATAGTATATTTATATGTGAAGACCTCTCTTTCTTTATTACTTCCTATTAATTGCAATGATGACCAAAACTATGTTTGTCAACCCTCAACAACTTTTATTCATCATACTTTTTCTATGTGAGATCATTACTCTCCATAAGACTCACATGATCTCTTTGTTTCTTTTTATTTCTTTCTCTTTTCTTTTATTCCCTTAGGATCATGGCAACATAATCAAACCCTTGACTCAACACTAATCTTTATTATATAGCTCACGGACTCGATTACATAGAAGGATTATAAAGCAAAACTCATGACTAGATCATACTAAGAACTTTTATTCTACTAGATCAAGATATTACCAAAAGGATCAAACTAAGGAAAACGATAAAGATAAAAGTGATGGTGATACGATACCGGGGCACTCCCCCAAGCTTGGCAGTTGCCAAGGGGAGTACCCATAACCATGTGATTATGTCTCTCTTTTCGGGGATGGTGATGTGATGTTCTTGGCAATGATGCCCCTCAATATACGATTCTCCTCCTCGAGCTTGTTGACTTGCTGCTTGAGGTCCATTATTTCCTTTCGGAGTTTTCCTGTAACAGCCAAAGCTCCCTGCACCCAAGGGTGCTGCATAGCTACGGGAGAACCAGTGACACTCTTTTTCATATTCTCATAAGAAAGAAATCTAACATTGGAAGGGATAACCGAGTTTGGAATAGCCGAGCTCTGAAGTTCTCCCATTGTGAATCCAGCTTGGAGGCGGGAAGTGACTTCTTGATCCTCTTCCATGGCATCTATCCTCTTAAAATCAGCCTCCATCTCTTCCTCCATTGCTGGCCCAAAGAGATCAGCATTGTTGTTTGTCATTGATCTCGGTGCCGGATGAGACACCCGGCTCTCCCCGACTGACTCTTGCGAAGACATCTTTCTCTAATCTGCATCAGCAATAGCTCGAAACACAAACATGAGATAATTGCGTGATACGGGAATCAAACCCCTGGGAGATTATATAATGAATTTTTACCGACCAAAATATGTGTCGTGTACGAAAACGGAGTCCGGAGAGCACACGAGGTGCCCGCGAGGTAGGGGGTGCCCAGGGGGGTAGGGCGCGCCCTCCACCCTCCTGGAGCCCTCGTGTCCTTCCCGGACTGCTTCTTATTTTTCTATTTTTCTAAATATTCCAAAACGGAGAAATATTGCCTTAAAACTGTTTTGGAGTCGGTTTACTTACCGTACCACATACCTATTCCTTTTCGGAGTCTGAAACGTTTCGGAAAGTGTCCCTTATGTATTCCTTCGGGGTTACAGTTTCAATAATATTGGTTTCAACATTTATGGGATTACTTGAGATATAATGTTTAATTCTTTGACCGTTCACCACCTTCGGATTTGTGTTTTTGAAGTTGTCGATTTTTATGGCACCGGAACGATAGACCTCTTCGATAACGTAAGGACCTTCCCATTTAGAGAGAAGTTTTCATGCAAAAAATCTTAAACGAGAGTTGTATAGCAATACATAATCACCTACATTAAACTCACGCTTTTGTATCCTTTTATCATGCCATATTTTAACTTTTTCTTTAAACAACTTGGCATTTTCATAGGCTTGGGTTCTCCATTCATCAAGTGAGCTAATATCAAATGACCTCTTCTCACCGGCAAGTTTAAAATCATAATTGAGCTCTTTAATAGCCCAATATGCCCGTTGTTCTAGTTCGAGAGGTAAGTGACATGCTTTTCCATAAACCATTTTATACAGAGACATACCCATAGGATTTTTATATGCAGTTCTATAGGCCCATAATGCATCATCAAGTTTCTTGGACCAATTTTTCTAGATATATTAACAGTCTTTTGTAAAATTAATTTGAGCTCTCTATTACTCAATTCTACTTGACCACTAGACTGTGGGTGATAAGGAGATGCAATTCTATGATTAACATCATATTTAGCAAGCATTTTACGGAAAGCACCATGAATAAAATGTGAACCACCAACAGTCATTAAATATCTAGGGACTCCAAATCTTGGAAAAATAACTTCTTTAAGCATTTTAATAGAAGTGTTATGATCAGCACTACTAGTTGGAATAGCTTCTACCCACTTAGTAACGTAATCAACAGCAACTAAAATATGTGTATATCCATTAGAGGAAGGAAAAGGTCCCATATAGTCAAAGCCCCAAACATCAAATGGTTCAATAACGAGTGAATAATTCATAGGCATTTCTTGACGTCTACTAATATTACCAATTCTTTGACATTCATCACAAGATAAGACAAACTTACGGGCATCCTTGAAGAGAGTAGGCCAATAAAAACCAGATTGCAATACCTTATGTGCAGTTCTATCTCCAGCATGGTGTCCTCCATAAGCTTCGGAGTGACACTTGCGTAGGATCTGTTCCTGTTCATGCTCAGGTACACAACGTCTAATAACACCATCTACTCCTTCTTTATAAAGATGTGGGTCATCCCAAAAGTAATGCCTCAAATCATAGAAGAACTTTTTCTTTTGCTGGTATGTGAAACTAGGTGGTATAAACTTAGCAACAATGTAATTAGCATAATCAGCATACCATGGAGCAGTATGAGAAGCATTTATGACATTTAATTGCTCATCAGGAAAGCTATCATCAATAGGAAGTGGGTCATCAAGCACATTTTCTAACCTAGACAAGTTGTCTGCAACGGGGTTCTCAGCTCCCTTTCTATCAACAATATGTAAGTCAAATTCTTGTAGCAAGAGAACCCATCTAATAAGTCTAGGTTTAGCATCTTTCTTTTCCATAAGATATTTAATAGCAGCATGATCAGTGTGAATAGTTACTTTAGAATCAACAATATAAGGTCTGAACTTATCACAAGCAAATACAACTGCTAAGAATTCTTTTTCAGTAGTAGCATAATTTCTTTGAGCATTGTCTAGGGTTTTACTAGCATATTGAATAACATTTAATTTCTTATCAACTCTTTGCCCTAGAACAGCACCTACAACATAATCACTAGCATCACACATAATTTCAAAGGGTAAATTCCAATCAGGTGGCTGAACAATAGGTGCAGAGATCAATGCTTTCTTAAGTATTTCAAATGCTTCTACACAATCATCATCAAAAACAAATGGTATATCTTTTTGTAATAAATTAGTCAGAGGCCGAGAAATTTTTGAGAAGTCCTTAATGAACCTCCTATAAAATCCGGCATGACCAAGGAAACTTCTTATACCTTTGATGTCCTTGGGACATGGAATCTTCTCAATAGCATCAACCTTGGCTTTATCAACCTCAATACCTCTTTCAGAAACTTTGTGCCCCAAGACAATACCTTCATTAACCATAAAGTGGCACTTTTCCCAATTCAAGACAAGATTAGTTTCTTCACATCTCTGCAAAACTCGATCAAGGTTGCTCAAGCAATCATCAAAAGAAGATCCATAGACGGAGAAATCGTCCATGAAAACCTCACAAATCTTTTCACAAAAGTCAGAGAATATAGCCATCATGCATCTTTGAAAGGTAGCAGGTGCATTACATAAACCAAAAGGCATACGTCTATAAGCAAAAGTACCAAAAGGGCAAGTAAAAGTAGTCTTTGATTGATCTTTGGCTGACACAGGTATTTGAGAGAAACCAGAATAACCATCTAGAAAGCAAAAATGTGTATGTTTGGATAATCTTTCTAGCATTTGATCGATAAAAGGTAAGGGGTAATGATCCTTTTTAGTTGCCTTATTTAATTTGCGGAAATCAATTACCATCCTATAACCTGTAATAATTCTTTGAGGAATCAATTCATCTTTATCATTAGGAACGACAGTAATACCTCCCTTCTTAGGGACACAATGGACAGGACTTACCCACTGACTATCAGCAACGGGATAGATTATACCTGCCTCAAGGAGCTTTAGTATTTCCTTTCTTACCACTTCTTTCATTTTAGGATTCAGCCGTCGTTGATGATCACGAACTGGTTTAGCATCTTCTTCCAAATTAATTTTATGTTGACATAGAGTGGGACTAATGCCCTTAAGATCATCAAGAGTATACCCAATAGCAGCACGGTGCTTCTTCAGAGTTTTCAATAATCTCTCTTCCTCATGCTCTGAAAGGTTAGCACTAATAATAACAGGATATATCTTTTTCTCATCAAGATAAGCATATTTAAGAGTATCAGGTAACGGTTTAAGCTCAAACACGGGATCACCCTTGGGTGGAGGAGGATCCCCTAGGATTTCAACAGGCAAATTGTGTTTCAGAATAGGTTCCTGTTTAAATAATACTTCATCTATTTCCCTTCTTTCATTCATAAACATATCATTTTCATGGTCTAGCAAATATTGCTCTAAAGGATCACTAGGAGGTACGGCAATAGAAGCAAGACCAATAATTTCATCCTTACTAGGTAATTCTTCTTCACGGTGTTGTCTACTAAATTTAGAAAAATTAAATTCATGAGTCATATCATCTAAACTGATAGTAACAACATCCCTTTTGCAATCTATGGTAGCATTAATAGTATTTAAGAAGGGTCTACCAAAAATAATGGGACAAAAGCTATCTTGTGGGGAACCAAGAACGAGAAAATCAGCAGGATATTTAGTTTTCCCACACAAGACTTCAACATCTCTAACAATTCCCATTGGTGAAATAGTATCTCTATTGGCAAGTTTAGTTGTGACATCAATATCTTCTAACTCAACAGGTGCAATATCATGCATGATTTCTCTATATAGGCTAATAGGTATTGCACTAGTACTAGCACCCATATCACATAAGCCATGATAACAATGATCTCCTATTTTAACAGAAATAACAGGCATGCCTACCACAGGTCTAGGTTTATCTTTAGCACAAGGTTTAGCAATTCTAGCAGTTTCATCACAGAAATAAATAACATGCCCATCAATATTATCAGACAAGAGATTTTTAACAATAGCAATATCAGGTTCAACTTTAATTTGCTCATGAGGTGTATAAGTTTTAATATTGCTTTTACAAACCACAGTTGAAGCTTTAACATGATCCTTTATCCTAACAGGAAAAGGTGGTTTCTCAACATAAGAAATAGGAACAATAGGATCATTATAAGTGACAATCTTTTCTTCAACTTTAATAGGTGCAGCTACTTTTACTTCTATGGGAGGATGATTTAAACCACTTCTCCTTGGGGAGATCAATATAAGTAGCAAAAGATTCACAGAAAGAAGCTACTATCTCAGAGTCAAGTCCATATTTAGTGCTAAATTTATGGAAAACATCGGTATCCATAAAAGATTTAACACAATCAAAACTAGGTGTTATACCTGACTCCTTACCTTTGTCGAGGTCCCAATCTTCAGAGTTGCGTTTAATTCTTTCCAATAAATCCCATTTGAATTCAGTAGTCTTCATCATAAAAGAGCCAGCACAAGAAGTATCAAGCATGGTGCGATTGCTATCAGAAAGCCGAGCATAAAATTTTGAATAATCATTTCTCTTGAGAGCTCATGATTGGGGCATGAATATAACATTGATTTAAGCCTCCCCCAAGCTTGAGCGATGCTTTCTCCTTCGCGAGGCCAAAAATATATATATAATTGCGATCACGATGAACAAGATGCATAGGATAAAACTTCTGATGAAATTCCAATTTCAATCGTTTGTAGTTCCATGACCCCATATCATCACATAGCCTATACCATGTCGATGCATCTCCCTTCAAAGATAAAGGGAAGACCTTCTTCTTAACAACATCTCCGGGTACACCTGCAAGCTTAAATAATCCACAAACTTCATCCACATATATTAGATGCTCATCAGGATGTTTTGTTCCATCTCCTAAAAAGGATTAGCTAGCAGTTTTTCTATCATACCCGAAGGAATTTCAAAGCAGACATTTTCATTTTCAGTAGGTTCAGTAGGTTGAGGAGCAACTCTTTGCTCTACTGGTCGGGGTGAAGATACCCCGAACAAGCCCCTCAGAGGATTACTTTCCATAGTAACAAGTGACAGTAAATTTCAGCACACTATATAAATTTTTCCTTACCAAATTCCACCTACCAAAGGCGCTTCACTCCCCGGCAACGGCGCCAGAAAAGAGTCTTGATGACCCACAAGTATAGGGGATCTATCGTAGTCCTTTCGATAAGTAAGAGTGTCGAACCCAACGAGGAGCAGAAGGAAATGATAAGCGGTTTCCAGCAAGGTATTCTCTGCAAGTACTGAAATAAGTGGTAACAGATAGTTTTGTGATAGGATAATTTGTAACGAGCAACAAGTAACAAAAGTAAATAAAGTGCAGCAAGGTGGCCCAATCCTTTTTGTAGCAAAGGACAAGCCTGGACAAACTCTTATATAGAGAAAAGCGCTCCCGAGGACACATGGGAATATCGTCAAGCTAGTTTTCATCACGCTCATATGATTCGCGTTCGGTACTTTGATAATTTGGTATGTGGGTGGACCGGTGCTTGGGTACTGTCCTTACTTGGACAAGCATCCCACTTATGATTAACCTCTATTGCAAGCATCCGCAACTACAACAAAAGTATTAAGGTAAACCTAACCATAGCATGAAACATATGGATCCAAATCAGCCCCTTACGAAGCAACGCATAAACTAGGGTTTAAGCTTCTGTCACTCTAGCAACCCATCATCTACTTATTACTTCCCAATGCCTTCCTCTAGGCCCAAATAATGGTGAAGTGTCATGTAGTCGACGTTCACATAACACCACTAGAGGAGAGACAACATACATCTCATCAAAATATCGAACGAATACCAAATTCACATGACTACTAATAGCAAGACTTCTCCCATGTCCTCAGGAACAAACGTAACTACTCACAAAGCATAAACATGTTCATAATCAGAGGGGTATTAATATGCATATAGGATCTGAACATATGATCTTCCACCAATTAAACCAACTAGCATCAACTACAAGGAGTAATTAACACTACTAGCAACCTACTAGCACCAATCCCGGACTTGGAGACAAGAATTGGATACAAGAGATGAACTAGGGTTTTGAGAGGAGATGGTGCTGATGAAGATGTTGATGGAGATTGCCCTCTCCTGATGAGAGGAGTGTTGGTGATTACGATGGCGATGATTTCCCCCTCCGGGAGGGAAGTTTCCCCGACGGAACAGCTCCGCCAGAGCCCTAGATTGGTTCCGCCAAGGTTCCGCCTCGTGGCGGCGGAGTTTCGTCCGGGAAGATGGCTTGTTATTTTTTTCCCATCGAAAGACTTCATATAGCAGAAGATGGCCACCGGAGGGCCACCAGGGGGCCCACGAGGTAGGGGGCGCCCCCCCCCCCCCTCGTGGGCAGGGTGTGGCCCCCTGGTGAATCTCTTCCGCTGAGTATTTTTTTTATATTTTGAAAACGTCTTCCGTGAAGTTTCAGGACTTTTGGAGCTGTGCAGAATAGGTCTCCAATATTTGCTCCTTTTCCAGCCCAGAATCCCAGCTGCCGGCATTCTCCCTCTTCATGTAAACCTTGTAAAATAAGAGAGAATAGGCATAAGTATTCTGACATGATGTGTAATAACAGCCCATAATGCAATAAATATCGATATAAAAGCATGATGCAAAATGGACGTACCATTAGCACAAAATGACCAAGTTTACATAATAAGCTTATAGTCTTCTTCTTCTTCTTCTTGTTTTTCTTCTTCTTCTCCAAAATGACATAAGTTAGCTCTAAGTTAGCTGTAATATGCTTAGTTCACTCAAAGATGGCATAATTAGCTAGGTTGGCTCCATTTTACCTAAGTTGGCTCTAATATGCTAAGTTATCTCTACTATGCTTAGTTTCCTATAGGTTAGCTCCAAAATTACTTATGTTAGCACAAAATGACCAAGTTTACATAATAAGCTTATAGTCTTCTTCTTCTTCTCCAAAATGACATAAGTTTGCTCTAAGTTAGCTCTAATATGCTTAGTTCACTCAAAGATGGCATAATTAGCTAGGTTGGCTCCATTTTACCTAAGTTGGCTCTAATATGCTAAGTTATCTCTAATATGCTTAGTTTCCTATAGGTTAGCTCCAAAATTACTTATGTTAGCACAAAATGACCAAGCTTACATAATAAGCTTATAGTCTTATTATTATTATTATTATTATTATTATTATTATTATTATTATTATTCTCCAAAATGACATAAGTTAGCTCTAAGTTAGCTCTAATATACTTAGTTTCCTATAGGTTAACTCCAAAATTACTTATGTTAGCACAAAATGACCAAGTTTACATAAAGCTTATAGTCTTCTTCTTCTTCTTCTTCTTCTTCTTCTTCTTCTTCTTCTTCTAGTATTCTTCTAGTATTATTCTAGTATTCTTCTAGTCTTCTTCTTCTTCATTTTCTTCTAGGTTAGCTCCATTTTACTAAGTATGCTTACTTCTTATAGTGTTCTTCTTCTTCTTCATTTTCTTCTTCTTCATTTTCTTCTTCTTCATTTTCTTCTTCTTCTTCTAACATCTTGTTTATCATTTTGCAGATTTGATTTAATTCATGGAAGCTTGCATAGATGGAGTGCTTCTTTTCCATTTGTGCTTTTATTTTGTATCAATGAACTTGCATGGTTGGAACTTGTTATATGGATGGATGGATAACGGTGTTGGATGAACAATGTGAAACTTTTGTAATATGTAAGGATGGAACTATATATGTGTTGGTTATGTATGTATGTATGTATATATGATGAAACTTGTGTGTTGGATATGCTTGTTGTGTATATATGTGAATTGCTGTGTATATCTGTGTATATATGTGAATTGCTGTCAAATTGAATGAATTAAATTAAAAACAGGGATGTACAGGCTCTTTGCCGTCAGCTAGCTGACGGCAAACATGCCACGTGGTAGCTACCTGTGATTCCTGGGACTGGCATGTTTGAGCACTTTGCCGTATTCCAGCGGACGGCAAAGACCTTAGCCTCTTTGTCGTCTGCTGGCTGACGGCAAAGCACGCCGTTAACCCCTAACGGCTCTCACCCTACCTCACTGTCGTCCATGATCTTTGCCGTCTGCTGGCCACCAACGGCGGACAACACAATCCTTTGTCGTCCGTTTCCAGGAAGCGTACGGCAAAGAAGGCCTTTGCTGGCACGTGTTCAGCCGGATAGTTTGCCGCCTGCTGGAGGACGGCAAAGAAGTTTGCCGTCCATGATCCATGCCTTTGTCGTCTGCCATGGCGGACGGCAAAGAAGCTGATTCCAGTAGTGCTATACGCGTTATTACCAAAATTGTTCCTACCAACAAAATTCACATCCATAGATTCGTTGTTATTCTCAATCAAGGTATACAAAGGCATATCATTAGGATCAGTAGGAGCACTCTTATTAGCAAATAATTTCATAAGTTCATCCATCTTTCCACTCAAAATATTAATCTCTTCAATTGCATGCACTTTTCTACTAGTAGATCTTTCAGTGTGCCGTTGAGAATAATTAACCATAATATTATCTAGGAGTTTGGTAGCTTCTCCTAAAGTGATTTCCATAAAAGTGCCTCCCGCGGCCGAATCTAAAAGATTTCTAGAAGCAAAGTTCAATCCGGCATAAAAATTCTGTATAATCATCCATAAATTTAAACCATGTGTAGGGCAATTACGTATCATTAATTTCATCCTCTCCCAAGATTTTGCAACATGTTCATGGTCAAGTTGCTTAAAATTCATAATATCGTTTCTAAGAGAGATATCTTAGCAGGAGGAAAATACTTAGAGATAAAAGCATCTTTGCACTTATTCCATGAATCAATACTATTTTTAGGCAAAGACGAAAACCAAGCTTTAGCACAATCTCTAAGCGAAAACGGAAATAGCTTCAATTTAACAATATCATTATCCACATCTTTCTTCTTTTGCATATCACACAAATCAACAAAGTTGTTTAGATGGGTAGCGGCATCTTCACTAGGAAGGCCAGAAAATGGATCTTTCATGACAAGATTCAACAAAGCGGTATTAATTTCACAAGATTCAGCATCGGTAAGAGAAGCAATCGGAGTGCTAATAAAATCATTATCGTTGGTATTGGCAAAGTCACACAATTTAGCATTATCTTGAGCCATCGTGACAAGCAAACAATCGAACACACGAGCAAACAAGAAACGGGCAAAAAGGCAAATAGAAGAAAGAGAAGGGGAACGGAGAAGAGAGGGCGAATAAAACGGCAAGGGTGAAGTGGGGGAGAGGAAAATGGCAAATAATGTAATGCGAGGGATAAGAGTTTGTGATGGGTACTTGGTATGTCTTGACTTGGCGCGAATCTCCCCGGCAACGACGCCAGAAATCCTTCTTGCTACCTCTTGAGCACTGCGTTGGTTTTCCCTTGAAGAGGAAAGGGTGATGCAGTAAAGTAGCGTAAGTATTTTCCCTCAGTTTTTGAGAACCAAGGTATCAATCTAGTAGGAGATCACTCTCAAGTCCCACGCACCTACACAAACAAATAAGAACCTCGCAACCAATGCGATAAAGGGGTTGTCAATCCCTTCACGGTCACTTACGAGAGTGAGATCTGATAGATATGATAAGATAATATTTTTGGTATTTTATGACAAAGAGAAATAAAGATGCAAAGTAAAATAAACGGCAATATAAATAACTAAGTATTGGAAGATTAATATGATGGAAGATAGACCCGGGGCCATAGGTTTCACTAGTGGCTTCTCTCGAGAGCATAAGTATTACGGTGGGTAAACGAATTATTGTCGAGCAATTGATAGAATTGAGCATAGTTATGAGAATATCTAGGTATGATCATGCATATAGGCATCACGTCCGTGACAACACAACAAAAAAAGACACATCCATGACATTTTGGGCAAAACGAAAAAAAATTCTATCATACATATGACACTTCTATGACGATAATTGTGACAAAACGCGGTATCATCATAGATGTGGTGGGCTCCTACTTCTATGACAAAAAATCATGACAGAAAATGGGCTTTTCATCCTGGGCGGGCCCGAGACGCAGTTGCATGACATTCTTTGTGCCGTCCATGACAAAAAAATCCGTGGTAGAAGCAAGGGGGAGGAAAATTTTGGGGAGTTCCGGTTACGGTGGGAGGTCGGGGGCCGAGCGACGCGCGTTTCTCTCATACACGTACGTGCGTGTGTGCGAGGCATTGGCTCTAACTGAACCTGAGCGAGGCGTTGGTCTCTAACTGAACCCGAGCGATTGCACTGTAGGCTACGCGTTACTGAACCCGAGCGATCGATCGATGGCTGTTAACTTAACCCGATCGAGCGATTCCTTCGCTATTGCTGCTAACTGAAGCCGATCGATTGGTTGAACAGTGAGCATTGCGGGGGGGGGGGGCTTTGGGTGAACAGTGAGCGGTGGCGTTGCCTCTGGATGAACAGGACCTCGTGGTGTGGAGGGCTGGATGAACAGTAGACGGTGGAGGGGTGCCCGTGGAGGGGTGGTTGAACAGGACCCCGTGGTGTGGAGGGCTGGATGAACAGTAGATGGTGGAGGGGTGCCCGTGGAGGGGTGGTTGAACAGTAGCTGGTGGAGTAGTGCACGGTGGAGGCTTGATGAACAGGAGCCCGTGGAGGCTGGAGGAGGTCGACGGTGGAGATGAACAGTATCCCGTGGAGTCCCATTTTGTGGTACGCCACACCCCTCCGGATCAACAGGACCCTCGTTTCGACTGTAGCGCTCCAACACAAGTCCGTTTCCTCCGTTTTGCGGTACGCCACACCCCTCCCGATCAACAGGATCCCCGTTTCGACCGTAGGAGGTCCGTTTCCTTCGTTTTGCGGTATGCCAGACCCCTCCCGATGAACAGGATCCCGTTTCAAACGTGGTCGGTCGAACACAAGGCCGTTTCCTCTGTTTTGCGGTACGCCAGGCCTCGTTTCCGTTGCCTGTTCCGTCCAAGCCCTCCCGATGAACACGACCACGCATTCCGTTCCGACCCAGCCGGTTGGCTCCCACGCGTTCTGTTGCCTCCCGATGAACACGACGCATTTTGTTGCCTCTCCATGAACACGACGCATTCCGTTACCTCCCCATGAACACGACGCATTCTATTGCCTCCCCATGAACACGACGACGACGCTGTTTCTTCATTCCGACCCAGCCATGTACACGAGCCCTGGCCGTACGTATGCGCGAGTAGGCGTTCGAGACCCTGCCCGTATGTACGTACGTGGCCATATTTTCTTTCTTGCACCCTGGCCATTATACGTACGTGTACATGCTACGTGCGCGCCTCTACTACGACACGTACACGCCTCTACTACGACACGTGCGCGCCTCTACATCGACCAGTATATATGTACGTACACGTTCGCGACCAGAATGACAAAGCTACATATTCTTTGAGCAGGTGGGTCCCGACTGTCAGGCACTTCCTTGCCTGTGAAGATGTAGCTGGTGGGTCCCAGCAGTCAGGGGGCGAATCGTTTTGTTTTTTTTTGCCCGGACGCACTTCCTTGCGTGCGAAGGTGTAGCTGGTGGGTCCCAGCAGTCAGGGGGCGAATCGTTTTTTCGGACCACTTCCTTGCATGCGAAGATGTAGCTGGTGGGTCCCAGCAGTCAGGGGGAAATGTTTTTTTCATGAAATACGGTGGCCCGTCCGGTGGGTCCCCGCTATCAGGTGGAGGAATAATTATTTTGCGCATAATAAGGAGGCTGTCGGTGTCAAAACCGGTGGATCTCGGGTAGGGGGTCCCGAACTGTGCTTCTAGGCGGATGGTAACAGGAGGCAGGGGACACAATGTTTTACCCAGGTTCGGGCCCTCTTGATGGAGGTAAAACCCTATGTCCTGCTTGATTAATATTGATGATATGGGTAGTACAAGAGTAGATCTACCGCGAGATCAGAGAGGCTAAACCCTAGAAGCTATCCTATGGTATGATTGTTGTTCGTCCTACGGACTAAAACCCTCCGGTTTATATAGACAACGGAGAGGGCTAGGGTTACACAGAGTCGGTTACAATGGTAGGAGATCTACATATCCGTATCGCCAAGCTTGCCTTCCACGCCAAGGAATGTCCCTTCCGGACACGGGATGAAGTCTTCAATCTTATATCTTCATAGTCCAGGAGTCCGGCCGAAGGTA
Organism: Triticum aestivum; assembly: GCF_018294505.1. Classification (NCBI taxonomy): domain Eukaryota; kingdom Viridiplantae; phylum Streptophyta; class Magnoliopsida; order Poales; family Poaceae; genus Triticum; species Triticum aestivum. The sequence goes on along the minus strand of NC_057797.1, from coordinate 150,782,865 downwards.
TAGTCCGGCTATCCGGACACCCCCTAATCCAGGACTCCCTCAGTAGCCCCTGAACCAGGCTTCAATGACGACGAGTCCGGCGCGCAGATTGTCTTCGGCATTGCAAGGCGGGTTCCTCCTCCAAGTACTTCATAGAAGATTTTGAACACAAAGGTAGTGTCGGGCTCTGCAAAATAAGTTTCCACATATTGCCATAGAGAGAATAATATTTACACAAATCTAATCTGCTGACGTATTCCGTAGCGTGACATCACACCACGGCCAAGTCTTTATTCGAATCGTTTTACTGTCCCACCTCAGCGTGTTTAGCGAGGCGGTTTCCTTGGCACGTCTTGTCAAAGCAGAGATCGTGTCCCCTTATTTCGGGATTCTCATCAATACGGGCGTGGGTAACCCAACTGTACCTGTTGGTATGTTTTCTCGATCAAAGGCGAGTCCAAAACGGTCACGGGGAGGGCCCATAGTTCACCCTTCGCCTCGAGTTCCAACACCCAAGGCTCCAGATTTCAGGCGCTTCGGACCTTCGACAATGTCCGGTTCTGACCTTCGAGGCCGATGGACGGAGGAGGACGTGCTGAAGTTGAGAGAGACCAGGTTCTTGACCGGCGAAATCTCGCATAGGCTGCCTGCTCAAGGGCAGGTCATTCCCACTCCCAAGCCTGGTGAGAGTGTGGTGTTCATGTCTCACTTCCTTCGGGGGCTAGGCTTCCCGACGGATCCCTTCATGAGGGGGATCATGTTTTATTATGAGCTGGAATTTCACGACTTAGCTCCGGAGTCCATCCTCCATATTTCCTCATTCATCATCGTGTGTGAAGCCTTCCTCCGTATTACTCCTCACTTTGGACTATGGCTCAAGACCTTCAAAGTAGAGCCGAAGATGATCGAGGGACGGCACGCGGAGTGCGGAGGTGCTTTTATAAGCAAGAATGCTGGTGCTCCATGGCCCGAGGGCTCTTTCCAAGGGGAGTCCAGCTTATGGCAACGAGAGTGGTTTTATATCACAGCTCCCAGGAGCACCAAGTGGGTGGCGCTGCCTGCTTTCCGCTCGGGTCCCCCGCCACGACTGGCGTCATGGGTCAATAAGGGGCTGGACTGGGGGTCGGCAAAGGACGTGCCCCTGTTGCAGGGCCGCACCCGAGATCTCCTAGAAAGAGACATCAGTCTGGTCATGGTGACGCATGTTATGTTAATTCGCCGAGTTCTGCCCTGCAAACGTCACCCCCTCCGCCTGTGGGAGTTCAACCCGGAGGGACCACGAGTTCTCCAACATTTTCTTGGCATGACGTCCGTGGAGATGTACAAATTGTTCTTCGGACCACAAGTAGTGTGTCTGGATTCTACGGAGGACGCAGGTCTGAGCTGCAATCGTCCGGATACTCAAGTAAGTAGCCTTGTGCCCAGACTCGCTATCCGTATATTTATCATAAAATTGCCCCTAAAAGAGTTGTCCTTTAAACAAGAGTGGATAGCGAAAGCAAAGCTAATAAGGTGTCCGGCCCCCCTCCCCGAGACCACGCCGGGTCCCGTGCTAGTCAGGATGTTGGAGGTTGTGCCTTCAAAGGAAAGCGAGGGAGGGGACAAGGAAGCTACAGCCTCCTCGAAGGAGGTTGTCCAGAAGGGAGGAATCAAAAATTCCTCTCCTCGGGGGAAGAAGAGGACCGCCTCTGAAGACCCGGAGACCATGGCCTCAAAGTGGGGGTAGAAATCTTCGCCAAAGGGTCCTGTGCTGGGGGATACTTCGGCCGAATTATGCCCTCAAGGGAATCAGCCCTCCACCGAGCCGTAAGTAGAGAGGGGTTTTCTTTTTAAGAAATGATAGAAATCCTTGCTTTATATCTGAGAAAAGTAATTGAAAATTTACCTTGTAGCTCGGACCCTAGCCCTTCTCAACAGAGCTCGTTTTCGGGGGATCTTCTTCCGGAGATGATGGAGAGCGGAACGCTTCCCCCTACCGTACCGCCTTGCGAGGCGAGCGCCCTGAGGTATCGTCGCAAAGGGTTTCTTCGAATCCGGCAGGGCCGGAAGGTAGTCATATGTCCCCCCAAAGCCCTCCGCGTCCGGCCTTCGAAAAGGGCCATCGGACGAGTCCTACACCGTCTGGTGCGCGGTCGGAGGAGCTGAAGGATCTACTAGGGCGAGCATCTATCTCAGAGGAGCACCGTGCATTGATGGGTACGGTGATTGAGAGGATTTCATCCGCGGAGAGCGGATTGCACGAGGCCGTCAGGAGTTTGCTGACAGGTTTTGAGGTAGGCGAAATAATGTACCCTTTTTGGACAGTTGCGCATAAATAAGATGCGCCCTATGTAGATAGTAGCCCCTGAGACTCTGTGTGTTGTCAAAAGGGACGGCACGCAGAGGATCATAATCCCAGGTCTAATATGCCGCCTTCATACGTAGGTGGCGATGTGTCCGGTGGCAAGCCGGACTGACGAATTTGCCGAGCTAAAGCGGGAACTTGACGTGGCAGATGCCGACATCGCGCTTGTCAACAAGCGGCTTGACAAGGCACAAGGTATGTAATTCCTCAGGCGGCACCTAGTAAGAGGAGCTTTATGCCAGTATCTTACAATGTGTGCGCTTGATGCAGATGGTGTTGCTGCCATGGAGAATCTTCAGGCGGAACTTGCCCGAGCCAAGGAGCAAGCCAGGAAAAGTGATGCGGCTGCCGGAAAGGCAATTGAAGAGCTGAAAGCCGAATAGGCTGCTCACTGCCGAAGCAAGAAGGAAATGGCTGAGATGGCCGTGAAGCTGAAGAACGCTGCTGACCGTTGAAAGCTTCTTGAAAAAGAAGATTGGGCATAACAGACGGACCTGGAGAAGGCCATATCCGATGCCAAGGATGCTCGCTCTGCAATGAGAGCTATGAAGGAGGAGCTGCATCAGGCCGGAGAGATCGCGGCTGGAAAGCCTAAACATGCTTCGTTAGACCGGATGTGGAGTACGGCGGACACCTATCTGGATTTGGCAGCGAGTGCCGCAGATGCGGCCGAACACTTCCGAGATCAAGAAGATCGCGAAGTGGAAAAGCTCTTTTGGTCGCAGTTCCACAATTTGGAGCGTCCACTATCATTAGCCGATCGTTTGGCCGAATGGGCCGAGCTAAATAGGTTGTCCGGACTCGCCATGAAGTATGTCATGAGTCATCTGTGGCCAGAGAGGCCGGAGCCAAAAAGTTATTTCAACTTAGTGCAGCAGTTCCTTGGTGCGGTGTCGCATATCAATGCGATGAAGAGGTCAGCGTGCATAGAGGGTGCACGGATCGCTCTTGCCCGTGTGAAGACATACTGGGCGGAAATGGAGGCCACCGCTGTTGCATCCCCAGACTCGGATGGAAGCCGAGTACCTGCTGAGCACTATTTTCAGGAAGTTCTGCAAGGTGCTCGTTTAATAGAGACGCAGTGCTCGAAGAATACTATATTCGAATAGCATATATTATTGTAAAACAATATTTTGATAAATTGTAGAAGCTTTTTATACTTGTGCCTGCAAGTATTATAATACCTCCTGTGCGGCCGTTTAACATATATGTATATATAATCTGAAAGATGGCAGTCGTCGGCTTCAGCCCCCACGCACATAATGCGGGGGTGTTCGCAGAAGGCGCATTTTCACACTTGATCCAACGTATTGGTCCTACAAAGGAGGTGATAGCGCAGCGAACTAGGCAATCGGACTATGATGCTTTATCACTTTCACTTAGCCATAGGAGTTTGACAGTGAGGCTACTTATATAGCCCCTGGTGGCGCCTGCGCTCGCCCGAACTCGGGGCGCGTATGTGCCTGGCCGGGAAGCGGCCCTTCGTTAATGCGGAGGAATCCTAAAGATTCCAGTAAGTCATCGAGTGGTTGACCAGTCTCACGCTATATCATGACAGTCAGTTTTCGGCTTTCTCTACTGAGGTGCTCGCCTGGCCGAACCGGGGCACAATCGCAGTAGTTCTCCTGGTGCCGCCTTAGCCGATAGAGCGGAACGTAAGGTAGAAAACACAGGAGCCGGGCAAACCCAACATTTGACCAAAGACATGATTCGGAGCTGATGCATATAAGGCCAAACTCGCGACGCCGAACACTCCCTAAGGTATTCGGTCTTTATGAGGGCGGGCGGGATAACGCCCTTAGTAATAAGCCCCTAGTGTCCAGGTACGCGCAAAACTCTGACGTGGCCACATGCCAAAATGCCAGCCTCCTCCTTGGTTATACCAAGAAACCAGGGGATGTGTATCAACAAGAGACAGTAAAAAAGGTTTACGCAGGGTCTTAATCTGAAAAGAATCCTTGGAACGGGTCCCTGCTGCACGTCTGCGCCTGTGTCTCCGTTGTGCCGTATCCTGGACGGGCGTAGCACGGTGTTCATCTGTAAAAGAGAGGAACTTAGTTTAGGAAAGATCGTGCCGAACATGAGTTATACTAAATAAACGAAGTATAAATCGAAATGGGTAAAATTGAGCTTTATTGTCTCTTGTTTTATATGCGCGGAGCCCCTAGTACAGGGGTATACGGCTATTAAGCCTTTATCAATTGTATGTTTATGCCGGACTCGTCTAGCCGTGTCCGTGGTCTTGACGACCTGTTTAGGTGCTTTGGCTGGTGAAGCCGCTTTATTGTGGGGCTGTCAAGGCAGCCGCACTGTCTTCCGCGCGGGGGGAACACTCAATGTTTTCCCTTTAATGAGATGATGCCTCGTGGACCGGGCATCTTAAGCGTGAGAGATGCATAATGCGGTATTGCGTTAAAGCGGGCGAAAGCTTCGCGTCCCAGCAGTGCTTGATAGCTACTTGAGAATGGGGCGATGTGGAAAGTTAGCTGTTCGCGACGGAAGTTATCGGGGGAGCCGAACATAACTTCTAGCCGGAGAGAACCCATGCAACGGGCATCCGGGCCTGGCGTTACCCCTTGAAAGGAGGTTTTGCTATGGCGAATTTTTGTTGGGTCTATCCCCATGTTGCGGATTGTGTCCTGGTATAACAGGTTTAGACCACTGCCGCCGTCCATCAGGACATTTGTAAAGTGGAGTCCGCCGATTATTGGATCTAATACCAAGGCAGTCCAGCCTGCGTTCCGGATACTTCTAGAGTAATCCTGATGGTCGAAGGTGATCGGTTTTAACAACCATTGGCGAGACTCCTTTGGGATAGGCCGTATGGCGCGTATCTCTGTTGGCGCCATTCTGTTCGTCACGTGAAGTAAGTTTACTGTTTTGACTTCTTGTGGGAAATCCTTTTGTTTCCTGGTGCTCTGCTTGTGGGGTTCGTCGTCGTCCTCACTTGGTGTGTCGAGCCCCTTGTGTTCGGCGTTGAGTTTGCCGGATTGCTTGAAAACCCAACAATCTCTGTGGGTATGGTTCGCAGGCTTCCCGGGAGTACTGTGTATTTGACATATCTTGTCCAAGATTTTGTTTAAGTTGGATAGCTCGTCCCTGTTATCCTTGAGGGGCGGCTTTCTCTGATTCTGCCGCGAGCTTTTGAATCCGGCGTTGACCGCCGTGCTCTTTGGGCTGTTTCTCTTATTCCGGCGCTGGTCCTTGTTGCGTCGGGGTTTTCCGTTTCCATCCCTAACTTCGGATGTACTTGGGTCGCTGGTGCTACATCTTGCCAACCAGCTGTCCTCTCCTGCGCAAAAGCGGGTCATGAGGCTTGTTAATGCGGCCATTGTTCTTGGCTTTTCTTGGCCGAGGTGTCTGGCGAGCCATTCGTCTCGAACGTTATGCTTAAAAGCTGCTAGGGCTTCGGCGTCCGGACAGTCGACTATCTGATTCTTTTTAGTAAGAAATCTGTTCCAGAATTTCCGGGCTGACTCTCCGGGCTGTTGAGTTATGTGACTGAGATCGTCTGCATCCGGAGGGCGGACATAGGTCCCTTGAAAATTTGCCCGGAAAGCATCCTCAAGCTCTTCCCAACTTCCAATGGTGTTTTCGGGAAGGCTTTTGAGCCAATGCCGGGCTGGCCCTTTAAGCTTGAGGGGTAAGTATTTTATGGCGTGGAGGTCATCTCCTCTGGCCATGTGTATGTGGAGGATATAATCCTCGATCCAGACCCCAGGGTCTGTTGTTCCGTCGTACGCCTCTATGTTTACGGGCTTGAATCCCGCTGGAAATTCATGGTCCAGCACCTCATCGGTGAAACATAGGGGGTGTGCGGCACCCCTGTATTTGGGTGTGCCGTGATGTTCGGATATTTGTTGTGTTGCATTGCTTACTAGAGCTTGCTTTCTTGGCCCGTAGATAGATCTGGCTGGGCCATCTTTTTGATGCGGATCCTTTGGTGGATCGCGTGCCGGCTTGTGTGCGTCGCCGCTTGCCGCTCCATGCTGGCCATGCGGTCGTCTATCCGACCGGGTGGCTTTCCTATTTTTTGACTGTGGGGGCTCTAAGGCCTCCTCGTCAAATTCAGGCAGTAGCTTTCGCTTTGGATAGCTTTTTGTGCGGCGACTGCCGCCATATTTGTCTGCGGTGTTGCGTACTTTGCTCCATCTGATTCTGAGTGCATCTTCCGCAGTTTTGAGCTTCCGCTTCTGCTTTTTCAGGCTACGCGCAGTAGCGACGAGCCCTTCGTGGAGGTTCTTCTGCTCCATGAGCCTATCCGGCGTAAGGTCGTCCGGACTGTTGTTTTCGCCGGGGACGGGGTGTTCGGTTTGTTTATCCAAGTTGCCCTGTTCGGACGGTTGCTCGAAGGCATGTTCGTCGTCCGCCGGCTCGTCCTGCTCTATGGCTGGGTCTATATGGCTGCTGTCTCTGTCGAGGCGGGGCTTGGAGCGGCGCTTACGTCGCCGCTTTGATTGCTTTTCGAGTGAACGATCCCTCGTTGCATCCCTGTGTTCCTCGTCGTCGCTTCCTTTGGGTGTGTCCACCATGTATACATCATGAGATGAGGTGGCTGTCCAGTGCCTTATAGGCGTTGGTTCATGTTCATCTCCTACATCGTCGTCCATACCGTCGATGTCTTCGGAGTCGAAGTCGAGCATGTCGTTTAAATTATCGACAGTGGCTACGAAGTGGGTGGTGGGTGGGCTTTGAATTTCTTCATCATCCGCATCCCAACCTTGTTGACCATAGTCCGGCCAGGGCTCTCCTAATAAAGAGAGAGACTTTAGTGAATTCAGAATATCGCCGAAGGGCGAGTGCTGAAAGGTGTCTGCGGCGGTGAACTCCATGATCGGCGCCCAATCGGGTTCGATCGGTAGGGCCGCGGAGGGCTCGGAGTCTGGAGAGGAGTCCAGCTCCTTGGAGTCACGGGCTTCGCAGAGAATAGGGCTGGTGTTCGGCTCGATCGCCGTAGAGATTGCAGCCCCCGAGGCGGTGTCCAACCACCCATCCTCGATTGGCGCAGTTGGCTCCGAATTAAGGGTCGGAGCTGATGCGGGTGCGGCCTCTAGGGCACTATTTGGCGGCAGAGCTGGATCATGCCCACCGTGACAGTGCGGCGCGCTCGGCTGCGGCTCGAATCCGTCGAGATCAAGTCTCCGTGGAGGTCCGCTGTGTAGTTTAAACTTCCAAATCTGACCTGACGGCCAGGGGAGTAGCTTTCGATCTGCTCCAGATGGCCAAGCGAATTGGCCCGCAGTGCAAAGCCGCCAAATACGAAGATCTGTCCGGGGAGAAAAGTCTCACCCTGGATCGCATCGTCGTTGATGATCGGAGGAGCCATCGGGCCTAAAAGTGACGACACAGAGGAACTCTCAATGAAAGCACCAATGTCGGTGTCAAAACCGGCGGATCTCGGGTAGGGGGTCCCGAACTGTGCGTCTAGGCGGATGGTAACAGGAGGCAGGGGACACAATGTTTTACCCAGGTTCGGGCCCTCTTATTGGAGGTAAAACCCTACGTCCTGCTTGATTAATATTGATGATATGGGTAGTACAAGAGTAGATCTACCGCGAGATCAGAGAGGCTAAACCCTAGAAGCTAGCCTATGGTATGATTGTTGTTCGTCCTATGGACTAAAACCCTCCAGTTTATATAGACACCGGAGAGGGCTAGGGTTACACAGAGTCGGTTACAATGGTAGGAGATCTACATATCCGTATCGCCATGCTTGCCTTCCACGCCAAGGAAAGTCCCTTCCGGACACGGGACAAAGTCTTCAATCTTATATCTTCATAGTACAGGAGTCCGGCCGAAGGTATAGTCCGGCTATCCGGACACCCCCTAATCCAGGACTCCCTCAGAGGCACTTCCTTGATGTGGCCGTGGACCCAACTGTCAGCCTCTCCACGTACAGTCCACGTCCGATGGAAGCCATTCCTTGACCACGCCGAGAGCACCAGGGCGGTGGACGACAGCGAGGCCTGGGAAGGGGACGACGCGGAGCCGGGGTAGACGTGGCAGTGGATGCCCACGGGTAGAGGAGTATGAGGGTTCACTCGTTCGGCTACGGTGTGAGGCTGCCGTCGCCGCAGAATAACAGGGGGTGTGGGTGCGTAGAGGGATGGCCTGGCCAGCGGTGGGAGTAGTAGGGGCGGTGAGGCCTCTGTGGCATCAAAGCCGGCCACGGGCGGCAGGAGCAGGCGGCACGACCGGCGCTGCTTTGGGCGGCTGGAGCAAGAAGACCAGAGGTTGAAGAAGCACTACGTCCGTTGGATGGACATCGTACGGTCACTGGAGCTAGAATCGTTCATATATTGACTAAAGTTGACAAAGGCCTCCGTACCAATCAACTTAGTAGGCCCACAAGTTAGCCTCCCACCAAGGTGGGTCCCAGCTAGCAGGGGGTATTCATTTTTTTGTGCGTAATAAGGAGGCACTTCTGGTGGGTCTGAGCTGACGGCGGGGGAACATTTTTTCGCGAAATACGATGGCCCGTCCTGTGGGTCCCAGCAGTCAGGGGGAAACGTTTTTTTTCGTGAAATACTGGTGGCCCGTCCGGTGGGTCCCTGCTGTTAGGTGAAGGAATAATTATTTTCTGTGTAATAAGGAGGCACTTCCTTGCGGCTGTCGTGGACCCGGCTGTCAGCCTCTCCATGTACAGTACTCTTCCGATGGAAGTCGGTCGTTGACCACATTGACCACGCCATGCCGAGAGCACCACGGCGGTGGAAGACGGTGAGGCCTAGGAAGAGGACTACGCGGAGCCGGGGAAGACGCGGCAGTGGAAGCCCGCGTGGAGAGGAGTACGAGGGTTCACCGGTTCGGCTGCGGTGTGAGGCTGTCGTCACTGCAGAATAACAGGGGGTGTGGGTGAGTAGAGGGATGCCCTGGCCAGCGGTGGGAGTAGTAGGGGGCGCTTACGCCTGCGCAGCAGCACAGCCGGCCATGGGAGGCGGGAGTAGGCGGTCCCGCCGGCGCTGCTTTGGCGGCTGGAGCAAGAATATTAGAGATTGAAGAAACACGACGGCCGTTGGATTGACATCCAATGGTTACGTCTACTAGAATCGTTTGTTGACGTACATAATAACTAAAAAATCTTGCATACGCGTCAACTAAACAGGCCCACAAGTCAGACCACTCCCTCTTTTTTTAATAATTTATATATAGCTCATGGCAACTTCTTATGCAATTTATTGCAGTTGTTTTTTTGTTGGCTAGTGCCAATTTCGCATATTTTTGTGGGTTCCATACTATTTTTAATATCGAAATGTCGAGCCAGATTTAAAGTACTTTGAAGATATATTTAAATTAGGTTAATGCCCAGTGAAACAGGAATCTGAAAATGTGAAAAATTCGGAAATTATAAAGTAATTGCCAATTTGTCATTTGTTTTTATATTTACAACTCATTTCATGTTACTTTCAAGAGTTGCAGCCCATCAGGGCGTAGAAAAATAAGTAGGCCTGGATTGGGTATTCTTCAGAAAAAATAATCTGGGCTCATTTTCACAAAGAAAAAATAGCTGGGTTGGTCACATGGTGAACATAAAATATAAGCCTGGGCTAGACGGGCCACAGCCCAGTTCAAACCCTGCTCCGTCTCAACAATACCAAACAAAAAAAATACTGCTCGAGTAGCTACGTCCCAGGTGTCAGCCGATCTTGTGTTGTTCTCTTGTCTATTGACTATATACGCTCACAATGTCATGGGTCCCAGATGTCAGGAAAACACTAGGAGGAAGCATTTTATTTTTCCGTACGCTGACATGGTGGGCCCCTACTGTCATCCTCTCCACGTACTTCTGTCGATTCCTGTTGTTTGTTGACCATGTTGACAACGCGAGAGGGCGGCGCCGCGGCGAGCGCACCAAAGCGCGTGGAGGACGTCGACGTTAACGAGTTAGGAGACGGTGGGGCGGTGATGCATGCGCTGATGTGCAGCCAGCCGTGGGAGGCGGAAGCAGGCGGCCCCGCCGGCGCTGGTTTGGTTTTGGCGGCTAGAGGAAGACAGGACTAAAGAAACACAATAGAATGTAAAAGCAGCAGGAGTACTTAACAACCTTAACTGAAACCAGCAGGGGCACTTAACAACCAAAGCTGAAAGCAGTATTAGTACTTATACAGGTTCAACCGTACAAAGCACGCCTCGAACAGTGCTACTTTGCCTACAGTTAACCAAGGGTGAGGCCGCCAAGCCCCGGGACAAGGCCCAGGCGCCACCCCGTGCATCCACAACCATCTAAAAGCGGCTTCATCTCGCAACATGGTCAATAAACAGGATATTCGCTTTAGAGCCATGGAAAAGCATGAACATAATCTTCTGTCCTATTCTCCAAGATGGACGGGCCTTCATTATTTGAGACCACCCATGAATAGGTATCTTTTCACCTCCAAGGGGAATGGAGTAGGTCGACATAAACATCATGTTGTGACCAAGTGCAAGTCTGACCCGACCATGGGCAGGCATCTGTATAGGAACAATAGAACTCGGCAGTTCATGTTTCAAGAAGATCGCAGCTGTAAAAATGTGTATAAGCAATAGTTTATGAACAACATATATAACAGAAAACAGCTCGTACCATAAGTTTCTCGACACAGTTGGACCTGTTCAACGAGTGCAGTAGTGGCACACATATCCCATGTGGCCTTCCACCTTTGAAACGCCCCACAAGGACCTCAAGACGATCAATAAAGTGTAGGAACTTGTGGATGTCGATCCAGTCAACTTCAGTGCCATTAGTAACAGCTGAGTTATTACAGAGTAAAAGACGAGCAGACTGCTTAACTCTGAAAAAACCTACACGTGCCACCAATTATAAGAAAATATTAGTTAGAAGTAGCATCTTCGTGAGAGATTCGTTGCTATTTCTAAAGTTAAATTGTGATTATTAGACAGAATAGGTGGATTAAGAAGTAATCGAGGCAACAAGCAAGAACCAGATACAAAACTAACATGGATGAGACCAGGTTCTGCTATTTCCATCAACATTCATGCGCCAACTTTCAGTCTGTAACACTTGAGAAAGTTTATCCAAGTTCGGCCATAAAAAAAGCAGTGATCTTCTTGGTTCATTAACCCAACTCGGAACTTATATCCATGGCTTGTCTTCACTGTGACCATTAAACTAGTGTATTCAGTTATGGCAAGGCCGAGCATCTTGAGTACATGTGTTCTGGCAGAGCAAATAATACACTACAGGAAGAATAATATGAGAACACAGCATGTTCAAAAAAAAACCCCACCCTCCCGGATAGAAAAGAGGATTCTAGGAACATACTGTGCGCGTTTCAAAATGATGTGTTAGGATGAGAAGGAACAAGTGTGGCGTCTCGCCGAGGGCGCAGAAACCTGTAGGGTACTCGCACTTTGGGCACTGCAAATGAAACACATTAGATTCAGTAGGAAGAAAAATGCATCAACGGCGGCGGCGGCCATCCTAGGATTACTTGCGACCAAGGGACTTGGATTTATCGGGGATGGATGAAGAATTCGTACCTAGTTCTCCATGAGAAAACCCTATGCAATCGCCGAGAGGGGGTTTTCTCTGAACAAGCAGACGAGGGAGAAGGGGATTCAGGCCCAGTGAAATATTGTCGCTTCGTCCGTCCAACTTATTGCTAAAGCTGGAAAGGGGGGGCTTGTGATTTGACGGCTCATTGGGAATTACTATGGCGCTACGACCGGGGTGTGTCTACCGTGAAGTTGGGCACTCTAATTTGTGTATATGGCACGTGGACCCCGTTGCCGGTTGCCCCACATATCAGCGAAAGGAAGTAGAAAGACAGGAGTAACTAGTTACACATAAATATATATTTTGACAAAGAGATACTCCCTCTGTAAGGAAATATACAAATCTTTTATATCACAGGCTCACCTTGCCGAGACATATACTCCCTCTGCAACGCACGGGCATTATGGAGGTTCAAGTTTTTTTATGGGGGTTCAGGTGAGAATATAATACTCAGATAGGCTCACGGTTCTGGACTTTGGGCCGCAGGCCGACCCTGCATGTTTGGGGGCCCATGTGTTCTACCTCAGCACTTTTCATATTGCAAGCGATCAGTACGGTGCTGGTTTTAGATGCTGTCGCAAGGCGAATACACAAAATTGAATAAAGCACGGCAGCTATTGGAATGAAATCGAACGGTAGTTCCTAACCAGCAATCAGAGTTGCAATTCTATCAACGATATACCGTGTGATAAATAATACTGTCATACTACTTATACACACAGGACACTTGTTTCACCATGCCAGATTATTACATCAAAATCTCTCAAAGGATAGATCAGTTCGGCAGTTGCGTGCTGCTATTGAAGAATTTCAAAGTTGATTTGGACCAGCTCTCCTTGCCGAGAAAGTTCGATTTTGACATTATCCCCTACCGCAAGATATGATTTAGATTTGAACCTTGACCATCCTTTAGCATCAATCATCATGCGACCATCCTTTGTACTTACGGTATATTGAGCAGGTTCATTCACACCAAGGCTGCGCATGGTAAGAGAAACTTGGCCGCGGTCGCCCGGATTGTTGAGCGACTCCCTCATTGTTCTAGGAATTCTCTGTTTGCAAACAAGAAGACATACCCAAACAGTTAGATCAACACAGTGAATCATGTGAAACAACATGGAAAGAAAAAAGAATGAAGCACTTGGGCGGCCAATGCTTACCAAGAAGGTGAACATGTCGGTTTTTGTAAGGAATTTGATATATGAAGTGCAAACTACAACCCAGTCTGTTGCGGAGCAGATGCAAGTGCAAGTGTTGGTGCAGGTGCCGAAGCCGCCGCTGCTGCCAGAGATGGTGCTCCTTGTAGAGCCGGTGCCGGTGTCACAATAGGTGCCGGTGTCGATGCCCGATCCTCCGGTAGATCAGACTGATCCGCTGACGCGGTCAGTGCCCAATCCTCAGCTGGATCAGACTGAGCTGATGCCGCTATCAGTGCTAGAGCAGCTGTCGATGCTCGATCTGTGCGAGACAGCGGCGATCATGTCTGGTCTGCTATGATCAGCTTTCTAACTTGACTAGGATCCGTGACCGTGATCCAGTTTTTTTCTTCATTTCTTTTAAACGCGAGAAGGACTAATTGTGGCGTTTTTTGTTAAACCAAACTGCAGTTCATCATAGGGATTCAGCTTGTACTCAGACAACAGATTGATCCAATTTTTTCCAGTAATATAAGTGATGGACAGTGCCTTCGTTACTGACACGACATAAGAAGTGAAACCTGCAAAAATAGCCATCGTAGAGCAAACCAAACTGTTTATTCTGTGATGAATGTCACATGGCAAAACCTGCATCATAAAATTGCAGGAAAAGAAAGAAAACATGACATTAAATCAATAAGATTTAGACAGTAAATCAATAAGATTTACTTGATGTGACACGATTGAATCCTTACCAGGAAATCACTATGTTGAAGTACTAAACAGAAGATTAATCGTCCAACTACGCGTGGCATGCAGGGGCCCCGCCTATTCCCACAAGCAGGACAGTCCAAAGGTCGTGACAAATCGTATGGACCGAACATCCATGGGACTGGAAATCCTGGTGGGTGGGATAAACCCTGCAATGCATACATATATTGGAATGTAACCATAATTGATAAACCGTCCTCACAAAAAATATGATCTGGATACTTCAAAATATAAGACTGAATTGAGTGGACAAACATTAACATAGACCATTCTCAGGACTGACCACACACCAAAAGCGGCAGTACTAATAAACAATACAGGGTTCACAAACACAAATCAAGTACTGAACAATAGTACTTACTATAGATAAGCAAAGTTGCACTAACTAAACTTTGCAGACTATTTGTAACATCCCAAATTTTCAATTTGGGATGCTATACACTATATCATCATTGCATATCGTATTTTATTGCATTTTGGTTGATCCTAGAAATTCTACGCAACTCAAGGACCTTCGGAGAGTGTTGGGGATTTCGTTATTTTCATATTTGAGTTTTCTCAAATTTTGAAAATAGGATCATTTGATTTTATTTATTTTATCTTCAATAATTTCTATTGTCAAAATATGAGAGAGGGAATAAAATGACTTTCCCAAAATAAATAAATATTGAGGATTTAATAAAAAAATCAAATAAGATTTTATTTCGGTTTTATTCGCTATTTTATTTGAATTTAGGAAAAATGCGTGTTTTTCAAAATTGCATTTAGGCCCCAAATAAATGTTCATCCTGTGCGGCTTGATTTTAGAAGCCGGGGGAAATTTATTTTGGGATTTTTGGAGTCCGTTTAGTATTCCTTTTGTTTTTTTTTCGGAGCGTAATTATTTAAAAAAAAAGTCCGAACCGACCTTGGGCCGTGTCCGGCGAGGACTCCGCCTGGCCGGGGCGTTATATAACGCGACCCCAGGCCTCCCCCAGCCCAAGCCGCGCCGCGCCCCAGCCGCCGCCGGAGCTCGCCGCCGACGAGGTTGACCCGCCGCCAGTTTTTTTAGAAAAACGTTGGTTTTCTTCAGGTTTTTTTTGTTTTTTTAGATTTGTTTTTTAGATAGGTCGGTTTTTCTTTTCTCGGTTTAGTTAATTAGCAAGCGTTCGCTCGTTCGTTCGTTTTGACGAACGCGTTCATCGTTTAGATCCAGATAACGAACGTTCGTTCGTTAATCTGTTTATCGTTTTTCTTTTTCTCGGATTAAATCCGCGATTTTTCTGATTGCGATTTCTGATTCGGTTTTCGTTCTAGTATAACTTTTTGCTCGTTTATTGGAATCAGGCGATTCAAGCGCCTCGAGTTTCGTCTCGAAACCCTCTTTCTATTTAACCAACTCAAACAAAATTTTGCCTATGTAAAATTTTACCTAGATCCAGAGTAGTAAAGGAAGCTTGTTTCTTTTATCGTTTGTCTTTCGTTGCTTCGTTTGATTTGATTCTTTTTGCCAACCGGAGTTCTTAAGTTGAACTTTCTGGTTAGATATCTTATTTGAGTTTTACCTGTGCATTAGTTGAGTACTTATTATGTGCTTGTTTGTTTGTGATAGAGTACCCGGAGTGCGCCGCTTGCTACTTCGAATCACTAGGTTTTGCGGATCACTAGCAAGGCAAGTAACACTTTGATCATACCTCCTACTACCCAGTTTTTATTGCATTTAGATCAACCCTCACACCTTGCATGATAGGATCTAATTAAATTGTGGGTTTGGGAAGTAGATGAGGTAGTACCTATCACCTGTTTTATTATCAAACCTTTGGGAGTTACTTCTACGTTTGCTTATTATGCCATGCTATGCTAGTGACGTGGATTGGGTGAGTGTATCCATGATAGATGTGAGTTTGTTAAATTAATGGTTTATCTCAGGTGGCAACTTAAATACACATCTGGGTGGATTGAGGCACCTGGGTATTCCAGCGATTGCCTGTTTTTCTTTTGGACCGCCACCCAGGCTCAAAAGGATCATGAGATTATTCATACTAGAAACTTCTGTGTGCAGCCACAAGCAACTATGGGCTCTAGCATAGTTGACTAAGTTGTGCGAACTCTTACAGTGGTAGACTAGTAGATGTAGGGGAAAGTAGGTGTAATGGTCTACCCGATCGTAAGGTGCTAGCACTTCTGAAAGACTATGTCTCAGTCATCCGTTTCTCAAACACCATGAAGTGCGAGAATCCCAACGGAGGAGACCGGGTCTTGTGGGCAAAAGTGCGCAAACCTCTGCAGAGTGTATAAACTAATCATGGTTAGCCGTATCCCCGGTTATGGACATCTTGAGTATCTAGTACTTGGATTATCATGTGAATCTCATCATGTTACTCTAATTAATTTGTTGGGTTTTTAATGATGATGTTTAATTGGGATTGAGAGGGTGTCTACACTCTCAATGTTTAACAACCACCATGATAGTTAAATAAAATTTATTCCTTTGTGGTAGGGAAAATTTAGCTTTACGCAAAACTGTAACCATAGAGCTTTCCACCAGCCAAATATGCATGTAGTATAGTCTTATTCCTTCATTGCTCTCTATGTGTTACATTGCCAGCATATTCCATGTGCTGACCCGTTTCGGGCTGCAACGTTCATGTTGCAGACTTTTCAGACGACGAGTAAGGTGCCTTTAGGTCGTGGTTCTATACTCAGTGATGCCGTTGGAATTGATGGACTCACTTATCTTCCAAGTCTTCCGCTGTTATTGTTATTAGATGGCCTTAAGCCATATTTATTGTAATAAGTTCTCTTTTTAACTCGATATAATAAGTGTGTGATTGCTACTCTGTTATAAATCCTTCAAGTATTGTGCGGTGTCAGCATTACTGATCCAAGGATGACACCGGAGCATAGAGATTGGACCGTTTGAGGTCTGGTCGCTACAAGATGGTATCAAAGCACACGCTGACTGTAGGACACGACCATTAAGCTAAAGCCCTAGGTCACTACTCACTCTTCTCATTCTGACTCCTCATCTTTTCTACTCTTTTAGGATGGCGGATGCAAGGAACAAGTTCACACAACCGGATGAAGATACACCCTTTGGACGTCACTTGAAGGAAGTCACTAGATATCTGAACATCGGAGTACCAAGCTTCACCGGGACTTACAACGCTACTTTACCTGAAGAGGAGTGCTGGATGATTCAAGTTCAAGTTCCAGGAAGGACGTTCATGCCAGTCACTGAGCCCATAGAGTTTTCCTTTGATGCACCAATCTGGAGTCTAGGAAAGAGCATGGCAGCTCACATCGCCATGGGACGCATTGGAGAAGTTTACCGCAATGATCTCAAGGATACTATCTACCAGATTTGTGGGCGCCGAGATGAGCACTGGGAGATCATCAGCACCAGGAAGGATATATTAGTCGCAGCTTTTATCCAGGAGTTAAACCAGCACATTCGACATCAGGAAAACCAGATGTGCACCGACATGATAGATCTGAAGAAGGCAAGGACTAGAATCAAGGAACTGGAGGAAGAACTCAAGGCTACACGTGAAGATTATGAAGAGGAAATCGAAGTATTAGTGGAGAAAAATGACGATTTGTTCAAGAAGATCGGAATATTTATCGGAGGCCCTACACCAGTAGAAGAAGACGAAGAACCCAAGGAGATTCGCCCGGAAGACTACATCATCATCGACGACAACACCAACTCGAATCCAGATGATAGCGATGATGACTATGTTGATGAAGCTGGACCAGATATCATGGAGTTTGCAACCGAAGAATATTTATAGTAGACCACCCCACCGATAGTAGTAGTCCACCATGTAAATATAGTAGTCCGAGCACTTTTGCGATAGTTAGATCGATTGTATGCCCTTGTTTGATTGAATGAAGTTAATTGTTTGCTTTTGCCTCATGTGCGTATGGGTAGTGTTTTCTCTCTAGACCCCTCTCTATTCTTAAATATCATCTTTTCTAAACCCTCAGATGCCTCCGAGACGTGACCCCGGATTTACCTTCCCACCGGAGCTCACCCAGTTGATCCAGTAGCAAAACACATTGATGCAGTTGCTAGTCCAGAATCAGAATCAGGGGAACAACAACAACAACCCACCACCACCACCACCACCTGTTGATCACTTAGCCCATTTTCTTAGAATGAATCCGCCGGTGTTTTCCAGTAGCACAGAGCAGATAGTAGCAGATGATTGGCTCCGCAAGACAGCAAGGGAGTTGACCACAGTAGGATGCACAGATGCGGAAAAGGTGAAGTTTGCCGCACATCAGCTTGAAGGACCCGCAGCATCATGGTGGGAGAATTTCACCGCCACTTTCCCTATCGACACTATCACATGGGACCACTTCCAGCATGCTTTCCGTACTGCCCATGTTTCAGCAGGAGCTATGGCCATGAAGAGGCGAGAGTTTTGCAACTTGCGCCAAGGAGGACGGACAGTTGGCCAGTATGTGGAGGACTTTAGTAAGCTAGCACGTTATGCTCCAGATGACGTTGCTACGGATGCAGCTAAGCAGGAGAAGTTTCTGGAAGAACTGAATGATGAGTTGAGCATGCAGTTGATGGTAGCAACCTTCAACAACTACCAGGAGTTGGTAGATCATGCTCTCATGATTGAAGGGAAGCAGCAGCAGATTGAGAATCGCAAGAGGAAGTATGGACAAGGAAAGTACAATTCAGGAGCTCAGCAGAAGCCACATTTTACCCCTAGACCGGGAGGACATTTTCAGCATACCCATGGAGGAGGTAGATCGCACAATCATAACGGCACCAAGAATGGTAATGGGAATGGAGGAAGCAACGGCCAGAACCGTACCAACCCATCAACCCCAGCCAAGAGAGACCTGAGCCAAGTCACTTGCTTTAAGTGTCAGAAGACCGGACATTATGCCAATGAATATCCTGAATCACAGAATGGAAATGGCAATGGAAGCTCGGGGAAGAAGCCGAACCCTTTCAATAGGGGACAGGTGAACCACGTTAACGTGGAGGAGGTTGAAGAGAAGCTGGATGCAGTAATCGGTAAGTTTTTGGTTAGGTCATTTACTGCGCTCGTTCTTTTCGATACTGGTGCATCGCATTCATACATATCAAGGGGATTTGTGGATAAGTATAACCTGCCCACCAAAGTTCTTAGAACACCTACGTTAGTAAGCTCACCAGGAGCGGAGTATATGGCCAGTAAGGGATGTTTTCAAGTGCCATTGAGTATAGGTAGGCATGTGTTTCCCTCGGATTTGATCATTTTGGAATCACAAGGTTTGGATGTAATTCTGGGTATGGATTGGCTGTCGATGTAAGGAGGAAACATCGATTGCGCCAGTAAGTCAATTTTGCTTACCACCCCAGAAGGAAGAAGGATCAAGTATGTATCCCGGCATGTGCCTAAAAGGACTCAAGTGAATTCGTTAACAGGAGTTGTGCAGGAGGAAGTACCAGTAGTGAAGGATTTCCCTGATGTATTTCCAGAAGAGTTGCCAGGCATGCTGCCAGATAGAGATATTGAATTTTTGATTGAGCTTTTGCCAGGCACAGGGCCAATATCTAAGAGACCATATAGGATGCCCGCAAAGGATTTGGAAGAGATTAAGAAGCAGATTAAGGAGTTACTGGATAAAGGATATATTCGCCCAAGTTCTTCGCCTTGGGGATCGCCAGTACTTCTAGTGGAGAAGAAGGATGGATCGTTAAGGATGGTTGTTGATTATCGACGATTGAATGAAGTAACCATCAAGAACAAGTACCCACTACCAATGATCAATAATCTGTTTGATCGGTTGCAAGGAGCTAAGGTATTTTCCAAGATCGATCTGCGATCAGGATACCATTAGTTGAAGATTCGAGAACAGGATATACCTAAGACGGCTTTTACCACCAGGTATGGGTTGTACGAGTATACTGTTATGTCATTTGGTCTGAGTAACGCACCTGCATATTTTATGAACATGATGAACAAAGTATTTATGGAGTTTTTGGATAAGTTCGTCGTAGTGTTCATCGATGATATTCTGGTTTACTCGAAAAATGAAGAGGAGCATAAGGAGCATTTGCGTTTGGTACTTGGTAAGCTCAGAGAACATCAGTTATATGCCAAGTTTAGCAAATGTGAGTTTTGGTTGAAGGAAGTTGGATTTCTCGGACACGTTATATCCGGAGAAGGTATAGTCGTAGATCCCACTAAGGTTGACACTGTAACAAATTGGGAAGCGCCAACAACCGTTGGAGAGATCCAGAGTTTTCTTGGACTTGCAGGATACTATCGGAGATTCAATGAAAATTTCTCGAAGATGGCAAAGCCTATGACGGAGTTGTTGAAGAAGGATACCAAGTTCATATGGACCGAGGAATGTGAGGCCAGTTCCAGGAGTTGAAGAAACGTTTGGTTACATCACCAATGTTGATTTTGCCAGATCAGACCAAGGATTATGAGGTGTATTGCGACGCTTCACGTCGAGGACTTGGAGCAGTGCTTCACGTCGAGGACTCGATATGGGTTGTAGTCGATCGTTTGACAAAGGTAGCTCATTTCATCCCAGTGAAGACTACCTATACCAGTGTTAAGTTAGCAAAGATATACATGACCAGGATCGTATGTCTGCATGGAGTTCCAAGGAGCATTGTATCAGATAGAGGAACCCAATTTACCTCAAAGTTCTAGAATCAGTTGCATGAAACTCTGGGTACCAGGCTAGAGTTCAGTACAGCTTTCCATCCGCAGATAGATGGACAGACCGAGAGAGTCAATCAGATTTTGGAGGATATGCTAAGAGCTTGTGCGCTAGATTACAGATCTAGTTGGGACGAGAATTTGCCATACGCAGAGTTATCTTACAACAATAGTTATCAATCCAGTTTGAAGATGGCCCCTTTCTAAGCCTTGTACGGAAGGAGGTGCAGGCCCCCATTGTCGTGGGATGAAGTTGGAGACCGTCAGTTGTTCGGACCGGATCTGATTAAGGAGTCTGAACAGAAAGTAAAATTGATTCACCATAGGCTCAAGGTAGCCCAATCCAAGCAGAAGAGCTACGCAGATTCAAAACGCAAGGAGACAGTTTACGAAGTCGGAGACCAAGTTTATCTTTGAGTATCTCCACTTCGAGGTGTTAAGCGCTTTGGAGTTAAGGGAAAGTTAGCGCCACGTTTTGTAGGACCATACAAGGTTTTGGAGCGTATGGGAGAAGTAGCCTATAAGTTGGAATTGCCCGAAGGATTGTCAGGAGTTCACGACGTGTTCCACGTTTCCCAGTTGAAGAAGTGCCACACGGAGATGGTTGATATACCACTGAGAGATACGGTGCCGCTGGAAGCGATTCAGTTGGACAGTGATTTGACCTATGAGGAGAAACTAGTCAAGATTCTTGAGTATGCCAGCCAAGTCAACCGCAGCAAGGTTATCAAGTTTTCAAAGTTCAGTGGAGCCACCACACGGAGGATAAAGCCACCTGGGAACGAGAGGAAGAATTGCTGAAGGACCACCCTCACCTATTTTCTAGCCAACCCGAATCTCGAGGGCGAGATTCATCTTAAGGGGGGTAGGTTTGTAACATCCCAAATTTTCAATTTGGAATGTTATACACTAGATCATCATTGCATATCATATTTTATTGCATGTTGGTTGATCCTAGAAATTCTACGCCACTCAAGGACCTTCGGAGAGAGTTGGGGATTTCATTATTTTCATATTTGAGTTTTCTCAAATTTTGTAAATAGGATCATTTGATTTTATTTATTTTATCTTCAATAATTTCTATTGTCAAAATATGAGAGAGGGAATAAAATGACTCTCCCAAAATAAAAAAACATTGAGGATTTAATAAAAAATCAAATAAGATTTTATTTTGGTTTTATTCGCTATTTTATTTGAATTTAGGAAAATGCGCATTTTTCAAAATTGCATTTAGGCCCCAAATAAATGTTCATCTTGTGCGGCTTGATTTTGGAAGCTGGCGAAAATTTATTTTGGGATTTCTGGAGTCTGTTTAGTATTCCTTTTGTTTTTTTCGGAGCGTAATTATTTAAAAAAAGTCCGAACCGACCTTGGGCTGTGTTCGGCCAGGACTCCGCTTGGGCGGGGCTTTATATAGCGCAACCCCGGGCCGCCCCCAGCCCAAGTCGCGCCGCCCGCCCAAACCCTAGCCACGCCGCGCCCCAGCCGCCGCCGTCGCCGCCGCCACCGGAGCTCGCCGCCGACGAGGTTGACCCGCCGCCGTTTTTTTAGAAAACCATTGGTTTTCACTGGTGTCTTTTCAGTTTTTTTAGATTCGTTTTTTAGATAGATCGATTTTTCTTTTCTCGGTTTAGTTAATTAGCAAGCGTTCGCTCGTTCATTCATTTTGACGAACGCATTCATTGTTTAGATCCAGATAACGAACGCTCACTCATTAATCTGTTTGTCATTTTATTTTTCTCGGATTAAATCCGCGATTTTTCTGATCGCGATTTCTGATCCGATTTTTGTTCTAGTATAACTTTTCGCTCGTTTATCAGAATCAGGCGATTCAAGCGCCTGGAGTTTCATCTCAAAACCCTCTTTCCATTTAACCAACTCAAACAAGTTTTTGCCTCTATAAAATTTGACCTAGATCCAGAATAGTAAATGAAGCTTGTTTCTTTTGTCGTTTGTCTTTCATTGCTTCGTTCGATTTGATTCTTTTTGCCAACCGGAGTTTTTAAGTTGAACTTTCTGGTTAGATCTCTTATTTGAGTTTGACCTGTGCATTAGTTGAGTACTTATTGTATGCTTGTTTGTTTGCGATAGAGTACCCGGAGTGCGCCGCTTGCTACTTCGAATCGCTAGGTTTTGTGGATCATCAGCAAGGCAAGTAACACTTTGATCATACCTCCTACTATATAGTTTTTATTGCATTTAGATCAACCCTCACACCTTGCATGATTAGGATCTAGTCAAATTGTGGGTTTGGGAAGTAGATGAGGTAGTACCTATCACTTGTTTTATTATCAAACCTTTGGGAGTTACTTCTACATTTGCTTATTATGCCATGCTATGCTAGTAGACGTGGATTGGGTGAGTGTATCCATGACAGATGTGAGTTTGTTAAATTAATGGTTTATCTAAGGTGGCAACTTAAATACACATCTGGGTGGATTGAGGCACCTGGGTATTCCAGCGATTGCCTATTTTTCTTTTGGACCGCCACCCAGGCTCAAAGGGATCATGAGATTATTCATACTAGAAACTTCCGTGTGCAGCCGCAAGCTACTATGGGCTCTAGCATAGTTGACTAAGTTGTGCGAACTCTTACAGTGGTACACTAGCAGATGTAGGGGAAAGTAGGTGTAACGATCTACCCGATCGTAAGGTGCTAGCACTTCTGAAAGACCATGTCTCGGTCATCCGTTTCTCAAACGCCATGAAGTGCGAGAATCCCAACGGAGGAGACCGGGTCTTGTGGGCAAAAGTGCGCAAACCTCTGCAGAGTGTATAAACTAATCATGGTTAGCTGTATCCCCGGTTATGGACATCTTGAGTATCTAGTACTTGGATTATCATGTGAATCTCATCATGTTACTCTAATTAATTTGTTGGGTTTTTAATGATGATGTTTAATTGGGATTGAGAGGGTGTCTACACTCTCAATGTTTAACAACCACCATGATAGTTAAATAAAATTTATTCCTTTGCAGTAGGGAAAAATTGGCTTTACGCAAAACTGTAACCATAGAGCTTTCCACCAGCCAAATATGCATGTAGTATAGTCTTATTCCTTCATTGCTCTCTATGTGCTACATTGCCAGCATATTCGATGTGCTGACCCGTTTCGGGCTGCAACGTAAATGTTGCAGACTTTTTAGACGACGAGTAAGGTGTCTCTAGGTCGTGGTTCTATACTCAGTGATGCCGTTGGAGTTGATGGACTCACTTACCTTCCAAGCCTTCTGCTGTTATCGTTATTAGATGGCCTTAAGCCATATTTATTGTAATAAGTTCTCTTTTGAGGCTCGATGTAATAAGTGTGTGATTGCTACTCTGTTATAAATCCTTCAAGTATTGTGTGGTGTCAGCATTACTGATCCAGGGATGACACCGGAGCACAGAGATTGGATCATTTGAGGTCTGGTCGCTACACTATTTCTTGCCACCGACCTACTGGGATGAACCCCGCCTAACTGACTAGGACATGGACTTCGTGTGAGATGTCTACATGCACCATCACCATCTTGTCAACCTTGGAGAACCTAACAGAGTGGTCTTTCCACTCATAAACATGATGATGAAGACAGGCCGCATCAGATTTGTTGGGAAGCTTTACAAGAACCACACCCTTCATAATCGAAGGCACAACCAGGAAATTGTTGTGGTCAAGTACAACCTCGAGAACACACCTGACAACAATGCTACAGGAAAACACTAGTTTAGGACACGTGGCGACAAGGACACAGCAGCTGGATAGTTCAGCAGTAGAACTCATCATCAGGTCTTCCAGTTCACACGGCATGACTTTGAGAACTTCATCTCCACCGCGGACCTGGTTCTAATTCAAACAGAAACCATATTTTATTACTACCTCCGTTCAGAAATATAAGATGATTTTTGATATTATACTCCACATATGACTACATATGCGCATAGAAATGAGTGAACAAAGACACTAGAACATGTCTTCAAAGGCATGAGAGCAGAGGGATTACATGCAATATCCATAACACAAGTTACTGAGGCAAATATACCCTCTTAAAAGGTAGCATTGATGTTCATAAAGTACTCCCTCCGTCCCAAAATTCTTGTCTTAGATTTGTCTAGATACGGATGTATCAAATCACATTAGATACATCCGTATCTAGACAAATCTAAGACAAGAAATTTGGGATAGAGGGAGTAGTTGAAAGTAATCTATAAGAAATCAGTGTCAACCTCTCGCATGTTTTGGTCAAAAGAGGAATTTAGAACCGTCATTTGGCACACTAAAATCACATGCAAGATCACCCAGAAAGTTGTACTACCAGTACTAGTACTGCGTGTTAGATGAAAAAACACGATCAAGATCGAGAAAAAGATCATCAACAAGAGACATTACCTAGACTTGCTTAATGAGGGATCCCGGAGAGGGGGGCTTGGACAGGGCGATGGCTTTGAGCTTGTCTGCGGTAGTCTCGGCGGGGTGCTTGCGCTTCTTCGTACCATGAGCCTCGACGGTTCTAGCCAGAGCCATAGACATCACGTCGGCCGGTGCTCCGGCGTCCATCCAAGAGAGGAAGCTGAGAGAGAAGAGTGAAAGGAGGAACGAGATGAGGGAGAAGCGAAGCGAGTGGGGGTTTTCTTCAAGAGAGGAAGCTGAGAGAGAAGAGTGAAATGATGGTTGCTTCATTTGTCCAACTTACTACTGGAAAGGAGGGGGTTTTGTGATTTGACGGCTCATTGGGCATTATTGCAGCGGTTCTATCGGGGTAGTCTACCGTCACTCTACTACGGAGTAATTTAGTGCATGGCTGGTGGACCCAGGTGCTGGCTGTCCCACACGTCGGCGAAAGTGAGTAATTTAGTGCATGGCTAGAGGAGGATCCGCAAGGTAGAGCGTGTCCACTGTTTTTTTGAAGAAAAAAATGATTACAGCAAGAGTTTCCACTCTTACGACGGAGGAGTGCGAAACACGGCAACCACTTGAACATACACAGTGCTCCTACTACTAGGCATGTGCAGTGGTTCATATGCCAGTACTACACAATCTTGTTGCTAGTGTAGTAAGATATGACGATAGCAAATGATATTGTGCGCGTGTCAACTACTCCTATATGTAACATAGTACCGCTTTTTCGACTGTTCGATCGAGAATGAACGGTGAGATCAATGTTAACAGAACTAGGTCCACAGCGCACGGAGAGTACGGTGCTACAGTACTCCACAAAACATGAACCATATGAAGCACGAATAGTGTTAGGCAGGGTGTATGAAGGGTGCACGGGATGGGAGCAAAGTTCCCTTCTCGACCCACTTTTGGGTGTTTGGCAGAGTGCATGAAGGGTGCATGAAGGGTGCATGAGTCCACACTAGTAGGTTGACAAAAATACACGAAGAGGAAACAACTATATTGAGATGAGAATGCAACCAAACACACCCACACGCTTTGTGCTATAGTGACTGATCTACATCGTCTGAGTTTGATCCAACGGTCATGTTGCGCCGAGACATGGACATGCCCATGCAGAGGGCGCCTAAACACCACCGAAGTCCCTCTGCTTCTCGAGGCGCACGGCGTTGGTGATGCAGGGTGCAACTGCCCGCAGAGCCCGCTCCTGGTCGACGGGAGCCAGCTCGTCAAAGACGGCGTCCAATGGCACGAATGGATTCCGGTGATGGAGCCCTGAAAGGATTCACCCGGCAACGGCGACGGCAGCCCACAACCCCTCCTTGTCCAGCTCAGCCCCCACCATCGCGCGGAGATGGCTCAGCTCCTCGGAGATATAGGTGAAGAAGGAGACCAGGTCAGGAAGCCGCAGCTCGTTGAAGTCGACCGGGTGGTCGAACGGGTTTAGCCCGACGGCCGGCATCATCGCGCTGGCACGATGGTAGGCATCGCGCAGTCGCAA
This sequence comes from Triticum aestivum, assembly GCF_018294505.1. Taxonomy (NCBI): domain Eukaryota; kingdom Viridiplantae; phylum Streptophyta; class Magnoliopsida; order Poales; family Poaceae; genus Triticum; species Triticum aestivum. Next base: position 150,756,595 of record NC_057797.1, on the reverse strand, counting down.
CACATGCGTGGCAACTTGGTTCACCAAGTGGCTGAGGCGATCCTGGACCTCATCATGATCGGCCCGCTCGCGCTCCAGCCGGCTCCCCTGATGGCCTATCGTATCTCCCGCTTTCTGCAGCAACGCCGCCGATGCCTCGAGCATCTTTGTGGTGGACGCCTGCCGCTTTTGAAGCTCCGTGAACTCCTGCACATAACGGAGGAGCATGGCACTCCTCTCCTCCTTGAGCTCATGGAGCTCCACATCCTTGGCCTTGAGCTCCGCATCCTTGGCATGGAGCTCCTGTGTCAGGTGCCTCACCTCAGACTCCGTGATCTGCTGCGCCACCATGGCACCAGGTAGAAGCAATGGGGAGAGGAAGCAAATGGGGCGAAACGGCTGATAGGCAATGCAATCTACGGGCAGGCGGAGGGAGCGGGGAATCTTTTGGTTTTCACGATGGTAAAACACCAGTCGACGACTTCTCACATCAGGGAGCAGTGGGTTTTTACAGGTGGAGTCATCATGACTAATTGCTGCCGCGCCTGCTCCCGTCAATCAAAAAATTAAAAATCCTGTCGCGCCTGCTCCCGTCAATCAAAAAATTAAAAATCTTGCCGCACCCAAACACCAGAGCAACACCGTGGTGGATATTTAAATTTACCTGCCGGCAAGTAGATAAAAAAAAGGGGTGAAAAAACAAATGTGGCGGCGGCCTAGCTAATCGGTCGAACTAGACAAACTAGCTAGCCACCGTGCTTCACTGATGTACTTGGCGGGAAAGGTGGTCTTTCATGATTTGACAACTCATTTACTTGCTTCGGCGCTACGACCGAGGAGGACCCAGAAAACGCGCGGTAGGGCGTCCCACGTCAGGAAGAATATATGCGTGCACCACCCGGGAGGACCCCGAAACCGCGCGATAGGGTGTGCCACGTCTCGGCACGGAGGAAAAATGTGCGTGTAAAAATATATTGTATCAGACGTAGTACCTATGGTTCGACCTCGGGACCCACCCAGTCGGTCGAAAACACCCCACTAGCCACACAGCTTCATCATGCAAACATGGCACGGAGGATAGATGTGGTTAGCTCCGTCTCGACTAGCCACAACGTCTCTTGTTCTAGGCGATTCTTCTATTTTCCAAGCTTTTTTCAGTTGTAATAACACCACGGCAAGCTAGCGCCGCTCTTCGTGTGTGCCCGTGCAAAGGTTAGACGATGGAGAGAAGAGAGATTGAGATCGCAGACCTGGGACCCACCAGTAAGTGAGACAACGGTCATGCACGTGTTGACGAGGCACTCCCTCTACTGTACTCAATGCAAGTACTGTATAAAATCAAGTTATGGGACAAAGCCAACAACCGTTTGTTTTTTCAGGCTATCAACTTACGCTTTGTAGTCCAGGTTGCCAGTTCCAATCTCGTCTTTCAGATTTGTTAGTTTTAGGTCCAAATTTGATTAATGACAAGTGGGACCCCCGGGTGTTGTTCCGATATTTCAGCGTAGGATGTTTTTTTTGAACAAACACTTTGCGCAGTTAGACAAGTAACAACATGAGTGCAAGTTTACGAACAAAAATGACAGCGGCATAGAATATCACATCCACCCTGCAGCTTAGATACTATGGTGATACGAGTTTTTACACCGTTGGAAGTGAGATCCAATGGCTTGGGAGTAGTCTTTGTAATTATGCGCAATTTCCAAACTCTCCAAAGGTTTTTTTACAAATAAAACATTCAGGCCTCGTGGGTGCCGCTGCATCTTCGATCCAACGGCTCCCCGGTGCTCATATTAGGTGCTCCCCATAGCTTAATTACCCGCTACGGTGATATGAACATCTAGGTCGTATGATCAATGATCAGATGGCACATGCGTAGTACTTGTACTTTCTGCGCATTTCCGAAACTCTATCAGCCGTATATTGCAAAACATTCAAACCTCCTACTGTGGGCCGTTAGATCTTAATGAACTCGTATCACCATAGAATCTACGGTGCAGGAGCACCTCATACTCTCCCGTGCGAGAAAACATAAGGTGCTATCGCAGCTTGGATGCTACGGTGATACGAGCTTGGAGGTCGTTTGATCTGAGATCCAATGGCATCTGAGCAGTCTTTGTGCTTGTAAGCAGTGGCCGAACTCTTTTGGGGCTTTTCTGCAAAAAACCATTCGAACCACCGAGGAGGTGTTGGGTCACAAATCCAACGTCTTCAAAGAGCTTGTATCACCAAAGCATCTAAGGTGTGGTAGCACATGATATTCTTACATACAGGAGAATATGATGTCCTCCTTCATCTTAGATGCTACAGTGATACGAGCTTCGAGGTCGTTGGATATGGGATCAAAGGGCATCTAAGTAGTTTTTGTACAAATTGTGTGCAATTCTCAAACTCATCAAGGTTTCCTGCAAAAATATTAAGACACATCATGTGAGCTGCTATATCTCAGATCTACAAGCTCCAAGCAACTCATATCGGCATATAGCATCTAAGGTATGGGGCACATGATATTCTCCCGGGGAGGAGGGGTGGGGGTTGCACAACCAATTGGTGGTTGGGAGGGTGGGGACAAATATAATCTAAACAACCCTAAACAGAGCTCCACAATTTTATCTAAGGTCGAGGGGTTAACCCCCAACAATCATGGCTCCGCCTAAACACAACATTTGCATGTACTGTAGTACTAGACTTAATATTCATGTTTCAGTTTCATGTTCATTTTAAATATTGAACTGAGGACCATGGATGTCTTACATTTTACTCCCTTCGTTCCTAAATATTAGTTTTTTTAGAGGCTTCAAATGGACTGGCACATACGGACGTATATAGACATATTTTAGAGTCTAGTTTCACTCATTTTGCTCCGTATGTAGTCACTTGTTGAACTCTCTAAAAGACTAATATTTAGGAATAGAAGGAGTATTTTTGAATTCGTGTCATACATGCATGGTTTGGAAAAATAGATGCACTATACTTATTGGATTGTTGTTGTGTTCGTGCATGTGTGTCTGTGTGTGTGTGTGTGTGTGTGTGTGTGGTCATATGCTTGATACATACAAAGTTTTCTCACCTCCATATTGTTCATCTTTTAAATTCGAATTTGCATTGGAAAACTTACTAGGGATACCATGAAATGTGAAATCCACGTTGAGATCACTATATCACAAACTCACTCTAATTCAACAACTCATCATAAATCAATTACCACGTTGAGATTAGTATTTGCAAGGAAAATATGGGTATTGTAATACACATAGATTCATTCAGAAATTTAAAAGGTTCCTTTCATATTCTCGAATGGTAGGACCCAATGGCGTACCATCTAGACCTTGGCTCGTGTTGATCCTAAAAAAACCGGGCTCGTGTCCTTCGGTGGCGTGTGTGGTACGCACATTAGGCAACCCCAACCAGTCGAGCCTCAGCGTTTCGAGTCGAAATATCTGGCGGCCAGAATTCTAGCCCTAGGAAATTCCCCTCATGTCCCCGGTCCATAATGACTACCGATGAACAACGGAGGGATGCTTTAGTAACTAGACAATGTTACCTACCGTGCCGAGAACGGTTCAATTCCCTCGGTCGCCGCTCATCAAGGTCACCCGTCAACTGCATTGCCTAGTACTACTACTACACCAGGATGAGCACAGAATTGAGCCCGTTTGTTCGTGCCTAGTACTTGAGTTAATATATCAGGCAATGCACAGATACGGAGGGATTATCCTTTTAGTCTGCATATATAACTTGTCTGAAGTCTAACTAAGCAAAATGTTTGACCAAATCCTTTCTTAAGAAATACAACATGACAGATGTATGGCTTGAAAATTTATTGCATGATGGAGGTTATGATATTGTTTCGAATCCTGGATCTTAAATTTCAGAAAATCCAAAAGTGAGCATAAATTCTTGAAACTAAGCATGGTCACGTGATATGGCACAAATATTACTTCGTAAGTTTTTTCTTCAATTTGAGACAAGCTGCTTATGACAAGTTGCACAAATGAAGAGCCAAGGTATTTTGGAACAAAGACCTGTCACGTTAAGGCGAACGCTTTCACTATTGAAACCGTGGGTGTTTACGTGCCGCCACGAGTCCCCGCTTCTCATCAGAAGGTGTCGTCCGAGCAAGTGTGTGAGTCGACAGGAGGCGTGCGAGCAGACCGCTGCGCCGACTGTCAGGGAGGCGTGCAAGAAGACCGCTGTGTAGGATCACCGGGAGGCGAGCCCTTTGACCAGGCTCCGCCGCCCACCGTCGTCCCAACTGCCCCCACTTTTAATGTCATCGGCGCTGCAGTTTAAAATCAACCCTGCACTACCCGGTATCGCTACAATCCTCTCTCTTCCTCTCCGATTCTCCTGTCGTCTACCTCCAACTAGCCTGACCTAAACGTACGCCATGCCGCATCACGATGGTCTGCCTTAGTGTTCTAGTTTCCTGAGGAAGACACCCAGCCGGAGTCTCAAGAACATAAGGCGCTTTGGGACGAGCTTGAGCTGGCCTTACGGGAAGACGTCGTGCCCGTCCCCGCTCCCGTTTCGGCTCCCGTCATCCCGACTGCGCGAGCACCCATCCCCGTGGCATTGATGGGCTAGGAGCCGCACATTGTCGCCGAGCTTGATCCCACGGGGTTCCACGAGGTCCCCGCCGACTTTCACGCGCCCGTGCACCTGCCAACGCATGCGCCTGCGCGTGCACTGACGCGCACGCCCGTGCTGGTGCCCGTGCACCTGCCAGCGCATGCGTCTATGCTTGCACTGATGTGCGCGCCCGTGCCGGTGCCCGTGCACACGAATGTCTCCGGCGCGCCGTTGACAGCGCCTGTCCCCGCGTGGGTGCCAGTGCCTCCCTCAGCGGCATGGATGGCTGCCGTCGACCGCTTCCTTGCACCAACGCCAGTCGTCTCCTCCCGCCAGTTGACTCACTCTGAAGTCCAGAACATTTTGGCCTTCCTTGAAGCTAGGCCAACGTCCAGGAGTACGCCAACAACGGCGCAAGACGCCGCCCTCGCTGTCGATCAGTGGCCCGGCGACACACAGAGCACGGCAGAGGAGCCGCTTCCCACCGCGAGACGCCCCCGCCGCCGCCATGTAATCTAAATTTGCCATGAAAAACGTTCGGATTGCCATGCTTAAAATTTGAACGTTTATCATTTCCGTTTATTTTATATCGATTGTCGTATAATTTAAAGTTGGAGTCAGATTGAACAAAATGTATGGTTTGATCGATTGAATGTTCTGCTAGAGCTGTATCAAATTAAACATAAAACGTCATCAAGCCACATGTATTCCTTGTCATCCAACGACCTAGACTGCTTCAATGTCGAGCGCTCAACACGTTTAGCGTGCAGTTAATTTCATGTCAAAAATAGTGCTAATCACATGACAACACACAAATAATATCCTAGTAGTTAATATCCGCATGCACTTAATATACTTCCAAATTAACGTGCATTGCACGTACACACTGACTAGTGCTGCTAGTACGTGAAACTGGTGTCGTGACTTGTGAACGCGTCCAGATATGGTCAACGGCAACATCGCCCGCGAGTTCTTCCTGTTTGCCCGTGCGTCTAAACGCAGAAGGGGAGGAGAGAGAGAGCACACATGGAACCCACCAGTAAGTGAAGGCGAATAGTACTAAAAATAATATTACATGTTATCCATTAATTAGGCTGTGGTAATATAAAAACATTATGTGAACAAAGGGGGTACAACAAACATTGCTATTCTACGTATGTTGCCTATTGACGTGCGGCTTGAAGGCCCGGTCGCATGTTCGATCCTCGTCCTTTATTTTTTAATTTGTATATGGGTCCAAATTTGTTTCATGACATGTGGGCCCCTTAGTGTGTAGTTTGTAGCACTTTAATTTGTGGGTCGAAATTTGTTCCATTCCAAGTGGACTATCGGTGTGTAGTTTTGTAGCTTATTTATAATAATTAAAGAGAACAACATAGTTTTTTCAATAATACCATGGTGCGATGTTGAAGGCGAGAAAGGATGTGTGAGAGAGCGATGACCGAGCCAGAGCGAAATCAACTAGGGGAGTTGCACGGGTTGCAACGGTGTTTCGAGTAGTTGTGGGCCGAATGCTACGAAAATATAATCTAAACCCACCGGAATAAATGCCTACACAAATTAATCCAAGGTTGGAGTGCCCCTCGCAATGTAAATAGCTCCGGCTTTGCGAGGGATGGAGTGGTAGTAGCTTCAACGCGTGGAAGATACGGTGTGAGAAAGCAAAGTCAATTGAGAGACATATAGATAGAGAGACAAAGTGAGTGTGGTCCGACATTCATTGAACAAATATATATGCTCTAGAGAGATATTGTCTGATTGAGCTTTTTGGCAAGGGTGAGGGCTGTAAGATAGAGCTTGAGAGATGATCCAGTCACAGACGTGTAGATATATTTTGTGTGTGGGAGGAAGCAAGGTCAACCGATCACATAGGGTCGCCATGCGATCGAAAGAGTGAGACGGGTTGGAGAGAGTGACCTAGATAGACAATGTGCGTGAGAGAGTATACAATGTGAATAGGTCGAATTGTGCTCAAACATGGTGATATATCGTTTTGTCCGAGAAAGAACGAGGTCAATCGAGACATATGGAGAGAGAGAGAGAGGGCGAGAGATTGAGTGAGCATGGCCCACCATGAGGTCGAAAGAGTGGCGGCGGCTTGGATGGACTGACCTAGATAGACAATCTGCATGAGAGAGTATAGAGTGTGTCGACCGAGGCCCGAACAGGGAGATATATCATTTGCGTGTGAAAGAAAATGAGGTTAAACGAGACTCAGATAAAGATAGCGAGATTGAGCGAGTGTGACCCGCCGTGCGGAAGAAAGAGTGAGACAGTCTCGAGGGAGTGACCTAGATATACAACGTGCGTGCATGCGCATGAGAGGTTGGGGCTAGATAGGCAATGCATGTATTTAGCGCGAGAGGGTGAGAGGGAGAGGGGGAGAGAGAGAGCTCGGCATGGGGTGCAATGGCGGGTGTGTGAGGTAAATACATTTGGTAACAGAGTGGAAAAGGGGGTTGTGTAGTTGAGAGACTTAGAGATCGAAACATGGAGAGAAAGAATGAACGTGTGTTGGAAACCGATAGCTTCCTAAGGTGGTTAGGAGAGGAAGATTGACCGATACAGGAAGTATGTAGCGTTTGTGCGGGGGGGGGGGGGGGCTAAAAACAACATTTGAATGTACATAGTACGAGACTTAATATTGATGTTTCAATTCGGTGTACATTGTAAGATTTGAACCGAGGACCAGGCATAAAAGTAATTATTTCGAATTCATGCCATACTAAGTTTCAAAAAGTTGACATTGACTCAGTTTGTTGTGCTATTTTGTAGGTCATATGTTTGAATCCATCCAAAAGTTTTCTCACTACCATGGTGTTCATCATATACATATGAATTTGTATTAAAAAAGTAGCGTGGATACAGTGAAATGCGAAATCCACGTTAGAATTGGAGATCGCTACGTGACACACACTCTAATTCAAATAACTAACTATGTGACACACACTCTAATTCAAATAACTATTTATGTGACACACACTCTAATCCACGTTAGCATGGGTACCATTTCGATTTTTTTTAAATAACTCCTCATTAATTAATTTATAGTACTCCCTCTGTTCACTTTTATAAGACCTTGAAGACATTTTAGACAATGTGCAAAATAGTTCATTTTAAGTTGTCTGAAATGACTTACAAAAGTGAACAGATGGAGTATCTCGTCTCGAATGACTAATTATTGCAAGGAAAACACGGGCATGGTAATACATACAGATTCGTTTGCAAATGAAAGAAGATTCGTTTGCATTCCCAAATGTAGGCGCACCAGGCAGACCAGGATCGTGTCGGGGTGGACGCTGCTTCGGTGCCTTAAAGGCAACTGCTTTTGGGTCACTGACATGTGGGCCAGCCACCTGTTGGTCCCACATGTCATGGACACAAAGGCAGGTGCCTTAAGGCACCAAAGCATAGTCCTGTCGGGGTGGTCGCGTGTGTCGGACGGACGCGTAGCACCCAGCTACCCACCCCCCTCCCCCCCAAAAAAAAGGACGACGACAATATAAGTTCGCGCTTCCACGTTTCGGATTGAAATATCTGGTGGCCCCAATTCCAGCCCTGTAAAATCTCTCTTCTCCACCGTCCCCTTCCGCGCCCAGATTGCTCAAATCCCTAATTCGCCGCCAACCTTCAAATCGCCCTCGTCTCTTCTCTTTCCCCACCATTCCCCACCTTTGTGTTGGACGACGACGATGAAGACGACAGTCGCGCTTCACCACCGCACCGGAGCTACCTCATCTACGCCCTCGTCCACCGCACCGGGTTGTCCACCGACAACGTTGGCCGCCGCAACCGACGTGCCTCACAGACACCGAGTTCCACCGCATCAGGTGCGCTTCACCGACGCCGTCTCCCAGCTCACCGGGGCTACTTCACCGAGTACATCGTCGCACCTCAGCCCCCCGAGGCCGTTGGGGCTTCACCAACGGTCTCGTCCGCCGCATCGTAGCACTCCGCTGCCACTCAAGATCTGCATCCGTGTGCGGCCAGCCAACGCCAGCACATCACCCTCAACAGCTCTAAAGTGACCCGCACTCTAGCTAGGCGATCATGCCCAAACGCCGGCCCGAACTAGGTATCCACACATCACTCCCTTGTGCACTATTCCGACGATGTTTGGATATCCTTTCACTGCTCTCTTAGCTTACACGCCTATGCAACTCTGACTTTAACTCTTATTTCTTCTGGAGATATCATCTAAAACAAGCAAATCCATTTTTAGCGGAGCATGACAGCGCTACGGGATCTGGTACACATCCTGCACACCCGTATAACCTTGTAAGTATCTGTCCTCCGGTACAACATCAAGGTCGATTCCTCTTATTTGATCAACCATTCGCCGTGTCAAAAATGCAGAGGGGGATGCAAGGAGCACAAGGCATGCACATCCAAGCAAGTGGTAACATGGACTTGTACATGGAACATCCCAAGCGCAAGCAAAGCTGCAGTGAGCCTGTAGAACGAGCTAGCGTAAGTCCCTGCATTTCATTTAATTCGTACTAGCATTCGTGTATGATTTGTGTGCAGTGGTTGATCCACGAATTCAAGTTACCAGGGGTGAACATTTAACTTAAACAATACAAAGCCACTTGCACTTCGGAAATCAACATAACTTGAGAAATGTGAAGCTACATGCACTTTGAAAACCAACTAATGATCCAAAGTAGTTTAGATTATAAACACTAAATGATGCAAGCACCAAAAAACACAAAATGCAACATGGTGTACAAGGACTACAAACATGGTCTGTACCTGCTTGAATTATTCGTTCTCTGGCTGAAAATATCGAAGTGTAATTGCACGTATAACCAGTGCACAAACTGCATATCAATATATCTATCCTGCACAAGTATGCCAATAGTTTCAAACAACAGATTAGAAAAGTATTTATGCTATGTTGTCATGATACGGGGACTTTCTGGTAGATGGCCTCGACGTTTCCTCAAGCTACAAAAATGCACTATAATTTGCTTGTCATCAATGCTTGCAAATATCTGTCTCTCTCAACATAGTAGATCATCATTAGACACTAAATCCTTCAATGAGCTTGCAAAATGCTTGCATTAGATCCCTCATTAGACACTATATGTTCATCACCAGGAGCATGTAAAATGTTTGCATCAAATCCTTCATTAGCAGTCTGTTCATTAGACACTTCAGGCTCAAGAACAACATGAGCTTGTATGTTTGCACCGGAAACTTGATTAGATACATCAGATTCAGTCAGTTCAGTATTGATTGGGGGAGTTATAAATAAGTAGAAATTTGTTTTATTTTCTCATAGATTCCCTACATACAAGCAGTTTTACAACACCACCAGGTTTAACTATTGGCTAGAAATTGAAGAGTTGAATTAGATATAATCAGGGATGTGATGTACCTGCTCGTTGCGCATGCTACTCTTGCAAGCTGCGACTGTCCGTTTACGCAAGCTCGATGCCATGCCCGTGCTGCCGCCGCTGCCTCCCATGTAGGCTACACCCAGGGTTGGATCTTCATCTTCTTGTCCTTCCGTTCGCTTGAAGCCCGGCAACCGCCCTCCAACGAGGACGCGAGGAAGTGCTGTGTCGGTCTATCCAGCGGCAGCTAGGTTAGGAGCGAACCAGACTGGAGGCTGGAGCGAATGAATTGGGAATTTTCCTGCTGTCGATCGATATGGGAGGCGCTCGTTTGGGCCATGAGCCTGCTATAGGGCCTGCCTTGCACTTATGTTATTGGCCCATCCAAATTGAAACATTTTTCTTCATTTTTTACATTGCCTGCTTGTGCGTTGGGACGAACAAAAGTAGCATGGGCCAACCTGGACGACTCAAACTAGGTGCACACTTTCCAGCCACCTGAGGTGGCCGCCCATACCAGCCCCTATGGTGGCGTCGCCCCTTTTTTGCGTGTATGATTGGATAGTGAAAAATATTCCAGTGGCGCTTTTGATTTACCCACAGAATGGTTGAATTGCTTGTTTCTATGAACTGAGTTCACCAATAATGTGAAGGATGACAGTCTTTTCATCCTATTGTAGATTGCTTAGATCTCGATATGCCAAAAGTAATCGCATGAAATATACAGTAAAAGCCAGTGTGATGTGTTTGGATACAACTAGTCTGACTACACGTCCTCATATAACATATCAAGGACGCATCAACTTACCAGATTAACCATTCGACTTACCCATGCAGTGTGGGAAGAAAGAAGTATTGGGACTGTGTATCCAAGCAATTGATGCCATGGACTCCTTCCTACAACCTTGTAAGCGAAAAAGAAGTTACAGTGTGCCTGTACAAAGAATTAGCGTAAGTTCAGTTACCTGCTTCTCGGAATTTTAGTTAGCCACTTATTGCAAAATTGTTGAATTACGTTGCTTGGCTTAATTTAGTTTCCTACTGATTACATAATGGCACAGTCGTTAATCATATTGTAGACTGCGCCTATCTATGTGTTTGATACTTACTGTTAAGAATTACCTGTTTGCCTTAACTTAAATATCTACTGGTTTATTTAACTGCTTTGCTGCTGTAACAGCGGGGTACAATGATGTTAATAACTACTTTTCAGCATCCAATTGAAACTCTTTAATTCCTTGTTTATTTAACTGTTTTGCTGTTATAACTCCCAGTTGAGATGTTTGCTGACTTCAACTTTTCTGAATCCAATCGGAACTTTAATGGCAAAATAGGTTAGCCCAAGATCAAAGAGCGAGGTCCCCATGGACGTTGCATCATCCCACAGCAGTGGCACCGGCCCAATCATGCATTATGAATTGCCAACTGTTGATGCTCTAGAGGCTAAACTAGTGGTAGAAAGAGATTCTACTTCTACACTTAGAGATGAAGTTGACATGTTGAGGAAGCAAACAACACAATCACAAGCAGTACTCAAGACAACCATTAAATATTTGGTGGATTTCAAAACGAAGCAAGCTGAGACTGACCAGATTGTTAAGGTCCTGAAGGAAAAAAGGAAATTAAATTCCTACTTGGTAAATCATAGGTGAAATGTTATTTCCATAGTTGAATAACCTTTGTGTTGTCTGTTCATGTAATCAATCAAACCATTTTTTAGAGATCATGTAATAATTGTTTTTTGTTTTTTTTTGTTTGTAATTTTATTTGAGCACAAGTCTGTATTAATTGATAAGACTCGGAGACATTTCATTTGGATTGCTGTGCCAGACCTACAAATATGCCAATCGGGCTGAATGTGCATTCAGCAATAGTAGTAGTATAGATGGACCATAAGTGGCACGCATCGGAAAAGGCCAAGATGCTGGCTAAAAAAAGGATGCTGTTGTAGCCAAAAAAAGTACAGCGGCCTGGCTTATGTATGTTAGTTGATATTATTGATCCATATACTCTATAAGTGTTTATATGTTTGTTAGTTTTGTACATTCTTGGTTGATTGACTCGGTATTTGAATCTTGATACATCGCTTGTGTACATATCTAAATGGGAGTACACATTATGCTGCGTGTGACATTTGAGTTAGACATGAAGTGTTCCAAATATTCGAATTCACCTTAAACCGGATTCTAGTTTCTGAATTTGAGTATCGACATTTGTGAACCATATTCATATATGACAGTGGAATACATCTTTGTCGTCCTTTTGAAGATATATAAAAACACATAGAATGATTTATAAAGATTCATATAGGAATACAAAATGGATTCGAATTTAGTTGCCAGGGTAAACGTGGATGCTTATTGTCCCAAAATTCAAAAGAAGTAGCAAAATGTCCACTCCCACGTTGGCTGCCCGAAGCCAAGTGTTTGGGAGATGGAAATTACTGTCTACCCATTACACGGACAATCCATTGGCCCGATTTCCACTGCTCTAAATAGGGGTAGGTTAGTAACTTCAATTAGACGTGACACGACCGCCTCTGAGCCCATTCCGACATGGTGGGCGGCAAACATGGGCGGCAAAACTCATTTGATTCAAGCTCGTCCGAAAGACCTCTGTTTCTCCCTCCATTCCCCATTCATACACGGTGGGCGGCAAAACAAACTCGACTCGGCCGAAATTGATGTAGGCAAATATTTTCAATAGGGGCAGTTTGTAACTTCACTCAAACGTGACACAACCGCCTTACCTGTCAGTCCCGTTCATACACCGTGGGCGCCAACCACCCTCTCATCGCCCAAAATCGCTCTGGGCAAATATTGGCGAGATGCGAGATTACCGTCCTATCCCCAATCGACGAGACGTCCAAATTTTAAGAACGGGCTAAGTTCGTAACTTTCCCATATTTCAGACAGGCACGTCCCAAAAACATGGTTCCCCGTACCTCTCCCTCCATTTTCCCATTCATACACCATCCGCGCTAGAACACCCCATCCCCACACCAGCCTTCGTCCGCCACCCCATCCATCGCCGCCGTCCTCCACCACATCCATCTCCACCGTCCTCCACCATGCCGGAGCGCCTACCAAGACCGCGTCATCCACTGCTAGAGATGGACGTTTCTCATCCATAGTGACGGACCAATAGTCTTGCATCGCGTCCTCTCGCTTCATCGACGCCGTCGTCCTCTTTGCCGGGGCCGCTCACACGACCTTCTCTTCCACCACAACGGGACTTATCCCCTGATGCACCCGTCTACCGTCGCAGATTTGCTTCAACGCCACCGACAGCCATCGCACCCCCGATGCCTACATGCTGTCGCAAGAGAGGTGGTACTTCATATCTCCTCAACTTTTTGATCTCAACCAGAAAATAGATCTTAACTTGGTTACTCTACTTTCTTTTCAGCTCTTAGAATTTAGTTCTTAGTTCGAAGCAAACAATGGATGCTAAATATCATTTCTCCGGTTTGCAGCTTCAAATCTGCCATGGCACAGCCATAATACGGTTTAATTGATCATGCTTAGGGTTTAATTGATCATGTTGGTTCCGTGGTGGTTTCTTTAATAGAAATCGGAGGGGAAACCCTCTTTTGCTAAAAAATATGCTTAGAGTTTCCCCCTTTTATGATCACTATACGATCATAATACGTGCTTCGTGTCATAATAACACTGCTCCACCCATCAAGCTAAACAAGCTTAGTTGTTCAAATACGAATCTGATATTATTAAAACAGAGTTGTTTAATTGGTCTGCTAAATGTTTCTAAATTAGTTCCGAAAATGCATGTTCACAGCTCGGCTGTGTATCTCTATAGGGTGCCCACGGTCGGCCGGCCCACCCTGGGATTTTGGGTCATCCCAGGCCCCGATTCCCCTCTGTTCTGCTGCGCGCTTCCGATCTCTAATCGCCCCCAGCCGCCTGCCTCGCCGGTGACTTGCCGTCCCCGGACGGCATGACTCTAGGAGGAGATGACAGACTAACAGGAGGCCAGGAGCCGCTCGCCCAACAGCGTCACCGCTGCCCGGGCGCGCCGCCGTGCCTACCTTCCCAGTCCGTTTAGGGCTCAGCCGTGCAGCACCCACCAAGCCTACCTGATTTATCCTGAGATACGTCCTCAACACTCAGCAGCCACTCCTCATCACCCATTTTCTAATTGATTCATTACTCATTAGGCAGGATTGTCATTAGGGTTTGTTGTGTGCTCAATGCTACCTACACTTAATGGTTCAGATGTATTTCGGTAATCTTTAGTACCTCTAAAGTTCACAGGGTTTTCAAAATTCCGGCCCTCGGAATAGAAACTAGTCATTTTGGATTGTTGGTCGTAGTGACATTGACCCAGATTACTACTGCAAGCCAGGTTTGTTGACAATTTTACTTGTCTTTCTTACTCATTCGATATAATATCCGATTATTCACGTTGATTAGTTGCAAACAATAAGTGCTAGACAAACTTCTTCATTCAGATTTTGGACGGTCTCTTACTGCAGTTACAATTATGCATACTTGTCCTAGTAAGCTCACAAGTAAATGATTGATTCACTACATCTATGCTTGCCTTGTCATATTTGTTGTCAATATTCTTTTAGGGTGGACCACCCTGTTTCTAAATACTGGAACCGTAGACATGAGTGAATAGTATTTCTCTATGTGATCTCTTCCATCATGTGTGGGTAATGAACACTGCATTGTATAGAAAGAAAGTGTCATTTCCAGCTTTTACATAGGTTTCGATCTTTTACATGGAATACAATCTGCCTACTTGCTTTGTGTCGCACTACCAACACTCCACCCTTGAAGCTAAACATTACGCCACTCATAATTGCTTAGTTTATTTGTTCAAATACGAATTTCATATGATTCTAATGTTCCTACTTCAGTTTTGAAATGTGTGCCTACCTGTTATAGAGACATAAGGGGTTTGTATTTCTGTGTGTGGTCTGGTCAGCACGGTTGGGGAGGTGAACTTTGCATATGCAGGGGTTTATAGGGAGACACTCTCTGAGTTGAATCCGCAATGCATTCCATAGATAATCTGACTACTTTTTATGTTTTCATAAATCTCATATTCTGAACAACATCATAGTGATTATGAGCTTGCACGCATGAAAAGAATAAAGCAGAGCAATGCCATGGCTGTCAAACTTGGCATTAAGGGACTGAAATCAAGTCTAGATGCAATGCAATGCAAACGCTCTCCACCTACAGATTCATGCTCAGAATATGATCCTAACAGTGATTCTGGGCTAGAGGGAGACCTAACTCAATGTAGCTCCCTAGTGGAGGAGTTAGATGAAGATGCCCTATCTTATTCACCCATCAAGGTACTTGCTCTAACTTTCCAATGTTACATTGCTCACACATATCTTGCAACTGATGCTTTGCATTGCTTCTACTTTGTTGAACTGCCATTAGCTTAGTTTACTCATCATGTATGTGAATACGCCCTGCCTATCCATTTTCAGTACATATTCCATCTGTCATCATACCATATTTATCCATTCAAATGATGTTCTTGTGTATCAGACGTTCAAAAGGAAGAGGGCAATTGCTGATCGTGGAGGAGCACAAGCAAAGTATTTGGAAAAGGTAGTGGCACCTGATAAATCAAATAGCCCATTAGGTGTAGTTGCAATATCACCTGACCCACAAAATACCCCAACTTTAGCAGACTCTAGCCCTACTACACTGGTCATTTCTGATGCCCCAACTCAGCAGACCCCAACCGCAGCAAACAGTATGATTATGCCAGTTGACATAGCACCAGTTGTACGATGCAAAACCCCCATTCCAGCAAAGAGTACACCAAATCCAGTTGCCAAATCCCATTTCGAATCAGAGAGAGCCCCAATTTCAGCAAATAGGACCCCTGTTCCATTTCTTCCCAGTTTAGAAGATGAAGCTTATATTGTTGTCAGGAACTTTGTGCGCATCTTTCCTTCATGGAAAGATTATACCGCAGACACAGAACAATTTCCAGTCTTCCTCCGCAACTTACGCGTAAGTAATGTACTAATGTTATTCATGGTCATTACTGCATATGTTTCTGCTGACAGAAGACACAAGATTTCATTCTTTTAAATAGGCGAGGAGCAAACTGGATTGTGATGACGAGCAAGGGTTGGTTGCGCTTTTCAAGCACTCATTGATGAAGTATCGTTCCTACCTGAGGCAAGCACACTTCAATGGCAAGCCTCTGAACGAAATTTCTGTAAAGTCTCTGGTGCTACATTTATCCGACGGTGACTGGAATAATCTTGTTACACATTGGTCTCAGCTGCAGTGTAAGGTACTGTCAATGATATCACATCACAATTTGAACTACATTTCTGCATTTGCCTTAATGTCTCACTTGTACGAAAACTGTTAGCAGAAGAACATTCGTTCTCAAGGGACCACAGAATCTCGCAACTATACTGCGCACTGCATTGCTCTTGTGAGTACCTCTTGCCCTGTATGACCATACTTACTTTCATAGTTGTTTGATTATATAGCATCACTGCACATGTTAGCCTCATAATCGTCCATTTGGTGGACATTATAAGATCTGTATGGACTCTTACATAAATTTAGAATCAACCCAATGCTTTTGAAGAGGTTTAGCTCTGTAGTCCTCTTGTAAGGACTGAACGTGGTCTATCACTATACTTACATTAATAACTACTCCCTCCGTCCCATAATATAAGAACATTTTGTATAGTACACTAGTGTTCAAAACACTCTTGTATTATGGGAAGAGGGATTGGTTCATTTTGTAGCATTCTGCATCTTATCTCCCTCGCCCACCATTTACTAAAAAAGATCAGATCTATATTTAATCTTACCAACAAGTAGAATACACAGACAATGCCAGTGCAGAAGTGTAGCCCATTGCTCTTGTCAGTATATTTTGTCCTGTAACGCTTGTACTTCCAGGGATTGGTAGTTGATTATGTAGCATCAATCTGCATCTTATCTTCATTATCCTCTATCCCTTCCAGTATTATCATATCTATAATTACTCTCTATAAAATGTAGAGTACAGGCAATGCTTATGAAGAAGATTCTGTGCTGAAATTCTTGAGTTATCCTTCCCTTGACATGGAGAAGGGCATTATAAAGCCGGTGTTAACTGTTAATGTAAGTCAGTCCTTCTAAAGCCTTTATCCTCAATTGCTATTTAATTTTCTCATAGTCCCTATCGTTTACTGCTGTTTAGTTTGCTGTTTCTACCAAAATGCATGTTCGTAAGAACCGTAAGTTCTAAGTTTTACTTGTAAAACCAAATTCCTTATTCATACATGCACATTACTTAATACTCCCTATATGTATGCTTGTTTTTGTGGATCTATAATCCATTGTGTGGTGAAGCATCCCACGTTTGCACCTTGTCATCTCCTATTTTATCTTACTGATGTGGCTGATGATATGAACAACATGCCATGCACATTATCCAAAATAGATACAATGATTTTCTTTGCCCTTCATCTATGCTTGTTATGTTGACATGGTAATCCAGTAGTGTGGTGAAGCTCCCCGCATTATGAACAATACCAAATTATGCTATTGATATTTTGAACTTACTCTTTATTTTCTAATTTGAAATTGGATAGAACTGACAGAACAGTTATCATCTTTGTTTATACATGTGCAAAACATGTCATCTCTCTACTTTGTTTCAGGGTGATATGCCTGATGGCATGCACAAGTCTGCTGAAGGCTGTGAGACAAACCCAACATATATTGTAGCAAAGAAGGCAAAACATCTTGAAGATAGCGAGACAACCCCAAAGTCTTGTCTTGATGCAGTGTTCAAGTTACTTGATACTAATAGTCACACAAGCTCACATAATTCGTTGTCTGAATCAGTTCGACTTCTTTAGTCCCAAGTTCTAGCAGAAAGGCATTCTGCAACTCAACTTCGACTTGAAGTCCTATCTCTAAGAAAGATTGCAGAGAACACCAATGAGAACCTCATCGCTAAACAGCTACACCTAGAAGATATGACCGACATGCTAGGCCGGTCTCACAGCCTTGCTCAGCAGCTTGCGCAGCAATTCCCCCGCAAGGCTAACCTTTCTTGAACTGTCTTGGAAGTGGTCTCGGTTCATTATTATTTTGTTACGCTGCAATGGTGCCCAGTTTTTGTAATCTGCTTCTTCGTTGCGCTTTATGATCACTGGTGGCGAACTTCGATGCCCAATGGATGTAATATACCTTAAATCCTTTATTGTATAGTGTAGGTTTATTCTTAGTTACTATGTCATAATTTCTTTATTGTATAGAGTAGGTTTGTTCTTAATTCCTACTAGTTACTGCCATCATTCGCTATCTGAAAAAAAATCAGATGTAGTCGACCGGACCGAAACATTCGACTGTAACGGGCCAGGTTTTTAGCGGGCCACAATTGGACCGGCCTGCGTCTTTCTTGGGCCAGAATGATTGGGGCCTTCACACTTGCGCCAGGCCCAAACTTACACCGGCCTATATTTTAGTTGGGCCATTTATCGACCCGGCGCTTAGTTTGGCCCAGGTAGCGTTGGGCCATTAACAGTCTGAGTATTGTACTGGCCTGTTACGGCCGAGATGAAACCACGGGCCTTTAGCAGGCCAAAATGCATGTTGGGCCTCAATTTTCACTAGTCGTCGACGGGCCTTCAGCAGGCCGAAATGTAGACCGGGTCGTTTTGGGCCCAGTTAGCTCACGGGCTGTTACCAGGCCGAAACATATCTCGGGCCTTAGTTGGCCCATTGATATCATGGGCCTTTAAGAGGCCGAAATCTTAGCACAGGCATCAACGGGCCGAATTACGCGACAGGCCTTTAATAGGACCAAAGTCATGTTGGGCTTAACTGTTGCCACCTTTAGCACGGGCCGTTAGTGGGCCCGATGTCCCGTCGGACCATATATGGCCCATGGGCAGCACGGGCCATTCCTAGGCCAAAAGTCACACCGGGCTGAAATGGGCCCATGTCTACATCAGGTCTCTAACAGGCCGAAAGTCACTGGGCTGTAGTTGGGCCCAAATATTCAGCGAACAATTAACGGGCAAGATCTGGCTTCGGGCCGCAAATGGGCCCAAATATTGGGTGAACAATTAACGGGCCAGATCTGGCTTCGGGCTATAAATGGGCCCAAATATTGGGCGAACAATTAACGGGCCAGATCTGGCTTCGGGCCGTAAATGGGCCTTTATTAAGCAGTCCGTTATTGGGCTGGCCCACTAGTACCTGATTAAGTTCTATGGGCCTTTGACTGGGTCAGCCTTTTTAACCTATATGGGCCTCTGTTGGGCCCAGCCACGTGTCGACGTATCATAGGCATGTCTCCTCCAATGGACGGGTGACATCTGGCCCACTGACGAGCTGACAGGTGTTCCCTTCGGTCAATCGGAATTTTACACGTGGAAATTTCCCATTGGTCAGGGCTGTTAACGGGTTATCGGATCCAAAATCTGACCCGATAGCTTAACGGCGTTCCGTTACGGTGGATGCCACGTGTCGATCACCCTTGACGAAAGCACTTCTGTGACGCGCGATTTATCGTCATGGAAGTGGACACTCCCGTGATGATAATTTTGGTAATGTCATGGAACACTTCTACGACAGCACAGGTTTGACTATCTTGATTCTGTCATAAAATCGTCATGGATGTACATGCATGACAAAAAACGCGACCTACTGTGACAAACACGTATCATCACGGAAGTGTATTTTTTTTGTAGTGCAAGTATACTGAAACGATTCTGCATCTACTACTATTACTCCACACATCGACCGCTAGAGTATTAAGTTCATAAGAACAGAGTAATGCTTTAAGTAAGATGACATGATGTAGAGGGATAAACTCATGCAATATGATATAAACCCCATCTTTTTATCCTCGATGGCAACAATATAATACGTGTCGGTTCCCTTTCTATCACTGAGATCGAGCACCGCAAGATTGAACCTAAATCTAAGCACTTCTCCCATTGCACGAAAGATCAATCTAGTAGGCCAAACCAAACTGATAATTCGAAGAGACTTGCAAAGATAAACCAATCATATATAAAAGAATTCAGAGGAGAATCAAATATTGTTCATAGAGAATCTGGATCATAAACCCACAATTCATCGGATCTCGACAAACACACCGCAAAAGAAGATTACATCGAATAGATATCCAAGAAGATCGAGGAGAACTTTTTATTGAGATCCAAAGAGAGAGAAGAAGCCATCTAGCTAATAACTATGGACCCGAAGGTCTAAAGTAAACTACTCACACATCACCCGAGAGGCCATGGAGTTGATGTAGAGCCCTCTGTGATCAATGCCCCCTCCGGTGGAGCTCTAGAAAAGGCCCTGAGATGGGATCTCTTAGGTACAGAAGGTTGCGGCAGTGGAATTAGGTTTTCGTGGTGCTCCTGGATGTTTGGTGGGTACGTGGATATATATAGGAGGAAGAAGTATGTCGGTGGACCAACGAGGGGCCCACGAGGGTGGAGGGTGCGCCTAGGGGGGTAGGCGCGCCCCCCTGCCTCATGCCCTCCTCAATCGTTTCTTGATGCACACACCAAGTCTCCTGGATCACGTTTGTTGAGAAAATCACGTTCCCGAAGGTTTCATTCCGTTTGGACTCGTTGATATTCCTTTTCGTCGAAACCCTAAAATAGGCAAAAAAACAACAATTTGGGCTGGGCCTCCGGTTAGTAGGTTAGTCCCAAAAATGATATAAAAGTGTAAAATAAAGCCCATTAAGATCCAAAATAGATAATATAATAGCATGGAGCAATCAAAAATTATAGATACGTTGGAGACGTATCATCGGTCCGGGCCGCTTCATCCAACAATACCGCCGAATCAAAGTATGGCATGTTGGTAAGCAGTATGACTATTATCGCCCACAACTCTTTGTGTTCTACTTGTGCATATAACATCTATGCATAGACCTGGCTCTGATACCACTGTTGGGGAACACAGTAATTTCAAAAATTTCCTACGCACACGCAAGATCCATCTAGGTGATGCATAGCAACGAAAGGAGAGAGTGTTGTCCACGTACCCTCGTAGACCGTAAGCGGAAGTGTTATGACAACGCAGTTGATGTAGTCATACGTCTTCACGATCCGATCGATCCTAGCACCGAAGGTACGACACCTCCGCGATCTGCACACGTTCAGCTCAGTGTCTTTCCACGAACTCTAGATCAAGCTGAGTGTCGAGGGAGAGCTTTGTCAGCACGACGGCGTGATTACGGTGATGATGAAGTTATCGATGCAGGGCTTCGCCTAAGCTCTACAACAATGTGACCGAGGTGGAAATCTATGGAGGGAGGCACCGCACACGGCTAAACAATCAACTTGTGTGTCCTAGGATGCCCCCACCCCACGTATATAAAGGAGGGAGAGGGGAGGCCGGCCGACCTCTCTAGGCGCGCCAAAGGGGGAGGAGTCCTCCTCCTAGTAGGAGTAGGACTCGCCCTTTTTTAGTCCAACTAGGAATATAAGGAAGAGGGAGAAGGAGAAAGGAAAGGGGGGGGGCACCCATTTCGGATTGGGATTGTGGGGGCGCGCCCCTCCTAGGCTGCCTTCTCTTCTCTTCCACTAAGGCCCATTAAGGCCCATATACTCCCTGGGGGGTTCCTGTAATCCCCGGTACTCCAGTAAATGCCCGAACTCACCCGGAACCATTCCGATGTCCAAACATAGCCTTCCAATATATCGATCTTTATGTCTCGACCATCCGAGACTCCTCGTCATGTCCGTGATCATATCCGGGACTCTGAACTACCTTCGGGACATCAAAACACATAAACTCGTAATACCGATCGTCATCGAACGTTAAGCGTGCGGACCCTACGGGTTTGAGAACTATGTAGACATGACCGAGACTCATCTCGGGTCAATAACCAATAGCGGAACCTGGATGCTCATATTTGTTCCTACATATTCTACGAAGATCTTTATCGGTCGAACTGCATAATAACATACGTTGTTCCCTTTGTCATCGGTATATTACTTGCCCGAGATTCGATCATCGGTATCTCAATACCTAGTTCAATCTCGTTACCGTCAAGTCTCTTTACTCGTTCCATAATGCAACATCCTGTAACTAACTCATTAGTCACATTGCTTGCAAGGCTTATAGTGATGTGTATTACCGAGAGGGCCCAGAGATACCTCTCCGATACACGGAGTGACAAATCCTAATCTCGATCTATGCCAACTCAACAAATACCATCGGAGACACCTGTAGAGAATCTTTATATTCAACCAGTTACGTTGTGATGTTTGATAGCACACTAAGTGTTCCTCTGATATTTGGAAGTTGCATAATCTCATAGTCATAGGAACATGTATAAGTTATGGAGAAAGCAATAGCAATAAACTAAACGATCAAAGTGCTAAGCTAACGGATGGGTCAAGTCAATCACATCATTCTCTAATGATGTGATCCGTTTCATCAAATGACAACTCTTTTGACCATGGCTAGGAAACTTAACCATCTTTGATTAACAATCTAGTCAAGTAGAGGCATACTAGTGACACTTTGTTTGTCTATGTATTCACACATGTACTAAGTTTCCAATTAATACAACTCTAGCATGAATAATAAACATTTATCATAATATAAGGAAATATAAATAACAACTTTATTATTGCCTCTAGGGCATATTTCCTTCATCTCCTAGATAGATCTTGCATGGTCGTAGGACTGTTTTTTGAAATACTACGTTCCCCAACAGCAATCACTTTGGCGTTATTAGCAGGCACAAGTGTAATTCGACCAGGCCGAGAAATCGATCCAGGAACTGCTACAACGGGCAATTTCTGTTGAAATGTAGAATAAAAAACCAATCGTAACATATCGTTGAAGATATATATATATATATATATATATATATATATATATATGTATATATATATATGTATATATATAGTTTATGAGCATTAACATAAAAGTAAGACTTTGTACCGGCGTTTTGTGCACACAAGTGATCTTGTTCAATGTGTGCATCATAGGCATAATTAATCTCATCCAAAATCCAGCGTTCATACGCTGTGCTATCTCTGTCAGATTATCAACAAAGTCTATGACATGCTTCAAGTCATTCCAATGAAATTTGGTATGTTTAGTAACATACAGATCGTTCACTATACATCCAACATATCTTGCTTAAAAGGTGGAAAGGTATTATTTATTCAAAACATGGCAGAAGAATATATAGTGCGCATAATTTGGTAAATAGAATTTGTTACTGCCTAGGAATGGAGTCAGAAATGAAACCACAATTGGTTGCTTAAATAGTGATCAATTAGTCAGAACAAATACCTCGATTTTGCTAAGTAATATGCCAACATGGAGAAAGTTGAAATGACACTAACCTCGATCATACTTTGATCGGCTAATGACGTTGGGGAAGTAAACATCCATGTTAATTAGACCAGGCTGTGGTGCACGCACTAGAATTTTATTACTAGCTTTCAGTTCATAACACTTAGACATTTTTCTCCAAAGATCTGCATCAAAATAGGAGTGACCATCTTTATCAAGTTTTGCGCTAATCGTCATTGTAAATCCATATTGCGTTGTCAATATGACACCCATGGAGTTATCAACAAAGTAAAGCCCAAGATTTCCTTCTACTCATGTTCTTGCAAAGCAAGGGATGTACTGCTTGAAATGAAAATTAAGATCATAAATTAGATATATTGAAATAACAGAGCAAGATGCAAATATGGGAGTAACTGATAGAACAGATCAATATATAGATGAAATCAAAGTACAAAAAATATATAATTAAAAATAGATAATGTAACAAAGGTTTGATGCAAATATGAGAGTTAACTTAATGAACAATACATCATATATTTGCCTAATATAGGGGGGGTCGACTTCGACATCTAGGCTGCACGTGGCATCATACCTTTTATCCAAACGTAGCAATAGAGGGTATATGTTCACAAATTTAGGCGATGCCGACTGTGGTAGGTTGAGATTGAACATACCGAGCGCTCCCTAAAGTCATCCGGAATGGTGAGATAGAACTTTTTTTCCGACTGGCCGCGACCACACTTGCCCGATTTGTGCTCACACTATGGACACATGAATGAAAACCCTTGAATCAGCTAGAAGAAAAATGAATCCACGACCATTTCCGCCGGTTGATTAACAGCGACGGACGGACTGCGATAAAAGAGATGAGTGAACATTTTGCTAAGTTGATTACCTTCTTCATGAGAAAAATCCCCGGGCCAATCCCGCAGAAAACCCCAATCGACCAGAGTCTAGAATGTCGGTGCAGATAGGTGGCGGAAAGCGGTAGGGGCGAAATCTCGTGCCGTTTGGAGCGCGACCTCCACCCGCCGACAACAACCGTCGAGCTTAGGGTGGCCGCCGCGATAGAAGTTGATGAGGTGCAGAGTTCCGGAGGAGTCCGCGGCGAGTGGGTGGGGACGAAGTGGGCGAGGGTTTTCTTTTTCCTTTTGCATGTGTGGGTGAACACACACGGTTCGCAGAGGCGACAGAGATGAATCGTGTGCGATAGTAAATCACCGAGATTGAAGGGGAATTCAAATTTCCTTTGTCCTTTGTCCATGAGTTTTTTCTACGGTGAACATAAACCCTGCAAATCACCGTGTTCAAATTTGGCACTTTTCTGGGTTCATTTATAATATTTAGGGGATTATGTGCATTTTCTAGGCATTAATGTAGATAATTCAAATTCAAACAATCAGTGCATGAAAAGGTGCACGGGAACAGTCTGGAAAACCATGATCGTGCTATTTAGTAAATTCTCATGCCTTTTACAAAGAATGGGCAGATATTTTATGGAAATGTGTGGCAATAGTCAACCACAAACACGTCATTTATTGGTTTTCAACTATAGAAAAATGAAATGCATGCTTAAAAAACATGACGGCTGGCATGATGCCATGGTATGGCCTCACCTTGCCCTGGTACAAATTTGAGAAGGTTTGGCTTATGTGCATGGATGTGCCTTCGTGCGTTCTAACGTCTATTTGTTCTAAGCATTTATCTAAATGACCACATGTAATTAAGTGAGAATGATTTTTTCATAGGTACTCAATATTGACTTGGTTGTGGATAAAGGACCTCCGTACTGTTTGATGTTGGGGATCATCTGCCTGTACACCAACTATCTAATGATATATTTTACCACTAACTACAATGACATGGTGTAAATGTCGATGCTTGAGCCTTTCATAGAATGGACTTGTGTTAAGTACATGTACTATGATTTTAACCTACAAAATGTGGAACATACAGAACCATTACTACTATGTGTTATTTAATTCTATGTGTGTTTTATAGTGAACCATTACTATTATATGTGTTATGGGCAAGCAAATTACTAAAGTTATTATGCTGGCTAAATATGCTAAGCGTCCGCTACAATGATGGTATATTTCGCACACATGTTTAGCCACAAATGTTAGGACCCGACAACGCGCGCGCGAAGGCGCGCTGTTGGTCTATAAGTCATATATACACAAGAAAATAACATCATCACATGATTGCCCTTAGGGCATATTTTCCAACAGGTGGGCACCATTGCATATTTTTCCCGAGTCGAGTCAAGTCCACCCGATGGGTCTGTTTATCCCAATTGAATCACCATGTGCAAACCCCGACAAGGGTGAATGCCACCCTAATGCTTATCTCTTTGGTTATTGCATTCATTCCTACTCCGACATCAATCACTTATCGGGCTTGGTGTTCCACGACATGACAACCATGACTCTGGTCCGTGTGCACTTGAAAGGCTTATGACAGGCACCATCATTTGGGAGGACGCCCACGACTCAAGCCTTACTTGTGCTCTGTGAGGATAAGCCATCTTCAAAAAGAGGGAGAATGTCACGCGTCCTATTGAAGTGTCTACCCCCGCGCTTGGCTACGACCTAGTATGTACCATGGGCCTTGTAAGTCATACGTTAGGGTTTTAACCCATTTACAAGAGAAAGCGACGCCTACTTAAGCGTTAGATGGAGGTAGTTGAGATGAGGAAGAACTTGTATCAGACCTAAATCCCATATCTTCATAGTTGAGTCATTATCTACATCTCAAATTTGTTGTTGCTATACTCCACAAAGTTAGGAACATAACACACACCAATGAATTTTATGTTTTTCCTTGTCTTTTTCAACTCATTTTTCTATGATAGAGATTTTTTGTGTGTTTTGTCTGTGTCGTAAGTAATTGAGTTTCAAATTCTCCCTGGAGTTCTATTTTGTAAACTTTAAATTGTTTCAAAATAATTCAAATAAATACTACACATTAAATGATGCTCTTATATACCCAACGCCAATGAGACCAACTAGGTCTCGGTGGAAGTCAATGTGATCAACTAGGTCTTGACGGAAAGTGTGGAGATCTCTATGTGTTGCAACGTCTCTTTGTTATGTGCGAAAATCTTGTATTCTACCACACATACGATGCCTTATATAACACTGGTATAAAGAAATTTCATGTCGATTCATCCGGTGTCTAGAAGTAGAAGTCGAACTGGTATATACGTTTACTTTTCCTATATAACCTATATGGATTTCTTGTATGTCGTATGAAAAGTTTTTTTCTTGATTGATGATGCTTCTACTAGGCGTACTGACCAATTCCTGTGTCTATGAATTTTTACTTATCATCTATAAAACTGTCCATCTAAATTTTCAAATCTACCTAATCAAATCATTATCTTCGTACCGAATTTGCACTCTACTCTAGTCTACTCTAGAGAGTTAGGAATATGACACACGCCAATAAATGTTATGTTTCCCTTTTGTTTTTTTCAACTCATTTTATTATGGTAGAGTTATTTCATATTTTTCGTTTTCCTTTGTGTGGTGTGCAAAGTTTCAAATTCTCCTTGCGAATTTACCTTGTAAACCTAATTTTTTTTATCAAATTATAGTTCAAATAAAATTTATATACGTTGTATAAAAGGTGTTTTGAAGTGGCAATTGACCAATTTCGCTCACCGGAAACCACCGCCGCCGCCGGTCGCCATGTCGCTCAACCGCCTCAAGGAAACACTCCTTCCCTGCTCCTCCTCCTCCGGGCAGAGCCAATCTCAACCCCGATCACCGTCGCCTCCTCGCCCACCGCGGAGGCCCCCCAAGACCTCCCTCTCGCAGCAGCTCCTCCGCCTCGAGGCCTCCTACTCCCTGCCCGCCCCGCCACCGTCCCCTCCCAAACCCCTGAGCCAGAAGGCAGCGGAGGATGCGGCCGAACAACCGACCTCCTCGTCGGAGGAGGACGTGGCCCCCCGCCTCCGGCGCCGTCCGGCCCCGCCACCAGCGGCTTCCTTTGAGCCCCGCGGGCCCTATGAGCCACTTGTCCTCTCGCCGCCCGGAGAGCACCCCGTCGTCCAGGTACCATCGTAATTGTGCTCTCCTCCCTCAATTTCTCGCTGATTACAATTCATGGCTCCTTCTTCATGGGGATTCACATGGCAAAGTAAAACCTAAATACACTCCGAAACCTAATATTGTTTAGACTTAGCAGGCTTTCAGCATTTCAAAGATTGTTCCTTACACTTTCAAAGACAAATCCAGATTTAACACAAAAATTTATAGGTTCAAACCAGACAAAGACTTGGGTGTTAATATTTGCTGCAAGTTTGCGGAACCCAAAGTTTGCTCATGCGCACTCCCATGTGCTGACCCAATTCTACCACCGACAAGGTTTCGTAGCGTAGTGTGTCTTTACATGATGAATGCTCACTGGACCTTCTATTAGGGATTCGCTTCTCTTCGATTCTACCCACGGCATATGCCTTTTGTATCTTTGGCTATTGCCAATCGATGCATTGTTGCCTGCTTAAATTTTTTTATAAAACAGACCGCGAGTGTTCATCCATTATTTGTGTGATCCACATTGTCAGAAATGTATTTTCTTCTGGTAGATATTTTAGTTACTATCATTAGTTTCGTATTACTGTAATTTTATTTTTTGTGGTTGTAGGTGCCCCCATCAATTAATTGCAGGCTACTTGCGCATCAGAGGGATGGTGTGAGATTCTTATACAATCTGTATAGAAACAACCATGGTGGCGTGCTTGGAGATGATATGTAAGACTTGACAGTTGTTGTGTTACTATATTATAAGAATGCTCTTAGATTTTTGTGGCTGAACTGAAATTAACTGTACAGTATCCACAATCACATATTCACATCTAAAACATTGTATATGGAAGCAAAACAATAGATTGGAAATTTCCATCTCATTTTCCTTAACTGTAGATAATACTAGGTTCAGAACTGGATATAATGAGAATTGTCAAGTCCTTTTCATTAACTGCAGATAATATCAGATTAGCAACTGGTTGGATATGAGGTAGACTTTGCACAAAATATGATGGATGTGGAGTCATGTGTAACGCCCGACTTCCTTTTAATCATTCTCTTTCTTATGCTTTTCATCATCCATGTTCTTAATTTCCAGAGTTCAACGTATCAATATATTTCAAAGTATCAAAGTAACATTAAATGAAACCCTAACATGCAAAAGGGTTTCTGGCGCTAGGATCATACAGGAACCTTTTGGACACCTGTTAAAGAAATGCAGCTTAGCTTATACTGTAGATTGGTTATCATCCACATGATTTTCTTAGGCATTTATGTTATCAATGTAGTTGTAGTGAATTCTGTACTTCATACATTCAATGGGCACACCCAAATTTTGACATATATTCGTTCAGATTTATTAATACTTTCTCTTATTATATTTTAGGGGATTGGGAAAGACTATTCAAACAATAGCATTTTTATCCTCTGTTATTGGAAAAGATAATAATCAGGGTGAGAAATCAACAGACAAAGGAAAGAAGTCCAGTCCTGTACTCATCCTCTGTCCCACTTCAGTAATTCGGAATTGGGAAAATGAATTTTCTGAGTGGGCAAATTTTTCTGTTGCTGTCTATCATGGTCCAAATCGTGACTTAGTTCTTGAAAAAATTGAAGGTCAAGGACTAGAGGTGCTAATTACCAGTTTTGATACTTTTAGGACTCGTGACAAGGTTTTATGTGACATCTCATGGGAACTAGTGGTGGTTGATGAGGCACACCGTCTCAAGAATGAAAAATCGAAGTTATATACAGCCTGCTTGGGAATTACTACACGAAAACGCTTTGGTCTCACAGGAACCATAATGCAGAACAAGATAATGGAATTATTTAATGTGTTTGACTGGGTTGTACCTGGTTGTTTGGGGGATCGAGAACACTTTAGAGAATATTATGACGAGCCCTTAAAACATGGCCAGAGATTAAGCGCTCCTGAGAGATTTGTTCAAGTTGCTGATAAGCGCAAGAAGCACCTTGTCTCTGTTCTAAAGAAATTCCTGTTGAGAAGAACAAAAGAGGAGACTATTGGGCATCTCATGCTTGGGAAGGAAGATAATATTGTTTTCTGCAGAATGAGTGATGTTCAAAAACGTGTTTATAGAAGAATGCTGCAACAGCCTGACATACAAATCCTTGTAAATAAGGATCTCCCCTGTAGCTGCGGAAGTCCTCTGACTCAGGTTGAGTGTTGCAAGAAAATTGAACCACGTGGCATTATCTGGTCCTATCTCCACAGAGAGAATCTGGATGGCTGTCCTCTATGCCCCTTCTGCCTTGTTCTTCCTTGCCTTGTCAAGCTTCAGCAGGTTGTTTTTGATTCTTGTAATACCTTGGACAGTTTCAATTTTGAAGTTCTTGTAACTTAGTTTCCCTTCATGTAGATTAGTAACCATCTGGAATTGATAAAGCCCAATCCAAGGGATGAGATTGAGAAGCAGAAGAAGGACGCTGAGCTTGCGGCTGCTGTCTTTGATACGGATATTGAATTAGTTGGCGGTAGTGCTAAAAGTGAGAATTTCATGGGTCTCAGTGACTCAGAACACTGTGGAAAGATGCGTGCACTGGAAAGACTTCTGTCTTTGTGGACCCTACAGGGTGACAAGATTCTTCTTTTCAGCTATTCTGTCAGGTGATTGTTTGTTTGTGTGCTATTGATTACTCACTAAAAGACTTGATATATTTCCATTTACCTTAGCTACCCAGTGAGGTATATATATCTAGATCCAATCGCCGTTTTGCAGTTACCCTGTTTTATGGCACAAATTAGTGTTATTTATTTCCTCAGTTAGAACCAAGAGATGTTTCCCAACTGTATTAGCAAATTAGTTATATCAACAGTAAAAAACATCTTTATATTGGCTTTACAACCAATCAAGTTTGTCATATTTCAAGGAAAGCAAAAAGGCCATACTGCCTCCATATCATAATAAGTGATGTTTTGGACATGCTTTCAGTCAAATTTCCAAAATTTAGACTATGAACATCATTTTTAATTATTTGGATTGGAAATTTGAAGATAAAGATTTGTCTCAAAAAGTATTTTTAGAGTCTTATAATTATCTTGGGTTCCATAGATATATTACAATAGAAATAAGTGGTCAAAGTTATACCATGAAAACTGTTTTGATGTCCAAAACGTCACTTATCTGTGATATGGAGGGAGTATTTCATAACTAAGAACTCTTGGTTTTGAACAATAATTTGACGATGGATCACGAATGCATGAAACTATCTTACTTCTATTAAAGTAAGATCTCTTCCCTTTTCTTCGATCGATAGTCATTTGTAATTATTTGTATTTTTGCCACTAAGTAGGCACGCTGTTGTAGCCCAGAATACCCCCATGGTCCCATTTGTTAAAGTGCTGCTATTTATGCCAAAATGATCCCAGGCGGAGTATTTTATTAATCTTTATTGTAACTTCAGCGATGATGATAAGATGTTGACGAATTAAAACTTTTGTAACTTGTCAATTTTTACCACCCGACCCTTATATAAGCACTGATCCGAAACAGAGCCTATTTTGGACTATAAAAAGGTTCAAACAAACCCTAGCCTATATTATGGTAACTTATTTGTGTAGTCATCTTCTTTGCACTTTTTAGCGTTGCGTTTATTTCTGGAAAGTTTTCTTTTTTAGATATTTGTACTTTAGATATGCCACTTTTAACATCATTTGTGTGTGACTAATTGTTTTATTTCACGTATAAACTTTACAAATAGAATGCTCGACATACTAGAGAAGTTTCTTATAAGGAAGGGTTACTGCTTTTCTCGCTTGGACGGGTCAACACCCATGAATGCACGCCAATCGCTAGTTGACGAATTCAACAAAAGCCCTAGCAAACAGGTAAATTTATGTTGATTTGTATTTGTATTTCACAGTCTATTCTGTGTTTAGAAAGCTCTGTGAATTTATTGTGCGAAACACTTTTTTGCAGGTTTTTCTTATATCTACCCGGGCAGGCAATTTAGGC
The DNA here is from genome assembly GCF_018294505.1 of Triticum aestivum. Lineage (NCBI taxonomy): Eukaryota > Viridiplantae > Streptophyta > Magnoliopsida > Poales > Poaceae > Triticum > Triticum aestivum. The sequence goes on along the minus strand of NC_057797.1, from coordinate 150,725,399 downwards.
GTTAACCTTGTCAGTGCTAACCGTGTGGTGATTTTTGATCCAAGTTGGAATCCTGCACAAGACTTGCAAGCACAGGACAGATCGTTCCGATTTGGACAGAAACGGCATGTCACAGTATTTCGCCTACTTGGAGCTGGATCCCTAGAAGAACTCATTTATTCTCGACAAATATATAAACAACAGCTTTCCAACATTGCAGTCTCAGGGAAAATAGAAAAGCGATACTTTGATGGTGTGCAGGTATTGCCACATTTGCTTCAGAACTTTAATAAGATTAGGTGGAGAATCTGATGTACTTTACTTGAGGTATTTACAGTTGTGGACAAGTTAAGCTCAAAAGGTGATGGGGACGAGGTTTATTTGGCCCATTATCTTAGAAAATGGTAATCAAGAACTGGAATCCTAATATTTGGAAGAATGCAGCAAGTTTTAAACATAAGAACCAAAATGATGTTCCTTTCCTATCCCACTATAATTTTTATTTTCTCCTAATCACCTGATGCACTTGGTTCTTTTAAAAAATTGCACGCTTCTCATTTCATGGCTGTGTTTTATCTTTTGGGCTGAATATTCAATTATTACTTAAAGGGTGACCATATTATGTTCAGAAACATGTTTTTTACACTTGAGAAATGTGTTGGTTGAAAGCATTTGATAATTAAACATAGTTTGATATCAACATTTTGAATTTACTCAAATCAACAATGAGTCCCTCCCTCCCTTCCTAATGCAGGGTACTCAAATGTAAGAATTCACAAGTCTACGGAAAGTACCTGGTTGTATTGGCATTGTTACATAGAAGTTTATATCTTTACTAGTCTACGGATAGCTTCATTAGTATTTATGGTTAGATGGCATTATATAAGGAACAAAACAGGTGAACTTCACATTATTGCACAGATTGGTATTTATTTGCTTAATTTCAACTTGAGCTGTTAGTTTGGATGTTGTAAGTATAAGAATTTGTTGCACTTATAAGCACACTTCAGTTTTTGGCTTTTTGGTAATCTCTTTAACAACACCACATCAGTCACTATGTACCAGGGCTCTGTCTAGTTTCGAACATTGGTTAATTTGGTTAACTTGTTTGTTTCAGGATGACAAGAAATTTCAGGGTGAGCTCTTTGGGATCTGTAATCTGTTCCGTGACTTGTCTGATAAGCTTTTTACTAGTGAGATTATTGAGATGCACGGAGAGGATGAGAAAGCTAAAACATCTGAAGAAACAGGGATAAGAGAAATAGTTGACACTGATTTATTTGGTACACAAGGGCAAATGAAATCTTCCACAGCAGCAATAGGTGATGAAAATCAGGCATTGGCTGATTATGGTATGTTCTGTCAGTATCTTGATTGAAACCGCTTTATTTGCTGTGTTGTAACATGATGTATGAAAGCTTCAGATGGAGAAATGACTAAGTAGTTGATGTTACTCCTGCTGCGGGAAAAACAATTTGATATTGGAAACTAGGAATTGAACATTTAATTTCCATGTCATCTCTTCATTCAAATACCTGCTCTAGTCATTTTGAGTAGTGTGTATTGGTGCCCAGCCTCTTTCATTCACATAATCAGAAAGATATTTCATCCCATGTCCCGACACAAAGCTTTAATATTGGTGAAATGTTTTATTTTACAAGGTCGCACTACAAAATCCATTTTCTTGAGTCGATGTTTACACTTCATTAGCCTCACGAGCTGTGTTTGGGTCCTATATTTCCACTCTTCAGTTTTTGATGTAGAGAATATGCTCTAGTTTTTCTGCCATAGTTGCATCTTCATTATTCATTCCAGAATGATATTAGTATGTCAACTTATTGCGAACGAAATGTTGCGTGCCTGCTAAGCTGGTTTATGAAACCGAGCACTTACTGATACAGTTTGTTCCTTGTAAACAGGAGTTGTGTATGCTCACCGGAACGAGGACGTCGTAAACACGAGGACACACGACGACGACAACAACGAAAGAAACGACGGCGCGACAGAAGAATGTGTCGAGCGCATCTCGGAGGACCTGCATAGTAAGAAGCAAATAAAGCCCACGGCGGACAGGGCGAAACTTCGCTCGGTGGAGGAACAGAAACGGAAGGAGTTCAGCCGTATCGCGGCCTGTGTGGGTATGAATGACCTTGAGTTCAGCAAGTGGCTGCTATTGGTCTCTCCTCTGCAGCGGCAGCGGGTACTGGACGATCATAGGAAGAAAAGAAGTATCACCAAAACCTAAATGACGCAGGGCTTCTTCAGAGTTTTTTTTAACCTTCATATTTTTTGTAAGACCTTGAGAGTGGAGTGGTGCCGAGCTTTCACATATGCTTTGTCTGTTTGAGACATCTCCATGTTTCTCTGTTTGAGAAGTGATGAAAATCCATTAACATCAGGCGAGATTAAAGTTGGCTCTAAGCTTGTGTGACCATAAACATGACGCCCAAATCAAATCGGTGCTCCAGGGAACAGCAATGAAGCCGCAACAGCGCTTGCTTAAGAGGAGGAACTCTTGCCTACCAAAACTTTGACATCAGTTGGACCATAACATCAGATCATCCGCACAACGATGCGGAGTATTGTGTGGTTCGACGGCTCAGTGATTTGTTCTATTTTTGCACGAGCAGGTGCTTCTATTGTAGTCCTCCCTGTTCAGATGTTTTTTCTCTCATGTCTTTCGAAACTATTCCCTCTGTCCCAAATTACTTCTGCAGATAGATGAATCTAAATTATCAAAAAAATAAAAAAAAATCTTGTTCACTCCTTTCATCACTTTTACTTAGGTCCAGTTCTTTTCAGCTTACGGAGGGACTTAGTTTAGAATTTCAGGTCAAACCCAAAAGAACTGGTTTTCTAAGCAGGGCTTAACTTCAAAAGCCGCCGCTCGCCCTATGTAGTTGGAAGCAGACGGAGTCAACTTTCGACGTAACCCGGTAGTGCTAGGTAAAATGGGACTTCTACCTTCAGTAGGAAGTTTTTTTGAAAACGACCTTCAGTAGGAAGTGGAAAAACTGGAAATAGTAAAAAAAAAAAACCATAGCATTGCTGTGTCATACAAAAAGTACAAGGATTCAAAGGTAGGAATCCACAAAAAAAATCATATGCAGTTTCAATCCTAGAAATTCTTTTGCATGATGATCCAGTCATACTCCCTCTGTAAACTAATATAAGAGTGTTTAGATAACTACTTTAGTTATCTAAACACTTTTATATTAGTTTACAGAGGGAGTACAAACCAAGCAATCCAGATAGGATAATTTCATAACGATTTTAATCCTTATAAATGGCACATCTTATATGAAGATCTTTTGAATAAACAAGGACCCTTAGACACAGCGAAATGACTAGTTGGATACATAGCATTTTACCATCCACTATCTGAAAATCAAATGAGCATTGTTGTTTGTGAAGCCAGAAACGGAGTGAAGATAGAACTATGACGACATTGAAATGAACTGAAACCGGGAACATCGAAATGCATCATATTTTATTTTGCGTTCCCTAACGAGCTCGGCGATCACTTGGTGAAGTGCAATGAGAATATGAAATAAGCACTACTGCCTAGACCGGGATCCCGCCGCCAAGCTGCGTTTCAAAGAAGTCGATGGCGTCCCCGTCTTGCAGCTTGAAATACGCCGGCGTGCGCGCGCCGCGCAGCCGAACGTTTTCGAACCAGAAGGAGCCGGTGCCTCTGACGACGTCCCCCGCCTCGTCGTAGTACGCATCCATGACGATCTGCAGCTCGGCGTTCATCCTGATGGTGCGGCGGACCAGGCGCTGCTCCTGGTCCACCACCTTGAGCGTGACGAACCGGAGATCCGCCGCCAACGGCGACGCCATGTTCCGCTCAGCTTTCGGGAGCGCGCTTGTCCCGCCGCCGCCCAGCAGCTCGGTGAAGAAGTCCACCTCGTCGCCGTCCTCCATCTGGAGCTCCGCAGGCGTCTGCCATCCGCGGAGCCGGCCGCCGTCGTAGAGGAACCGCCCCGTGCCGGGCTGGACCGCCGGCACGCTGGCGTAGTAGAAGTCCATGAGGCTCTGCAGCTGCTCGGTCCGACGCATGGTGCGGTAGACGGTGTGGCCGTCGGTGTTCCGCACCTTGAGCGTCACGTGCACGCCGGGCTTGATCACCGGCTTCCGGTCCTCCCCCTCCTCGCCGTCCACGTCCTGCCTCGACATGCCTACGGTGGATCGAGCGATGTGCTTGTGTTGGCTTCTGCTTTGGTTTGGCCTGGAGGCGATCTGCGCGCTGCTTATAAAATGGCAATGGTTTAATTAACCCGGGAATTCGTATCGGCGCTGGACCTTTCGATTGCCGCACCACAGTAACTCCATGCGGGGATCTTGAACGATCAAACTCTGCGCAGGGATCGAAGCGACCAGGCATTTGTTCTTTTCCAACTACTACTACACTACCGAGTAAATGGCATAAAATCACCACTTTGAGGTTTAGATTTGCGAAAAACGCTAGGATACAGTTTCTTTGCAAAAAACACTATATCTTGTGTAATTGTTTTGCAAAAATCACTGATCATGGATTTGGCTCGGTTAAGTGCGTTTATGATAGATGGGGCTTTTTTTTCTGATGTGGCATAGCGTTTTGCCAAAAAGAGCCCTAGATGGGTCAAAAAGCAAAAACACCCCCAACATCCTTTCCTCGTACCGCCCAGGCCCTTCCCCCGTCTCCCTGGACAAACCGTTCGTCAGCCTTGCTCCCGCAGCGTTCTTCAAACTCGGTGGCGTCGGTCACCACCACGCACCCGCCGCTGCCGCCGGTCGACTGCGCACGCCATGCCGGCCTCGAGACTAGGCGGGTAAGGGCCCACCTCGAGCCAGCCCCGGCGCTCCCCGCTCCATTCCACCACGGTGGTGGTGCCCTCGATGCACCACATGCGGCCGTGCACCACCACGTGAGCCGCCGACGCTGGTGCGCGCACATGCTCCAGGCGCCGCCACCTTCGGCGAGGGATGCCGCGCAGTCGCCACGATTTGGCCCCCACCGTCGCCACCTCGTCCGGATCCGGCGAGGGATGCCGCGCCGCCGCCCCGATTTGACCTCCCGCACGAGTAGATGCCCAGCGTGGGCTGCCGGATCCCGTGCCGCGGCCCCGATTTGGCCTCCAGCGCGAGGAGCCGCCCAACGTTGGCTGCCGGATCCGGCGAGGGGTGCCGCCCCCTCCCCCCGATTTGGCCTCCTGCGCAAGGAGGAGCCCGGCGCCGGCTGCGTTGACCGCCCCAACCTGTGGCGAGGGTGCACATGGGCTGATAACATTTTTTTCTTTTTGATTTAGGGGTGTCTATGTAAAATGTATGGATTAGTTTGTAAAATTATATTAAAATTGACGTGTCGCGAAATGTTATGCCACATAGGCGAAAAAGGCCTCATCTATCATAAACACGCTTAACCAAGCCAAATCCGCCTATCAGTGATTTTTTCAAAACAATTACGCAAGATGTGGTGTTTTCTGCAGAGAAACTGTATCCTAGTGTTTTTCGCAAACCTAACCCTTAAAGTGGTGGTTTTATGCAATTTACTCTATACTACTCAAAGAAGAGGTTAAATGAAAGCGCTGTTGAAAAAAGACGTACATACTGTCAGAACAAATTATACTTCCCCCTATCCTTTCTTTTCTACCAAGCTTTTAACTTTTTTGATTAAAACTGGAAAGTGGTTCTAGTTGGAAGCTAAAAAAAGTGGCTCTTGTTGGAAGCTAAAAAAGTGGCTCTTGTTGGAGATTTTGAAAATGGTTCTTTCGATGTTTTTTTTGACTAAATTTGCCATTGTTGCTCTAAACCTTAAAGAAAATGATGCCGGGCCAAATTAGCCTTAGCAATCGATCTTTTTTGATTCATAATTGAGAGTTTATATTCTATGCTATAACTATTATGATTCTGGAATATGCGATTGATGTCTGCTACGCAACTTTATTCTTGTAGACACGTGTTGGGCCTCCAAGCGCAGAGTTTTGTAGGACAGTAGCAATTTTCCTCAAGTGGATGACCTAAGATTTATCAATCCGTGAGAGATGTAGGATGAAGATGGTCTCTCTCAAATGACCCTGCAACCAAATGCAAGAAATCTCTTGTGTCCCCAACACACCCAATATAATGGAAAATTGTATAGGTGCACTAGTTCGGCGAAGAGATGATGATAAAAGTGTAATATTGATGGTAGAAATATATTTTTATAATCTAAATAAATAAAAACAGCAAGGTAGCAAATAGTAAACGGGCACAAAAACGGTATTGCAATGCTTAAAAATGAGGCCTAGGATCTGTACTTTCACTAGTGCAACCTCTCAACAGTGCTAACATAGTTGGATCATATGATTATCCCTCAAAGTGCAATAAAGAATCACTCCCGAGTTTTATTAGCGAAGAACAAAAGATAGAAATTGTTTGTAGCGTACGAAACCACCTCAAAGTTATTTTTTCCATTCGATCTATTCAAGAGTTCGTACTAAAATAACAAAAAAATATTATTTCCGTTCGATCTATCCTAGAGTTCGTACTAAAATAACGCCAAAGCAAATTCATATTCATAATACTCAATCCAACACAAAGAACTACAAGGAGACCCCAAAGTTTCTATCGGAGAAAAGATAATAAAAACATGCATCAACCCCTATGCATATATTCACCGCGGGAATCCCCGAGTTGAATGCCAAAACACATATCAAGTGAATCAATATGATACCCCATTGTCAACTCAAGTATTCATACCGCAAGACATACATCATGTGTTCTCATATCTGAATATTCAATCCGACAAGACAAAACTTGAAAGGGTAAAGATTCAATTCATCCCAACAAGAGTATAGAGGGGAGAAACATCATATGATCCGACTATATTAACAAAGCCCATGATAGAGATCACGAGAGAGAGAGAGAGATTAAACACATAGCTACTGGTACAAACCCTCAGTCCCGAGGGTGGACTACTCCCTCCTCATTGTGGTAGCCACCGGGATGATGAAGATGGCCACTGGAGATGATTCCCCCCTCCGGCAGGGTGCCAGAACGGGTTTAGATTGGTTTTCGGTGGCTACGGAGCCTTGCGGCGGCGAACTTCTGATCTAGGTTAACCTCGAGGAGTTTCAAAATATTTGGGAATTTATAGTGCAAAGAAGGGGTACGGGAGGCCACTGAGGTGGGCACAACCCACCTGGGCGCGCCAGGGGGCCCTGGCGCGCCCTAGTGGGTTGTGCCCCCCTCGGGGACCCCCCAGGTGCTGCTCTGGCCCATCGGGAGTCTTCTGGTCCATAAAAAATTCATAAAAAAATTTGCGGTGTTTGGACTCCGTTTGATATTGATTTTCCGCGATGTAAAAAACAAGCAAAAAAACAACAACTGGCACTGGGCACTGGGTCAATAGGTTAATCCCAAAAAATGATATAAAGTTGATATAAAATGATTGTAAAACATCCAAAAATGATAAAATAATAGCATGAATACTTCATAAATTATAGATACGTTGGAGACGTATCAACGATTCAGTGAAAAATTCATATGCACGTGTGGAATGATAAACGGTAAAATAAGATTCTTAGTCTCGCCTCTAAGACTAGCTCAAGTTTTGTTGGTGGTCATGTTTTTGGATCTTAGGATATCGTTAAGTGTAATGATAGTCATTGAGAGCATGACGTTAGAAGAGCGATCATATTGAATCAACCCAAACTTGTTTGATATACTCTGCGATAATATCATCAGTAGTCAATTGTTATAACATGGAGTGTTAACGTGTGTTTAGTTCCTTAGACCATCAGAGGATCGTAGTCACTTCTTATTGTATGATGAACTTTGGGGGTTGCTCAAATGTCATCAGGTTCATTAGAAAGTTTGGCAAGTGACTAGATAACTCGAGGGTGGGATTTGCTCCTCTGACGATGGAGAGATATCCTTAGGGCCCTCTCGTTGTGACGTCATTCATCATCGTCTGGCCAGACACAGGTGACCATGTCACGGGGATGCTGGAATGATAACCAACAAGTATAGGGGATCAGTTGTAGCCTCTTTCGATAAGTAAGAGTATCGAACCCAATGAGGAGCTAAAGGTAGAACAAATATTCCCTCAAGTTCTATCGACCACCGATACAACTCTACACACGCTTTACGTTCGCTTTACCTAGAACAAGTATATGAAACTAGAAGTACTTTGTAGGTGTTGTAGGCTAGGTTTGCAAGATAATAAAGAACATGTAAATATAGACTAGGGGTTGTTTAAATAAAGACACAACTAAGTTAGTTTTAGTAGAGATCTTTTTGTCACAAGAAAGCTATTTGTCCCTAGGTAATCGATAACTAGACCGGTAATCATTATTGCAATTTTATATGAGGGAGAGGCATACGCTAACATACTTTCTCTTCTTGGATCATATGCACTTATGATTGGAACTCTAGCAAGCATACGCAACTACTAAAGATCATTAAGGTAAAACCCAACCATAGCATTAAAGTATATCAAGTCCTCTTTATTCCCATACGCCATGACCCACTTATCCGTGTTTGTGATTCTATCACTCACAAAACACAGACAATAAGCAAACCATGAACATATTGCAAACCCTACAACGGGGATCCCTCACGCTTGCGCGACACAGAGAGAACCATAGGACAACACCAATAATAAAACATGCAACTCAAACCAATCACAATCATCAATGAACCCATAGGACAAAACGGATCTACTCAAACATCATAGGATAGCCATACATCATTGGGAAATAATATATAGCATTGAGAACCATGTTTAAGTAGAGATTATAGCGGGGAGAAGAGGTGTTACACCGATGCATAGAGAGGGAGAGAGTTGGTGATGATGGTGGTGAAGTTGTTGGTGTAGATCGCGGTCATGATGATGGCCTCGGCGGTGTTCTGGCGCCATCGGGAGAGAGGGGGAGAGATCCCCCTTCTCCTTCTTCTTTCTTGACCTTCCCCCTAGATGGAAGAAGGGTTCCCCTTTGGTCCTTGGCTTCCATGGCGGCGGAGGGGCGGGAGCCCCTCCGAGATTGGATCTCTCTCTCTCTCTCTCTCTCTCTCTCTCTCTCTCTCTCTCTCTCTCTCTCTCTCTCTCTCTCTTTCCTTCTATTTCTACGCTCCTAGATTCTGACCTTTCACTATTTTTAAATTCCCGGAGATCCGTCACTCCGATTGGGCTGAAATTTTAACATGATTTTTATCCGGATATTAACTTTCTTGTGCCACAAGAAGGGCACCAACCGCCTTACGGAGTGACTAATGACCCACAAGTATAGGGGATCAATTGTAGCTCTTTTCGATAAGTAAGAGTGTCGAACCCAATGAGGAGCAGAAGGAAATGACAAGTAGTTTCCAGTAAGGTAATGTCTGCAAGTGCTGAAATTGTAAGTAGCAGAGTAGTTTGGTAGCAAGATAATTTGTAACGAGCAAGTAACGATAATAGTAACAAAAGTGCAGCAAGGTAGCCCAATCCTTTTGGGGCTAAGGACAGGCCAAAACGGTCTCTTATGATAAGCAAAGCGTTCTTGAGGGTACACGGGAATTTCATCTAATCACTTTCATCATGTTGGTTTAATTCGTGTTCGCTACTTTGATAATTTGATATGTGGGTGGGCCGGTGCTTAGGTGCTGTTCTTACTTGAACAAACTTCCTACTTATGATTAACCCTCCCGCAAGCATCCGCAACTATGAGAAAAGTATTAAGAATAAATTCTAACCATAGCATTAAACTTTTCGGTCCCTTACGAAATAGCGCATGGTTTAAGCTTCTGTCACTCTCGCAACCCATAATCTAATTGCTACTCCACAATGCATTCCCTTAGGCCCAAATACGGTGAAGTGTCATGTAGTCGACGTTCACATGACACCACTAAGGGAATCACAACATACATACTATCAAAATATCGAACACATATCAAATTCACATGATTACTTGCAACATGATTTCTCCCGTGACCTCAAGAACAAAGGTAACTACTCACAAATAATAATCATGCTCAAGATCAGAGGGGTATTAAATAGCATATTGGATCTGAACATATAATCTTCCACCAAATAAACCATATAGTAATCAACACTACTAGTCACCCACAAGTACCAATCTATAGTTCCGGTAACAAGATTGAACACAAGAGATGAACCAGGGTTTGAGAGGAGATGGTGTTGTTGAATATGTTGATGGATATTGCCCTCCCCAAGATGGGAGAGTTGTTGGTGATGATGATGACGATGATTTCCCCCTCCGGGAGGGAAGTTCCCCCCGGCGGAATCGCTCCGCCGGAGGGCAAAAGTGCTCCTGCCCAAGTTCCGCCTTGAGGTGGCAGCGTTTCATCCTAAGAGTCCTCCTCCTATTTTTTATAGGTCAAAAAGACTTATATACCAAAATATGGGCACCGGAGGTAGGCCGAGGAGGCCACAACCCCCCAGGGCGCGCTAGGGGGCCCTGGCGCGCCCAGGTGGGTTGTGCCCACCTGGTGCCCCCCTATGATAGTTATTTGCTCCAATAATTCTTATATATTCCATAAAAAATCCCCGTGAAGTTTCAAATTGTTTGGAGTTGTGTAGAATAGGTAGCCTGACGTAGCTTTTTCAGGTCCAGATTTCCAGCTGCCGGAATTCTCCCTCTTGGTGTGTACCTTGCAAATTATGAGAGAAAAGGCATGAGAATTACTCCAAGAAGCATTATTATGGATAAAAACATTATAAATATCAGTAAGAAAACATGATGCAAAATTGACGTATCAGTGGCCACAAGGACAAGGGGCGCGCCCTACCCCCTGGGGCACACCCTCCGTCCTTGTGGGCTCCTCAGGCATTGTCTCACGTTGATTATTTTTCCCAAAAATCACATATATTCCAAAAATAATCTGTGTAAGTTTTTATCCCGTTTGGACTCCGTCTGATATGGATTTTCTGCGAAACAAAAAACATGCAACAAACAAGAACTGGCACTAGGCATTGGATCAATATGTTAGTCCCTAAAAATAGTATAAAAAGTTGCCAAAAGTATATGAAAGTTGTAGAATATTGGAACGGAACAATCAAAAATTATATATACGACAGAGACATATCAGCATCCCCAAGCTTAATTCCTTCTCGTCCTCGAGTAGGTAAATGATAAAGAAAGATAATTTTTGATGTGGAATGCTACCTAGCATAATCTTCATCATATAATCTAATCATGGCATGAATATTAAGACATGAGTGATTCAAAGCAATAGTCCATCACTTGACATTAAGACAACAATACTTCAAGCATACTAATAAAGCAATCATGTCTTCTCAAAATAACATGGCCAAAGAAAGTTATCCCTACAAAATCATATACTCTGGCTATGCTCCATCTTCAGCACACAAAATATTCAAATCATGCACAACCCCTATGACAAGCCAAGCAATTGTTTCATACTTTTGATGTTCTCAAACCTTTTCAACTTTCACGCAATACATGAGCATGAGCCATGGACATAACACTATAGGTGGAATAGAAGGTGGTTGTGGAGAAGACAAAAAGAAGGAGATAATCTCACATCAACTAGGCGTATAAATGGGCTATGGAGATGCCCATCAATAGATATCAATGTGAGTGAGTAGGGATTGCCATGCAACGGATGCACTAGATCTATAAGTTTATGAAAGCTCAAAAAGAAACTAAGTGGATGTGCATCCAACTTGCTTGCTCATGAAGACCTAGGGCAATTTGAGGAAGCCCATCGTTGGAATATACAAGCCAAGTTCTATAATGAAAGATTCCCACTAGTATATGAAAGTGATAACTCAAGAGACTCTCTATAATGAAGATCATGGTGCTACTTTGAAGCACAAGTGTGGTAAAAGGATAGTAGCATTGCCCCTTCTCTCTTTTTCTCTCATTTTTTGCTTTTTGGCCTTCTTTTTTATTTGGCCTTTCCTTTTTTTAATTTCCTCACATGGGACAATGCTCTAATAATGAAGATCATCACACTTCTATTTACTTTACAACTCAATACTTAGAACAAAATATGACTCTATATGAATGCCTTCGGCGGTGTACCAGGATGTGCAATGAATCAAGAGCGACATGTATGAAATAATTATGAACGGTGGCTTTGCCACGAATACTATGTCAACTACATGATAATGCAAAGCAATATGACAATGATGGAATGTGTCATAATAAAACGGAACGGTGGAAAGTTGCATGGCAATATATCTCGGAATGGCTATGGAAATGCCATAATAGGTAGGTATGGTGGCTGTTTTGAGGAATGTATATGGTGGGTGTATGGTACCGGCGAAAGTTGCGCGGTACTAGAGAGGCTAGCAATGGTGGAAGGGTGAGAGTGCGTATAATCCATGGACTCAACATTAGTCATAAAGAACTCACATACTTATTGCAAAAATCTATTAGTCATTGAAGCAAAGTACTACTCGCATGCTCCTATGGGGATAGATGGTAGGAAAAGACCATCGCTCGTCCCCGACAGCCACTCATAAGGAAGACAATCAATAAATACCTCATGCTCCAACTTCGTTACATAACGGTTCACCATACGTGCATGCTACAGGAATCACAAACTTCAAAACAAGTATTTATACAATCCAAAATTACCCACTAGCATGACTCTAATATCACCATCTTTATATCACAAAACTATTGCAAGGAATCAAACATATCATATTCAGTGATCTACAAGTTTTATGTAGGACTTTATGACTAACCATGTGAATGACCAATTCCTGTCAACTATCTAAATAGATATAAGTGAAGCAAGAGAGTTTAATTCTTTCTACAAAAGTTATGCCCACACTCGAACAAATATAAGTGAAGCAGAAGAGCATTCTACAAATGGCGGTTTCTATGTGTAGAGAAACAGGCAATCCAAACTTCAAATGATATAAGTAAAGCACATGAAGCATTCTATAAAGCCATACTCAAAAGATATAAGTGAAGTGCAAAGAGCATTCTATAAATCAACCAAGGAATATCTCATACCAGCATGGTGCATTATTAAACGAAAAATAAAAAGCACACGATGCTCCAAGATTTACACATATTGTGACGTCCCCGGTTTGACCGTACACTAATCATGCACGCAAATGTGTACGATCAAGATCAGGGACTCACGGGAAGATATCACAACACAACTCTACAAATAAAATAAGTCATACAAGCATCATAATACAAGCCAGGGGCCTCGAGGGCTCGAATACAAGTGCTCGATCATAGACGAGTCAGCGGAAGCAACAATATCTGAGTACAGACATAAGTTAAACAAGTTGCCATAAGATGGCTAGCACAAACTGGGATACAGATCGAAAGAGGCGCAGGCCTCCTGCCTGGGATCCTCCTAACTACTCCTGGTCGTCGTCAGCGGGCTGCACGTAGTAGTAGGCACCTCCGGTGTAGTAGGGGTCGTCGTCGACGGTGGCGTCTGGCTCCTGGACTCCAGCATCTGGTTGCGACAACCAGAAGGAAGGGAAAGGGGGAAAAGGGGGAAGAAAGCAACCGTGAGTACTCATCCAAAGTACTCACAAGCAAGGAACTACACTACATATGCATGGGTATATGTGTAAGGAGGCCATATCAGTGGGCTGAACTGCAGAATGCCAGAATAAGAGGGGGATAGCTAATCCTGTCGAAGACTACGCTTCTGGTCACCTTCGTCTTGCAACAGGCATAAGAGGGTAGGTCGAAGTCCTCCAAGTAGCATCTCCAAGTAACATCTCCAAGTAGCATCGCATAGCATAATCCTACCCGGCGATCCCCTCCTCGTATCCCTGAGAGAGAGCGACCACCGGTTGTATCTGGCACTTGGAAGGGTGTGATTTATTAAGTATCCGGTTCTAGTTGTCATAAGGTCAAGGTACAACTCCAAGTCGTCCTGTTACCGAAGATCACGGCTATTCGAATAGATTAACTTCCCTGCAGGGGTGCACCACATAACCCAACACGCTCGATCCCATTTGGCCGGACACACTTTCCTGGGTCATGCCCGGCCTCGGAAGATCAACACGTCGCAGCCCCACCTAGGCTCAACAGAGAGGCCAGCACGCCGGTCTAAACCTAAGCGCACAGGGGTCTGGGCCCATCGCCCATAGCACACCTGCACGTTGCGTACGCGGCCGAAAGCAGACCTAGCCTAGTGGCGTTCCAGTCCAATTCGGCGCGCGCCGCTCCGTCGCTGACGTCTGAAGTGCTTCGGCTGATACCACGACGTCGGGATACCCATAACTACTCCCACGTAGATGGTTAGTGCGTATAGGCTCGTAGCCAGACTCAGATCAAATACCAAGATCTCGTTAAGCGTGTTAAGTGTCCGCGAACGCCGAACAGGGCCAGGCCCACCTCTCTCCTAGGCGGTCTCAACCTGCCCTGTCGCTCCGCCACAAAGATCCACACAGAGGGCCGTCGGGACAAAGGTCCTTTCAGCCCCCAATCCGTGAATCACTCGCGGGTACTCTTCGAGCTGACCCGACTTTAGTCACCATCTGTATAGTATGTATGTATGTATAGTATATACCCGTGATCACCTCCCGAGTGATCACGGCCCAATAGTATAGCAAGGCAGACTGACAAGAATGTAGGGCCAATGATGATAAACTAGCATCCTATACTAAGCATTTAGGATTGCAGGTAAGGTATCAACAGATGTAGCGACAATGTCAGGCTATGCATCAGAATAGGATTAACGAAAGCGGTAACATGCTACACTACTCTAATGCAAGCAGTATAGAGTAGAATAGGCGATATCTGGTGATCAAGGGGGGGGGGGCTTGCCTGGTTGCTCTGGCAAGAGAGAGGGGTCGTCAACACCGTAGTCGAACTGGCCAGCAGCAGCGTCGGTCTCGTAGTCTACCGGAGAGAAGAGGGGGAAGAAACAATGAATACAAGTAAATAGATGCATATCGATGCATGACATGTCAAGAAGTGATGCTAGGCGTGCCCTAACGTGGTATGAGGGGGTACTGGTTAGGGGGGAAAAACATCCGGGGAAGTTTTCCCGGTTCCGGACGTCTGTCAGACAGATGAACCGGAGAGGAAAGTTTGCAGGTTCGATAGGTTAGAGGCGTGTGGTGGACGAACGGACTGCGTATCCGGATTCGTCACGTCGTTCTGAGCAACTTTCATGTTGAAAATATTTTAATCCGGATTACGGATTAAAAGATATGATTTTTAAAAGATTTTATTAATTTCAGGAATTTAATTAATTATTTAATTAATTTCGAAAATGCTTTTATGACATCAGCATGATGTCATGCTGACATCATCAGTCAACAGGATTGACCGAGTCAACCCTGACAGGTGGGTCCCACATGTCATTCTCTAATATCTAATTAACCTAATCAGAGTTAATTAACATTAGTTAATTAGGTTAATTAGTGATTAGGGTTAATTAATCAGAATTAATTAGACTAATTAATTACTTACTTAATTAATTAATTAATTAATTAGTTAATTAGTTTTAATTCATTTTCATTTTATTTTTATTCCCTGCTTTAATTAAAAAAAAACGTTCTGTTGTGTGGGGGGTGGGGCCCCCATGTCATTGGCCCCGAGGGGCAAACGGGCAAGCGGGCGCGCGGGGCGATGCCCGTTCTGGCGCACCCCAGGAGGACACGGCGCCCGCGCCCGAGGCCAACGGGGGCCGGGGCGGCCGAGGCCCAAGACGGCGGCCGGAGGCCGCAGCCACGGCGCGACCGGCCGGGCGGCCAGCGGCGCCGGCGAGGCGATTCGGGGCGACGGGGCGGGGCCGGCAGTGGCGTAAACGGGGGGGGGGGGGGATGGCCGAGCGGCGTGCGGGGGTTCGGTCGGGGGTTTTGGGGCGGCCGCCGGGGTACGAGGGCGCCGGCGGGGCGAGGGGCGCCGGCGGGCACGACGCCGGGCGCGCGGGCGGCCGGAGTGGTCGCGGTGCCCGAACGGGAGCGGGCCAAGGGGGTTTCGGCGGCCGTGGGGGGGGGGAGGGCGCCGGCGACGGTGGCGTCCGAGGCGGCCGGAGGCGTCGTCGACGGGGGGGGGGGAAGAGAGGGGAACCGGGGGGGGGGAAGGAGGCGAGCTCACAGCGCCCGCGGGGTCTAGGGAGGCGGCTCGGTGGAGGTCGGTGACGACCGGCGAGGAGGCGGTTGGGGAGGCGTGCGCCGGCGTCGGGGAGGGCGGGGGCCGTCGGGGTCGTCTCGGTCGGGGGTCTCCGCCCCCGATCCAGATCGGGCGAGGGCAGGGGAGAGGGGTGGGGGCGCGTGGGGGGAAGGAGTGGGGCGGCTAGGGTTCGGCCGCGGGGGGTGGGGGGGTATGTGGCCGGGGCGGCTGGGCCGATGGGCCGGCCCAAGGGGGGGGGGAAGTTGGGCCAGGCCAGGGGCCAGGTGGGGTGGGGGAACTGGCTGGGCCAGGGGGTTTTCCCCTCCCTCTCCCTTTTTTTTTCTTCTTTCTTTTCTTTTATTAATTTTCTTTTCTGTTTTTAGATTATTTAAAATGCCAAAGCATTTTACAAAAATTAGTGCACCCCACCATAATTATGTTAGCTATTTTAGACAACCCCCGAAAATTTTATTTTAAATTTTTAAAACTTTTTTTTTTGTTTTCATCAATTTGAATTTTGAATTTGAACGGTTTCGAACTAACGCGAGATTAGCAACAGTAATTGTGCTGACGTGGCATCATTAACAGTGGTTTACTGTAGCTTAAGTATCCGGGCGTCACAATTCTCCTCCACTACAAGAAATCTCGTCCCGAGATTCAAGCGGTGG
Organism: Triticum aestivum; assembly: GCF_018294505.1. Classification (NCBI taxonomy): domain Eukaryota; kingdom Viridiplantae; phylum Streptophyta; class Magnoliopsida; order Poales; family Poaceae; genus Triticum; species Triticum aestivum. The sequence goes on along the minus strand of NC_057797.1, from coordinate 150,708,718 downwards.
AGTAATGGGGGAAAGGTGCTGGTAGCGAAAAACCTAACGAGTCTTCTCGGTCTTGGCTGCCCTTTCGAAGAGGTTGATCCCTTTCATTGATGTCTTCATTTCTCTGTTTCAGGTCCTCATGGTGAAGTCGGCCTTTTTTTTTTTTTTTTGGGAATTCCATCGCATTTACGAATAAGTAACGGGGCAGGTCGGCAACGACAGAATGTTATAAGTGTTATAATCTGGGATTAACCCATGAATGAGCATATGAGTACCTCTCGAGTTTGAACATTTAAAAGACATCGAGAGTAAGGTTGGGAGGTACAATAAGAAGTTTCAAGTAGCCAGGCAATCGTTCAATGCCTAGTCAGAAGGTGAAAGTGGTTTCAAAGCAACGGGATAATTATTGTGTCCGATGCCAGAATTGATGATCTCATCGGAAAGGTGGCTCATGAATTACTTACGAGTCCACGCGGGAGGAATATCTTTGGAACTGGGGTGTGCAGGAGAGTCAGGTTTCGATCCTGTGGAACTGTGGGTTATGGGCCCACCATGTGGGTTAAAAGTAGGAAAGGCAGTGACGTCTTGCACAATCATGTAAGCAAGGCATGTTAGAGGATAGCCTGACAGTTATGTCGGCAATAATGTCGGTACCAAGGGCGAGGGACAAAGAGAACCATCTTCCTGCTCGTTGAACGAGGCGGACCAATAGGCAAAGTTCTCGTCCATCGGTGGTTACCGGAATGTCCTCACCAAAATAACAGGGTCTTTCTGACAGAATTGTACACCGAGGTGTTTACAAAAGTAGGAGAATATTACTGCTTAGATCTCATAGATCACAAGAAAGGTTAAACCAAACAATGGAAAGGAAGATATGATTATCGGATTTAACCAAATCAATGGAAAGGAAAAATGTGTTTAAACACATTTTCCAGGGGTATATCCTTCCCAAGGACAAGCAGATGATATCCATGACAGGATAGTAGGTAGAAAACCATTTTAGGTAAGGGGAGAAAAATTTCATGACATTACCCATACAACGGTGTTTGGATAATTGATAAAGAGAATTTAGCATTGTGCTTCAAATGTTCTTGGTGATGAACGGAGTACCACAGACATGCTTCAGGTAGCAATGATATGGTGTTTCAATCAAGGGCCCGACTTCGGATACACCAATGACCCATCAGGAGTAACTTATAAAATAAGTCCTACCACTTCCTCTAGGAGGAATGGTTATCCTTGCAAAAGAAATCATAATGATAGGTCCTCCAGCCAGGGGGGGGGTGCTAGGCATGACATCCTGTTACCAGGTCATCAAAGGGCCAACAACATAACTCTTGGAAAGTTGTCCCAACCATCCTATCTGACCGAGATTCAGATCCGATTGGTGTAATGATACCTCAGACTCAGGATGTCCGAGAATAAAAGGTGCAACACAAATAGACGAAATGACATTTCAGGATTCTCAGGAAATGAACTATGGGAGTGGGTTCCTGAAACAATAGTTCATCATTAAACCAAGGAGAGGAGGAGGTGGCTGATGGGCTCAGCGATAATCCATCGAGATTTCCAAAAGATGGATTTCCACCATTAAGTGAACAAGGAGATAACATTTGTCAGATCAACTGATATAAGGAAGTATGCTCGAGGAAAACATACACAATTAAACATTGGTTGAAGGGTGCGCCCGAAGTACGGGTTGGGTTGCACGACCAATGTTAAAATGGTGATTCAATTAGCGAAGGACTTAGAATGAACTATCGCCCATTCACTTCAAAGCAATAGGGTTGCTAGGAGTTTTGAATTCACACGTCATAGCTCCATTGTCGGTATTCCGGTTGAAAACAATACGGGGACCAAGGAATGAACGAAGATGGCAAGAAGTATTATGATATCAAGAATTATTAAGAGGTGGTGAAATTCTCACCACATTCTTGACAAAAAGAGATGGTAATACTTCCGAGGTAAGGAAGATCAATTGCTGGACAGCAAGGAACTCAAGGTATAACACCAAACATGAACAAGCTTGTGTTGGTGGGAAGGCAATAAAGTGGTCGATGATAATACAATTCATCGAGGCAAGGATGGTATTTCTCATCATGAATCCAATTGATATCCTGGATGAGCTCAGAATGATGATGATGATCACGACACATTTGTCGAGAGATTTCACGAAGATGTAATCGATCGACGATGACATCAAGTCAAACAATGATGAAGTGAAAGGTTATTGGAACCAAGGGTACGACACCACTCGAAACCAAGCTTGTTGTTCAAGGCGAAATGATATGACGATGAGGATCGACGTAAGGTTAGTTCATCGTCGAAAATTGGTGCTCCGAGAATAAGGACCAGGTAGCACAGTTAGAATCGTCACGACAATGATATAGCCAAACAGGCTAGGAATGGCGTGATCGGGTACAAACTCGTACTTATAGAAGCTTACTGAAGAGTTGTTGAACCGTAGAGCGGACTCGGTTCAGTTATCGGGGTCTTTGAGTGTCCAATAACTCAGAGCCCGCGAAAAATTGGAATCAGTGGGAAGGTAGCACTTGATGAAGAACTCATAAAGTTATGCAGTTCCATGATAATCTCGAGATACAGGGGGGGTAATACCCGACACAAGATCAAAGTAAAGGTTGGACTGGTGTATTGATCCATAGAAGACAATTATTTTGACTTGTCCGAGAAAGGAGAACAAAGAAGAACAATCATGGTCGGAACCACGGTTGCAAAAGGCCAGATCCTAGATATAAGATGAACTTATACCAAAGGAATAATTTATTTAAGAGAAGCTTTAATGATAAGATCTACATCGTGTCCATGGGCATGAACACAAGTTCAAGGTCGACTCCCACTTCTCCAATGCATAACATTTCATTCACTTCTGACGTTCGATGAAGTTGCAGTGTTGAAATTTTATCTGGTGAAGCACCAGAAGAGTATGACTCGTGAAAACTTTCGGGTTCACACGGTTTAGAGAAGGCATATGTTCAATCCATACGGGCTTCTTAGAAACATATACCAAAATCTTTAGAAGTAATTAACTCAAGCTCGAAGGCAGAGCATGGTTGAGAAAGTAGACGATACAATTTACCAAAAGCATTATGTATCCGAGAAAAAGGCTCACAAGTTTATTGAATATGAAGGGCATTGTCAGATAAAATCCAACAAAGGATCTGGTGGTCCACAAGGGATCTGACGTGAGCATCGGTACTCAACTAGAGGAAGCAGATTATAGAAACAACTGACTAACTCAATTGTCAAATGCAAAGGAATTATGATTTCCAAATCAAGGGATCAGAAGCAATGCTCTGATTAGGGGTGGATAAGTTGAATAGTCGTAGGGTACAATCAAAGACAATTGGATTGGTCGAGAACCAATTCCAGTTAAAGGAATGGAAGCTCAGCCGGAAAGGTAATTTATAAGGATCAATGATGATTGCGTGTATTCGCAACATATTGAGTCAACATACTCAAGATGATAATGACAAGAAATGTCAATAAGATTTCTATACTTATGGGATTAATCAGAATGAAAGCAAACAAGAAATTCCAGAGCAATAGGTTGCTGAGGATTTTCGGAATATCGGGTGGTATTTCGAAGACTTTTGTGTAACTCATGAACAACTGGGGGATGGGCGGATACTCGATAAATGCGAGAATTAACCGTAGGGGTATTCAAGTGACAAGAACAGCAAGGCAGTAAGCTCAAGGGATTATCGAAACCACGACGAGTTTTTCAGGGTATCTTGTAATAACAAGACCACTGGGGATGAATGTAAGAATAACAAATGCAAGTAGTTATCCATAAGGGTTTGCGGTGGAAGGTGAATTGCAAACGCGATGAACACAAGTTCTCGGGTTAACAGCGGAGAGTATCTTCAGGGTCTTCTGGTGCAGCAGACGATCAGCAGTAATAAGGGGCTCCCCGGGTGAAAATGATAACGAGATCCTAATGTTAGATTTAGTAAAAATTCATTCAACCCGAATAAAAGAGATGTCAGAGTCCCAGAGTATAGGTCGAGGAATAAAAGATCCTAATACCACCCAATGGTGACATGTGCCCGTAAGACACACAGCCATGTTAGTAAAAGTTTTGTAAAGTCTAGACTCAACTTCGGCCAAGGAGTTGGAAAGGGGATTCCTACAGGCAGTCGGCTCTGATACCAACTTGTGACGTCCCCGGTTTGACCGTACACTAATCATGCACGCAAATGTGTACGATCAAGATCAGGGACTCACGGGAAGATATCACAACACAACTCTACAAATAAAATAAGTCATACAAGCATCATAATACAAGCCAGGGGCCTCGAGGGCTCGAATACAAGTGCTCGATCATAGGCGAGTCAGCGGAAGCAACAATATCTGAGTACAGACATAAGTTAAACAAGTTGCCATAAGATGGCTAGCACAAACTGGGATACAGATCGAAAGAGGCACAGGCCTCCTGCCTGGGATCCTCCTAACTACTCCTGGTCGTCGTCAGCGGGCTGCACGTAGTAGTAGGCACCTCCGGTGTAGTAGGGGTCGTCGTCGACGGTGGCGTCTGGCTCCTGGACTCCAGCATCTGGTTGCGACAACCAGAAGGAAGGGAAAGGGGGAAAAGGGGGAAGAAAGCAACCGTGAGTACTCATCCAAAGTACTCACAAGCAAGGAACTACACTACATATGCATGGGTATATGTGTAAGGAGGCCATATCAGTGGGCTGAACTGCAGAATGCCAGAATAAGAGGGGGATAGCTAATCCTGTCGAAGACTACGCTTCTGGTCACCTTCGTCTTGCAACAGGCATAAGAGGGTAGGTCGAAGTCCTCCAAGTAGCATCTCCAAGTAACATCTCCAAGTAGCATCGCATAGCATAATCCTACCCGGCGATCCCCTCCTCGTATCCCTGAGAGAGAGCGACCACCGGTTGTATCTGGCACTTGGAAGGGTGTGATTTATTAAGTATCCGGTTCTAGTTGTCATAAGGTCAAGGTACAACTCCAAGTCGTCCTGTTACCGAAGATCACGGCTATTCGAATAGATTAACTTCCCTGCAGGGGTGCACCACATAACCCAACACGCTCGATCCCATTTGGCCGGACACACTTTCCTGGGTCATGCCCGGCCTCGGAAGATCAACACGTCGCAGCCCCACCTAGGCTCAACAGAGAGGCCAGCACGCCGGTCTAAACCTAAGCGCACAGGGGTCTGGGCCCATCGCCCATAGCACACCTGCACGTTGCGTACGCGGCCGAAAGCAGACCTAGCCTAGTGGCGTTCCAGTCCAATTCGGCGCGCGCCGCTCCGTCGCTGACGTCTGAAGTGCTTCGGCTGATACCACGACGTCGGGATACCCATAACTACTCCCACGTAGATGGTTAGTGCGTATAGGCTCGTAGCCAGACTCAGATCAAATACCAAGATCTCGTTAAGCGTGTTAAGTGTCCGCGAACGCCGAACAGGGCCAGGCCCACCTCTCTCCTAGGCGGTCTCAACCTGCCCTGTCGCTCCGCCACAAAGATCCACACAGAGGGCCGTCGGGACAAAGGTCCTTTCAGCCCCCAATCCGTGAATCACTCGCGGGTACTCTTCGAGCTGACCCGACTTTAGTCACCATCTGTATAGTATGTATGTATGTAGTATATACCCGTGATCACCTCCCGAGTGATCACGGCCCAATAGTATAGCAAGGCAGACTGACAAGAATGTAGGGCCAATGATGATAAACTAGCATCCTATACTAAGCATTTAGGATTGCAGGTAAGGTATCAACAGATGTAGCGACAATGTCAGGCTATGCATCAGAATAGGATTAACGAAAGCGGTAACATGCTACACTACTCTAATGCAAGCAGTATAGAGTAGAATAGGCGATATCTGGTGATCAAGGGGGGGGCTTGCCTGGTTGCTCTGGCAAGAGAGAGGGGTCGTCAACACCGTAGTCGAACTGGCCAGCAGCAGCGTCGGTCTCGTAGTCTACCGGAGAGAAGAGGGGGAAGAAACAATGAATACAAGTAAATAGATGCATATCGATGCATGACATGTCAAGAAGTGATGCTAGGCGTGCCCTAACGTGGTATGAGGGGGTACTGGTTAGGGGGGAAAAACATCCGGGGAAGTTTTCCCGGTTCCGGACGTCTGTCAGACAGATGAACCGGAGAGGAAAGTTTGCAGGTTCGATAGGTTAGAGGCGTGTGGTGGACGAACGGACTGCGTATCCGGATTCGTCACGTCATTCTGAGCAACTTTCATGTTGAAAATATTTTAATCCGGATTACGGATTAAAAGATATGATTTTTAAAAGATTTTATTAATTTCAGGAATTTAATTAATTATTTAATTAATTTCGAAAATGCTTTTATGACATCAGCATGATGTCATGCTGACATCATCAGTCAACAGGGTTGACCGAGTCAACCCTGACAGGTGGGTCCCGCATGTCATTCTCTAATATCTAATTAACCTAATCAGAGTTAATTAACATTAGTTAATTAGGTTAATTAGTGATTAGGGTTAATTAATCAGAATTAATTAGACTAATTAATTACTTAATTAATTAATTAATTAATTAATTAGTTAATTAGTTTTAATTCATTTTCATTTTATTTTTATTCCCTGCTTTAATTAAAAAAAAACGTTCTGTTGTGTGGGGGGTGGGGCCCCCATGTCATTGGCCCCGAGGGGCAAACGGGCAAGCGGGCGCGCGGGGCGATGCCCGTTCTGGCGCACCCCAGGAGGACACGGCGCCCGCGCCCGCGCCCGAGGCCAACGGGGGCCGGGGCGGCCGAGGCCCAAGACGGCGGCCGGAGGCCGCAGCCACGGCGCGACCGGCCGGGCGGCCAGCGGCGCCGGCGAGGCGATTCGGGGCGACGGGGCGGGGCCGGCAGTGGCGTAAACCGGGGGGGGGGATGGCCGAGCGGCGTGCGGGGGTTCGGTCGGGGGTTTCGGGGCGGCCGCCGGGGTACGAGGGCGCCGGCGGGGCGAGGGGCGCCGGCGGGCACGACGCCGGGCGCGCGGGCGGCCGGAGTGGTCGCGGTGCCCGAACGGGAGCGGGCCAAGGGGGTTTCGGCGGCCGTGGGGGGGGGGGAAGGGCGCCGGCGACGGTGGCGTCCGAGGCGGCCGGAGGCGTCGTCGACGGGGGGGGGGGGGGGGGAGAGAGGGGAACCGGGGGGGAAGGAGGCGAGCTCACAGCGCCCGCGGGGTCTAGGGAGGCGGCTCGGTGGAGGTCGGTGACGACCGGCGAGGAGGCGGTTGGGGAGGCGTGCGCCGACGTTGGGGAGGGCGGGGGCCGTCGGGGTCGTCTCGGTCGGGGGTCTCCGCCCCCGATCCAGATCGGGCGAGGGCAGGGGAGAGGGGTGGGGGCGCGTGGGGGGAAGGATTGGGGCGGCTAGGGTTCGGCCGCGGGGGGGTGGGGGGGTATGTGGCCGGGGCGGCTGGGCCGATGGGCCGGCCCAAGGGGGGGGGAAGTTGGGCCAGGCCAGGGGCCAGGTGGGGTGGGGGAACTGGCTGGGCCAGGGGGTTTTCCCCTCCCTCTCCCTTTTTTTTCTTCTTTCTTTTCTTTTATTAATTTTCTTTTCTGTTTTTAGATTATTTAAAATGCCAAAGCATTTTACAAAAATTAGTGCACCCCACCATAATTATGTTAGCTATTTTAGACAACCCCCGAAAATTTTATTTTAAATTTTTAAAACTTTTTTTTTGTTTTCATCAATTTGAATTTTGAATTTGAACGGTTTCGAACTAACGCGAGATTAGCAACAGTAATTGTGCTGACGTGGCATCATTAACAGTGGTTTACTGTAGCTTAAGTATCCGGGCGTCACACATATCATGTGACGAATAAAAATATAGCTCAAGTAAAATTACCGATGATCGTTAGAAGAAAGAAGGGATGCCTTCCAGGGCATCCCAAAGCTTAGTTGCTTGGGAGTCCTTGAATATTACCTTGGGGTGCCTCGGGAATCCCCAAGCTTGAGCTCTTGCCACTCCTTATTCCTTCATTCATCGTGATCTTACCCAAAACTTGAAAACTTCAATCACACAAAACTTAACCAAACTCTCGTGAGATCCGTTAGTATAATAAAACAGATCACCACTTCAAGTATTGTTGCAAACTCATTCATATTTTATTTTTGCATTGTAGCTACTGTATTATAACTTCTCTATGGCTTATATCATTGATAAAATCGATAGTTTCATCAAAACTAGCAACACAATGCATCAAAAATAGAATATGTCTTAACCAGGACAGTCTGTAGTAATATGAACATCAACCATACTTATGTAACTCCAAAAATTCTGAAACAATTAGGACAAAATAAAAAAATTATAGAAGTATTGTGCGAAAACTTTCAGAAGCGTTTGACTTTCCAGTAAAAAGTGTAAAATCACGCACTACAACCAAAGTTTCTGTTTGTGCACCGCACATGCCAAACAAGCAATCTAATCATCCTAAAGGCAAATCCTGGCACATTATTTTTATAATACAATGGATTTATACAAGGAGATAATTATTTTTGTTTAAAATTTTATGTAATCAAGGTTCGCAAAGTTTCCATGGGCATGAACAAAGTTCAAGTCTAGATCCCATTTGAACAATGCTCGTCTTTCTCACTTTCACTTTTCTTTTTGACAAAGTTTTAGGTTCCCCTCTTCATTTTTTGTTTTTAAACTATTTAAAAGCACTCAATAGAAATAAATGACTGTCTAAAACTTCCAGATTGTCTCCCTGGCAACGCTTCTTTGAAGCCATTAAGCTAGGCATAAAGTGCTCAAGTAATGGATCCACCGGGATCCCAAGGTATATCAAAGCCAATTTAAATTAGCAATCATTTGGCATTTAGTAATGAGGACAAAGAAACATATTGAAGGAAATATGCCCCAGAGGCAATGATAGAGTTGCTATTTATATTTCCTTATATCATGATAAATGTTTATTATTCATGCTAGAATTGTATTAACCGGAAACTTAGTACATGTGTGAATGCATAGACAAACAAAGTGTCCCTAGTATGCCTCTACTTGACTAGCTCTTTAATCAAAGATGGTTAAGTTTCCTAACCATAGACATGTGTTGTCATTTGATGAATGGGATCACATCATTAGAGAATGATGTGATGGACAAGACCCATCCGTTAGCTTAGCACTATGATCGTTTAGTTTATTGCAATTGCTTTCTTCATGACTTATACATGTTCCTCGGACTATGAGATTATGCAACTCCCGAATACCGAAGGAACACCTTGTGTGCTATCAAACGTCACAACGTAACTGGGTGATTATAAAGATGCTCTACAGGTGTCTCCGATGGTGTTTGTTGAGTTGGCATAGATCGAGATTAGGATTTGTCACTCCATGTATCAGAGAGGTATCTCTGGGCCCTCTTGGTAATGCACATCACTATGAGCCTTGCAAGCAATGTGACTAATGAGTTAGTCACGGGATGATGCATTATGGAACGAGTAAAGAGACTTGCTGGTAACGAGATTGAACTAGGTATGATGATACCGACGATCGAATCTCGGGCAAGTAACATACCGATGACAAAGGGAACAACGTATGTTGTTATGCGGTTTGACCGATAAAGATCTTCGTAGAATATGTTGGAACCAATATGAGCATCCAGGTTTCGCTATTGGTTATTGACCAGAGATGTGTCTCGGTCATGTCTACATAGTTCTCAAACCCATAGAGTCCGCACGCTTAAAGTTCGATGATGATTTGTATTATGAGTTATGTGATTTGATGTACCAAAGTTTGTTCCGAGTCCTGGATGAGATCAAGGACATGACGAGGAGTCTCGAAATGGTCGAGAGGTAAAGATTCATATTTTGAAAGGTTGCATTTGGACATTGGAATGGTTCCGAGTGGTTCGGGCATTTTTCTGGAGTACCGGGAGGTTATCGGAACCCCCGGGAGAACTTATGGGCCTTATGGTCCATAAGAGGGAAGCACACCAGCCCACAAGGGGTTGGTGTGCCCCCCTTGGGCAGGAGGCCAATTAGGACTAGGAGAAGGGGGTCGGCCTCCCCTTTCCTTCTCCTTCTCCCTCCCCCCTGTCCTACTCCGTGTGGGAGGTGGAATCCTACTAGGACTAGGGAGTTCTAGTAGGACTCCACACTTTGGAGCCCCCTAGGGCCGGCTGTTGGGTAACGTAGTAATTTCAAAAAAATTCCTACGCACACGCAAGATCATGGTGATGCATAGCAACGAGAGGGGAGAGTGTTGTCTACGTACCCTCGTAGACCGATAGCGGAAGCGTTATGACAACGCGGTTGATGTAGTCGTACGTCTTCACGGCCCGACCGATCAAGCACCGAAACTACGGAACCCCCGAGTTCTAGCACATGTTCAGCTCGATGATGATCCCCGGACTCCGATCCAGCAAAGTGTCGGGGAAGAGTTCCATCAGCACGACAGCGTGGTAACGATCTTGATGTTCTACCGTCGCAGGGCTTCGCCTAAGCACCGCTACAATATTATCGAGGATTATGGTGGAGGGGGGCACCGCACACGGTTAAGAGAACGATCACGAAGATCAACTTGTGTGTCTAGAGGTGCCCCCCTGCCCCCGTATATAAAGGATCAAGGGGGAGGGGTGGCCGGCCAGGAGGAGGCGCGCCAGGGAGGAGTCCTACTCCTACCGGGAGTAGGACTCCCTCCTTTTCCTTGTCCAACTAGGAGAGGGGGAAGGAAAGGAGGGAGGAGAGGAAGGAAAGGGGGGGTGCCGCCCCCCCTCCTTGTCCAATTCGGACTAGAGGGGGAGGGGGAGCGCGGCCTGCCCTAGCCGCCCCTCCTCTTCTCCCCTTTGGGCCCATGAGGCCCATTAACCCCCCCCCCCCCGGGGGAGGGGGGGGGGTTCCGGTAACCCCCCGGTACTCCGGTTTTATCCGAAACTTCTCCGGAACACTTCCGGTGTCCGAATATAGCCGTCCAATATATCAATCTTTATGTCTCGACCATTTCGAGACTCCTCGTCATGTCCGTGATCACATCCAGGACTCTGAACAATCTTCGGTACATCAAAATATATAAACTCATAATGAAACTGTCATCATAACGTTAAGCGTGCGGACCCTACGGGTTCGAGAACAATGTAGACATGACCGAGACACGTCTCCAGTCAATAACCAATAGCGGAACCTGGATGCTCATATTGGCTCCTACATATTCTATGAAGATCTTTATCGGTCAGACCGCATAACAACCTACGTTGTTCCCTTTGTCATCGGTATGTTACTTGCCCGAGATTCGATCGTCGGTATCTCAATACCTAGTTCAATCTCGTTACCGGCAAGTCTCTTTAGTCGTTTCATAATACATCATCTCGCAACTAACTCATTAGTTGCAATGCTTGCAGGGCTTATGTGATGTGCATTACCGAGAGGGCCCAGAGATACCTCTCCGACAATCGGAGTGACAAATCCTAATCTCGAAATACGCCAACCCAACATGTACCTTTGGAGACACCTGTAGAGCTCCTTTATAATCACCCAGTTACGTTGTGACGTTTGGTAGCACACAAAGTGTTCCTCCGGCAAACGGGAGTTGCATAATCTCATAGTCATAGGAACATGTATAAGTCATGAAGAAAGCAATAGCAACATACTAAACGATCGGGTGCTAAGCTAATGGAATGGGTCATGTCAATCACATCATTCTCCTAATGATGTGATCCCATTAATCAAATGACAACACATGGCTATGGTTAGGAAACATAACCATCTTCGATTAACGAGCTAGTCAAGTAGAGGCATACTAGTGACGTTTAGTTTGTCTATGTATTCACACAAGTATTATGTTTCCGGTTAATACAAAGCATGAATAATAAACATTTATCATGATATAAGGAAATAAAATAATAACTTTATTATTGCATCTAGGGCATATTTCCTTCACCGGCTACCTCTCCCTCTCCCTCCTTTATATACGGAGGCAGGGGGTACCCCGAAGACACACAAGTTGATCTTTTAGCCGTGTGCGGTGCCCCCCTCCATAGTTACACACCTCAGTCATATTGTTGTAGTGCTTCGGCGAAGCCCTGTGTCGGTAACTTCATCATCACCGTCACCAAACCATCCTGCTGACGGAACTCTCCCTCGACCTCAACTGGATCAAGAGTTTGAGGGACGTCATCAAGCTGAACATGTGCTGATCGCGGAGGTACCGTGCATTTGGTACTTGGATCGGTTGGATCGCGAAGACGTTCGACTACATCAACCGTGTTACTAAACACTTCCTCTTTCGGTCTACGAGGGTACGTAGACATACACTCCCCTCTCGTTGCTATGCATCTCCTAGATAGATCTTGCATGATCGTAGGATTTTTTTTGAAATACTGCGTTCCCCAACAGTGGCATCCGAGCCAGGTCTATGCGTAGATGTTATATGCACGAGTAGAACACAAAGAGTTGTGGGCGATAATAGTCATACTGCTTACCAGCATGTCATACTTTTATTCGGCGGTATTGTTGGATGAAGCGGCCTAGACTGACATTACATGACCGCGTTCATGAGACTGGTTCTACCGCCGTGCTTCGCATACAGGTGGCTAGTGGGTGTCTGTTTCTCCAACTTTAGTTGAATCAAGTTTGACTACGCTTGGTCCTTGTTGAAGGTTAAAACAACACACTTGACAAAAAATCGTTGTGGTTTTGATGCGTAGGTAAGAACAGTTCTTGCTAGAAGCCCGTAGCAGCCACGTAAAACTTGCAACAACAAAGTAGAGAATGTCTAACGTGTTTTTGCAGGGCATGTTGTGATGTGATATGGCCAAGACGTGATGAGATATAAATTATTGTATGAGATGATCATGTTTTGTTAAAGTTATCGGCAACTGGCAGGAGCCTTATGGTTGTCTCTTTATTGCATAAGATGCAAGCGCCATATAATTGCTTTACTTTATCGCTATGCGATAGCAATAGTTGCAAAAGCAATAATTGGCGAGACGACCATGTTATGACACATTGATAAAGATCAAGATGATGGAGATCATGGTGTCATGCCGGTGATGATGGAGATCATGATGGTACTTTGGAGATGGAGATCAAAGGCACAAGATGATGATGGCCATATCATGTCACATATTTTGATTGCATGTGATGTTTATCTTTTATGCATCTTATTTTGCTTAGTACAATGGTAGCATTATGAGATGATCCCTTACTAAATTTCAAGGTACAAGTGTTCTCCCTGAGTATGCACCGTTGCTACAGTTTGTCGTGCCAAGACACCACGTGATGATCGGGTGTGATAAGCTCTACATTCACATACAACGGGTGCAAGCCAGTTTTGCATGTGCAGAATACTCGAGTTAAACTTGACGAGCCTAGCATATGCAGATATGGCCTCGGAACACAGAGACCGAAAGGTCAAACATGAATCATATAGTAGATATGATCAACATAGTGATGTTCACCGTTGGAAGCTACTCCATCTCACGTGATGATCGGACATGCATGGTTTAGTTGATATGGATCACGTGATCATTTAGATGACTAGAGGGATGTCTATCTAAGTGGGAGTTCTTAAGTAATATGATTAATTGAAATTAAATTTATCATGAACTAAGTCCTGATAGTATTTGCATATCTATGTTGTAGATCAATTGCTCGCGTATAGCTTCCCCGTTTTATTTATGATATGTTCCTAGAGAAAACTAAGTTGAAAGTTGATAGTAGCAATGATGCAGACTAGGTCCGTGATCTGAGGATTATCCTCATTGCTACACAGAAGAATTATGTCCTTGATGCACCGCTTGGTGAAAGAACTATTGTAGTACCAAATGCAGACGTTATGAATGTTTGACAAGCTCGGTATGATGACTACTTGATAGTTTAGTGCACCATGCTTTACGGCTTAGAACCGGGACTTCAAAAATGTTTTGAAACACCATGGAGCATAGGAGATGTTCCAAGAGTTGAAATTGGTATTTCAGACTCATGCACGAGTCGAGAGGTATGAGACCTCTGACAAGTATGTTTGCCTACAAGATGGAGGAGAATAGCTCAAACAGTGAGCATGTGCTCAGAATGTCTGAGTACTACAATCGCTTGAATCAAGTGGGACTTAATCTTCCAGATAAGATAGTGATTGACAGAGTTCTCTAATCACAATCACCAAGTTACTGGAACTTTGTGATGAACTATAATATGCAAGGATGACGAAACGATTCCCCGAGCTCTTCGCGATGCTGAAATCGGCGAAGGTAGAAATCAGGAAAAGCATCAAGTGCTGATGGTTGAAAAGACCAGTAGTTTCAAGTAAAAGGGCATGGGAAAGAAAGGGAACTTCAAGAAGAATGAAATGTTAGTTTCCACTCCCATGAAGAAGCCCAAAGCTAGACCCAAGCCTGAAACTGAGTGCTTCTACTGCAAAGGAAATGGTCACTGGAAGCGGAACTGCCCCAAATACTTGGCGGATAAAAATGATGGCAAAGTGAACAAAAGTATATATGATATAAATGTTATTGATGTGTACTTTACTAGTATTCATAGTAGCCCCTGGGTATTTGATACTGGTTCAATTGCTATGATTAGTAACTTGAAACAGGAGTTATAAAATGAACAGAGACTAGTTGAGGGCAAGGTGATGATGTGTGTTGGAAGTGATTCCAAGGTTGATAAGATCACCATCGCACACTCCCTTTACCTTCGGGATTAGTGTTGAACCTAAAATAAATGTTATTTGGTGTTTGCGTTGAGCATAATATGATTGGATCATGTTTATTGCAATACAGTTATTCATTTAAGTCAAAGAATAATTGTTATTCTGTTTACATGAATAAAGCCTTCTGTGGTCATACACCCAAGGTGAATGGTTTATTGAATCTCGATTGTAGTGATACACATATTCATAATATTGAAGCCAAAAGATGCAAGGTTAATAATGATAGTGCAACTTATTTCTGGCACTACTGTTTAGGTCATATTGGTGTAAAGCGCATGAAGAAACTCCATGTTGGTGGGCTTTTGGAGTCAGTTGATGCTTGCGAACCATGCCTCATGGGCAAGATGACTAAGACTCCATTCTCTGGAACAATGGAGCGAGCAACAGACTTATTAGAAATAATACATACTGATGTATGCAATCCAATGAGTGTTGAGGCTCGCGGCAGGTATCGTTATTTTCTGACCTGCACAGATGATTTGAGAAGATATGAGTATATCTACTTAATAAATCACAAGTCTGAAATGTTTGAAAAGTTCAAAGAATTTCAAAGTGAAGTGGAGAATCACTGTAACAAGAAAATAAAGTTTCTATGATCTGATCATGGAGACGAAATATTTGAGTTACGAGTTTGGCCTTCAGTTGAAACAATGTCGAATAGTTTCGCAACTCACGCCACCTGGAACACCACAGCGTAATGGTGTGTCCGAACGTCGTAACCATACTTTATTAGATATGGTACGATCTATGATGTCTCTTACCGATTTACCACTATCGTTTTGGTGTTATGCATTAGAGACAGCTGCATTCATGTTAAATAGGGCAGCATCTAAAAATCTATTGAGATGACACCGTATGAACTTTGGTTTAGCAAGAAACCTAAGCTGTCGTTTCTTAAAGTTTGAGGTTGCGATGCTTATGTGAAAAAGTTTCAGCCTGATAAGCTCAAACCCAAATTCGAGAAGTGCGTCTTCATAGGATACCCAAAATAAACTGTTGGGTACACCTTCTATCACAGATCCGAAGGCAAGTTCTTTGTTGCTAAGAGCGGATCCTTTCTAGAGAAGGAGTTTCTCTCAAAAGAAGTGAGTGGAAGGAAAGTAGAACTTGATGAGTTAGTTGTACCTTCTCCCGAATTGGAAAGTAGTTCATCACAGAAACCAGTTCCAGTGATTCCTACAGAAATTAGTTAGGAAGCTAATGATGATGATCATGAAACTTCAAATCAAGTTACTACCGAACCTCGTAGGTCAACCAGAGTACGATCCGCACCAGAGTGGTATGGTAATCCTGTTTTGGAGGTCATGTTACTTGACCATGACGAACCTATGAACTATGAGGAAGTGATGATGAGCCCAGATTCCTTGAAATGGCTTGAGGCCATGAAATCTGAGATGGGATCCATGTATGAGAACAAAGTGTGGACTTTAGTTGACTTGCCCGATGATCGACAAGCCATAGAGAATAAATGGATATTCAAGAAGAAGACTGACGCTGACGGTAATATTACTGTCTACAAAGCTTGACTTGTTGTGAAAGGTTTTCGACAAGTTCAAGGAGTTGACTACGATGAGACCTTCTCACCCGTAGCGATGCTTAAGTCTGTCCGAATCATGTTAGCAATTGCCGCATTTCATGATTATTAAATTTGGCAAATGGATGTCAAAACTACATTCCTTAATGGATATCTTAAAGAAGAGTTGTATATGATGCAACCAGAAGGTTTTGTCAATCCTAAAGATGCTAACAAAGTGTGCAAGCTCCAACGATCCATTTATGGACTGGTGCAAGCATCTCGGAGTTGGAATATACGCTTTGATGAGCTAATCAAAGCACATAGTTTTATACAGACTTGCGGTGAAGCCTGTATTTACAAGAAAGTGAGTGGGAGCACTACAACCTTTCTGATAAGTATATGCGTATGCCATATTATTGATCGGAAATGATGTAGAATTTTCTGGAAATCATAAAGGAGTGTTTGAAAGGAGTTTTTAAAGTAAGACCTTGGTAAAGCTGCTTACATATTGAGCAAGACGCTTGATAAGGTTTTTCAATGAGTACATACCTTGACAAGATTTTGAAGGAGTTCAAAATGGATCAGTCAAAGAAGGAGTTCTTGCTTGTGTTACAATGTGCGAAGTTGAGTAAAGACTCAAAACTCGACCATGACAGAAAATAGAAAGAGAATGAAAAGCCATTCCCTATGCCTCAGTCATAGGTTCTATAAAGTATGCTATGCTCTGTACCAGACCTATTGTATACCTTAGCATGATTTTGGCAAGGGAGTACAATAGTGATCTAGGAGTAGATCACTGGACAATGGTCAAAATTATCCTTAGAGGACTAAGGAAATATTTCTCGGTTATGGAGGTGATAAAAGAGTTCATCGTAAGGAGTTACGTTGATGCAAGCCTTTTGACACCGATCTAGATGACTCTAAGTCTCGATCTAGATACATATTGAAAGTGGGAGCAATTAGCTAGAGTAGCTCTGTGCAGAGTATTGTAGACATAGAAATTTTCAAAATACATATGAATCTGAATGTTGCAGACCCGAAGGCTAAACTTCTCTCACAAGCAAAACATGATCACTCTATGGGTGTTAATCACACTACAAAAAAATACACTTCCGTGATGATACGTGTTTGACATAGTAGGTCACGTTTTCTGTCATGCATGTACATCCATGACAAATTTATGACAGAATAAGATAGTCATACTCGTGCTGTCGTAAAAGTGTTCCATGACATTACCAAAATTATCATCATGGAAGTGTCCACTTCCATGACGATAAATCGCGCGTCATGGAAGTGCTTTCGTCAAGGGTGACCGACACGTGGCATCCATCGTAACGGGTCACGGTTAAGCTATATGGTCCGGTTTTGGATCTGATAACCCGCTAACAGCCTGAACCAATGAGGATTTTCCACGTGTAAAATTCTCATTGGCTGGAGAAAACACGTGTTGGCTCACCATTGGGACAGATGTCATCCATTCATTGTACAGGAGGCGCCTATGATACGCCGACATGTGGCACGGCCCAACAGAGGCCCATTCCAGTGAAAAGGCCGGCCCGTGTGACTTGGTCAAAAGGTAACGGGCCGGCCCATGCAAATCCTGTTAATGGCCTGTTTGTATATAGCCCATTTACGGCCCGCTAACTCATGGCCCGTTATGGCCTATCTGAATTAAGCCCAGTAGCTTTATCTGGGCCGTCCAATATGATTCCAGCCTATTGTAACTTTCGGCCCATGTATGGCCCATGATGTCTTTCGGCCCCTACGAGGCCATTTGTAACTCTTGGCCCATTAACGGCCCGTGGTGAATCCGGCCCGCGATGAACAACGTACCCCTTTATACCCATTAACGACCCATTATTCCATTGGGCCGTTTCCAGCCCGTGTTATCTTTCGGCCTTCTCAAGGCCCATTTAATCTTGGGCTCATTTCCAGCATTCGGTTACTTACGGCCCGTCATTGGCCTTTTCTGCTTATGGGCCAAATTCAGCCCGCGGTTACAATCGGCCCGTTTGCGGCCAGTTAATCCGTTGGTGCGTTTTCATAACGTCATCAAATACAACCGATTAATGACGACATGTTATTGTCGTCCCATGAACGAACGATTCCAAATCTAGCCCATTTACGGCCCATAATGTGGTCTGTTATTGGCCCATGTTTGGCCTATCGATCATGCGACACGTAGAAGGCCCATTGATGCTATGGCCCGTAGAAGGCCCATTGATGCTACGACCCTAAGAAGGCCCATTCTTTCTACGGCCCTAAGAAGGCCCATTGTTTCTATGGCCCGTAGGAGGTGTTGGGGAACGTAGTAATTTTAAAAAAATTCCTACGCACACGCAGGATCATGGTGATGCATAGCAATGGGAGGGGAGAGTGTTGTCTACATTACCCTCGTAGACCGTTCGTGGAAGCGTTATATCAACGTGGTTGATGTAGTTGTACGTCTTCACGATCCGACCGATCCAAGTACCGAAAGCACGGCACCTCCGAGTTCTGCACACGTTCGGCTCGGTGACGTCCTCGCCTTCTCGATCCAACAAGAGGGGCGAAGTAGTAGATGAGTTCCGGCAGCACGACAGCGTGGTGACGGTGTTGGTGAAGAACAATCTTCGCAGGGCTTCGCCTAAGCACTACGAAAACTATGATGGAGGATAAACTAGAGGGGACGGGGTTGCTGGCACATGGCTTGGTGTTTCTTGATGTGTCTTGGGTGCTAGCCCTGCCCCTCTATTTATATGTTGAGCCTTGGGGTCGAAACTTGGAGTAAAAGCCTCCACAAAGTCGGTTTCACCCGAAAGGCAAGAGTCCTTCTCGGACTCGAGGGCCAGACGCCAGGGTTCCCGACGTCTGGACTCAGACGCCAGGGACCCTGGCGTCTGGCCCCTGGACTCCGCAAAACTTCCATTTGCGCTTTCCAAAACCCTTTTGGGCTTTCCCTTTGGCCCAAATAAAGTGTTCTCGTACCCAAACATTTCGGGAAACATCTGGAACCCCTTCCGGTGAATTCCGGAACCCTTACGGTGACCAAACACTATTATCCCATATATCAAACTTTATCTTCGGACCATTCCAGAGTTCCTCGTCATGTCCGTGGTCTCATCCTGGACTCCGAACAACATTCGGTCACCAACATACATAACTCATATAGTACTATATAGTCAACGAACGTTAAGCGTGCGGACCCTACGGGTTCGAGAACTATGTAGACATGACCGAGACACCTCTCTGGTCAATAACCAATAGCGGGACCTGGATGCCCATATTGGCTCCTACATATTCTACGAAGATCTTTATCGGTCAGACCGCATAACAACATATGTTGTTCCCTTTGTCATTGATATGTTACTTGCCCGAGATTCGATCATCTGTATCTCAATACCTAGTTCAATCTCGTTACCGGCAAGTCTCTTTACTCATTCTATAATACACCATCCCGCAACTAACTCATTAGGTGCAATGCTTGCAAGGCTTATAGTGATGTGCATTAGCGGGTGGGCCCAGAGATACCTCTCCGACAATCGGAGTGACAAATCCTATTCTCAAAATACGCCAACCCAACAAGTACCTTCGGAGACACCTGTAGAGCACCTTTATAATCACCCAGTTACTTTGTGACGTTTGGTGGCACACAAAGTGTCCCTCCGGTAAACCGGAGTTGCATAATCTCATAGTCATAGGAACATGTATAAGTCATGAAGAAAGCCATAGCAACAAACTAAACGATCAAGTGCTAAGCTAACGAAATGGGTCAAGTCAATCACATCATTCTCCTAATGATGTGATCCCGTTAATCAAATGACAACTCATGTCTATGGTTAGGAAACATAACCATCTTTGATCAACGAGCTAGTCAAGTAGAGGCATACTAGTGACACTCTGTTTGTCTATGTATTCACACATGTATTATGTTTCCGGTTAATACAATTCTAGCATGAATAATAAACATTTATCATGATATAAGGAAATAAATAATAACTTTATTATTGCCTCTAGGGCATATTTCCTTCATTTTCCCACTTGCACTAGAGTCAATAATCTAGTTCACATCGCCATGTGATTTAATACCAATAGTTCACATTACCATGTGATTAACACCCATAGTTCACATCGACATGTGATAAACACCCAAAGGGTTTACTAGAGTCAATAATCTAGTTCACATCGCTATGTGATTAACACCCAAAGAGTACTAAGGTGTGATTATGTTTTGCTTGTGAGAGAAGTTTAGTCAACGGGTCTGCCATATTCAGATCCATAAGTATTTTGCAAATTTCTATGTCAACAATGCTCTGCATGGAGCTACTCTAGCTAATTGCTCCCACTTTCAATATGTATCCAGATTGAGATTTAGAGTCATCTGGATCAGTGTCAAAATTTGCATCGATGTAACCCTTTACGACAAACCTTTTTGTCACCTTCATAATCGAGAAACATATCCTTATTCCACTAAGGATAATTTTGACCGCTGTCCAGTGATCTACTCCTAGATCACTATTGTACTCCCTTGCCAAAATCAGTGTAGGGTATACAATAGATCTGGTACACAGCATGGCATATTTTATAGAACCTATGGCCAAGGTATAGGGAATGACTTTCATTCTCTTTCTATCTTCTGCCGTGGTCGGGCTTTGAGTCTTACTCAGTTCCACACCTTGTAACACAGGCAAGTACTCTTTCTTTGACTGTTCCATTTTGAACTACTTCAAAATCTTGTGAAGGTATGTACTCATTGAAAAACTTATCAAGCGTCTTGATCTATCTCTATAGATCTTGATGCTCAATATGTAAGCAGCTTCATCGAGGTCTTTCTTTGAAAAAAATCCTTTCAAACACTCCTTCATGCTTTGCAGAATAATTCTACATTATCTCCGATCAACAATATGTCATTCACATATACTTATCAGAAATGTTGTAGTGCTCCTACTCACTTTCTTGTAAATACAGGCTTCACCGCAAGTCTGTATAAAACTATATGCTTTGATCAACTTATCAAAGCGTATATTCCAACTCTGAGATGCTTGCACCAGTCCATAGATGGATCGCTGGAGCTTGCATATTTTGTTAGCACCTTTAGAATTGACAAAACTTTCTTGTTGCATCATATACAACTCTTCTTTAATAAATCCATTAAGGAATGTTGTTTTGTTTATCCATTTGCCAGATTTCATAAAATGTGGCAATTGCTAACATCATTCGGACAGACTTAAGCATAGATGCGAGTGAGAAACTCTCATCGTAGTCAACACCTTGAACTTGTCAAAAACCTTTTGCGACAATTCTAGCTTTGTAGATAGTAACAGTACTATCAGCGTCCGTCTTCCTCTTGAAGATCCATTTAATTTCAATGGCTCGCCGATCTTTTGGGCAAGTCAATTAAATTCCATACTTTGTTCTTATACATGGATCTCATCTTAGATTTCACGGCCTCAAGCCATTTTGTGGAATCTGGGCTCATCATCGCTTCCTCATAGTTCGTAGGTTCGTCATGGTCAAGTAACATGACCTCTAGAACAGGATTACCGTACCACTCTGGTGTGGATCTCACTCTGGTTTACCTACGAGGTTCAGTAGTAACTTGATCTGAAGTTACATGATCATCATCATTAGCTTCCTCACTAATTAGTGTAGTAGTCACATGAACAGATTTCTGTGATGAACTACTTTCCAATAAGGGAGCGGGTACAGTTACCTCATCAAGTTCTACTTTCCTCCCACTCACTTCTTTCGAGAGAAACTCCTTCTCTAGAAAGGATCCATTCTCAGCAATGAATATCTTGCCTTCGGATCTATGATAGAAGGTGTACCCAACATTTTTGTTTTGGGTATCCTATGAAGATGCACTTCTCTGATTTGGGTTTGAGCTTGTCAGGTTGAAACTTTTTCACATAAGCATTGCAACCTCAAACTTTAAGAAACGACAGCTTAGGTTTCTTGCCAAACCATAGTTCATACGGTGTCATCTCAACAGATTTAGATGGTGCCCAATTTAACGTGAATGCAGCTGTCTCTAATGCATAACCCCAAATCAATAGTGGTAAATTGGTAAGAGACATCTGATGACCCACAAGTATAGGGGATCTATCATAGTCCTTTTGATAAGTAAGAGTGTCGAACCCAATAAGGAGCAGAAGGAAATGATAAACGGTTTTCAGCAAGGAATTCTCTGCAAGTACTGAAATAAGTGGTAACAAATAGTTTTGTGATGAGATAATTTGTAACGAGCAACAAGTAACAAAAGTAAATAAAGTGCAGCAAGGTGGACCAATCCTTTTTGTAGCAAAGGACAAGCCTGGACAAACTCTTATATAAGGAAAAGCGCTCCCGAGGACACATGGGAATATCGTCAAGCTAGTTTTCATCACATTCATATGATTCGCGTTCGGTGCTTTGATAATTTGACATGTGGGTGGACCGGTGCTTGGGTGTTGTTCTTACTTGAACAAGAATCCCACTTATGATTAACCTCTATTGCAAGCATCCGCAACTACAACAAAAGTATTAAGGTAAACCTAACCATAGCATGAAACATATGGATCCAAATCAGCCCCTTACGAAGCAACACATAAACTAGGGTTTAAGCTTCTGTCACTCTAGCAACCCATCATCTACTTATTACTTTCCAATGCCTTCCTCTAGGGCCAAATAATGGTGAAGTGTTATGTAGTCGACGTTCACATATCACCCCTAGAGGCTAGACAACATACATCTTATCAAAATATCGAACGAATACCAAGCACAGGTCTAGGTTTATCTGTACCATGGGGTTTAGCAATTCTATCAGTTTCATCACAGAAATAAATAACATGCCCATCTATATTATCAGACAAGAGATATTTAACAACAACAATATTAGGTTCAACTTTAACTTGCTCAGGAGGTGTATATGTTTTAATATTGCTTTTACGAACCACAGTTGAAGCTTTAGCATGATCCTTTATCCTAATAGGGAAAGATGGTTTCTCAACATAACAAGTAGGAACAATAGGATCATTATAAGTGACAGTCTCTTCTTCAACTTTAATAGGTGCAGCTACTTTTACTTCTATGGGAGGATTATATTTAAACCACTTTTCCTTAGGGAGATCAACATAAGTAGCAAAAGATTCACAAAAAGAAGCTACTATCTCAGAATCAAGTCCATATTTAGTGCTAAACTTACGGAAAATATCGGTATCCGTAAAAGATTTAACACAATCAAACTTAGGTGTCATACCTGACCACTTACCATTATCGAGGTCCCAATGTTCAGAGTTGCGTTTAATTCTATCCAATAAATCCCATCTAAATCCAATGGTCTTCATCATAAAAGAGCCAGCACAAGAAGTATCGAGCATGGTGTGATTATTTTCAGAAAGCCGAGCATAATTTTTTTGAAGAATTGTTTCTCTTGAAAGCTCATGATTGGGGCATGAATATAACATTGATTTAAGCCTCCCCCAAGCTTGAGCGATGCTGTCTCCTTTGCGAGGCCAAAAATTATATATATAATTGTGATCACGATGAACAAGATGCATAGGGTAATACTTTTGATGAAATTCCAATTTCAATCTTCTATAGTTCCATGATCTCGTATCATCACATAGCCTATACCATACCAATGCATCTCCCTTCAAAGATAAAGGGAAGACCTTCTTCTTAGCAACATCATCGGGTATACCTACAAGCTTAAATAATCCACAAACTTCATCCACATATATTAGGTGTTCATCAGGATGCTTTGTTCCATCTCCTGTAAAAAGATTAGCTAGCAGTTTTTCTATCATACCCGAAGGATACTCATAAGGAATTTCATTTTCATATTCATTTTCAACAGGTTCAGTAGGTTGAGGAGCAACTCTTTGCTCTACTGGTCGAGGTGAAGATACCCCGAACAAGCCCCTCAGAGGATTACTTTCCATAGTAACAAGTGACAGTAAATTTCAGCATACTATATAAATTTTTCCTTACCGAATTCCACCTACCAAAGGCGCTTCACTCCCCGACAACGGTGCCAGAAAAGAGTCTTGATGACCCACAAGTATAGGGGATCTATCGTAGTCCTTTCGATAAGTAAGAGTGTCAAACCCAACAAGGAGCAGAAGGAAATGATAAACAGTTTTCAGCAAGGTATTCTCTGCAAGTACTGAAATAAGTAGTAACAAATAGTTTTGTGATGAGATAATTTGTAACGAGCAACAAGTAACAAAAGTAAATAAAGTGCAGCAAGGTGTCCCAATCCTTTTTGTAGCAAAGGACAAGCCTAGACAAACTCTTATATAAGGAAAAGCGCTACCAAGGACACATGGGAATATCGTCAAGCTAGTTTTCATTACGTTCATATGACTCGTGTTCGGTACTTTGATAATTTGACATGTGGGTGGACCGGTGCTTGGGTGCTGTTCTTACTTGAACAAGCATCCCACTTATGATTAACCTCTATTGCAAGCATCTGCAACTACAACAAAAGTATTAAGGTAAACCTAACCATAGCATGAAACATATGGATCCAAATCAGCCCCTTACGAAGCAACACATGAACTAGGGTTTAAACTTCTGTCACTCTAGCAACCCATCATCTACTTATTACTTCCCAATGCCTTCCTCTAGGCCCAAATAATGGTGAAGTGTTATGTAGTCGACGTTCACATAACACCACTAGAGGCTAGACAACATACATCTCATCAAAATATTGAACGAATACCAAATTCACATGACTACTAATAGCAAGACTTCTCCCTTGTCCTCAGGAACAAACGTAACTACTCACAAAGCATATTCATCTTCATAATCAGAGGGGTAATAATATGTATAAAGGATCTGAACATATGATCTTCCACCAATTAAACCAACTAGCATCAACTACAAGGAGTAATTAACACTACTAGCAACCTACTAGCACCAATCCCGGACTTGGAGACAAGAAGTGGATACAAGAGATGAACTAGGGTTTTGGGATGAGATGGTGGTGATGAAGATGTTGATGGAGATTGCCCTCTCCCGATGAGAGGAGCGTTAGTGATGACGATGGCGACGATTTCCCCCTCCGGGAGGGAAGTTTCCCCGGTAGAACAGCTCTGCCGGAGCTCTAGATTGGATCTGCCAAGGTTCCGCCTCGTGGCGGCGGAGTTTCGTCCCGAAAGGTTGCTTCTTATTTTTTTCTCGACGAAAGACTTCATATAGGAGAAGATGGTCATCGGAGAGCCACTAGGGGCCCACGAGGTAGGGGGGACACGCCGTAGGGGGGGGGGCGCCCCCCACCCTCGTGGGAAGGGTGTGGGCCCCCTGGTCTTCATCTTTGGCGAGGATTTTTCATTATTTATTATAAGGTATTCCGTGGAGTTTCAGGACTTTTGGAGTTGTGCAGAATAGGTCTCTAATATTTGCTCCTTTTCTAGCCCAGAATTCCAGCTGCCGGCATTCTCCCTCCTTATGTAAACCTTGTAAAATAAGGGAGAATATCCATAAGTATTGTGACATAATGTGAAATAACAGCCCATAATGCAATAAATATCGATATAAAAGCATGATGCAAAATGGACGTATTAACTCCCCCAAGCTTAGACCTCGCTTGTCCTCAAGCGAAAGCTGATAACAATAAATATGTCCCCATGTTTAGAGGTAGAGGCGTCGATAAAAATAAAATATTGACATGAGGGCATCATGATTATTCTCATAACAGCAACATACATAGATATTGTCATATGATTACTTATGTTCAAGTGATGATCTATTCACAATGCAAAAGTATGAATTAGAAACCTTATTGAGAACCAACAAACTATAACCTCAGTCATTGAAGCAATTGCAATTTATCATAACATCAGAAAGAGTCTATGTCAGAGCTAAAAAGCAAGTCCACATACTCAACTATCATCTAGTCCCTCATAATTGCTAACACTCGCGCAATACTTGTGGTTATGGAGTTTTAATCGGACACATAGAAAGATAGGGGCTTATAATTTCGCCCCACAACCTTTTACCTCGAGGGTAATGTGAACAATAATAACTCATGCCCCCTACATCCAATTAGATATATCTATCAGGATCTTTCCAACACACTGGGCTTGCCAAAGGATAAAATTAAAAAGGGAGAGGTGAAGATCACCATGACACTTGCATAAGGTAGAAGATAATAATAAAAGATAGGCCCTTCGCAGAGGGAAGCAGAGGTTGCCATGCGCTTTTATGGTTGGATGCACAAAACCTTAATGCGAAGGAACGTCACTTTATCTTGCTCCTTGTGATATGAACCTTTATTATGCAGTCCGTCGCTTTTATTACTTCCACATCACAAGATCGTATAAAGTTTATTTCTCCCACACTAATCATACATATTTAGAGCAGTTTTTATTGCTTTGCACCGATGACAACTTACTTGAAGGATCTTACTCAATCCATAGGTAGATATGGTGGACTCTCATGGCAAAACTGGTTTAAGGGTATTTGGAATCACAAGTAGTATCTCTACTTGGTGCTGAGAGTTTGGCTAGCATGAGGGGGAAAGGCAAGCTCAACATGTTGGATGATCCACGACAACATATTTATCTCAGATATAAGAAAACATAACCCATTACGTTGTCTTCCTTGTCCAACATCAACTCTTTAGCATGTCATATTTTGATGAGTGCTCCCAATCATAAAAGATGTCAATAATAGTATATTTATATGTGAAACCTCTCTTTCCTTATTACTTCCTATTAATTGCAATGATGACCAAAGCTATGTCTGCCAACTCCCAATAACTTTTAATCATCACACTCTTTCTATGTGAAGTCATTACTATCAATAAGATCAATATGAACTTTTGTTTCTTCTTATTCTTTTTCTCCTTTCTTTTATTCACCCAAGATCATAGCAAGAAAATCAAGCCCTTGACTCAACACTAATCTTTATTATATAGCTCACAAACTCGATTACATAGAGAGATAATAAAGTAAAACTCATGACTAGATCATACTAAGAACTTTTATTCTACTAGATCAAAATATTACCAAAAGGATTGAACTAAGAAAAACGGTAAAGATAAAATTGATGGTGATACGATACCGGGGCACTCCCCCAAGCTTGGCAGTTGCCAAGTGGATTGCCCATACCAGATACTCAATTCTTCTTCATTGGAGGAGACGGTGGTGATTTTGTTGATGGCGTAGGCTTCTTCCTTAATTTGCGTTTGAGGACAGAATTTTGGTCCCTTAGGTCCTCGATCTCCTGTTCCAGGCTCAGTATCTTTTTGCATAGTTCCTGCTTGTTTTCCCGCAGGAGTCGAAAAGGGATAAACTCGATCTTAGGTTTCTTTACCCTATCCGAGAGGCTTGACTTTTTGAACTCCACATGCATGTCCCCAGGTTGAGGTAGTGGGACTTCATCTTCATCTGAGCTCGTCTCCTCCTTTCCCTTGGGTTCATAGTCTTCTTCTTCTTCCGTGGTCCAACCATAATGCTCCACCTCTCCATAGACCTTAGGGTCTGCAAGGTAATCAGCCACATAGCTTTCTCCTTCTGAATGCTGGGACGACATGTTGCCTTGTCTGCAACAGGACGGCTCAAAACAAAGACAAGAGATTTTTGCATGATACGGGAGTCAAAACCCCCGGGGGGTTATATAATGAATTTTTACCGACCAAAATACGTATCGTGTAAGAAAACGGAGTCCAGAAGGCACACGAGGAGCTCACGAGGTAGGGGGGCGCCCAGGTGGGTAGGGCGCACCCTCCACCCTCGTGGGGCCCTCGTGTCCTTCCCGGACTGCTACTTAATTTTCTATTTTTCTAAAAATTCCAAAATGGAGAAATATTGCCTTAAAAATTGTTTTGGAGTCGGTTTACTTACCGTACCACATACCTATTCCTTTTCGGAGTCTGGAACGTTCTGGAAAGTGTCCCTTATGTATTCCTCCGGGGTAACGGTTTCAATAATATTGGTTTTAATATTTATGGGATTACTTGAGATATAATGTTTAATTCTCTGACCGTTTACCACCTTCGGATTTGTCCCTTCGAAGTTGTTGATTTTTATGGCACCGGAATGATAGACCTCCTCGATAACATAGGGGCCTTCCCATTAAGAGAGAAGTTTCCCTGCAAAAAATCTTAAACGAGAGTTGTATAGCAATACATAATCACCTACATTAAACTCACGCTTTTGTATCCTTTTGTCATGCCATCTTTAAACCTTTTCTTTAAACAACTTGACATTTTCATAAGCTTGGGTTCTCCATTCATCAAGTGAGCTAATATCAAATAACCTCTTTTCACCGGCAAGTTTAAAATCATAGTTGAGCTCTTTAATAGCCCAATATGACTTATGTTCTAGTTCGAGAGGTAAGTGACATGCTTTTCCATATACCATTTTATGCGGAGACATACCCATAGGATTTTTATATAAAGTTCTATAGGCCCATAATGCATCATCACGTTTCTTGGACCAATTCTTTCTAGACCTATTGACAGTCTTTTGCAAAATTAATTTGAGTTCTCTATTACTCAATTCTACTTGACCACTAGACTATGGGTGATACAGAGATGCAATTCTATGATTGACGTCATATTTAGCAAGCATTTTACGGAAAGCACCATGAATAAAATGTGAACCACCATCAGTCATTAAATATCTAGGGACTCCAAACCTCGGAAAAATAACTTCTTTAAGCATTTTAATAGAAGTGTTATGATCAGCACTACTAGTTGGAATAGCTTCTACCCACTTAGTAACGTGATCAACAACAACTAAAATATGTGTATATCCATTAGAGGCAGGAAAAGGTCCCATATAATCAAAGCCCCAAACATCAAACAGTTCAATAACAAGTGAATAATTCATAGGCATTTCTTGACGTCTACTAATATGATACATCCATTTTGCATCATGCTTTTATATCAATATTTATTGCATTATGGGCTGTTATTTCACATTATGTCACAATACTTATGGCTATTCTCTCTTATTTTAGAAGGTTTACATAAGGAGGGAGAATGCCGGCAGCTGGAATTCTGGGCTGGAAAAGGAGCAAATATTAGAGACCTATTATGCACAACTCCAAAAGTCCTGAAACTCCACGGAACACCTTATAATAAATAATGAAAAATCCTCGCCAAAGATGAAGACCAGGGGGCCCACACCCTTCTCACGAGGGTGGGGGCGCCCCCCTAGGGGGCGCCCCTACCTCGTGGGCCCCCTGGTGGCTCTCCGATGACCATCTTCTCCTATATGAAGTCTTTCCTCGAGAAAAAAAAATAAGAAGCAACCTCTCGGGACGAAACTCCTCCGCCACCAGGCGGAACCTTGGCGGATCCAATCTAGAGCTCCGGCAGAGCTGTTCTGCCGGGGAAACTTCCCTCCCGGAGGGGGAAATCATCGCCATCGTCATCACCAACGCTCCTCTCATCGGGAGAGGGCAATCTCCATCAACATCTTCATCAGCACCATCTCATCTCAAAACCCTAGTTCATCTCTTGTATCCAATTCTTGTCTTCAAGTCCGGGATTGGTGCTAGTAGGTTGCTAGTAGTGTTAATTACTCCTTGTAGTTGATGCTAGTTGGTTTAATTGGTGGAAGATCATATGTTCAGATCCTTTATGCATATTAATACCCCTCTGATTATGAACATGTTTATGCTTTGTGAGTAGTTACGTTTGTTCCTGAGGACAAGGGAGAAGTCTTGCTATTAGTAGTCATGTGAATTTGGTATTCGTTCGATATTTTGATGAGATGTATGTTGTCTAGCCTCTAGTGGTGTTATGTGAACGTCGACTACATAACACTTCACCATTATTTGGGCCTAGAGGAAGGCATTGGGAAGTAATAAGTAGATGATGGGTTGCTAGAGTGACAGAAGCTTAAACCCTAGTTTATGCGTTGCTTCGTAAGGGGCTGATTTGGATCCATATGTTTCATGCTATGGTTAGGTTTACCTTAATACTTTTGTTGTAGTTGCGGATGCTTGCAATAGAGGTTAATCATAAGTGGGATGCTTGTTCAAGTAAGAACAGCACCCAAGCACCGGTCCACCCACATATCAAATTATCAAAGTACCGAACGCGAATCATATGAACGTGATGAAAACTAGCTTGACGATATTCCCATGTGTCCTCGGGAGCGCTTTTCCTTATATAAGAGTTTGTCCAGGCTTGTCCTTTGCTACAAAAAGGATTGGGCCACCTTGCTGCACTTTATTTACTTTTGTTACTTGTTGCTCGTTACAAATTATCTCATCACAAAACTATCTGTTACCACTTATTTCAGTACTTGCAGAGAATACCTTGCTGAAAACCGTTTATCATTTCCTTCTGCTCCTCGTTGGGTTCGACACTCTTACTTATCGAAAGGACTACGATAGATCCCCTATACTTGTGGGTCATCAAGACTCTTTTCTGGCGCCGTTGCCGGGGAGTGAAGCGCCTTTGGTAGGTGGAATTTGGTAAGGAAAAATTTATATAGTGTGCTGAAATTTACTGTCACTTGTTACTATGGAAAGTAATCCTCTGAGGGGCTTGTTCGGGGTATCTTCACCCCGACCAGTAGAGCAAAGAGTTGCTCCTCAACCTACTGAACCTATTGAAAATGAAATTCCTTATGAGTATCCTTCGAGTATAATAGAAAAACTGCTAGCTAATCCTTTTACAGGAGATGGAACAAAGCATCCTGATGAACACCTAATATATGTGGATGAAGTTTGTGGATTATTTAAGCTTGCAGGTATTCCGATGATGTTGCTAAGAAGAAGGTCTTCCCTTTATCTTTGAAGGGAGACGCATTGACATGGTATAGGCTATGTGATGATATGGGATCATGGAACTATAGAAGATTGAAATTGGAATTTCATCAAAAGTATTACCCTATGCATCTTGTTCATCGTGATCGCAATTATATATATAATTTTTGGCCTCGCGAAGGAGAAAGCATCGCTCAAGCTTGGGGGAGGCTTAAATCAATGTTATATTCATGCCCCAATCATGAGCTTCCAAGAGAAACAATTCTTCAAAAAATTTATGCTCGGCTTTCTGATAACAATCGCACCATGCTTGATACTTCTTGTGCTGGCTCTTTTATGATGAAGACTATTGAATTCAAATGGGATTTATTGGATAGAATTAAACGCAACTCTGAAGATTGGGACCTCGACAATGGTAAGGAGTCAGGTATGACACCTAAGTTTGATTGTGTTAAATCTTTTATGGATACCGATATTTTCCGTAAGTTTAGCACTAAATATGGACTTGATTCTGAGATAGTAGCTTCTTTCTGTGAATCTTTTGCTACTTATGTTGATCTCCCTAAGGAGAAGTGGTTTAAATATCATCCTCCCATAGAAGTAAAAGTAGCTGCACCTATTAAAGTTGAAGAAAAGACTGTCACTTATAATGATCCTATTGTTCCTACTTCTTATGTTGAGAAACCACCTTTCCCTGTTAGGATAAAGGATCATGCTAAAGCTTCAACTGTGGTTCGTAAAAGCAATATTAAAACATATACACCTCCTGAGCAAGTTAAAGTTGAACCTAATATTGCTATTGTTAAAGAGCTCTTGTCTGATAATATTGATGGGCATGTTATTCAGTTCTGCGGTGAAACTGCTAGAATTGCTAAACCTTGTGCTAAAGATAAACATAGACCTGTGGTAGGCGTGCCTGTTATTTCTGTTAAAATAGGAGATCATTGTTATCATGGCTTATGTGATATGGGTGCTAGTGCTAGTGTTATACCTTATGACTTGTATAAAGAAATCAAGCATGAAATTGCACCTGCTGAGTTAGAAGATATTGATGTCACAATTAAACTTGCTAATAGAGATACTATTTCAGCAATGGGAATTGTTAGAGATGTTGAAGTCTTGTGCGGGAAAACTAAATATCCTGCTGATTTTCTTGTTCTTAGTTCTCCACAAGATAGCTTTTGTCCCATTATATTTGGTAGACCCTTCTTGAATACAGTTAATGCTAGGATAGACTGCGAAAAGAATGTTGTTACTATTGGCTTGGATGATATGACTCATGAGTTTAATTTCTCTAAATTTAGTAAACAACACCGTGAAGAAGAATTGCCTAGTAAGGATGAAATTATTGGTCTTGCTTCTATTGCCGTACCTCCTAATGATCCTTTAGAACAATATTTGCTAGACCATGAGAATGATATGTTTATGAATGAAAGAAGGGAAATAGATGAAGTATTCTTTAAACAAGAACCTATGCTAAAACACAATTTGCCTGTTGAAATCCTAGGGGATCCTCCTCCACCTAAGGGTGATCCCGTGTTTGAGCTTAAACCGTTGCCTGATAATCTTAAATATGCTTATCTTGATGAAAAGAAGATATATCCTGTTATTATTAGTGCTAACCTTTCAGAGCATGAAGAAGAAAGATTATTGAAAACTCTGAAGAAGCACCGTGCTGCTATTGGATATACTCTTGATGATCTTAAGGGCATTAGTCCCACTCTATGTCAACATAAAATAAATTTGGAAGCAGATGCCAAACCAGTTCGTGATCCTCAACGACGTCTGAATCCTAAAATGAAAGAAGTGGTAAGAAAAGAAATACTAAAGCTTCTAGAGGCAGGTATAATTTATCCCGTTGCTGATAGTCAGTGGGTAAGTCCTGTTCATTGTGTCCCTAAGAAGGGAGGTATTACTGTTGTTCCTAATGATAAAGATGAATTGATTCCACAAAGAATTATTACCGGTTATAGGATGGTAATTGATTTCCGCAAATTAAATAAGGCTACTAAGAAAGATCATTACCCCTTACCTTTTATCGATCAAATGCTAGAAAGATTATGCAAACATACACATTACTGCTTTCTAGATGGTTATTCTGGTTTCTCTCAAATACCTGTGTCGGCTAAAGATCAATCAAAGACTACTTTTACATGCCCTTTTGGTACTTTTGCTTATAGACGTATGCCTTTTGGTTTATGTAATGCACCTGCTACCTTTCAAAGATGCATGATGGCTATATTCTCTGACTTTTGTGAAAAGATTTGTGAGGTTTTCATGGACGACTTTTCCGTCTATGGATCTTCTTTTGATGATTGCTTGAGCAATCTTGATCGAGTTTTGCAGAGATGTGAAGAAACTAATCTTGTCTTGAATTGGGAAAAGTGCCACTTTATGGTTAATGAAGGTATTGTCTTGGGGCATAAAGTTTCTGAAAGAGGTATTGAAGTTGATAAAGCCAAGGTTGATGCTATTGAAAAGATGCCATGTCCCAAGGACATCAAAGGTATAAGAAGTTTCCTTGGTCACGCCGGATTTTATAGGAGGTTCATCAAGGACTTCTCAAAAATTTCTCGGCCTCTGACTAATTTATTACAAAAAGATATACCATTTGTCTTTGATGATGATTGTGTAGAAGCATTTGAAATACTTAAGAAAGCATTAGTCTCTGCACCTATTGTTCAGCCACCTGATTGGAATTTACCCTTTGAAATTATGTGTGATGCTAGCGATTATGCTGTAGGTGCTGTTCTAGGGCAAAGAGTTGATAAGAAATTAAATGTTATCCATTATGCTAGTAAGACTCTAGACAATGCTCAAAGAAATTATGCTACTACTGAAAAAGAACTTTTAGCAGTTGTATTTGCTTGTGATAAGTTCAGACCTTATATTGTTGATTCTAAAGTAACTATCCACACTGATCATGCTGCTATTAAATATCTTATGGAGAAGAAAGATGCTAAACCTAGACTTATTAGATGGGTTCTCTTGCTACAAGAATTTGATTTGCATATTGTTGATAGAAAAGGAGCTGAGAACCCCGTTGCAGACAACTTATCTAGGTTAGAGAATGTTCTTGATGACCCACTACCTATTGATGATAGCTTTCCTGATGAACAATTAAATGTCATAAGTACTTCTCGTAGTACCCCTTGGTATGCTGATTATGCTAATTACATAGTTGCTAAATTTATACCACCTAGCTTCACATACCAACAAAAGAAAAAGTTCTTCTATGATTTGAGACATTACTTTTGGGATGACCCACATCTTTATAAAGAAGGAGTAGATGGTGTTATTAGACGTTGTGTACCTGAGCATGAACAGGAACAGATCCTACGCAAGTGCCACTCCGAAACTTATGGAGGACACCACGCGGGAGATAGAACTGCACATAAGGTATTGCAATCCGGTTTTTATTGGCCTACTCTCTTCAAGGATGCCCGTAAGTTTGTCCTATCTTGTGATGAATGTCAAAGAATTGGTAATATTAGTAGACGTCAAGAAATGCCTATGAATTATTCACTTGTTATTGAACCGTTTGATGTTTGGGGCTTTGATTATATGGGACCTTTTCCTGCCTCTAATGGATATACACATATTTTAGTTGCTGTTGATTACGTTACTAAGTGGGTAGAAGCTATTCCAACTAGTAGTGCTGATCATAACACTTCTATTAAAATGCTTAAAGAAGTTATTTTTCCGAGGTTTGGAGTCCCTAGATATTTAATGACTGATGGTGGTTCACATTTTATTCATGGTGCTTTCCGTAAAATGCTTGCTAAATATGACGTCAATCATAGAATTGCATCTCCAGATCACCCACAGTCTAGTGGTCAAGTAGAATTGAGTAATAGAGAACTCAAATTAATTTTGCAAAAGACTGTCAATAGGTCTAGAAAGAATTGGTCCAAGAAACTTGATGATGCATTATGGGCCTATAGAACTGTATATAAAAATCCTATGGGTATGTCTCCGTATAAAATGGTATATGGAAAAGCATGTCACTTACCTCTCGAACTAGAACATAAGGCATATTGGGCTATTAAAGAGCTCAACTATGATTTCAAACTTGTCGGTGAAAATAGGTTATTTGATATTAGCTCACTTGATGAATGGAGAACCCAAGCTTATGAAAATGCCAAGCTGTTTAAAGAAAAGGTTAAAAGGTGGCATGACAAAAGGATACAAAAGTGTGAGTTTAATGTAGGTGATTATGTATTGCTATACAACTCTCGTTTAAGATTTTTTGCAGGGAAACTTCTCTCTAAATGGGAAGGCCCCTATGTTATCGAGGAGGTCTATCGTTCCGGTGCCATAAAAATCAACAACTTCGAAGGCACAAATCCGAAGGTGGTAAACGATCAAAGAATCAAACATTATATCTCAGATAATCCCATAAATGTTGAAACCAATATTATTGAAACCGTAACCCTGGAGGAATACATAAGGGACACCTTCCAGAATGTTTCAGACTCCGAAAAGGAATAGGTACGTCGTACGGTAAGTAAACCGACTCCAAAACAATCTTTAAGGCAATATTTCTCCGTTTTGGATTATTTAGAAAAAATAGAAAATTAAGTAGTAGTCTGGGAAGGACACGAGGGCCTCATGAGGGTGGAGGGCGCGCCCCCTACCTCGTGAGCACCTCGTGTGCCTTCCGGACTCCGTTTTCTTGTACGATATGTCTTTTGGTCGGTAAAAATTCATTATATAATCTCCCAGGGGTTTGGACTCCCGTATCACGCAAAAATCTCCTGTTTTTGTTTCAAGCTGTTTTTCTGACAGATCTAGATTATCATGACGTCCCCAAGTGCTTCCAAGGACAAGTTCTTCGAGAAGGTCATCAACCCTTACCTCGCGGAGGTGCTGCGACAGCCTCAAACCATTGAGATGCGTGATGGGTTGCTGCACATCCGTGATGCTGAGGGACCAAAGGGAATGAGAAGCATGGAGACGAGGCTCGAAGCAATGGAGCAACAAGTTTTCAAGTGCCAGGGGATGGTGGAGCGTGGAATGAACGCTAACCACATGATGCTCGCGGAGTTCACTAACAACTGCAAGCCGGATGCCAAGAACACCGAGGAGGCCATCTTCAAGCTATATGAGAAGATCGAGCACCTCCAAGCCCAAATCTATGACCCGCAAAACCAAAACTATGAGTATGAATATAGATTTAAATGAATGAGTCTGGCTGCAGATTCGAGGATTCCGGAGACTCGATCATCTTTCTATGATGGTGAACCTATGCCTTGGAAGATGGATGACAAGCCCGCATCATCAACAACACCTCCACCGTCTCCTCCAACAAAGAAGAATTGAGTATCTGGGTATGGGAACTCCACTTGGCAACTGCCAAGCTTGGGGGAGTTCCCCGGTATCGTATCACCATCACTTTTATCTTTACCATTTTCCTTAGTTTGATCTTATTAGTAGTATTTTGATCTAGTAGAATAAAGTTTATGGCATGATCTAGTTGTGAGTTTTGCTTTATTATCCTTCTATGTAATCGAGTCCGTGAGCTATATAATAAAGATTAGTGTTGAGTCAAGGGCTTGATTATTTTGCCATGATCCTAAGTGAATAAAAGAAAAGAGAAAGAAATAAAAGAAACAAAGAGATCATATGGATCTCATGGAGAGTAATGAGCTCACATAGAAAAAGTATGATGAATAAAAGTTGTTGAGAGTTGACAAGCATAGTTTTGGTCATCGTTGCAATTAATAGGAAGTAATAAAGAAAGAGAGGTCTTCACATATAGATATACTATCTTGGACATCTTTTATGATTGTGAGCACTCATTAAAATATGACATGCTAAAGAGTTGACATTGGACAAGGAAGACAACGTAATGGGTTATGTTTTCTTACATCTGAGATAAATTATATTGTCTTGGATCCTCCAACATGTTGAGCTTGCCTTTCCCCCTCATGCTAGCCAAATTCTCAGCACCAAGTAGAGATACTACTTGTGCTTCCAAATACCCTTAAACCAGTTTTGCCATGAGAGTCCACCATATCTACCTATGGATTGAATAAGATCCTTCAAGTAAGTTGTCATCGGTGCAAAGCAATAAAAATTGCTCTCTAAATATGTATGATTGATTGGTGTGGGAGAAATAAGCTTTATACGATCTTGTGATGTGGAAGTAATAAAAGCGACGGACTGCATAATAAAGGTTCATATCACAAGGGGCAATATAAAGTGACGTTCTTTCGCATTAAGATTTTGTGCATCCAACCATAAAAGCGCATGGCAACCTCTGCTTCCCTCTGCGAAGGGCCTATCTTTTATTATTATCTTCTACCTTATGCAAGAGTCATGGTGATCTTCACCCTTCCTTTTTACATTTATCCTTTGGCAAGCACAGTATGTTGGAAAGATCCTGGTATATATGGCTAATTGGATGTGAGTTTTCATGAACTATTACTTTGACATTACCCTTGAGGTAAAACGTTGGGAGGCAAAACTATAAGCCCCTATCTTTCTCTGTGTCCGATTAAAACTCCATACCCATAAGTATTGCGTGAGTGTTAGCAATTGTGTAAGATTATATGATAGTTGAGTATGTGGACTTGCTGAAAAGCTCTTATACATTGACTCTTTCCTATGTTATGATAAATTGCAATTGCTTCAATGACCGAGATTGTAGTTTGTTAGTTTTCAGTGAAGTTTACGATTCATACTTGATATTGTGATTGAATTATTACTCTAGCATTAGAGATCATATGACAAGAATTATATAAGTTGCTGTTATAAGAATGATCATGATGCCCTCATGTCCGTATTTTATTTTTGTCGACACCTTCATATCTAAACTTGTGGACATATTTTTCGATTTCGGCTTTTCGCTTGAGGACAAGCGAGGTCTAAGCTTGGGGGAGTTGGTACGTCCATTTTGCATCATGCTTTTATATCAATATTTATTGCATTATGGGCTGTTATTTCACATTATGTCACAATACGTATGGCTATTCTCTCTTATTTTACAAGGTTTACATAAGGAGGGAGAATGCCGACATGTGGAATTCTGGGCTGGAAAAGGAGCAAATATTAGAGACCTATTCTGCACAACTCCAAAAGTCCTGAAACTCCACGGAACACCTTATAATAAATAATGAAAAATCCTCGCCAAAGATGAAGACCAGGGGGCCCACACCCTTCTCACGAGGGTGGGGGGCGCGCCCCCTAGGGTGTTCCCCCTACCTCGTGGGCCCCCTGGTGGCTCCCCGATGACCATCTTCTCCTATATGAAGTCTTTCGTCGAGAAAAAAATAAGAAGCAAACTTTTGGGACAAAACTCCGCCGCCACGAGGCGGAACCTTGGCGGATCCAATCTAGAGCTCCGACAGAGCGGTTCTGCCGGGGAAACTTCCCTCCAGGAGGGGGAAATCATCGCCATCATCATCACCAACGCTCCTCTCATCGGGAGAGGGCAATATCCATCAACATCTTCATTAGCTCCATCTCATCTCAAAACCCTAGTTCATCTCTTGTATCCGATTCTTGTCTTCAAGTCCAGGATTGGTGCTAGTAGGTTGCTAGTAGTGTTAATTACTCCTTGTAGTTGATGCTAGTTGGTTTAATTGGTGGAAGATCATATGTTCAGATCCTATATGCATATTAATACCCCTCTTATTATGAACATGTTTATGCTTTGTGAGTAGTTACGTTTGTTCCTGAGGACAAGGGAGAAGTCTTGCTATTAGTAGTCATGTGAATTTGGTATTCGTTCGATATTTTGATAAGATGTATGTTGTCTATCCTCTAGGGGTGATATGTGAACATCGACTACATAACACTTCACCATTATTTGGCCCTAGAGGAAGGCATTGGGAAGTAATAAGTAGATGATGGGTTGCTAGAGTGACAGAAGCTTAAACCCTAGTTTATGTGTTGCTTCGTAAGGGGCTGATTTGGATCCATATGTTTCATGCTATGGTTAGGTTTACCTTAATACTTTTGTTGTAGTTGCGGATGCTTGCAATAGAGGTTAATCATAAGTGGGATGCTTGTTCAAGTAAGAACATCATCCAAGCACCGGTCCACCCACATGTCAAATTATCAAAGTACCGAACGCGAATCATATGAACGTGATGAAAACTAGCTTGACGATATTCCCATGTGTCCTCGGGAGCGTTTTTCCTTATATAAGGGTTTGTCCATTCTTGTCATTTGCTACAAAAAGGATTGGGCCACCTTGCTGCACTTTATTTACTCTTGTTACTTGTTGCTCGTTACAAATTATCTCATCACAAAACTATCTGTTA
The DNA here is from genome assembly GCF_018294505.1 of Triticum aestivum. Lineage (NCBI taxonomy): Eukaryota > Viridiplantae > Streptophyta > Magnoliopsida > Poales > Poaceae > Triticum > Triticum aestivum. The sequence goes on along the minus strand of NC_057797.1, from coordinate 150,669,603 downwards.
CCACTTATTTCAGTACTTGCAGAGAATACCTTGCTGAAAACCGTTTATCATTTCCTTCCGCTCCTCGTTGGGTTCGACACTCTTACTTATCGAAAGGACTATGATAGATCCCCTGTACTTGTGGGTCATCATAATATTACCAATTCTTTGACATTCATAATAAGATAGGACAAACTTACGGGCATCCTTGAAGAGAGTAGGCCAATAAAAACCAGATTGCAATACCTTATGTGCAGTTCTATCTCCCGCGTGGTGTCCTCCATAAGTTTCGAAGTGGCACTTGCGTAGGATCTGTTCCTGTTCATGCTCAGGTACACAAAGTCTAATAACACCATCTACTCCTTCTTTATAAAGATGTGGGTCATCCCAAAAGTAATGTCTCAAATCATAGAAGAACTTTTTCTTTTGTTGGTATGTGACGCTAGGTGGTATAAATTTAGCAACTATGTAATTAGCATAATCAGCATACCAAGGGGTACTACGAGAAGTACTTATGACATTTAGTTGTTCATCAGGAAAGCTATCATCAATAGATAGTGGGTCATCAAGAACATTCTCTAACCTAGATAAGTTGTCTGCAACGGGGTTCTCAGCTCCTTTTCTATCAACAATATGCAAATCAAATTCTTGTAGCAAGAGAACCCATCTAATAAGTCTAGGTTTAGCATCTTTCTTCTCCATAAGATATTTAATAGCAGCATGATCAGTGTGGATAGTTACTTTAGAATCAACAATATAAGGTCTGAACTTATCACAAGTAAATACAACTGCTAAAAGTTCTTTTTCAGTAGTAGCATAATTTCTTTGAGCATTGTCTAGGGTCTTACTAGCATAATGGATAACATTTAATTTCTTATCAACTCTTTGCCTAAAACAGCACCTACAACATAATTGCTAGCATCACACATAATTTCAAAGGGTAAATTCCAATCAGGTGGCTGAACAATAGGTGCATAGACTAATGCTTTCTTAAGTATTTCAAATGCTTCTACACAATCATCATCAAAGACAAATGGTATATCTTTTTGTAATAAATTAGTCAGAGGCCGAGAATTTTTCTGAGAAGTCCTTAATGAACCTCCTATAAATTCCGGCGTGACCAAGGAAACTTCTTATACCTTTGATGTCCTTGGGACAAGGCATCTTTTCAATAGCATCAACCTTGGCTTTATCAACTTCAATACCTCTTTCAGAAACTTTATGCCCCAAGACAATACCTTCATTAACCATAAAGTGGCACTTTTCCCAATTCAAGACAAGATTAGTTTCTTCACATCTCTACAAAACTCGATCAAGATTGCTCAAGCAATCATCAAAAGAAGATCCATAGATGGAAAAGTCATCCATGAAAACCTCACAAATCTTTTCACAAAAGTCAGAGAATATAGCCATCATGCATCTTTGAAAGGTAGCAGGTGCATTACATAAACCAAAAGGCATACGTCTATAAGCAAAAGTACCAAAAGGGCATGTAAAAGTAGTCTTTGATTGATCTTTAGCCGACACAGGTATTTGAGAGAAACCAAAATAACCATCTAGAAAGTAGTAATGTGTATGTTTGAATAATCTTTCTAGGATTTGATCGATAAAAGGTAAGGGGTAATGATCTTTCTTAGTAGCCTTATTTAATTTGCGGAAATCAATTACCATCCTATAACCTGTAATAATTCTTTGTGGAATCAATTCATCTTTATCATTAGGAACAAAAGTAATACCTCCCTTCTTAGGGACACAATGAACATGACTTACCCACTGACTATCACCAACGGGATAAATTATACTGCCTCCAGAAGCTTTAGTATTTCTTTTCTTACCACTTTTTCATTTTAGGATTCAGACGTCGTTGAGGATCACGAACTGGTTTGGCATCTACTTCCAAATTTATGTTATGTTGACATAGAGTGGGACTAATGCCCTTAAGATCATCAAGAGTATATCCAATAGCAGCACAATGCTTCTTCAGAGTTTTCAATAATCTTTCTTCTTCATGCTCTGAAAGGTTAGCACTAATAATAAGATGATATATGTTCTTTTCATCAAGATAAGCATATTTAAGATTATCAGGCAATGGTTTAAGCTCAAACACGGGATCACCCTTAGGTGGAGGGGGATCCCCTAGGATTTCAACGGGCAAATTGTGTTTCAGAATACGTTCTTGTTTAAAGAATACTTCATCTATTTCCCTTCTTTCATTCATAAACATATCATTCTCATGGTCTAGCAAATATTGTTCTAAAGGATCACTAGGAGGTACGACAATAGAAGCAAGACCAATAATTTCATCCTTACTAGACAATTCTTCTTCACGGTGTTGTTTACTAGATTTAGAGAAATTGAATCCATGAGTCATATCATCCAAGCCAATAGTAACAACATTCTTTTCGCAGTCTATCCTAGCATTAATTGTATTCAAGAAGGGTCTACCAAATATAATGGGACAAAAGCTATCTTGTGGGGAACCAAGAACAAGAAAATCAACAGGATATTCAGTTTTCCCACACAAGACTTCAACATCTCTAACAATTCCCATTGGTGAAATAGTATCTCTATTAGCAAGTTTAGTTGTGACATCAATATATTCTAACTCAATAGGTGCAATGTCATGCATAATTTCGTTGTATAAGTCAATAGGTATTGCACTAGCACTAGCACCCATATCACATAAGCCATGATAACAATGATCTCCTATTTTAACAGAAATAATAGGCATACCTACCACAGGTCTAGGTTTATTTGTATCACAGGGTTTAGCAACCCTAGTAGTTTCATCACAGAAATAAATAACATGCCCATCTATATTATCATACAAGAGATATTTAACAATAGCAATATTAGGTTCAACTTTAACTTGCTCAGGAGGTGTATATGTTTTAATATTGCTTTTACGAACCACAGTTGAAGCTTTAGCATGATCCTTTATCCTAATAGGGAAAGGTGGTTTCTCAACATAACAAGTAGGAACAATAGGATCATTATAAGTGACAGTCTCTTCTTCAACTTTAATAGGTGCATCTACTTTTACTTCTATGGGATGATGATATTTAAACCACTTTTCCTTAGGGAGATCAACATAAGTAGCAAAAGATTCACAGAAAGAAGCTACTATCTCAGAATCAAGTCCATATTTAGTTCTAAACTTACGGAAAATATCAGTATCCATAAAAGATTTAACACAATCAAATTAACTTAGGTGTCATACCGGACTCCTTACCATTGTCGAGGTCCCAATCTTCAGAGTTGCATTTAATTCTATCCAATAAATCCCATCTAAATCCAATAGTCTTCATCATAAAAGAGCCAGCACAAGAAGTATCAAGCATGGTGCGATTATTTTCAGAAAGCCGAGCATAATTTTTTTGAAGAATTGTTTCTCTTGAAAGCTCATGATTGGGGCATGAATATAACATTGATTTAAGCCTCCCCCAAGCTTGAGCGATGCTGTCTCCTTCGCGAAGCCAAAAATTATATATATAATTGCGATCACAATGAACAAGATGCATAGGGTAATACTTTTGACGAAATCCCAATTTCAATCTTCTATAGTTCCATGATCTCGTATCATCACATAGCCTATACCGTACCAATGCGTCCCCCTTCAAAGATAAAGGGAAGACCTTCTTCTTAGCGACATCATCGGGTATACCTGCAAGCTTAAATAATCCACAAACTTCATCCACATATATTAGGTGTTCATCAGGATGCTTTCTTCCATCTCCTGTAAAAGGATTAGCTAGCAGTTTTTCTATCATACGCGAAGGATACTCATAAGGAATTTCATTTTCATATTCATTTTCCATAGGTTCAGTAGGTTGAGGAGCAACTCTTTGCTCTACTGGTCAGGGTGAAGATACCCCGAACAAGCCCCTTAGAGGATTACTTTCCATAGTAACAAGTGACAATAAATTTTAGCACACTATATAAATTTTTCGTTACCAAATTCCACCTACCAAAGGTGCTTCACTCCCTGGCAACGGCGCCAGAAAAGAGTCTTGATGACCCACAAGTATAGGGGATCTATCGAAGTCCTTTCGATAAGTAAGAGTGTCGAACCGAACGAGGAGCAGAAGGAAATGATATACGGTTTTCACCAAGGTATTCTCTGCAAGTACTGAAATAAGTGGTAACAAATAGTTTTGTGATGAGATAATTTGTAACGAGCAACAAGTAACAAAAGTAAATAAAGTGCAGCAAGGTGTCCCAATCCTTTTTGTAGCAAAGTACAAGCCTGGACAAACTCTTATATAAGGAAAAGCGCTCCCGAGGACACATGGGAATATCGTCAAGCTAGTTTTCATTACGTTCATATGATTCGCGTTGGGTACTTTGATAATTTGACATGTGGGTGGACCGGTGCTTGGGTGCTGTTCTTACTTGAACAAGCATCCCACTTATGATTAACCTCTGTTGCAAGCATCCGCAACTACAACAAAAGTATTAAGGTAAACCTAACCATAGCGTGAAACATATGGATCCAAATCAGCCCCTTACGAAGCAACACATAAACTAGGGTTTAAGCTTCTGTCACTCTAGCAACCCATCATCTACTTATTACTTCCCAATGCCTTCCTCTAGGCCCAAATAATGGTGAAGTGCTATGTAGTCGATGTTCACATAACACCACTAGAGGCTAGACAACATACATCTCATCAAAATATTGAACGAATACCAAATTCACATGACTACTAATAGCAAGACTTCTGCCTTGTCCTCAGGAACAAACGTAACTACTCACAAATCATATTCATGTTCATAATTAAAGGGGTAATAATATGCATAAAGGATCTGAACATATGATCTTCCACCAATTAAACCAACTAGCATCAACTACAAGGAGTAATTAACACTACTAGCAACCTACTAGCACCAATCCCGGACTTGGAGACAAGAATTGGATACAAGAGATGAACTAGGGTTTTGAGATGAGATGGTGCTGATGAAGATGTTGATGGAGATTGCCCTCTCCCAATGAGAGGAGCGTTGGTGATGATGATGGCGACGATTTCCCCCTCCGGGAGGGAAGTTTCCCCGGCAGAACAGCTCTGCCGGAGCTCTAGATTGGATCCGCCAAGGTTCCGCCTCGTGGCGGCGGAGTTTCGTCCCGAAAGGTTGCTTCTTATTTTTTTTCTCGACGAAAGACTTCATATAGGAGAAGATGGTCATCGGAGAGCCACCAAGGGGCCCACGAGGTAGGGGGCGCGCCCTAGGGGGGGGGCGCCCCCACCCTCGTGGGAAGGGTGTGGGCCCCTTGGTCTTCATCTTTGGCGAGGATTTTTCATTATTTATTATAAGGTATTCCGTGGAGTTTCAGGACTTTTGGAGTTGTGCAGAATAGGTCTCTAATATTTACTCCTTTTCTAGCCCAGAATTCCAGCTGCCGGCATTCTCCCTCCTTATGTAAACCTTGTAAAATAAGGGAGAATATCCATAAGTATTGTGACATAATGTGAAATAACAGCCCATAATGCAATAAATATCGATATAATAGCATGATGCAAAATGGACGTATCAACATCATAGATTGCACTATATCAAATAAAGTACGGTTATGACGTTCGGACACACCATTACGCTGTTGTGTTCCAGGTGGCGTGAGTATTTTCACAATTTTTTAACTGAAGGCCAAACTCGTAACTCAAATATTTTACTTCTGCGATCATATCATAGAAACTTTTATTTTTATTACGATGATTCTCCACTTCACTCTGAAATTCTTTGAACTTTTCAAATGTTTTAGACTTGTGTTTCATCAAGTAGATATACTCATATCTGCTCAAATCATCTGTGAAGATCAGAAAATAATGATACTGCCGCGAGCCTCAATATTCATCGGACTACATACATTAGTATGTATGATTTCCAACAAATCTGTTGCTCGGTCCATTGTTCCAGAGAACGGAGTCTTAGTCATTTTGCCCATGAGGCATGGTTCGCAAGCATCAACTGATTCATAATCAAGTGATTCCAAAATCCCATCAGCATGGATTTTCTTCATGCGCTTTACACCAATATGACCTAAATGGCAGTGCCACAAATAAGTTGCACTATCATTATAAACTTTGCATCTTTCAGCTTCAATATTATGAAAATGTGTATCACCACGATCGAGATCCAACAAACCATTTTCATTGGGTGTATAACCATAGAAGGTTTTATTCATGTAAACAGAACAACGATTATTCTCTAACTTACATGAATAACCGTATTGCAATAAACATGATCCAATCATATTCATGCTCAATGCAAACACTAAATAACATTTATTTTAGGTTTAACATTAACCCCCAAAGTATAGGGGGTGTGTGATGATGATCATATCAATCTTGGAACCATTTCCAATACACATCGTCACTTCACCCTTAACTAGTCTCTGTTCATTCTGCAACTCCCGTTTCGAGTTACTATTCTTAGCAAGTGAACTAGTATTAAATACTGAGGGGTTGCTATAAACACTAGTAAAGTACACATCAATAACATGTATATCAAATATACCTATGTTCACTTTGCCATCCTTCTTATCCGCCAATTACTTGGGGTAGTTCCACTTCCAGTGACTAGTCCCTTTGCAGTAGAAGCACTCAGTTTCAGGCTTAGGTCCAAACTTGGGGTTTTTTCACTTGAGCAGCAACTTGCTTGCCGTTCTTCTTTGAAGTACCCCTTTCTTCCCTTTGTCCCTTTACTTGAAACTAGTGGTTTTGTTTACCATCAACACTTGATGCTTTTCTTGATTTCTACCTTCGTCGATTTCAGCATCACGAAGAGCTTGGGAATCGTTTCCATTATCCCTTGCATATTATAGTTCATCATGAAGTTCTACTAACTTGGTGATGGTGACTAGAGAATTCTGTCAATCACTATTTTATCTGGAAGATTAACTCCCACTTGATTCAAGCGATTGTAGTACCCAGACAATCTGAGCACATGCTCACTGCTTGAGCTATTCTCCTCCATCTTTTAGCTATAGAACTTGTTGGAGACTTCATATATCTCAACTCGGGTATTTGGTTGAAATATTAACTTCAACTCCTGGAACATCTCATATGGTCCATGACGTTCAAACCGTCTTTGAAGTCCTGATTGTAAGCCGTTTAAGCATGGTGCACTAAACTATCAAGTAGTCATCATATTGAGCTAGCCAAACGTTCATAACATCTGCTTCTGCTCCTGCAATAGGTTTGTCACCTAGCGGTGAATCAAGGACATAATTCTTCTGTGCAACAATGAGGATAAACCTCAGATCACGGATCCAATCCGCATCATTGCTACTAACATCTTTGAACTTAGTTTTCCCTAGGAACATATCAAAAATAAAACAGGGGAGCTAAACGCGAGCTATTGATCTACAACATAGATATGCTAATACTACCAGGACTAAGTTCATGATAAATTTAAGTTCAGTTAATCATATTACTTAATAACTCCCACTTAGATAGACATCCCTCTAATCCTCTAAGTGATCACATGATCCATATCAACTAAACCATGTCCGATCATTACGTGAGATGGAGTAGTTTCAATGGTGAACATCACTATGTTGATCATATCTACTATATGATTCACGCTCGACCTTTCGGTCTCAGTGTTCCGAGGCCATATCTGTTATATGCTAGGCTCGTCAAGTTTAACCTGAGTATTCCGCGTGTGCAACTATTTTGCACCCGTTGTATTTGAACGTAGAGCCTATCACACCCGATCATCACGTGGTGTCTCAACACGAAGAACTTTCGCAACGGTGCATACTGAGGGAGAACACTTGTACCTTGATAATTAGTGAGAGATCATCTTATAAAGCTACCGTCGAACTAAGCAAAATAAGATGTATAAAAGATAAACATCACATGCAATCAAAATATGTGACATGATATGGCCATCATCATCTTGTGCCTTTGATCTCCATCTCCAAAGCATCGTCATGATTTCCATCGTCACCGGCATGACACCATGATCTCCATCATCTTGATCTATATCAATGTGTCGTCACATGGTCGTCTCACCAACTATTGCTCTTGCAACCATTGCTATCGCATAGCGATAAAGTAAAGCAATTATTTGGCGCTTGCATCTTATGCAATAAAGAGACAACCGTAAGGCTTCTGCCAGTTGCCGATAACTTCAACAAAACATGATCATCTTATACAACAACTTATTTCTCATCACGTCTGGACCATATCACATCACAACATGCCCTACAAAAACAAGTTAGACGTCCTCTACTTTGTTGTTGCAAGTTTTACGTGGCTGCTACGGGCTTAGCAAGAACCGTTCTTACCTACGCATCAAAACCACAACGATAGTTTGTCAAGTTGGTGATGTTTTAACCTTCGCAAGGACCGGGCGTAGCCACACTCGGTTCAACTAAAGTTGGAGAAACTGACACCCGCCAGCCACCTGTGTGCAAAGCACATCGATAGAACCAGTCTCACATAAGCGTACGCGTAATGTCGATCTGGGCCGCTTCATCCAACAATACCGCCGAACCAAAGTATGACATGCTGGTAAGCAGTATGACTTGTATCACCCACAACTCACTTGTGTTCTACTCGTGCATATTACATCAACGCATAAAACTAGGCTCGGATGCCACTGTTGGGGAACATAGTAATTTCAAAAAAAATCCTACGCACACGCAGGATCATGGTGATGCATAGCAAGGAGAGGGGAGAGTGTTGTCTACATACCCTCGTAGACCGTTCCTGGGAGCGTTATATCAGCGCGGTTGATATAGTCGTACGTCTTCACGATCCGACCGATCCAAGTACCGAAAGCACAGCACCTCCGAGTTCTGCACACATTCGGCTCGGTGACATCCTCGCCTTCTCGATCCAGCAAGAGGGGTGAAGTAGTAGATGAGTTCCGGCAGCACGACGGCGTGGTGACGGTGTTGGTGAAGAACAATCTTCACAGGGCTTCGCCTAAGCACTACGGAAACTATGACGGGGGATAAACTAGAGGGGACAGGGTTGCCGGCACACGGCTTGGTGTTTCTTGATGTGTCTTGGGTGCTAGCCCTGCCCCTCTATTTATATGTTGAGCCTTGGGGTCGAAACTTGGAGTAAAAGCCTCCACAAAGTCGGTTTCACCCGAAAGGCAAGTGTCCTTCTTGGACTCCAGGGCCAGACGCCAGGGTTCCCGGCGTCTGGACCCAGACGCCAGGGACCCTAGCGTCTGGCCCCTGGACTCCGCAAAACTTCCTTTTGCGCTTTCCATAAACCTTGTGGGCTTTCCCCTTTGGCCCAAATAAAGTGTTGTCGTACCCCAAACATTTCGGGAAACATCCGGAACCCCTTCCGGTGAATTCCGGAGCCCTTCCGGTGATCAAACACTATTATCCCATATATCAAACTTTATCTCCAGACCATTCCGGAGTTCCTCGTCATGTCCGTGATCTCATCCCGGACTCCGAACAACATTCGGTCACCAACATACGTAACTCATATAGTACTATATCGTCAATGAATGTTAAGCGTGCGAACCCTACGGGTTCGAGAACTATGTAGACATGACTGAGACACCTCTCTGGTCAATAACCAATAGCGGGACCTGGATGCCCATATTGGCTCCTACATATTCTATGAATATCTTTATCGGTCAGACCACATAACAACATAAGTTGTTCCCTTTGTCATCGTTATGTTACTTGCCCAAGATTCGATCGTCGGTATCTCAATACCTAGTTCAATCTCATTACCAGCAAGTCTCTTTACTCGTTCTGTAATACATCATCCCGCAACTAACTCATTAGTTGCAATGCTTGCAAGGCTTATAGTGATGTGCATTACCGAGTGGGCCCAGAGATACCTCTCCAACAATCGGAGTGACAAATCCTAATCTCGAAATACGCCAACCCAACAAGTACCTTCGGAGACACCTGTAGAGCACCTTTATAATAACCCAGTTACGTTGTGACGTTTTGTGGCACACAAAGTGTTCCTCCGGTAAACGGGAGTTGCATAATCTCATAGTCATAGGAACATGTATAAGTCATGAAGAAAGCAATAGCAACAAACTAAACGATCAAGTGCTAAGCTAACGAAATGGGTCAAGTCAATCACATCATTCTCCTAATGATGTGATCCTGTTAATCAAATGACAACTCATGTCTATGGTTAGGAAACATAACCATCTTTGATCAATGAGCTAGTCAAGTAGAGGCATACTAGTGACACTCTGTTTGTCTATGTACTCACACATGTATTATGTTTCCGGTTAATACAATTCTAGCATGAATAATAAACATTTATCATGATATAAGGAAATAAATAATAACTTTATTATTGCCTGTTGGGCATATTTCCTTTAGGAGGCCCATGGTAACTACAGTAAATATGTAGCCCGTGGTTATTGTGGCCTAGTTTTAAAAAATAGGTTATTGTGGCCACTAGCAAACCGCGGAAAAAGAACTTCACTGACTACAAGCAAATTAATAAACAAGACAACAAGGAAATAAATAAGCAAGAAACTTACGCTAGGCTATCACGGCTATTACACATATTACATCCACTGGGCATCAAAGTTCGCCACCATTGCAAATATAGGGAACAAAGTAGCATATCATATACACTGGTTGTCAAAGTTGGCGACCAGTGCAAATAAACGCCGCAGCAAAACAAGTCCAGAACTGAAACCACTTCAGAAGAGCTCAAGAAACAATATCCTGAGTACCCATAATGCTGGCAAGATGCTTAGCAAGCTTATTAACTTTCTCTTGTTTGGCGCTTAAATCCTCCAGCACTTGCTGTTGCACCAGAAAGTATGCATCTGAGTTCTGCAAGGACTTCCTCAGTCCTTTGGCTTCTTGCCGCAACACAGCTGACTGATGCCTTTCAGCTTGTAGCTGAGACTGAAGAAGATGAAGTGATTCAGGCAGTGAGGTCGAAGAGCTTGTGCCAGCGCTACTGGCCAGTAACTCGAACACTACATCAACGCATGACTGTGGGGTTTTCTAACTGTCTACAAGATCATTTTTATCACCTTTCTTGGAGACCAACAGGGTTGTCTCACTATCTTGAACCTTATCTGCATTACTTTGTCTACCATTGCATAGTGGGGTGCTCTTCTCCAATATTCTGTTCACATACTACAAGAGAAACAAGCAGACACATCACAGGTTTAGCATGTAGTATACCAAACTCATTTTGGTAAACCGGTTCAGTAGTAAGGTGGACAGGATAACAACATGAAACAAACATATATTTATGTACTAGGTCAATGTATTGTCCATATCATTCTAGTTTATGTTGCCAAATCAAGATAGAGACACAGTTCAACTCATATATTTTTAAGACACATCAGCATAGACAGAATATAAGTGTGAGAAACTACACAGCATTGGCAACACTTGTAATGTGCATCACATGAGAACATAACTATTTTTACAACTGAAACTGAAATCAACATCGAGCAAGAAGTTAGAACAACAATCCATTTAAAGAAATAGGTTTAAAACATACCTGTTGCGCCATTGGAGTTTCAATTGGATCCTTCAAATTTGAAAGTAGTTGGTATGAGTAAATACAGTGATGCAACAGCAAAGGAGTATGTACCATAGCTACAGAATCTGACCTGAGAACAGTTGCTCTTCTGCTTTAAACGTGGAGTTTGGGCTCATTGTGGTGGTCTTCGTGCTTTGGGCACTGTAGTTGCTTTACAAACTGCTCGTGTGGGGGTACTCTATGGTGGACATGGTGCTTTGTCAACTAGAAGTGGGTTACTATCCGCTGGGGTTGGGGTTAGATGGGTTGTAGCTGGTTCTCTGCCCAACGGTGTAAGTGTACAATCTGGAAGAGTGTCGATTATGTGTGGTGGGGCATGTTTGTGGGCTAGTACAACCATGATTCTATCTGCATCGATGGGTAGCACTATCTTTTGTGAAGAACATGTTTTTTGCTCCCTTAGATACTGCCATCACCCCCTCCAATTCAAATGGCTGATAAATAAGAAAACAAATTGAACGTACAGACATTGTATGATAGACAGATGTGATAATTCACATATATGTTGTCTAACCAAACATGACAACATGACACAATTTCACATATATGATGCCTAACTAAACATGATAGCATGACACAGTTTGAGATATATGATGGATAACTTAACATGATATAATGGCATAATTCAACATATGATGAGTATCTAAACAGGATGACATGACAAAACTATATGATGTCTTTCTAAAATAGGCTGGGATGAAATAATTCACATAAATGTTGTCTAAGTATACATGATGGCATGATATAATTGACATAATTGATTCATATACTAAGCAGCTGGCACTCGCATGTATGATCTCTAAACTAAGCAGATGGAATTCAATATTGTGCATATGATGTCTTAACTAAGCAATGCAAGATACCATATGCATGATATGAGAAATATAAACATTGCAACTTAGAGCATACACCTCAGGTGGGATATAGGACTGGTCATCTGTCTCCGAATCCTCCTCTGAGGAGCTCCCTCTAACCATCGAAATATATGCTTCAACAAGTACCATTGCCTGCTATGAAGACCTTGTTTTCACTTCTGATTTTTCCATAACCGGACCAAATGGCTGATACACATAAGAGTAGTTCAATATACATAGATTGTCGACAAATGGAATACGTAATGAAAAAAATGGCATGAGATAATTCACATATATGATGCCTGACCACATGGCGGTGCATAATTCACATATATGATAATTGGCTGAAAACATGACATTGCATAATTCACATATCTGATATAGAAAGCAAACATGAGGCATTCACACAAAGCGTGTCTAATCTAAGCAGATGGCATGACAATGCAAGACACCATATGCATGATATGAGCAATATAACCTTACCAAGTTAGAGAATGCACCTCGGGGGGGAGGGGGGAATACGACTGGTCATCTATCTCTGAATCCTCCTCTGAGGAGCTATCTGTAACCAGCAAGAAATCTGCATCGACAAGTAGCACTGACTGCTCAGAAGACCTTGTTTTCACTCCAGATTTTCCCATGACCGAGTCAAGTGGCTGATGCACAGGAAGAGTAGATGAACGTATAAACATTGTTGACAAATGGAATACATTATGAAAAAATATGGCACGATACAATTCACATATACGATGACTGGGTAAATAGGATGGCATTGCATGATTCACATATATGATGCCTGTCTAAAGAAGATGGCATTGCATAATTCCCATATACTCCCTCCGTTCCTAAATATTTGTCTTTTTAGAGATTTCAAATGGACTACTACATACGAATGTATATAGACATATTTTAGAGTGTAGATTCACTCATTTTGCTCCATATGTAGTCACTTGTTGAAATATCTAAAAAAGACAAATATTTAGGAACGGCGGGAGTATGATATAGAAACCAAACAGGTGGTATTCACACAAAGCAAATCTAAACTAAGCTGATGACATATAAGATGAATAATGTAAGCAATGCGAGGCTCCATATGCATGATATGACCAACATCAGGATGCCAGGTTAGAGCAAACACCTCAGGTGGTAAATAGGAGTGGTCGGCTCCCTCTGAATCCCCATCTGAATAGTTATCTTCCTCTGGAATACAATCGAATGGCGGGAGGGGGGGCACTTCGGCCACCATGGAGCGGCGTCTGCATGACATTGTATTCCCACGCAACGGTCTTCTATTTTTCTCTACATGTTCAGTACGATTGTGTACAATAACTGACATGCATAATAAAAAATTAGTTAGATTTTGTAAGGCCTAAGGGGTGCATGCAGAAATCTAGACTAATGGTAGCAAACGAGTGGATAGATCCAAAACTAATGATAGCAGGTAGATTATAGCTTCAGTTTAAAAAGATAGACAATGGATCATCTAGTATTTGTTACCCATCCAACATGAACCACATAGAAGACCCCAGATGAACCAGATAGTAGACAAATACTATTCGTTGCTGCCTCGATATGAGACCCATGGGCATTTTAAAGCTCAAATTTGAATGATAAAGTAGCAGGTAATAATAACCGATGTATAACGTAAGCAAACGCGAAAGACCGCGACCTCTCTTCCGGAACTGTTTAGTCCTTAGGTTCATCTGCTCAGTCGATGATGGTAATGCAGTTGGCGTGGCTGCCGGCAATGGGGAAGATGATCTGAGGCGGCGAAAGAAAGTTTGCAGGGGGAATCTCTGCTGCAGTGAACGCTTCTGTCGATGGTTCACCTTAGGTGGGGTGGATGACGGCACGATAGGAGCAGGACATAACACACAGAGTTTTCTTTGACGCCTATCTGAAAATGAAGTAAATCTATAAGGGCTCCATAGAATTGGAAGATTCTATAAACGCAGGGATAGGAAAAACGCAGGAATAGGATAGGAATGCACGTGCAAAATAGAGCATTTGGAAACATAGGATTTCTGTGAACCTCGGTGTTTGGTTCACATGAATTGGAAGAACACAGGAATGGAGAAACATGCTCAAATTAAAGTCAAACCACGTGAAAATGAAAAAAATAAGAATCTTATTATGACAGTAATGCAATTAGTCCTGTTCTTCATGCATATTAATTTGAAAAGGACGTCCAACTGGATATTAAATTTCCTACCATTTTTCTTTGAAAGAGACACCAAAGGAAAAATCCTCCAATTTTGCTTTGCTCCACTCCTAACCAAATGCACGAATAGTAGTACCATAGTAGTTCCATAGCAAAGGATCCCTGAGGGATGACATGAATGCAGAGTAACAAAGTGATGCAACGAGTGTACAACCTCTTTGGCATAGCCTTGTCGTCCTCAACATCATTGGGTTGGATGTGGAGGATGGTGATGCTGGTGTGACTGTCGGAGGCAGGGAAGAATATCTGAGGCCTATGGAAATGGCGCCGAGGGTACTGCTCCGCTGTGATGGACGGTTCCGTCATTGGAGTAGCTCTGGTGAGGTGTACGGCGGCGAGGCTGAAGCAGGACAAGGCAACCAACGTTAATCTGAAGTGGGACTCTAATATCGTCTGCAATAGATGGTGTAAAATACATCACCAAAAAGTGCTAGATGTAAAACACATCAGCCATGCCACGGCCGCTCCGACAGATGCTGTAAATACTGTTTACTCTGAACTTAACTGAAGAAACAGAACTTTACAGTCAAAACTAAATTTTACTGTCGAAACTAATTGAACTAGTAGAAGAGCATTGCAATAGATGTTTAGGGAGTTCGAGCACTAGTAGCAGAGAAGCAGTGATCTAAATCAACAGACGCTCGAGCAGGGAACACACTAGTAGAGAGCAAGTCGTGCAGTAGAACCGTGAGCGAGTGCTAAAGCAGCAACTCCTGTAGCTGCCAGAGGTCATGCAACAGCAGCAGCAGCGTGAGGGAGAGCAAGAGCAGAGCAGCAACACGAATGAGAGCAAGAGCGGAGCAGCAACGCGACCGACAACAATATCAGAGCAGAGCAGCAGCATGAACGAAAGCAAGAGTAGTGCAACAACGCGACCGATAGCAAGAACAGAGCCGCAGCGCGAGCAAGAGCCAGAGCAGCTGCAGCTAGTGCTGGTGTGGAAGTCGCCGACAAGGAAGCAATGACATGGGGGAGAGACGCCGTGGATGAAGTGGTCGGCCACGGCACCGTCGATGGAGACCCGACATGGCTGCTCAGTATTGAGCACCGGCAGCCCCGTGAGATCGAATAAAAGATAAAATGCAGCGGTGAGTGCAGAACCTCCTTGGTGGCACCGAGTTGGCCTTGGCTTCATCGGAGGAATTGGTGAGGGTATTGTGGTTCCGGTGGGGTAGGTCAAGACGGCGCTATGGGGATGGAGCTGGTGCGATAGACGAGGCAAACGTCGGGGCAGCTCCTTGGAGGTGGTGGACGGGGCGGCTGATCCGGCAGAACGATGAGATCGACGACGGATCCTCATCCTGTGCGGTGGATGAGGGACGGCGAGCTGTTGCGGTGGACGATGTCGTCGGGAAAGAGTCTCCGGCTGGGCGGCGGTCAGGAGGCCGATCGAGGAGCGTGGGGTTTCGTGGGTTTTGGTGGCCTCAGTGTATGAATGGGGAGGACGAAGGGGAAGGTAGGGGAGCCATGGCTTAGGGAAGCGCTTGTCCGAAATGTAGGGTAAGTTATCAGCGTACCCCCATCGTCTTTGAGTTGTAACACTTAAAACTCGATGGTCGTCTGCTACTTATTTGCTATTCTGTGATGCGATGATAAATTCCGCATGTGCGATGATAAATTCCGCACTTAGATCATTTTGCAGACGTCCATTTTTCATTATGCATGTCATTATCTTCACATACTTTTTCATGCATGATGAATTGTCATCATAAGTTGAAGAGGATCTCCACAAGTACAACCTGCCATGTGCATTTGCATACCAAAAGCAAATTACTTATATGCACATCTTCAGGGGGAGCCTTTGCCACTTATGAAGACAATAACCTATCCTTTACAATTTCACATATTTAATTCCCCATTGAAAACTTCAACTAGTTTGTCATCAATCACCAAAAAGGGGGAGATTGTAAGTGCATCTAGTGCCACCCCTAGTTGGTTTTGGAGTATTGACGACAAACCTAGTTGAGGGACTAATGTGTTTGTGAGAATTGCAGGATAACACAGGTAGAAGTCCCTCATTGATTCGGTTTTCCTACCAGAGATGACCCCTAAAAATGTATGAAGACATTGAAGTCAAAGGTGGTATGTGAAGACATTCACATTGAAGACTATGACAAGAGAAGACATCGCGTGAAGACTATGGAGCGCGAAGACTTAGCAGTTTCGTCGTTCTGTGTTTTTCTTTGTTGAGTCATAGGAACCACCATACTGTTAAGTGGGGTCCAAGAGAACCAATCAGAATGACTGAAGTGATGCTTAACCAAAATCCTATGTCTTCGAGTGAAGACTATGAGAGCAAATCTTGTCCAGAGTTGGATAAGTCAGCTTTGCTTGTAGCCCAAGTAAAGTTGCCGTGTGTGTTTGAAATCTGACCGTTGGAACACGTGTCAGTTCCTTAGTGACCCAGGGTCATTTCAGACAAATCAGGTCGGGTTGCCTAGTGGCTGTAAATAGCCCACCCCCTACAACCATAAACGGTTGGCTTCTCAGAGTTAAAGTATGGCTTTTGTCGTTTGAGAGCAACCCACCTTGAAGCCTTTGAGAGAGAATTCCTCGTGAGGATAAAGCCCTAAACACCCAGAGCCAAAGAGTGTTAGGCATCAGTTAAGTCTTCATGTCTGTGTGATCTAAAGACTTATTACACTTGAGGACTGTGAATCCTCCAGCCGGTTAGGCGTCGCGTTCTGAGCATCCAAGAGTCATTGTGGATCGCCGGTGAACGAAGTCTGTGAAGGTTTGGAAGTCTACCTTGAAGACTTACCAGAGTGATTGGGCGAGGACTGGGTGTCCTTAGCTCAAGGGGAATAAGGTGAAGACGAGGTCTTCTGAGTTGAATCTCAGCCTCCCTAACCAGACGTACAGTTGTCACAACAATTGGAACTGGTCCAACAAATCATTGTCTTCGACGAGTCACTGGTTTCATCCTTCCCTTCCCTTTACTTACTGTTGGTCCTTGTGAAGTCATTGTATGATTGCATTATCTTCTGTCTTCACTGAGTGACTGCTTGTTCTAATTGGCTTCACAATATCTTCCTACCTGATCCTTACTGCCTAGCTGCTATTAGTCATTGCGCTTTCACTTCATTGAATACTTGACTATGGTTTGCCTAGTGTAGTCTACCTTCCGTTGCATGGTAATAGGTTTATTTCTATCGGTTGTCTTCGAAACTCTCATGTTTTGAAGACTTTCATAAAAATCGCCTATTCACCCCCCTCTAGTCGATCATTAGCACTTTCAATTGGTATCAGAGCAAGGTACTCCCTTGTTCTGTGTGATTTGGTTTAACCACCTGGAGTTTTAGCTATGTCGACTGCAGGGATAATTAAAGTCTCCGCTGTGTGCCCCGTCTTCGATGGAACTGAATATCCCTACTGGAAGAATAAGATGCGCATGCATCTTGAAGCCATTGATGTCGACGTATGGTATGTCATCTAGAACGGCATTCCCAAGGCTGGAGAAGGTGTCACTGCTGCTGATGTCAAGAAGTTCGTTCAACTGGACTCTACTGCCAAGAATATCATCTATGGTCATCTGACCAAAGGACAGTATGGCCGCCTGAGTGCTTTGGAAACATCTAAGCTAGTCTGAGACTAGCTCTCCAAGGTCAACGAAGGCGTCTCAACCCAGAGAGATCAGAGAATCAGTGTGCTTCGCAACCTCTTCAACCGCTTCAAGAGAAATGACAATGAGAATGTCCAGCTCACGTTTGATCGACTCACTGACATCACAGATGAGCTTCAAGCCCTCGGCGCTACTGAGATCACCAAGCATGAAGTCGTGAAGACACTCCTGAGATCACTTGACAGTTCGTTTGACACCCTAGCCCTGATGATTCAGGAACGTCCTGATTTCAAGACACTCGATCTGTCTGACATACTTGAGAGGCTCAACACACATGAATTTCAGCTTTCTGAGAAAAGAGACATCTACGGTCCCAACTATGGGCGAACTCGTGCCTTGAAGGCAAAAGCTGTCTCCTCATCTGAAGAAGAATCTGACAGCAGTTCTGATGATCCTGAAGACATTGGAAAGGAGCTTGCTATGCTTGTGAAGAAGTTCCAAAAATTCACCAAGAAGAAAGGCTTCAGAAAGTCTTCACGATCAAGCTCAAGAAATGATGAAGCTTCTGCTCATGACTACAAGAAGAGAACATGCCACAAGTGCAAGAAACATGGCCACTACATCTCTGAGTGTCCCCAGTGGGACAATGAGAACAAGAAGAAGAAGAAGAAGAAGAGCAAGGAATATGACTCTGACGACAAGAAGAAGAAGAAATACTCAAAGTCTTCTTCCAAGTCTTCCTCAAAGTCTTCATCACACAAGAAGAGCTCATCTGGCAAGGCACGTGCATTTGTTGGCAAGGAAATGGATTCAGAGGAGGAGTCCGCTTCTGAGGAGGCGGAGGTGGAGTCTGAGGAGGAGTCCGATTTTGGCGTTGCGAGTCTAGCTACAGCATACGTTGCCAAGTCCATCTTCAACACTGAAGACAATGACTTCATCACCGACACCGATGCAAATGACAAGGACTACTCCGCTCCTACCTACTGCTTCATGGCACGCGGTGCCAAGGTAAACACACGTACTGCTCACTATCAAACTTCTAGTGAAGATGACTCTGATTGTGGTTCCAAACCCAGCTACAAAACACTTTCTAAAATTGCAACTGAACAACAGAAAGCTATGGAACATATTCAAAAACTGTTAGACAAGAGCGATGATCTATTAGACACTGAAATGACTCGATCTCAGTCCTTTTGAAGACATAAAAAATCTTCACGTTAAGTATGAGGAACTTGAAAGTCGTCATGAAACGCTCTCAACAACTCATGAAAAGCTTTCCTATGATTATATTCAAAGGAAGCAAGATCTTGAGAAATTGAGAGCGGCTCATGAAGATCTTCAAAAGGAAAATGAGTCACTTCGCGCCGAACAGATCAGTTCCGCTCAAGAAGGATTTGAACCACCATGTCTTAAATGCATTGAGCATGACAATGCTACTTCTGTTGCTGAGAGTTCTACTGCTGCTACTGTTGCAATATCTTCAACTGTTGATGTGGTAACTAACCCCTCTGCTGAGGATACCACTGCTATTGCTGATGAGAATGCTAGGTTGAAGACATTGCTTGAAACAGGGATGTACAAGAGTCTCAAAGGGCATCAGACACTATGTGATGTCCTCAAAAGGCAGATCCTGAACCGAAACCCTAGGAAAGAGGGTGTTGGGTTCGAAAGGAAAATGAATGCTGATGGCTCTTACTGGAAACCTAAGCAGTACCCCAAAACCACATGGGTTGCTGCAAAGGAACCTTCAGCGGATCCATCCACCCTATCTAGCTTCACTTGTGCTAATCCCATTGTTATTGATGAATCCTTTGATGCAAACTATAAACTGTTTAAGAATTAGAATGGTGAAGTGTTTTCCAGGTATATTGGTACTAACTGCAGGAATGGACCGCCTATGAAGAAGATCTGGGTGCCGAAAAGGTGTTTGGAGAATCTTCCTGTGAATGTCATCATGACACCATAGGTGAAGAAGACAAACCCCAGACCACAGGCTTCATATGGTCCAAAGGCTTCATACAGACAGAAGACTCACCTGAGTCGCACTAACGCAAATGTTTTGCAGGGAAACCATACTCAGGCCTGTGAATATGAGCGCGTTTCATCAAACTGCCATGTTCATAAGACCAAGAACTATTCTGCTTATTCTTATGAGTACTATTGTCCACCTGCAAGACTTTTTGCTAGGGCTCCAAAGCCAAAGTTCTCAGATGCTGCACTTAGACTCATTGCTTCGAAGCCACCCTTGAAGATGTGGGTGGCTAAGAAAGCTTAACTCTCTTTTGCAGGGAAAGGTATCCAGCCGAAAACCAAAATCGTCTAACGCTATTGCTGGGGACCTTAAACATCTTGCAGGGCGCAAGATCAAATGCCCAAATGGTCTTATTATGTACTTTGTTCCTGAATCGCTTGCTACTTGCCCTATCAGTCCAAATCTCGACCTAAGCTCTCATAATCCACTGGTTCATCAAATGTTTTTGCTTCACAATTCTCTTCGTGAAGCCTATCCCCCTAACTGCACTATAGGGTACGACACCAGCTGCTTCAGAATGGATTATTGATAGTGGGTGTACCAATCACATGACTGGCAAGCGAAGCCTTCTTATGGACTCAACACTACGTCCATCTAACAAAAGTCACATCACATTTGCTGACACTGGTAAAAGTAAGGTATTGGGTCTAGGTAGAGTTGCAATCTCAAAGGATCAACACATGGATAAAGTCATGCTTGTTGAATCCCTTGGTTTCAACTTAATGTCTGTCTCAATGCTTTGCGATTTAAACATGATTGTGATGTTTGGAAAATATCGTTGCCTTGTTCTAATGGAATCTGACAAGTCTCTAGTGTTTGAAGGGTATCGGAAAGATGATTTGTACGTGGTAGATTTCTCAGCAGGACCACAACTTGCCGTATGTCTTCTAGCAAAAGCTTCAGAATGCTGGCTCTGGCATCGAGGCTAGGGCATGCTGGCATGAGGAACCTCCACACCCTTGCAAGAAGAAGCATGTCATAGGCATCGAGGGCGTCAAGTTCAAGAAGGATCACTTATGCGGTGCCTGTGAAGCAGGAAAGATGACGAGGGCCAAGCATCCCTCGAAGACAATCATGACAACGACTCAACCCTTTGAACTGCTCCACATGGATCTTTTCGGTCCCACTCATTACTCAACTCTTACTACTACTGCCTGTCTCTATGGCTTTGTCATTGTTGATGATTATTCAAGATATACTTGGGTGCATATAATCCTCTACAAGACTGAAGTGCAGGATGTCTTCAGACGCTTCGCCAATCGAGCCATGAACAACTATGGCGTCAAGATCAAGCACATCAGAAGTGATAACGGCACTGAATTCAAGAACACTGGTCTAGACACTTATCTTGATACTTTGGGCATTACACATGAATTCTCAGCTCTGTACACACCACAGCAGAACGGCATCGTGGAACGCAAGAACAGAACACTTATTGAGATGGCCCCGGGCGATGCTTGATAACTACAAGACTCCAAGAAAGTTCTGGCCTGAAGCCATTGATACTGCATGCCATATCATCAACCGTGTTTATCTTCACAAGCTTCTCAACAAGACATCCTATGAGCTCCTTACTGGCAAGAAGCCAAATGTCAGTTACTTCAGAGTATCTGGTGCCAGGTGCTGGATCAAGGATCCACATCACACTTCAAAATTTGCACCAAAAGCACATGAAGGTCTTATGCTTGGATATGGAAAGGATTCGCACTCCTACAGAGTCTTCAATCTCTTCATTATAAAGTGGTTGAAATAGTGGATGTGCGGTTCGATGAGACTAACGGCTCACAAAGAGAGAACCTGCCAAATGTGCTAGATGAAGTTCCATTCGGTGAATCAATCAAACTTATGGGAACTGGAGAAATCATACCTTCTGAAGCTCAGCCTGAAGAGGAACTTATCATCTCCGCACCTGATCGACCTGAAGACAATGATTAAACTGAAGACAATGCTCAGCCTGAAGACAATCCTTCTAACGATGACAATGATCAACAAGAGCAAAATCTTCGTCCTGTACATCCGCGTGTTGCAAATGAAGTATAGATTGAGAAAATAATTGATAGCATCAAAGCACCAGGTCCACTCACTCGTTCAAGGGCAACACATCTAGCAAATTTCTGTGGGCACTTCGCATTCGTCTCAATATCTGAACCCAAGAAAGTTGAAGAAGCCTTCATGGAACCTGAATGGATTCAAGCTATGCAAGAAGAGCTTCAACAGTTTGAGCTGAATAATGTATGGGAACTGGTTAAGCGTCCTGATCCCCGCAAGCACAATATAATAGGCACCAAATGGATATATCGCAACAAGCAAGATGAGCATGGTCAAGTTGTCAGAAATAAAGCTCGTCTCGTTGCTCAAGGGTACACTCAAGTTGAAGGGATTGACTTCGATGAAACCTTTGCTCCTGTGGCCAGACTTGAAGCCATATGCATACTGCTGGTCTATGCAAATCATCTTAATATTCTTCTGTATCAAATGGATGTGAAGAGCGCTTTTCTCAATGGCAAGATTGAAGAAGAAGCGTATGTTGCACAACCGCCTGGCTTTGAAGATCCAAAACATCCTGACATGGTGTATAAGCTCAACAAGGCACTGTATGGCCTCAAACAAGCCCCTCAGGCTTGGTATGACACACTCAAAGACTTCCTGAAGAGCAAAGGCTTCAAACCTGGTTCCCTCGACCCCACTCTCTTCACGAAGACATATGATGGTGAACTGTTTGTGTGCCAAATATATGTGGATGACATTATCTTCGGATGCACCAATAAAAAATACACTGAAGAGTTTGGATATATGATGCAAGAGCAATATCAGATGTCCATGATGGGTGAGCTGAAGTTCTTCCTTGGTCTTCAAATACGTCAGCAATGCAACGACATCTTCATATCTCAAGAGAAATACCTCAAAGATTGCCTGAAGAAATTTGGGATGCAAGACTGCAAAGGCTTCACGACTCCAATGCTAGCCAAACATCATCTAGGTCCTGACGACAATGGTAAAGAGTTCGATCAAAAGGTATATCGCTCCATGATTGGTTCTTTACTTTATCTATGTGCATCTAGGCCAGATATTATGCTTAGTGTTTGCATGTGTGCTCGATTCCAAGCGGCACCAAAGGAGTCGCATCACTTAGCTGTGAAGCGAATTCTTCGATATTTGGCTCACACCCCAACTTTAGGATTATGGTATCCAAAGGGCTAAGAGTTTGATCTGGTTGGATTCTCGGATGCTGATTATGCTGGTGACAAGGTGGATCACAAGTCTACATCAGGCACATGTCATTTTCTGGGACGATCACTTGTATGTTGGTCTTCAAAGAAGCAGAACTGTGTATCTCTCTCCACTGCTGAATCTGAATACATTGTTGCTGGATCTTGCTGCGCTCAGCTTCTGTGGATGAAGCAAACACTCAAAGACTATGGCATTCATCTGAAGCAAGTGTCACTCTACTACGACAATGAAAGCGCCATCAAGATTGCCAACAATCTAGTTCAACACTCGAAGACAAAGCACATTGAAATTCGTCATCACTTTCTCAGAGATCATGTTGTGAAGAAAGATATTGATATCATACGCGTCAACACTGAAGAGCAATTGGCAGATATCTTCACCAAGCCCTTGGATGAGAAGAGATTTTGCAAGTTACGGTGTGAGCTAAATATCTTGGAATCCTCAAATGTCCTGTGATCAAGCACACATCCTAACACTTATGCATATTGATGACTTAGATGTGCAACACACAAAGTAAAGTATATCTTCAATCAACGAAGACATACATTCTAAGTGTGAATACATTAATGTGGAATTTGACTTCGAAGCGCCACGATAATTGTGCGCCGTGTCTGGGTCTAATACTTCCTATACGGTGGGTAACGCCACCACCAAATTCTTCTGTTTGAAGTGTTTCACCCATGTGTTACATTTGCTATGTCTTCACATTTTGTTTGTCTTCATTCTCAACTTGTCTTCATGATTATCTTCACTATGTTAGTTTGATTGTCTTTCTCACATATATATATACTAGTGTTCTATCCTCTACAACATTCACTTATAGCTATGTCTTCTTCTTGAATCTTTTGAACTAAGTGAATGTGATCGGACCCTAACCTCTCTATGCTTTCTATCTCAAACTCTATTTGTCCAAATCATATGCATTCTATTGAAACTGTCGAATGTCTTCTCTGCGTCCTAGTCAGCAGAAGATACAGAGACAAACATTAAGTCCGTTTTCAATGCTCATTCATTCACCTGAAACCCGGAGAAGTGGGAACGACCACCCGACAATCCAGGCGTGCGTGGGAACATGGAACAACCTCCGATATGTTGCATGATGGCCACGTGTCCTTCAGATGTGAATCGCTAGGGGCACCTGTGTAATAACACTGTGCCGTCCCTGTCCCTATAAATACACGCCTCACCATAGTCATTATCCTTTCTTCCACTCTCACACAAACCCTAGCGCCACCGCTAGCCCTCGACGACGCCGGAGACGAAGCGCTTAGCTGCCGCGACCTCACCGATGTCGTCTTCACGCCGGCCGCGGACATTGTCTTCTCTGCCGTCGCCGTAGGTGTCCTCCGTCGCCAAGTTAGGGCACGGACGATCGAACTGCTCGGCCTCCTCTCCCACTCCATCTAGCAGTTCTTCGTGTGGTAAAAAAACTTCCTTTTTACGGCCCCTTTGATCCTATAGATTCATCACTTTCTACCACAAGCAGTTTCTGTTCACACAAGTTGGATCTATTTCATACTGCATCTCATAATATGCCTAGTATGTTCACTTAAGCTTCATATCCAGTTAGATTCCTCACTTGTACTTATTCGCGGATTCGTACAAATCTGGAACCAACTCTCAACATATAAGTGAATGTCTTCACACGATGAGGTCAATGTCTCCTAAACTGATTTATCTTCAAAAATCTTCTGAGAATGCATATGATCTCTTCCCCTTCCCTCGCATCTCTAATGTTGTCATAGGTATATGTCCGTGGGAGAATCCCTTGGTTCTCATAGTCTGCATTCGTTTGCAGAATTCTTACAACATCACATTAACTCTCCCGAAGCCAGTTCATGTTTGTCCAGCAAGCAAAAGCCTTTGAAGCCTTTGAACGTGGTGAAGCCATTCAGTTTGAAGTTCATGGCTGCAGAGAAATCAGTAAGGAAGGGTGGCAGACAGCATCGTGGGGAACGTCAAGATATTTGCCAGATGACCTCTCAGAGCTTTACAAGACAGATCCTGAAGAGGATTACAATCAGCACAAGACCCGAATCCAATGGATTCGAAGATATTGGGCAGAACAATGGTTCAAGTAAAGGTTTGTGACCCAGGAATATGCTGAGAAAAATGCCATCAAACGACCATGGGGAGACATCCTATACAGAAATCTTCAACCCAGGTCCAGAGATGAAGCCATTGAACAAGGCTTGTATCCCTGCATGGTCCGATGACCACAGCCTGCGGATGCACACCCATCGTCATTGCTATGGTGTCGTGATGACAATCTGTTCAAGTGCAACTTCCAGTTTGCCAAGAATTCGGCCAAGCAAAACAAGAAGTCATGGGGACTTAACTTCAACCCTGGCCCTTCTGCTCCCCGTGCCGATGGCACCCGCGAAGCTGAACCCAATCTTGTTGGGCCCTTCTACAACCTGGAACAGCCATGGATGAGCCTGTAGATGACGCTGAATCTGATGAAGCGCCTGCACCGCCGAAGCCAAAGAAACTGAAGAAGCCTAAAGCTTCAAAGCCTGCCTCAGCACCAAAAATCTCACGAGCGAAGCCACTGGCTACTGCACCTCCTGAAGACAGTGTGCAGTCTGAAGATTTGTCATGCATCTCCAAGCCCTCGAAAGTAAATATGCCTTTGCAACACACCAGCCAAGAACTGACTGCTGCTGCTATTCTGTGCAACGACGCCATTGATCTGTCCAGCGATGAAGATCTTGCAGATGACGCTCTTGAGCAACTGATCAAGAGCAAAGAAGAAGCAGAAATCTTCAATGATTTGCCTCTCTTTGATGTGGCAATCATCCATAACTTCATTGATGAGTGGTTTGACATGCCCAACCTCAACTTTGAAGATCTGCAACTTCCAATTGGCCTCAGTGTCGCCTTCACTGGCGCCATTGCTTCTGAGCTAACTCTAGCTCAGCGCATTGTTGAACTGAAGCAAAAGATAGACTATGAGAAAGCTCAGTTCAAGAAGCACATGGCCAAGCTCAGCGTGCAAGATGTCAAAAACTTCCAGATCATGCTGCACGAGCTCAAGGAAGCCTTTCTCAAGAAGCGTGAAGAAGCTAAAGGCTCTCATGAGCGCATGAAGAGCCTGTCAGACAAGTGTGTGCAAGCCTACAATGAGGCTGAGAAGCGCAAGGCTCTTGGTCGTCCTGGCATCGATCCCAGGATGGCTGCAAAGAAGAAGAAGAAGAAGCCAGCTGTGGCTGAACCCGAAGCACCAAGGTAGGAAGCACATCCCATTGTCTTCCCAGCCAGCACGAGTGGCTCGAAGCCAAAGGTCAGGTCAACCGCTTCAGAACTGAAGAAGACGAGGACTGCTGAGGCTGTAGCCAGAAAGAGGAAACATCTTGAAGCCTCTGATGTTGCTCCCTCCAAGAAGAAGCGCAAAACCAAGAAGGATCGGGCTGCTCCCACAGAGCCCTTAGTTGTTGAACCTATCTCAATGGTTCGCCCTGCATCTGCACACCAAGAGCGCCAACTGATTGTCCATGAGCCTGCTTCCATAGAGGCTCATGAAGCTGAAGACATTCCAGCAGTTGATCCCACCGCTGCTGAAGACATTGGTCACCATGACAATGTTGAAGATGATGAAGTTCTTCCTCAGATCTAGCATAACTTGGTATCATCGCCTGTTCTCACGAACAGCAAACTCATCAGCATTGGTCGTCCTCTGACGCCAATTGCTCAGGATGCATCATGGGCTGATCACCCACAACAACAAGACACTCCGAGTACTCAACAACAACAAGTCACACCACCCCGGCAAGAAGAAGAAGATGACTTTGAGGCCCAGCAAACTACATCTCCAAAGGCGTCGCCAGCGTTGCGCAGGCTTCGCAAAGGACCAAGGCCTCAAGTCCCTCTATCGAGCGTTTCAGAAGGAGAAGTGCACCACCAATCTGTTGCACGTCAAGTGTTTCTAGATGCCACTCCTACTGTGACTGAATCCGAAGCCAAACTGGCTAAAGATGTTCCGGCTGCATCAGCCGATGAAGAAGAAGCCCCAAGAGTTGCTACACCCCCGTCTCACCAAGATGTTGTTTTCAAGGAGAACGTGACCGACCCTCCAGCTTCTGAAGTGGATGTTGAGATTCCTGAGGCTGCCACCACCAACACCAATGAAGCCAATGACGTAGTCATGGCTGAAGCAAATGTGGAGCCTGCACCTGAAGTCAATGTGGCCCCTGAAGCCCATGAAGACAATGCCAATGCCCCTGTTCCCCTCCAAGACCTCACACAATGGAGCTGGCATTTGATCGTGGTCAGCCGGTTATGGTTCGATGGCCCATTCTGACTCCTCCGCCTGCTGCTGGTCCATAATTTGAGTACCACGTCGAGCACATGCCTCATGTCCAAAAGCCCAAGCCAAGACTTCCACGTTTCCTAGGCACTGCCACTTCACCTGGGGTCTTCAATGCGAATGGCTTCGTGGCACATAATACCTTCTTCAACAGCTCCAAGAACCCTTATACCAAACCAC
Source organism: Triticum aestivum (assembly GCF_018294505.1). Lineage (NCBI taxonomy): Eukaryota > Viridiplantae > Streptophyta > Magnoliopsida > Poales > Poaceae > Triticum > Triticum aestivum. Next base: position 150,641,728 of record NC_057797.1, on the reverse strand, counting down.
GCATTTCTTCAGATCGGTTCTGGAACTATCAGCAGCGCAACTACTATTCCTGTGTCCTATATAATCAAGGGCACATATTTCCACATATGCGCCTCGACTCTGAAGCTATGGTTGCTCTGCCCTGCCTCAAAGAAGCATTGGACTGTTTCAGAGATGCTGGTCTGCTGCAGTTCATCACCGACAAGGAGCACTGGAATGAGGAATTGTTGCTTCAATTCTATGCCACTCTTCACATTCGAGGCTACAACAGGGATCCGAAGACTTGGGTCCTTGAGTGGATGACAGGCAATGTCCATCACGAAGCTAAAGCTCTTGATATCATTGAGCTCACAGGCCTGCACACTCCTGGTGAATACTATGAACCAGGTTGTCAACAACATCAAAATGCCTTGGAAAGCATCTTTCAGAAGCCAGAACCCAACATGAGTCAAATGCTGAGCATGATGAAGCCTTTGCCTCCAGATGCTGAATATCCTAAGGAGTTCTTTGTTGAAGACCTAGAGTAACTGCCTCGCACCATCTACCACATCATCAGGAAGACTCTATGGCCTGTCAAAGGACACTCATCTGCAGCAAAGCTTGAAGGAGCAATGAAGACTTTGGTTTTCTATATCTTCAATGGCATCAGCTTCAATGCTCAAGACTTGTTCATCAGGAAGTTGGCTGCGTCTGGCTCCGACATCTTTGGGTTGAAATTCTATGCTCCATGGGTCATGCGTCTGATCAAGCGTCACTCAGCCTTCAACTATCAGCCGTCTGCGCGCAATCATCTTATATTCCTGCCCGAGGTTGATCTGTCAGTTGAAGCCATTTACCCAGAGCCTGCTAAGGATCCCATTTATCTTCATAATGCGTCAGATGCAAAGCCTCTTGGTGGATGTCAACCGCATTCACAATCTTGCCACCAAGAATGCCTTTGTTGCCCATGAAACCTGTCGGCGTACATGGAAAGGGCTGACGCTTATGTGTTGTGAAGATGATCTTCAAGAGGATGGCTTCTTTGAACGCTTCAAGTTTGACTCCACACCTCCAAGAAGGACTGTGCTACGACGAACTCCATCTGTGACTCTGAGTTCTCCCCCACGCAACTGTGAAGACAGAGTGACGATGACGAAGACGATGCTACCACCCCCTACTTCCATGCAGACACTGCCACGAGTTCGTCTGCAGCCTACACACGAGACCTTGCGCTTCATACTCCTCATCTGGAACGGTAGACGCTTTGTCTTCAACCTTTTGGTCACTACTGACAAAGGGGAGAAGCATATGAGTTGATATCTTCCAAGCGGGTCCATTAGGCTTGCTTTATATTTTGCTCAGTGTTAACAACCTCGTTTTGAACATTAGTCTGACTGTAACACTTAAAACTCGATGCGTCTGCTACAATTTGAGCGATGCAAGATAATTTGCAGTGTGCGACCACTTAATCATGCAACGTCCACTTATTGTCATTATTGTCGGATTTCGGGTTCCGGCAGACCCTTGAGGTTCGAACACTGGGGTGCGCATGGAGATTTCGCCTCCTACCTACCTGCACCCCTCCGTCTCGCTAGGATCTAAACTATGGCAAGAACAACACAAGAGACACAGGGTTTATACTGGTTCAGGCCACCGTTGTGCTGTAATACCCTACTCCAGTGTGTGGTGTGGTGGATTGCCTCTTGGGATGATGATGACGAACAATACAAGGAAGAACAGCCTTGCGAGGGTCTGTTCTTGGCTGAGGCGATGAACTGCTGGGAGGAGCTCAGTCACCCTTCTCTCTCTCTCTCTACCTGATCTTCTTTATCCTTCGATCCCTCTCTTTTCTTCCCGCCCCCCTTGCTCTGTGGGTGGCTGGTCCTATTTATAGAGGCCCTGGTCCTCTTCCTAAATATCGAGCGGGAAGGGAGCCAACAATGGCGGGCTAATTTGAAGGGGGACAGCTAGTACTAGCTACCCTGACAAAAGTAGTCTTCGCCTGCACAAAGCTCTGGTGATGACGCCGTCTCGGGCTCCACGATGATCTCCGAAATGGCAACCATTGCCTGATGCCTCGGTACTCCGCGGCTGGCTTGCCCCCTTTGCACCAAAGAGGAAAGGAGGACACTGCGCGGGCTAGCACCCGCCTGGCGCCCTCGGTCGTCATGGCTTGCGTCAAGGGCACCTCATGAGGTACCCCGCCTTGATCTCTCCGCCTCCTCGTGAGCCAGCCTGACGAGGCCGTGCCTGAGGAAGCTCCGCGTCGTCCGCCCCTCGAGGCTTGGCCCCTCGCGAGGGTCTTGGGTTTGTGTTGGTGAAGATGGGCTGCGCTGGACCCCCCTTTGAGCCATGCCACAGGCCGCAGGCAGGCAAGTCTGGGGACCACCGTTCCCAGAACGCCGACAGTAGCCCCCGGGCCCAAGGCGCGCCCGGACTTGGCCGTGCAGGGAGGCAGAAGGGCAAGAGCGAAGCGCCGCGGGCCCTAACAGCCTGCGGCCTTGGGCGCCGCGTGGCCGTTGATGGGACGTGGGCGTCTCCACTTCCCCATGGTGCCTCGGCAACTGCACGGATTGGACAAGTCCCTGCATGCAAGGTGGGTCATAATTACCTGCGATCGTGGGGGCCGTTGGTTGGCCATCGCCAGCTATAAGTACGGACCGGCACGCGCCCTTCTGGTTCATCCCCCCTTGCTTCTCCTTTTTCTTCATGGCCCCGGCGAGGAGGTTCTCGGCCGCAGAGAAAGGGAAGGCTCGCCAGGTTGAGCCCGCCTTCCCCCGCCCAAGCGCGGCCGAGGGCGCCCTCGCAAACATCCTGTGGCCACCATGGTGGCTCCCCGCGGCCGTGGGGGAGATCTTCAGCACAGCGACGGGCGGATTGCTGCGGCCGGGGGGCGCGCTCCGGCTGCGTGTCCCCCTAGGCCGCGCTTTCATGCTGCTGAAGTGCTGCCGGAGTTCATCGTGTGGTCGGCGGAGCCGACTAGCACCCAGCTTCCACTTCCTCGCTTCCTCCTTGGCGAGCTCCCGGCCGGCGCCTCGGGCGGCCTCTGGCTCCAGGCTGACGGCTGCTGCAGCCGGCCCTCATGGGTCTCACTGGAGGTCTCCGCGGCCGGGAGCTTGTCCCTGGCCCGCGGTTGGCAGATGTTTGCCCGCGCGCGTGGCCTGAGCCGTCGGTGCACCCTACACTTCAAGTTCGACGGCGATGCCATCCTCTACGTGAGGGTGTTTGGGGAAGATGGTCGCCGCGCAGGGTGTTTCCCCGAGGGTGACGACCGCGGCTGGGAACCCAGCTCCGGCGATGATGGAGAGGGCAGTGCTCGCGCGGCTGGCGGCGCTCAGGGTTCCTCAAGCTTCTCCGGTTCTTCTTCAGGCGGCGACTCTTCTAGCGGTGGCCGCGGTCAGCCTCCACGCCGTCGTATCTGCTTGGGAGGTGGAAACGTGTCCGCCCGCCGTCGCTCCCTGGTGAAGCGCGAGAGGGAGTCCGCCTGAGCTCCGGAGGCAGCTCGGGCCTTCCCTGCGGGCCGGTGTGAGGCGAGTTGCACCAAATTTGTTCTTTCTTTTCCTTTTTCCTGCATAACAAAGATAGTAGTGTGGAGCCCCGCGGGGGCGTGTTTGGGTTATTGCTGTTAATCATCGTTTTGCTTTCGTTATTGTACCTTCCGGCTACGTGCCCGAGCATGGATAGTTCCCGGCCCCGGCCGTGGGGGGCGACCGACCCAGGCCATTTGTTTGTGTCGCGGTGCCCGAGGGGCACGGACTAGAGGGGTGCTCCTGTAATGGGCCCAGGTCGCGAATTCTTTGAATGACTAGGATAGGAACACTCGCGAGGGCGCTCAGCTGCCCCCCTCGTGAGGCCTTGCACAAGAGAAATCGAGGCAGGAGAGTGAAAAGTCGAAGAACCACAAGCCAAAGATGGCAACAACTTCAATAAAACTTCGAATGAGAAGGAACAAGCCAACTGCGGAAAGCAAATGAAAAGTCGCGTCCGGCACCTAATCTAGTCTTCGACGTCTTCTCACCAGCACGGAGCTAAGTGCTACCACTGGGCGTGGGAGGGAGCCCCAGGGCCTGAGGCCGGCGCTCCTAAGACTCCGGGGCGTGTACAGCCCCAACTCATTATTACGTGAGAGTGTCACGGGCGGCGAGCTTCACAGGCGTTGGCCTTCTTCACAGGCTTCGGGCCTTTTCCAAAACGCGATAGCTTCATAGGCATTCGCCTTCTTCACAGGCTCTGGGCCTTTTCCAAAACATGATAGCTTCACAGGCGTTCGCCTTCTTCACCGGCTCTGGGCCTTTTCCAAAACGTGATAGCTTCACAGGCGTTCGCCTTCTTCACAGGCTCTGGGCCTTTTCCAAAACGCGATAGCTTCACAGGCATTCGCCTTCTTCACAGGCTCTGGGCCTTTTCCAAAATGCGATAGCTTCATAGGCGTTCGCCTTCTTCACAGGCTCTGGGCCTTTTCCAAAATGCGATAGCTTCACAGGCGTTCACCTTCTTCACAGGCTCTAGGCCTTTTTAGGGGTAGAACCTCCGGAGGTGCTGGATGTTCCATGCATTCTGGACTGGCACCCCCTCCTGAGTCTCCAAGCGCGTGGAGCCGGGCCTGGAAACATGAACAACTTTGAACGGGCCCTCCCACATGGGAGAGAGCTTGTGCAGCCCCTCCCTGGAGAGAACCCTCCTGAGCACGAGGTCTCCTACCTCAGAGTTCTGGGGCGGATGTTGCGGCAATGACATCGCCACAGTGCTTGTTGGTACCTCGCCGCTCGTAGCGCGACTTCTCGGTGACGTTCCTCCCCTAGCACGAGGTCCATCCCCCGCATGGCGTCCTGCTGCGCCTCGTCGAACGCCAAGACCCGCGTGGAGCGACGTCTAACCTCGTGAGGGAGGACTGCTTCGGCTCCGTAGACCAGGAAGAACGGGGTCTCTCCAGTTGGCTTGGTCACGGTTGTGCGGATGGACCACAACACGGAATGAAGCTCGTCGTACCAACCTCTGCCGCAGGCCTCCAGCTTCTTCTTGAACGTCCTGGTCTTGAGGCCCCTCAGGACCTCCACGTTGGCTCACTCGGCCTGGCCGTTGCTTCGGGGGTGCGCCACCGAAGCATATCATATCTGCGTTCCAAGGTTAGCACAGTATGTTTTGAAGAGGTTACTGGTGAACTGCGAACCGTTGTCCGTGATGATGCGATTCGGCACCCCGAACCGGCTCACGATGCCCTTGATGAACTTGACCGCGGAACCCGCGGGAATGGTGCGGACAGCCTCTACTTCAGCCCACTTGGTGAACTTGTCCACGGCGACGTAGAGGTAGCGGTAGCCCCTGGGTGCCCGAGGAAATGGGCCCAAGATGTCCAGCCCCAGACTGCGAATGGCCACGAAAGGGGTATAGTCTGCAAGCCTCCTGCTGGCTGATGGATCTGCTTGGCGTGGAACTGGCAGGCCTCACAAGCTTTCACTAGTTCGACGGCGTCATTGAGCGCGGTGGGCCAATAAAACCCACTGCGGAACGCCTTGCCGACGAGGGTCCGTGATGATGAATGATGTCCACAGTATCTGCCGTGTATATCTTCCAGCAGTTCTTTCCCTTGCTCCCTGGAGATGCAGCGCACGGATACATCGTTTGGCCGCTTCCAGTAGAGCTCTCCATCCTTGATGCAGTATGCCGTGGCCTGGCATGCCACTCGCTCCGCTTCCTCCTCCTTCTCCGGCAGGGTCCCTTGTGTTAGGTAACTCCGGAGCTCCGCGATCCAACATCCCTCCTGAGGTTCCATCGTCAGGAGCAGGCGTGCTCCTGAGGCCGGGCCACAGGCCGGAGCCCTGAGGCAGGTGGCTGGGGGAGCTCCTCCCGGGGCTGAGCCGTGTTCGATAATGACGGCAGGGCTGATGGCTTGAAGAGCCGTTCCTCAAAAACGCCAGGCTCCTGAGGTAACCGCCTAGACGCCCGTTTGGCGATGTCGTCCGCCTCCTGATTGGTGCCACGTGGCACATGCTGCAACTCCAACCCCCAGAACTGCTTCTCCATCCTGCGGACCTCCGCTAGGTAGGCTTCCATGTGCTCATCCTGCGGCTCGTACACCTTGTTGGAGAAATTGACAAGGAGCTGCGAATCGCCCTTGATGGTGAGGTGTTTCACCCCCAGGGCAGCCGCGGCCTTCAAGCCCGCTATTAAACCTTCATACTCCGCTATGTTGTTGGAGACCTTTTCACCTTGCTGGAAACAGAGCTGCACGGCGTAATAGAGCTTGTCCTAAGTGGGCGATATAAGCACCGCCCCAGCCCCTGCGCCATGCCTAGAGAATGCCCCATCGAAGTACATGACCCAGCCTTCTGGCGCCTCGCTTCCCGGGGACAGGGACCGATCCTCGTCGGCCTTGAGGCCTGGCGCCTCCGTCCATTCCGCCACAAAATCCGCCAACGCTGCTCCCTTGATGACTCTGGTCGTGCTGAATTCAAGCTGAAACGCTTGCAGTTCTATGTTCCACTCAGCGACCCTTCCAGCTGAATTAGGGCTCCTGAGCACACTCTCCAGGGGGTATGACGAGATGACCTTGATGGGGTGACCCTAAAAATAGTGCCGCAGCTTGCGCGAGGCCACCAGTAGCGCGAGGAGGAGTTTTTGAGGCATGGGGTACCGTGCCCTTGCATCCCGCAACACCGTGCTGACGAAGTACACTGGGTGCTCAACGAGGTGGAGTGCGTCAGTGCTGGTGGCTCCCTTCGGAGACCATGGCGCCTCTTCAGGCAATGAGGCCTCCTGAGACTGGCCATCTGGGAGAGGGGCCTCTTCCGCTTCCGGTGCGCCCCTCTATGGCGGCTGATCCTCCTCAGCCGCGGTGGCAGTTTCTGTGGGCCTTCCTTGTCCCTGTTCTGCCTTGTCCCGGGCTGCTGCCGCGGTTTTGATTCGGCGCTCCTCTCTGACTGCCACCAAGGCTGCGCTGGCGGAGTAGGGAGTGGCGGCGAGGTAAAGCACCAGGGGCTCTTGAGGGCGCGGATCCACCATGACCGGTGGGCTGGTCAGGTATCTCTTGAGATCCTGGAATGCCTTGTCAGCCTCTTCAGTCCACTCAAAGGGCCCCTTTTTCTTCATTAGCTGGAAGAAGGGCAGTGCTCGTTCCCCCAACTTGGAGATGAAGCGCCCTAGCGCGGTCACGCGCCCCGTGAGCTTCTGCATTTCTCTGAGGGTCTTTGGCGGGCTCATGTCCTCCACCGCCTTGACCTTCTCCGGGTTAGCCTCGATGCCTCGGTGGGACACGAGGAAACCCAAGAGCTTGCCCGAGGGGACTCCGAACACACACTTCTCTGGGTTGAGCCGTAGGTTCACTGCGTTGAGGCTCGCGAAGGTCTCCTCCAGGTCTTGTATCAAGGTCCTGGCCTCCCGAGACTTTACCACAATGTCATCGACGTAAGCTTCAACATTCTTCCCGAGCTGCGGGCCCAAGGTGATGTGCATCAGCCGCTGAAAGGTCGCCCCTACGTTACACAGGCCGAGTGGCATGCATGTGTAGCAGTACACCCCACACGGGGTTAGGAAGGCTGTCTTCTCGACGTCTTCTACCGCCATCTTGATCTGGTGATACCCAGAGAAGGCATCCAAGAAGCATAACAGGTTGCATTCCGCAGTGGAATTGACGATCTGGTCGATGCGGGGGAGCGGGAACGGATCTTGCGGGCATGCTTTGTTGAGGTTGGTGAAGTCGACACACATGCGCTCCTTCCCTCCCTTCTTTGGCACAACAACAGGGTTGGCCAACCAATCCGGATATCGGACCTCGCGAATGACCCCAGCGGCTTCTAATTTGCGGGTCTCTTGGACGATGAAGGCCTGCTTTTCTGTGGACTGCCGCCTGGCCTTCTGCTTCACAGGGCGCACGTTGGGGCACACGTTGAGGTGATGCTCGATTACACTCCTATGGATCCCTGCCAACTGGTCAGGCTCCCAAGCAAATACCTTCTTGTTTGCGTGCAGGAACCCGACCAGGGCCTTCTCCTGCTCGGGTTTGAGGTGGGCACCTATGGTGAAAGTGGCGTTGGTGGACCCGTCCTCATCGACGGGTATCTGCTTGGTTTCTGCCTTGTCTTGGGTGAACAACTGTTTCTTCTTGGCGGGTGCAGCCCCCTTGGGCTCGGGGGTCTCCGTCTTGAAGGCGAGCTTGAGCACCCTCAGCGCGTCCCCGGTGTCCCCGTGCACAGTGAGGACACCGCTGCTCCCGGGCATCTTCATGAGGTTGTACGCCAGGTGCGTCGTGGCCATGAACTGGGCCAGTGCTGGGTAGCCAAGGATGGCATTGTAGGGGAGGCCGATGGGGGCGATGTCGAAGTCAACCAGCTCCGTGCGGAAGTTGTCGTAGGTGCCGAAGGTTACTGGGAGCCGGATTTGTCCCAAGGAGCTGGACGACTCGCCCCCAACGCCTGAGAAGGGCCGGCTGGGTTGCAGCCGTTCCCGGGGTATGCAGAGGAGGTTGAAGGCCTCGACCAAGAGCATGCTGAAGCCCGCGCCACCATCAATGAGGGTTCTGGTGAGGGCCACCTGGCAAATGGTGGGGGTGCACAGCATCGGGAGCGCACCCGAGCAGGCCGAGTTGGAGGGGTGGTCCTCCAAGCTGAAGGTTAGGCCGGTCTCGGGCGCCGCACGGTCCAGAGGAGCCCCCTGCCGCGTGGAAGCGGCGCTGACCCGGCGGATGAACGGCTTGACGTGGTGACTTGTAGGCGGCGCCTGCGAGCTTCCCAAGAGGGCCGCGATGACCGGGGGTGTTGGTGCAGCGCGATGGGCGGGGGAGAGGTTGCGGGGCTCCATGGGCGCGCGGAGCACGCGGGACGAAGAACCAGCTGGGGTGAGCGAGGGAGTTGCGGTGTGGCCGTCTTGCCGCATGGACAGATGCTGGGACGATGATTGCTGCTCGTCCCCCACCGGGCCGGTGGTGGTGTTGACGGTAGGTGACGGGGAACGGCGAGGACGCTCGCCGACAGGGGCCGTCTGGGCGACGCGGGAAGCGAGTGCGGCCCGACGCTCGGCACGGGCCCGACGAGCGTCCGACATGGGCGTGATGGTCAGAGGAGAACGGGGTGGTGGATGACGAATCCCGGCGCACCCCTACCTGGCGCGCCAAATGTCAGATTTTGGGTTCCGGCAGACCCTTGAGGTTCGAACACTGGGGTGCGCGCGGAGATTTCGCCTCCTACCTACCTGCACCCCTCCGCCTCGCTAGGATCTAAACTATGGCAAGAACAACACAAGAGACACAGGGTTTATACTGGTTCGGGCCACCGTTGTGGTGTAATACCCTACTCCAGTGTGTGGTGTGGTGGATTGCCTCTTGGGCTGACGATGACGAACAATACAAGGAAGAACAGCCTCGCGAGGGTCTGTTCTTGGCTGGGGCGATGAATTGCTGGGAGGAGCTCAGTCACCCATCTCTCTCTCTCTACCTGATCTTCTTTATCCTTCAATCCCTCTCTTTTCTTCCCGCCCCCCTTGCTCTGTGGGTGGCTGGTCCTATTTATAGAGGCCCTGGTCCTCTTCCCAAATATCGAGCGGGAAGGGAGCCAACAATGGCGGGCTAATTTGAAGGGGGACAGCTAGTACTAGCTACCCTGACAAAAGTAGTCTTCACCTGCACAAAGCTCTGGTGATGACGCCGTCTCGGGCTCCACGATGATCTCCATCTTGTAGTCCTCATGGTCTTGGTCTCGTTGCACCAAAATGGCAACCTTTGCCTAATGCCTTGGTACTCTGCGGCTGCGCTTGCCCCCTTTGCACCAAAGAGGAAAGGAGGACACTACGCGGGCTGGCACTCACCTGGCGCCCTCGGCCGTCATGGCTTGCGTCACGGGCACCTCGTGAGGTACCCCGCCTTGATCTCTCCGCCTCCTCGTGAGCCAGCTTGACTAGGCCATGCCTGAGGAAGCTCCGCGTCGTCCGCCCCATGAGGCTTGGCCCCTCGCGAGGGTCTTGGGTTTGTGTTGGTCAAGATGGGCCACGCTGGGCCCCCCTTTGAGCCACGCCGCAGGCCGCAGGCAGGCAAGTCTAGGGACCCCCATTCCTAGAACGCCGACAATTATCTTCACATACTTTTTCATGCATGATGAATTGTCATCATAAGTTGAAGAGGATCTCCACAAGTACAACCTGCCATGTGCATTTGCATACCAAAAGCAAATTACTTATATGCACATCTTTAGGGGGAGCCTTTGCCACTATGAAGACAATAACCTATCCTTTACAATTTCACATATTTAATTCCCCGTTGAAAACTTCAACTAGTTTGTCATCAATCACCAAAAAGGGGGAGATTGTAAGTGCATCTAGTGCCACCCCTAGTTGGTTTTGGAGTATTGATGACAAACCTAGTTGAGGGACTAATGTGTTTGTGAGAATTGCAGGATAACACAGGTAGAAGTCCCTCATTGATTCGGTTTTCCTACCAGAGATGACCCCTAAAAATGTATGAAGACATTGAAGTCAAAGGTGATATGTGAAGACATTCACATTGAAGACTATGACAAGAGAAGACATCGCGTGAAGACTATGGAGCGTGAAGACTTAGCAGTTTCATCATTCTGTGTTTTTGTTTGTTGAGTCATAGGAACCACCGTACTGTTAAGTGGGGTCCAAGAGAACCAGTCAGAATGAAAGAAGTGATGCTTAACCAAAATCCTATGTCTTCGAGTGAAGACTATGAGAGAAAATCTTGTCCAGAGTTGGATAAGTCAGCTTTGCTTGTAGCCCAAGTAAAGTTGCCGTGTGTGTTTGAAATCTGACCATTGGAACATGTGTCAGTTCCTTAGTGACCCAGGGTCATTTCGGACAAATCAGGTCGGGTTGCCTAGTGGCTATAAATAGCCCACCCCCTACAACCATAAATGGTTGGCTGCTTAGAGTTAAAGTACGGCTTTTGTCATTTGAGAGCAACCCACCTCGAAGCCTTTGAGAGAGAATTCCTTGCGAGGATAAAGCCCTAAACACCCAGAGCCAAAGAGTGTTAGGCATCACTTAAGTCTTCCTGTCTGTGTGATCTGAAGACTTATTACACTTGAGGACTGTGAATCCTCTAGCCGGTTAGGCGTCGCGTTCTGAGCATCCAAGAGTCATTGTGGATCGCCGATGAACGAAGTCTGTGAAGGTTTGGAAGTCTACCTTGAAGACTTACCAGAGTGATTGGGTGAGGCCTGGGTGTCCTTAGCTCAAGGGGAATAAGGTGAAGATGAGGTCTTCTGAGTTGAATCTCAGCCTCCCTAACCAGACGTACAGTTGTCACAGCAACTGGAACTGGTCCAACAAATCATTGTCTTCGACGATTCACTGGTTTCATCCTTCCCTTCCCTTTACTTACTGTTGGTCCTTGTGAAGTCATTGTATGATTGCATTATCTTCTGTCTTCACTGAGTGACTGCTTGTTCTGATTGGCTTCACAATATCTTCCTACTTGATCCTTACTGCCTAGCTGCTATTAGTCATTGCGCTTTCACTTCATTGAATACTTGACTATGGTTTGCCTAGTGTAGTCTACCTTCCGCTGCATGGTAATAGGTTTATTTCTATCGGTTGTCTTCGAAACTCTCGTGTTTTGAAGACTTCCATAAAAATCGCCTATTCACCCCCCCTCTAGTCGATCACTAGTATTTTCACTTCTCCCATGGAAAGAACTACCAATCTAGTTTGCCAAACCAAACGGATAATTCGAAGAGACTTGCAAAGATAACCAATCATGCATAAAAGAATTCAGAGAAGGTTCAAATATTATTCATAGATAGACTTGATCATAAACCCACAATTCATAAGTCTCAACAAACACGCCGCAAAAAGAAGATTACATCGAATAGATCTCCACAAGAGAGGGGGAGAACTTTGTATTGAGATTCAAAGAGAGAGAAGAAGCCATCCAGCTACTAACTATGGACCCGAAGGTCTGAGGTAAACTACTCACACTTCATCGGAGGCGCTAGGATGATGTAGAAGCCCTCCGTGATGACGGCCCTCTTCCGGAGGAGCTCCGGAACAGGACCCAAGATGGGATCTCGTGGATACAGAAAGTTGCGGCGGTGGAATTAGGGTTTTGGCTCCTGTTCTGATCGTTTGGGGGTACGTGTGTATATATAGGAGGAAGGAGTATGTCGATGGAGCACCGAGGGGCCCACAAGGTAGGGGGGCGCCCCCCACCCTCATGACCACCTCTTTGATCCCTTGCAGTAGGGTCCAAGTCTCCTAGATCACGTTCGGTGAGAAAATCACGTTTCCGAAGATTTTATTCCGTTTGGACTCCGTTTGATATTCTGTTTATCCGAAACACTGAAATAGGCAAAAAAATTATCAATTCTGGGCTGGGCCTCCGGTTAATAGGTTAGTCCCAAAAATAATATAAAAGTGGAAAATAAAGCCCAATATAGTCCAAAATAGTAGATAATATAGCATGGAGCAATCAAAAATTATAGATACGTTGGAGACGTATCAGGCATCCCCAAGCTTAATTCCTGCTCGTCCTCGAGTAGGTAAATGACAAAAAGAGAATTTTTTATGCGGAGTGCTACTTGGCATAATTTCAATGCAAATCTTCTTGATTGTGGTATGAATATTCAGATTAGAAAGATTCAAGACAAAAGTTTATATTGACATAGAATATAATAATACTTCAAGCATACTAACAAAGCAATTATGTCTTCTCAAAACAACATGGCCAAAGAAATTTATCCCTACAAAATCATATAGTCTGGCTATGCTCCATCTTCCCCACACAAAGTATTTAAATCATGCACAACCCCGATGACAAGCCAAGCAATTGTTTCATACTCTAACTTTTTCAAAACTTTTTCAATCTTCATGCAATACATGAGAGTGAGCCATGGATATAGCACTATAGGTGGAATAGAATGGTGGTTGTGGAGGAGACAAAAAAGGGGGAAGATAGTCTCACATCAACTAGGCGTATCAACGGGCTATGGAGATGCTCATCAATAGATATCAATGTGAGTGAGTAGGGATTGCCATGCAACCGATGCACTAGAGCTATATATGTATGAAAGCTCAACAAAAGAAACTAGTGGGTGTGCATCCGACTTGCTTGCTCACGAAGACCTAGGGCAATTTGAGGAAGCCCATCATTGGAATATACAAGCCAAGTTCTATAACGTAAAATTCCCACTAATATATGAAAGTGACAACATATGAGACTCTCTATATGAAGAACATGGTGCTACTTTGAAGCACAATATATGAGACTCGCTATATCATGGTGCTACTTTGAAGCACAAGTGTGGAAAAAGGACATTAGCATTTCCCCCTTTTTTTGGGCCTTCTTTTTTTCTTTGGCCTTTTTTTGGGACAATGCTTTATTGAATGATGATCATCACACTTCTATTTATTTACAACTCAATGATTACAACTCGATACTAAAACAAAGTATGACTCTATATGAATGCCTCCAGCGGTGTACCGGGATATGGAATGAATCAAGAGTGATAAGTATGAAAGAATTATGAACGGTGGCTTTGCCACAAATACTATGTCAACTACATGATCATGCTAAGCAATATGACAATGATGGATGTGTCATGATGAACTAGATGGTGGAAAGTTGCATGGCAATATATCTCGGAATGGCTATGGAAATGCCATAATAGGTAGGTATGGTGGCTGTTTTGAGGAAGGTATATGGTAGGTGTATGATACCGGCGAAAGTTGCGCGGTATTAGAGAGGCTAGAAAGGGTGGAAGGGTGAGAGTGCGTATAATCCATGGACTCAACATTAGTCATAAAGAACTCATATGCTTATTGCAAAAATTTAGAAGTTATCAAAGCAAAGTATTACGCGCATGCTCCTAGGGGGATAGATTGGTAGGAAAAGACCATCGCTCGTCCCCGACCACCACTCATAAGGAAGACAATCAATAAATAAATCATGCTCCGACTTCATCACATAACGGTTCACCATACGTGCATGCTACGGGAATCACAAACTTCAACACAAGTATTCTTTAAATTCACAACTACTCAACTAGCATGACTTTAATATTATCACCTCCATATCTCAAAACAATTATCATGCTTCAATATTTTCTTAATATTCAACACACTCAAAAGAAAGTTTCACAAATCTTGAATACCAAGCATATTGTTATTAGACAATTTACCATGCTATTAAGAGACTCTCAAATTAATTGAAGTGAAGCATGAGAGATCAATAGTTTCTTTAAAACATATCCACCACCGTGCTCTAAAAGATCTAAGTGAAGCACATAGAGCAAAATTATCTAGCTCAAAAGATATAACTGAAGCACATAGAGAAAAATTATCTAGCTCAAAAGATATAAGTGAAGCACATAGAGTAAAATTATCTAGCTCAAAAGATATAAGTGAAGCACATAGAGCAAAATTATCTAGCTCAAAGGATATAAGTGAAGCACATAGAGCGTTCTATCAAATTTTAATTCATGTATGGCTCTCTCAAAAGGTGTGTACAGCGAAGATGATTGTGGCATACTAACAAACAAATACACAAATAATACAAGACGCTCCAAGCAAAACACATATTATGTTGGTGAATAAAAATATAGCTCCAAGTAAATTACCGATGGAAGTGGACGAAAGAGGGGATGCCTTTCGGGGCATCCCCAAGCTTTAACTTTTTGGTGTCCTTGGATTATATTGGGGGTGCCTGAAGGAAATATGCCCTAGAGGCAATAATAAAGTTATTATTTATTTCCTTATAATCATGATAAATGTTTATTATTCATGCTAGAATTGTATTAACCGGAAACATAATACATGTGTGAATACATAGACAAACAAAGTGTCACTAGTATGCCTCTACTTGACTAGCTCGTTAATCAAAGATGGTTATGTTTCCTAACCATGAACAATGAGTTGTTATTTGATTAACGAGGTCACATCATTAGTAGAATGATCTGATTGACATGACCCATTCCATTAGCTTAGCACCCGATCGTTTAGTATGTTGCTATTGCTTTCTTCATGACTTATACATGTTCCTATGACTATGAGATTATGCAACTCCCGTTTACCGGAGGAACACTTTGGGTACTACCAAACGTCACAACGTAACTGGGTGATTATAAAGGAGTACTACAGGTGTCTCCAATGGTCGATGTTGGGTTGGCGTATTTCGAGATTAGGATTTGTCACTCCGATTGTCGGAGAGGTATCTCTGGGCCCTCTCGGTAATACACATCACATAAGCCTTGCAAGCATTACAACTAATATGTTAGTTGTGAGATGATGTATTACGGAACGAGTAAAGAGACTTGCCGGTAACGAGATTGAACTAGGTATTGGATACCGATGATCGAATCTCGGGCAAGTAACATACCGATGACAAAGGGAACAACGTATGTTGTTATGTGGTCTGACCGATAAAGATCTTCGTAGAATATGTAGGAGCCAATATGGGCATCCAGGTCCCGCTATTGGTTATTGACCGGAGACGTGTCTCGGTCATGTCTACATTGTTCTCGAACCCGTAGGGTCCGCACGCTTAAGGTTACGATGACAGTTATATTATGAGTTTATGCATTTTGATGTACCGAAGGTTATTCGGAGTCCCGGATGTGATCACGGACATGACGAGGAGTCTCGAAATGGTCGAGACGTAAAGATTGATATATTGGAAGCCTATATTTGGATATTGGAAGTGTTCCGGGTGAAATCGGGATTTTACCGGAATACCGAGAGGGTTACCGGAACCCCCCGGGAGCTATTTTGGGCCATAGTGGGCCTTAGTGGAAAAGAGAAGGGGCTGCCCTAGATGGGCTGCGCGCCACCCCCTTCCCCTAGTCCTATTAGGACTAGGAGAGGTGGCCGGCCCCCTCCTCCTCTTTTCCCCTCCGAGGAATCCTAGTTGGACTAGGATTGGAGGGGGAATCCTACTCCCAGAGGGAGTAGGACTCTCCTGCGCCTCCCCCCCTTGGCCGGCCAGCCTCCCCTCCTCTCCTCCTTTATATACGGAGGCAGGGGCACCTCTAAACACACAAGTTGACACAAGTTGATCCACGTGATCGATTCCTTAGCCGTGTGCGGTGCCCCCTGCCACCATATTCCTCGATAATACTGTAGCGGAGTTTAGGCGAAGCCCTGCTGCTGTAGTTCATCAAGATCGTCACCACGCCGTCGTGCTGACGAAACTCTTCCCCGACACTTTGCTGGATCGGAGTCCGGGGATCGTCATCGAGCTGAACGTGTGCTCGAACTCGGAGGTGCCGTAGTTTCGGTGCTTGATCGGTTGGATCGTGAAGACGTACGACTACTTCCTCTACGTCGTGTCATCGCTTCCGCAGTCAGTCTGCGTTGGGTACGTAGACAACACTCTCCCCTCGTTGCTATGCATCACATGATCTTGCGTGTGCGTAGGAAAATTTTGAAATTACTACGAAACCCAACAGTGGCATCCGAGCCTGGTTATTGATGTTGATGTTATATGCACGAGTAGAACACAAGTGAGTTGTGGACGATACAAGTCATACTGCCTACCAGCATGTCATATTTTGGTTCGGCGGTATTGTTGGACGAGACGACCCAGACCAACCTTACGCATACGCTTACGCGAGACCGGTTCCCTCGACGTGCTTTGCACAGAGATGGCT
Organism: Triticum aestivum; assembly: GCF_018294505.1. Taxonomy (NCBI): domain Eukaryota; kingdom Viridiplantae; phylum Streptophyta; class Magnoliopsida; order Poales; family Poaceae; genus Triticum; species Triticum aestivum. Next base: position 150,625,178 of record NC_057797.1, on the reverse strand, counting down.
TGCGGGCGACTGTCTCTCCAACTTTAGTTGAACCAAGTATGGCTACGCCCGGTCCTTGCGAAGGTTAAAACGGAGTCTAGTTGACAAACTATCGTTGTGGTTTTGATGCGTAGGTGAGATTGGTTCTTACTTAAGCCCGTAGCAGCCACGTAAAAATTGCAACAACAAAGTAGAGGACGTCTAACTTGTTTTTGCAGGGCATGTTGTGATGTGATATGGTCAAGGCATGATGCTGAATTTTATTGTATGAGATGATCATGTTTTGTAACCAAGTTATCGGCAACTGGCAGGAGCCATATGGTTGTCGCTTTATTGTATGCAATGCAATCGCGATGTAATGCTTAACTTTATTAGTAAACGGTAGTGATAGTCGTGAAAGCATAAGATTGGCGAGACGACAACGATGCTACGATGGAGATCAAGGTGTCGCGCCGGTGACGATGGTGATCATGACGGTGCTTCGGAGATGGAGATCACAAGCACGAGATGATGATGGCCATATCATATCACTTATATTGATTGCATGTGATGTTTATCTTTTTATGCATCTTATCTTGCTTTGATTGACGGTAGCATTATAAGATGATCTCTCATTAAATTATCAAGAAGTGTTCTCCCTGAGTATGCACCGTTGCCAAAGTTCGTCGTGCCCAGACACCACGTGATGATCGGGTGTGATAAGCTCTACGTCCATCTACAACGGGTGCAAGCCAGTTTTTGCACACGCAGAATACTCAGGTTAAACTTGACGAGCCTAGCATATGCAGATATGGCCTCGGAACACGGAGACCGAAAGGTCGAGCGTGAATCATATAGTAGATATGATCAACATAACGATGTTCACCATTGAAAACTACTCCATCTCACGTGATGATCGGTTATGGTTTAGTTGATTTGGATCACGTAATCACTTAGAGGATTAGAGGGATGTCTATCTAAGTGGGAGTTCTTAAATAATATGATTAATTGAACTTAAATTTATCATGAACTTAGTCCTGGTAGTATTTTGCAAATTATGTTGTAGATCAATAGCTTGCGTTGTTGCTTTCATATGTTTATTTTGATATGTTCCTAGAGAATATTCTGTTGAAAAATGTTAGTAGCAATGATGCGGATTCGATCCGTGATCTGAGGTTTATCCTCATTGCTGCACAGAAGAATTATGTCCTTAATGCACCGCTAGGTGACAGACCTATTGCAGGAGCAGATGCAGAAGTTATGAACGTCTGGCTAGCTCAATATGATGACTACTTGATAGTTTAGTGCACCATGCTTAACGGCTTAGAATCGGGACTTCAAAGACGTTTTGAACGTCATGGACCATATGAGATGTTCCAGGAATTGAAGTTAATATTTCAAGCAAATAGCCGAGTTGAGAGATATGAAGTCTCCAACAAGTTCTATAGCTAAAAGATGGAGGAGAATCGCTCAACTAGTGAGCATGTGCTCAGATTGTCTGGGTACTTCAATCGCTTGAATCAAGTGGGAGTTAATCTTCCAGATAAGATAATGATTGACAGAATTCTCTAGTCACCATCACCAAGTTAGTAGAACTTCGTGATGAACTATAGTATGCAAGGGATGATGAAAATGATTCCCGAGCTCTTCGTGATGTTGAAATCAACGAAGGTAGAAATCAAGAAAGAGCATCAAGTGTTGATGGTTGACAAGATCACTAGTTTCAAGAAAAGGGCAAAGGGAAAGAAAGGGGAACTTCAAGTAGATTGACAAGCAAGTTGTCACTCCCACGAAGAAGCCCAAAGCTGAACCAAAGCCTGAAACTGAGTGCTTACACTGCAAAGGAAATGGTCACTGGAAGCGGAACTACCCTAAATATTTGGTGGATAAGAAGGATGGCAAAGTGAAAAAGGGTATATTTGATATACAGGTGTTTGATGTGTGCTTTACTAGTGTTTATAGCAACCCCTCGGTATTTGGTACTGGTTCAGTTGCTAAGAGTAGTAACTCGAAACGGGAGTTGCAGAATAAACAGAAACTAGTTAAGGGTGAAGTGATGATGTGTGTTGAAAGTAGTTTCAAGATTGAAATGATCATCATCGCACACTCCCTATTCTTTCGGGATTAGTGTTGAACCTAAATAAATGTTATTTGGTGTTTGCGTTGAGCATGAATATGATTTGATCGTGTTTATTGCAATACGGTTATTCATTTAAGTAAGAGAATAAACTGTTGTTCTGTTTACATGAATAAAACCTTATATGGTTACACACCCAATGAAAATGGTTCATTGGATCTCGATCGTAGTGATACACATATTCATAATATTGATGCCAAAAGATGCAAAGTTAATAATGATAGTGCAACTTATTTGTGGCACTGCCGTTTGGGTCATATCGGTGTAAAAGCGCATGAAGAAACTCCATACCGATGGATTTTTGGAACCACTTGATTATGAATCACTTGGTACTTGCGAACCGTGCCTCATGGGCAAGATGACTAAAACACCGTTCTCCGGTACTATGGAGAGAGCAACAGATTTGTTGGAAATCATACATACCGATGTATGTGGCCCGATGAATATTGAGGCTCGTGGCGGATATCGTTATTTTCTCACCTTCACAGATGATTTAAGCAGATATGGGTATATTTACTTAATGAAACATAAGTCTGAAACATTTGAAAAGTTCAAAGAATTTCAGAGTGAAGTTGAAAATCATCATAACAAGAAAATAAAGTTTCTACGATCTGATCGTGGAGGAGAATATTTGAGTTACGAGTTTGGTGAACATTTGAAAAACTGTGGAATAGTTTCGCAACTCACGCCACCCGGAACACCACAGCGTAATGGTGTGTCCGAACGTCGTAATCGTACTTTACTAGATATGGTGCGATCTATGATGTCTCTTACTGATTTACCGCTATCATTTTGGGGATATGCTTTAGAGACGGCCGCATTCACGTTAAATAGGGCACCATCAAAATCCGTTGAGACGACGCCTTATGAACTGTGGTTTGGCAAGAAACCAAAGTTGTCGTTTCTTAAAGTTTGGGGCTGCTATGCTTATGTGAAAAACTTCAACCTGATAAGCTCGAACCCAAATCGGAGAAATGTGTCTTCATAGGATACCCAAAGGAAACTGTTGGGTACACCTTCTATCACAGATCCGAAGGCAAAACATTCGTTGCTAAGAATGGATCATTTCTAGAGAAGGAGTTTCTCTCGAAAGAAGTGAGTGGGAGGAAAGTAGAACTTGACGAGGTAACTGTACCTGCTCCCTTACTGGAAAGTAGTTCATCACAGAAAACTGTTTCAGTGACACCTACACCAGTTAGTGAGGAAGCCAATGATAATGATCATGAAACTTCAGATCAAGATACTACTGAACCGCGTAGATCAACCAGAGTAAGATCCGCGCCAGAGTGGTACGGTAATCCTGTTCTGGAGGTCATGCTACTAGATCATGATGAACCTACAAACTATGAAGAAGCGATGGTGAGCCCAGATTCCGTAAAGTGGTTTGAAGCCATGAAATCTGAGATGGGATCCATGTATGAGAACAAAGTATGGACTTTGGTTGACTTGCCCGATGATCGGCAAGCAATTGAGAATAAATGGATCTTCAAGAGGAAGACGGACGTTGATAGTAGTGTTACTATCTACAAAGCTAGACTTGTCGAAAAAAGGGTTTTGACAAAGTTCAAGGTGTTGAATACGATGAGATTTTCTTACTCGTATCGATGCTTAAAAGTCTGTCCGAATCATGTTAGCAATTTCCGCATTTTATGATTATGAAATTTGGCAGATGGATGTCAAAACTGCATTCCTGAATGGATTTCTGGAAGAAGAGTTGTATATGATGCAACCGGAAGGTTTTGTCGATCCAAAGGGAGCTAACAAAGTGTGCAAGCTCCAGCGATCCATTTATGGACTGGTGCAAGAATCTCGGAGTTGGAATATACGCTTTGATAAGTTGATCAAAGCATATAGTTTTGTACAGACTTACGGTGAAGCCTGTATTTACAAGAAAGTGAGTGGGAGCACTACAACATTTCTGATAAGTATATGTGAATGACATATTGTTGATCGGAAATAATGTAGAATTATTCTGCAAAGCATGAAAGGATACTTGAATAAAAGTTTTTCAAAGAAAGACCTTGGTGAAGCTGCTTACACATTGAGCATCAAGATCTATATAGATAGATGAAGACGCTTGATAAGATTTTTCAATGAATACATACCTTGATAAATTTTTGAAATAGTTCAAAATGGAACAGTCAAAGAAGGAGTTCTTGCCTGTGTTGCAAGGTATGAAATTGAGTAAGACTCAAATCCCGACCACAGTAGAAAATAGAAAGAGAATGAAAAGTCATTCCCTGTGCCTCAGTCATAGGTTATATAAAGTATGCTATGCTATGTACCAGACCTATTGTATACCTTGCTCTGAATTTGGCAAGAGAGTACAATAGTGATCTAGGAGTAGATCACTGGACATTGGTCAAGAATATCCTTAGTAAGGACTAAGGAGATGTTTCTCGATTATGGAGGTGATAAAAGAGTTTGTTGTAAAAGTTACATCAGTGCAAACTTTTACACTGATCCAGATGACACTAAGTCTCAACCTGGATACATATTGAAAGTGGGAGCAATTAGCTAGAGTAGCTTCGTGCAGAGCATTGTTGACATAAATATTTGCAAAATACTTACGGATCTGAATGTGACAGACCCGTTGACTAAGATTCTCTCACAAGCAAAACATGATCGCACCTTAGTACTCCTTGGGTGTTAATCACATAGCGATGTGAACTAGATGACTGAATCTAGTAAAACCCTTTGGGTGTTGATCACATATCGATGTGAACTATGGGTGTTAATCACATGGTGATGTGAACTATTGCTGTTAAATCACATGGCGATGTGAACTAGATTATTGACTCTAGTGCAAGTGGGAGACTGAAGGAAATATGCCCTAGAGGCAATAATAAAGTTATTATTTATTTCCTTATAATCATGATAAATGTTTATTATTCATGCTAGAATTGTATTAACCGGAAACATAATACATGTGTGAATACATAGACAAACAAAGTGTCACTAGTATGCCTCTACTTGACTAGCTCGTTAATCAAAGATGGTTATGTTTCCTAACCATGAACAATGAGTTGTTATTTGATTAACGAGGTCACATCATTAGTAGAATGATCTGATTGACATGACCCATTCCATTAGCTTAGCACCTGATCGTTTAGTATGTTGCTATTGCTTTCTTCATGACTTATACATGTTCCTATGACTATGAGATTATGCAACTCCCGTTTACCGGAGGAACACTTTGGGTACTACCAAACGTCACAACGTAACTGGGTGATTATAAAGGAGTACTACAGGTGTCTCCAATGGTCGATGTTGGGTTGGCGTATTTCGAGATTAGGATTTGTCACTCCGATTGTCGGAGAGGTATCTCTGGGCCCTCTCGGTAATACACATCACATAAGCCTTGCAAGCATTACAACTAATATGTTAGTTGTGAGATGATGTATTACGGAACAAGTAAAGAGACTTGCCGGTAACGAGATTGAACTAGGTATTGGATACCGACGATCGAATCTCGGGCAAGTAACATACCGATGACAAAGGGAACAACGTATGTTGTTATGTGGTCTGACCGATAAAGATCTTCGTAGAATATGTAGGAGCCAATATGGGCATCCAGGTCCCGCTATTGGTTATTGACCGGAGACGTGTCTCGGTCATGTCTACATTGTTCTCGAACCCGTAGGGTCCGCACGCTTAAGGTTACGATGACAGTTATATTATGAGTTTATGCATTTTGATGTACCGAAGGTTATTCGGAGTCCCGGATGTGATCACGGACATGACGAGGAGTCTCGAAATGGTCGAGACGTAAAGATTGATATATTGGAAGCCTATATTTGGATATCGGAAGTGTTCCGGGTGAAATCAGGATTTTACCGGAATACCGAGAGGGTTACCGGAACCCCCCGGGAGCTATTTTGGGCCATAGTGGGCCTTAGTGGAAAAGAGAAGGGGCTGCCCTAGATGGGCTGCGCGCCACCCCCTTCCCCTAGTCCTATTAGGACTAAGAGAGGTGGCCGGCCCCCTCCTCCTCTTTTCCCCTCCGAGGAATCCTAGTTGGACTAGGATTGGAGGGGGAATCCTACTCCCAGAGGGAGTAGGACTCTCCTGCGCCTCCCCCCCTTGGCCGGCCAGCCTCCCCTCCTCTCCTCCTTTATATACGGAGGCAGGGGCACCTCTAAACACACAAGTTGACACAAGTTGATCCACGTGATCGATTCCTTAGCCGTGTGCGGTGCCCCCTGCCACCATATTCCTCGATAATACTGTAGCGGAGTTTAGGCGAAGCCCTGCTGCTGTAGTTCATCAAGATCGTCACCACGCCGTCGTGCTGACGAAACTCTTCCCCGACACTTTGCTGGATCGGAGTCCGGGGATCGTCATCGAGCTGAACGTGTGCTCGAACTCGGAGGTGCCGTAGTTTCGGTGCTTGATCGGTTGGATCGTGAAGACGTACGACTACTTCCTCTACGTCGTGTCATCGCTTCCGCAGTCAGTCTGCGTTGGGTACGTAGACAACACTCTCCCCTCGTTGCTATGCATCACATGATCTTGCGTGTGCGTAGGAAAATTTTGAAATTACTACGAAACCCAACAGTGCCATGGGCAACCCAAGCTTAGGCTCTTGCCACTCCTTGTTCCATGATCCATCAAAAGAATTCACCCAAAACTTGAAAACTTCACAACACAAAACTCAAAATAGAAAACTCTTGAGCTCCGTTAGCGAAAGAAAACAAAAGACCACTTCAAGGTACTGTAATAAACTCATTCTTTATTTATATTGGTTCTAAACCTACTGTATTACAACTTCTCTATGGATTATAAACTATTCTACAAGCCATAGATTCATCAAAATAAGCAAACAACACACGAAAAACAGAAACTGTCAAAAACAGAACAGTCTGTAGTAATCTGTAGCTAGCGCAAGATCTGGAACCCCAAAAATTATAAACTAAATTGATGGACGTGAGGAATTTATCTATTAATCATATTCAAAAATAATTAACTAAATATCACTCTTCAAATAAAAATGACAGCAGTTCTCGTGAGCGCTAAAGTTTCTGTTTTTTACAGCAAGTTCAACAAGACTTTCCCCAAGTCTTCCCAACGGTTCTACTTGGCACAAACACTAATTAAACACAAAAAACACAACCAAAACAGAGGCTAAATAATTTATTTATTACTAAAAAGGATCAAAAAGCAAGGAATAAAAATAAAATTGGGTTGCCTCCCAACAAGCGCTATCGTTTAACGCCCCTAGCTAGGCATAACAAGCAAGGATAGATCTAGGTATTGCCATCTTTGGTAGGCAATCCATAAGTGTCTCTCATGATAATTTCATATGGTAATTTTATTTTCTTTCTTGGAAAGTGTTACATGCCCTTTTTTAATGGAAATTGAAATCTAATATTCCCTTCCTTCATATCAATAATCGCACCAACCGTTCTAAGGATAGGTCTAGGGATAGAAACTTTCAACTCAAGTTTTTCTTCATAAGATTGCATCAAGGCATCAACAATATGTTCGGTGAAGGCTTTATTCCGACTATAAGCATGTGGATAATTTAGCACAGATTGCAACAAGGAAATACAATCAATCAAAGAGCAATTTTCATAATTAAATTCCTTGGAATCCAATATAGTGGGTTTAGCAACATCTAGATTTTATTTCTTTCAATCCCACTTTCATCAATTTCATCATTAAGATCTAAACACACCAAATTTTTAGAACGCCTTCTAGGTAAAGGAATATCATATTCAGTTTCATCAAGATTCATATTGCAAAATAAAGATTTAATAGGAGACACATCAATAACTTTTAGATCTTCATCTTGATTTTCATAGGAATTGGAAGAACACGCTTTAATAAAGGCATCTTTGGAAGCACGCATCCTAGCGGTTCTTTCTTTACACTCATCAATTGAAATTCTCATGGCTTTTAGAGACTCATTAACATCATGCTTAGGTGGAATAGATCTAAGTTTCAAAGCATCAACATCAAGAGCAATTCTATCAACGTTCCTAGCCAAATCATCAATCTTAAGCAATTTTTCTTCAATCACAGCATTAAAATTCTTTTGCGAAGAAATAAATTCTTTAATATTAGATTCAAAATCAGAGGACATCTTATTATAATTTCCATAAGAGTTGTTGTAGGAATTCCCATAATTATTAGAAGGATTACTAGGATATGGCCTAGGATTAAAATTCCCTCTATAAGTGTTGTTACCAATTATTCCTACCAACAAAATTCACATCCATAGATTCGTTGTTATTCTCAATCAAAATAGACAAAGTCATATCACTAGGATCAGAAGAAACACTATTAGTAGCAAATAATTTCATAAGTTCATCCATCTTTCCACTCAACACATTAATTTCTTCTATCACATGCACTTTTTTATTAGAAGTTCTTTCAGTATGCCATTGAGAATAATTAACCATAATATTATCTAGGTGTTTAGTAGCATCTCCTAAAGTGATTTCCATAAAAGTGCCTCCCGCGGCCGAATATAAAAGATTTCTAGAAGCAAAATTCAATCCAGCATAAATTTTTTGTATAATCATCAACAAATTCAAACCATGAGTAGGGCAATTACGTATCATTAATTTCATTCTCTCCCAAGCTTGTGCAACATGTTCATGATCAAGTTGTTTAAAGTTCATTATATCGTTTCTAAGAGAGATGATCTTAGCGGGAGGAAAATACTTAGAGATAAAAGCATCTTTGCATTTGTTCCAAGAATCAATACTATTCTTAGGCAAAGACGAAAACCAAGCTTTAGCACGATCTCTAAGCGAAAAAGGAAATAGCTTCAATTTAATGACATCATTATTGACATCTTTTTTCTTTTGCATATCACATAAATCAACGAAGCTATTAAGATGAGTAGCGACATCTTCACTAGGAAGGCCGGCGAATTGATCTTTCATAACAAGATTCAACAAAGCAGTATTAATTTCACAAGATTCAGCATCGGTAAGAGGAGCAATCGGAGTGCTAAGGAAATCATTATTATTGGTATTGGTGAAGCCACACAATTTGGTAGCATCTTGAGCCATCGCGACAAACAAGCAATCTAACACACAGGCAAACAAAAAGCAAGCGGACAAAAAGAGGCAAATAGAGAGGGAGGATGGAGAGAGAGAGGGCGAATAAAATGGCAAGGGTGAATTGGGGGGAGAGGAAAACGAGAGGCAAATGGCAAATAATGTAATGTGAGAGATAGGGATTGTGATGGGTACTTGGTATGTTGAATTTTTGCATAGACTCCCCGGCAACGGCACCAGAAATCCTTCTTGCTACGTCTTGAGCTTGCGTTGGTTTTCCCCGAAGAGGAAGGGATGATGCAGCAGAGTAGCGTAAGTATTTCCCTCAGTTTTTGAGAACCAAGGTATCAATCTAGTAGGAGCCCATGCTCAAGTCCCTCGTACTTGCACAAAGCGATAGCTACTCGCAACCAACGCGATTAGGGGTTGTCAAGCCCTTCACGGTCACTTACGAGAGTGAGATCTGATAGATAGAATATTTTTGGTATTTTTGATATAAAGATGCAAAGTAAAAAGTAAAGGCAAAGTAAATAGCAAAGCAATATAAAAGTAATGGAGATTGATATGATGAGAATAGACCCGGGGGCCATAGGTTTCACTAGTGGCTTCTCTCAAGAGCATAAGTATTCTATGGTGGGTGAACAAATTACTGTTGAGCAATTGATAGAATTGTGCATAATTATGAGAATACCTAGGCATGATCATGTATATAGGCATCACGTTCGTGACAAGTAGATCGAAACAATTCTGCATCTACTACTATTACTCCACTCATCGACCACTATCCAGCATGCATCTAGAGTATTAAGTTAAAAACAGAGTAATGCCTTAAGCAAGATGACATGATGTAGATAGATAAATTCATGCAATATGAAATAAACCCCATCTTCTTATCCTCGATGGCAACAATACAATACGTGCCTTGCTGCCCCTTCTATCACTGGGTAAGGACACCGCAAGATTGAACCCAAAGCTAAGCACTTCTCCCATGGAAAGAACTACCAATCTAGTTGGCCAAACCAAATGGATAATTCGAAGAGACTTGCAAAGATAACCAATCATGCATAAAAGAATTCAGAGAAGGTTCAAATATTATTCATAGATAGACTTGATCATAAACCCACAATTCATCGTTCTCAACAAACACACCGCAAAAAGAAGATTACATCGAATAGATCTCCACAAGAGAGGGGGAGAACTTTGTATTGAGATTCAAAGAGAGAGAAGAAGCCATCCAGCTACTAACTATGGACCCGAAGGTCTGAGGTAAACTACTCACACTTCATCGGTGGGGCTAGGATGATGTAGAAGCCCTTCGTGATGATGGCCCTCTTCCGGTGGAGCTCTGGAACAGGACCCAAGATGGGATCTCATGGATACAGAAAGTTGCGGCGGTTGAATTAGGGTTTTGGCTCCTGTTCTGATCATTTGGGGGTACGTGTGTATATATAGGAGGAAGGAGTACATCGGTGGAGCACCAAGGGGCCCATGAGGCAGGGGGGCGCCCCCACCCTCGTGACCACCTCTTTGATCCCTTGCAGTAGGGTCCAAGTCTCCTGGATCACGTTCGGTCAGAAAATCACGTTTCCGAAGATTTTATTCTGTTTGGACTCTGTTTGATATTCTGTTTATCCGAAACACTGAAATAGGAAAAAACAACAATTCTGGGCTGGGCCTCCGGTTAATAGGTTAGTCCCAAAAATAATATAAAAGTGGAAAATAAAGCCCAATATAGTCCAAAACAGTAGATAATATAGCATGGAGCAATCAAAAATTATAGATACGTTGGAGACGTATCAGCTCCCATGCACCAAAGTTGGTTGAAAAATCACATGTGTGTCCTCGGGTGAATTTCTAGATCCCATGCAAGAAATGGGAATGAAATTCAAACACCTAGGCATCGTGGCTTGGCCCAGAACATTGAGAAACTTGGTTTTAAAATTCTTGTAAATCCAAATCACGCCTGAAAATCATGAAACTTGGCATGGTGTCATGTCATGGTACTACCATGCCATGGTAAAAAAATGGCCGAATAGGAACAAATTTTGGTATAAGCTTCTTGCAAACCGGAGCTTCTCTCAAGAAGGCTCATGGTTCTGAGAGGGAATGTGTCACCGTTGAGTGCGAAACAATATCGATGCCCCCTTGAGTTTCTTTACAGAGCCAACATAGAACTACATGAGTGCCCTGTTAAAATTTGGAATTATACCGGGTTCGTTTGGCCTTTTTATACATTAATTGATTTTCTGGTCATTTAATGTGCATAATTCAATTTGAACTACAAGCACATGCTCACGTGCACCAAAGTTGGTTGAAAAATCACATGTGTGTCCTCGGGTGAATTTCTAGGTCCCATGCAAGAAATGGGAATGAAATTCAAACATCTGGGCATCGTGGCTCGGCCGAGAACATTGAGAAACTTGGTTTTAAAATTCTTGTAAATCCAGAACATGCCTAAAAATCATGAAACTTGGCATAGTGTCATGTCATGGTACTACCATGTTGTGGTAAAAAAATTGGCTGAATAGGAACAAGTTTTGGTATAAGCTTCTTGCAAACCGGAGCTTCTCTCAAGAAGGTTCGTGGTTCTGAGAGGGAACGCATCACCTTTGTGTGCACAATTCAAATTTGAAATACAAGCACATGGTCTAGTGCACCAAAGCTGGTTGAAAAATCACATGTGTGTCCTCGGGTAAATTTCTAGGTCCCATGCAAGAAATGGGAATGAAACTCAAACATCCGGGCGTCGTGGCTCGGCTAGAAACATTGAGAAACTTGGTTTTTTAATTCCTGTAAATCCAAAACACGCATGAAAATCATGAAACTTGGCTTGGTGTCATGACATGGCACCAACATGCTGTGGTAATTTTGATGTCCGATTTGCGAAGGCGCACACATTAACAACAAACAAAGTCATTTTGGAACAAGTGCTGTCACGTTATAATCGGAAACACGGGTATCATTAAAACCGTGGGCATTCTATTTACCATCTACGTGCCGCCACGCGTCCCCTTTTTTTATTAGCTAGGAGGCGCCGTGCAGGGTAGCTATTTGAGTATGGAAGGCGTGCGATCAGACCCCCGTGCATGCTTATCGAGAGGAGAGCCCTTTGACCTCCATCTGTCGTCCAACTCTCTCCCAAGGTCTCCATTAATGGTGCCCGAGCCTCTGTTTAATGGCGTGGCTATGTCTCACTCGACTGAGATTTAGGAGAGAAAAAAGAAAGTCTGAAAAGAAAAATTTGCACGGATCTTGATGTAAGATCCGATGTACCTATATAGCATCTACTTCAACTTATAGCAAGACCGATGAATATATATAAGGACGACGAGAGTGGATAATAATTGTCTTACATAATTAGGAAGATAATGAAGAAAGCCACATGCGGCTACGCCTGAAATACACAAGGGCAAAATAAGAAGGAAGACACACACAACGATCTGGCTTGCTGATCTCTACTTTATTTATGCGTTGCAGGTCGCAGAGACTAGTTCTCGCGGCGAGCGGCGATGATCTCTTTCATCAGTTTCATGTCCTTAATACGCTGCTTGGCAGCATCCACAGATTCCTCCACCAGCCTGTTGCGCTCGATGCGAAGCATGGCATTCTCGTCCATAAGTTTCTTGACGATGACGTCCGTCCTATGCATCAAGGCAGCGGTCTTCCCCTCCGGTGATCTTCGCCCTCAGCAGGGCGCGCTCGGCCCGGAGCTTCGCATTGCCCTCCCCTAGTTGTCGGATGACACCGGTAGCCTCATCCTGCAACCTCGCCCAGCCGGAGATCTGATCCCTCTAGCTATGGACGATCGCATGCATGCGCCTGTAAGAGTCCTCGCCTGCCCGCGGGAAATTTTCCCAGGCCGCCGCAGCGTGGCGGGACATCTCTACTACTTCCACGGCGTAGCCAGACCAGTCTGCTACATCGACGGCGTGGCAGGACCTCCGTGCTGCTACTGCTGTGTGGCGGGACATGTCGGCTGCTTTCGCGGTGAGGCGGGACATCTCTCATGCTTCCTCTTCCATGCTCGCCTCTCCCTGATGAAAACCTCTCGACCCAGAACTCACGCTGGCCATGGCAGACGCAAGGGAACGATGCTGAATGACTTTATTGTTTTTTGTGGATGAGGAGTTAAGGAGGAATGTGCAGTCATCTTGGCATAGTAGTATTTATAACTGAGTACTACTAATACACTCCTAAGTGGGAAACCGTTTAGGTTGTGATCGGTGTGAACAGGCTTGCAATTAAATATAGCGTGGTAGTACTAATTTGGAATGTGATGAGACGCAAGCTCAAAATTTATTGATGGTTCTAGTTTCGAAGTGCTGCACTATTCCCGGATGGCATAACATGGGCACGTGTTCTCGGCTGTGGTGTAGCATATGCCATGGTACTTCTTTTTCTACTGCTGTGTATGTGCAATTACTGGCACCGTCGGATACATATCTTACGGTTATTGGGGTGTTCGACAAGAATAGCCTCGTGGTGAGATATAGACTAGTATTTCTTTCACACGATTACATCGCCACATATCATCACCCTCCCTCTTTCCCATGCACACACCTATATCTCGCGACTTCTCGCACGCACCATCTCTAGCTCCCTAGGTCGATGCCATCCACATACACTTGTACTCTGAGTTTAGCCCTCCGTCCCGAATTACTTGTCGCGGGTATGGATGTATCTAGATGTATTTTAGTTCTAGATACATCCATTTCTGCGATGAGTAATTTGCGACGGGTAATTTGGGAGTATGTTATACAGGAAGAGAAGAGGTGCACACACGCACTCGTCCTCTCTCACACACGCATCTGTAGCAATGAATTGTAGTGTTCTCAACCATCTGATTGGCTCTATAATAGGTTGCAAGTTGCTCCTTGGCCTTGAGATTGAAAAGTTTAAAATGCGGAGGCTAAGCTGGAGGCGCGAGGTTTTGGTTAATGTGAGGTCCACACACGGCACCAACACGACACGAGCTTCGTCTGCCTGGTGCGCAGTCGGGTGGGTTGTCCAAGTATAGACACAACCAGGCCCTCCTTGGTATCTGCGTGTCGACTTATTATGCGCAGAGAAATTAGGATCAGAGGGAGTACTACTAGTAGTACTACTTTGATGTGTCGCGTCAACTCGCCCAAGTATGCAACACTTCCTGAACAAACAAGCATATAAGCTGTTAGAGCATCTCCAATAGCATGTATATATTTGGATGTCTACATATTCATATAGACAATGGTCTAAAAAGATTCCCTCATATACACGTCCAGTTTTGCATCAGAACGTCTATATACAGGTACCATGACAGGTGGGTCGTCGCTGGGGAGAGCAAAAATTCATGGATGCGGCTGAGTTTAGATGACGCCTTCACTTTGTCCAGGCATGGACATTGTCGAGGTCGATTTAGAGGATGTATATATTTGGACGACCATATAGACAAGCTGTTGGACGCCTGTTTTGGGCCCACGTCGTGCAAAATGAGTATAGACATCCATATAGACAAGCTATTGGAGATGCTCTTATACTTCTTACCCAAAGGATCTTTATATCCAACAGACACAAAATATCCATTCGACTGTTGGAAATTACTTTAACTGTTGATCTGATGTCGAAGTAATTGCTGCATCGCCACCAAAACCCACCATCTCTTAAGCTAAGTAGACCGAGCTAACCCCTATATTAGCATATTACTAAGATAAACAGAAGGCACTATAGAATCATTTAGGACGTGAGCTTGTCAATCTGAATGTGGAGGGACACCAGCTTAGCCCCAGCCAGCAGCTTGGGCGGAACTGTGAAGAAGGTCGGCTCCTGGACGGTGACGTCGCCGGGATCCTTGCTGCTTGTCACCTCCATTTCCACCTTGACGGCGTCGGTCCTGCCTTTGGGCTCCCCCAGCGGGCCATTCGCCCACAGCTTGGCCACGTAGTGCGGCAGTGGGGACGCCCCCACTCTGATGCAAACGACCGACACGGCGATAGGCGCGCCGATGTCGAGCACGCCGCCAACCAAGAAAAATGCGCGGCCGTCCTCCTCCGCAAACAGTAAGAGCCGTGGTTCCGACAGTGGCACTTGCAACTGGGGCACCTTGCCTTACTTGATCAAGTGCACGGGCATGGGATGCACGATGCTGATGTGGTGGGAGAGCGCCGGCGGTGGGCCTTATACCCATAGACGGGCACGGGGCATTTGCAGGGCGCGAGCAGACACACGCTATGGTGATCGGCGAGCTTGTGGTAAGTGACATAGATCCCACAGCCTTCGTGCGGGCACTCCACCCTCACCGAGGAGAGGATGGCGTCCACCACCGTGTTCCGCACGTCGAAGCCACGGCTACCTCTTGAGCATGCGTTGGTTTTCCCTTGAAGAGGAGAGGGTGATGCAGCAAAGTAGCGTAAGTATTTCCCTCAGTTTTTGAGAACCAAGGTATCAATCTAGTAGGAGACTACACGCAAGTCACCTAGTACCTTCACAAACAAACAAGAACCTCGCAACCAATGAGATAAAGGGGTTGCCAATCCCTTCACGTTCACTTACGAAAGTGAGATCTGATAGAGATAATAAGATAAATATTTTTGATATTTTTGTTATATAGATTGAAAAGTAAATATTGCAAAATAAATAGTAAACTAGAATTGTAGAGCAGAAACTTATATGATGTAAAGTAGACCCCGGGGCCACAGGTTTCACTAGTGGCTTCTCTCAAGATAGCATATATTACGGTGGGTGAACAAATTACTGCCGAGCAATTGATAGAAAAGCACATACTTATGATGATATCTAGGCATGATCATGAACATAGGCATCACGTCCGTGTCAAGTAGACCGAAACGAATCTGTATCTACTACTATTACTCCACACATCGACCGCTATCCAGCATGCATCTAGAGTATTAAGTTCAGAAGAACAGAGTAATGCATTAGGAAAGATGACATGATGTAGAGGGATAAACTCAAGCAATATGATATAAACCTCATATTTTTATCCTCAATGGCAACAATACAATACGTGCCTTGCTGCCCCTGCTGTCATTGGGAAAGGACACCGCAAGATTGAACCCAAAGCTAAGCACTTCTCCCATTGCAAGAAAGATCAATCTAGTAGGATAAACCAAACTGATAATTCGAAGAGACTAGCAAAGATATCAAATCATGGATATAAGAATTCAGAGAAGAATCAAATATTGTTCATAGATAATCTTGATCATAAACCCACAATTCGTCGGATCTCGACAAACACACCGCAAAAAGAATTACATCGAATAGATCTCCAAGAATATCGAGGAGAACTTTGTATTGAGATCCAAAGAGAGAGAAGAAGCCATCTAGCTAATAACTATGGACCCGAAGGTCCATGGTAAACTACTCATACATCATCGGAGAAGCTATGGTGTTGATGTAGAAGCCCTCCGTGATCGAATCCACCTCCGGCGGATCACCGGAAAAGGTCCCCAGATGGGATCTCATGGGTACAGAAGGTTGCGGCGATGGAAAAGTGGTTTCATGGTTCCCTTGGATGTTTTCAGGGTATAAGAGTATATATAGGGAAAAAAAGTAGGTCGGTGGAGCTGCAAGGGGCCCACGAGGGTGGGGGGCGTACCGCCCTACCTCGTGGCCACCTCGCTGCTTCCTTGACATCCACTCCAAGTCTCCTGGATTGCGTTTGTTCCAAAAAAAGATCCTCGCGATGGTTTCATACCTTTTGGATTCCGTTTGATATTCCTTTTCTGCGAAACACTGAAATAGGCAAAAAAAATTAGCAATTTGCACTGGGCCTTCGGTTAATAGGTTAGTCCCAAAAATAATATAAAAGTGCATAATAAAGCCCATTAAACATCCAAACAGATAATATAATAGCATGGAACAATCGAAAATTATAGATACATTGGAGACGTATCAAGCATCGCCAAGCTTAATTCCTGCTCGTCCTCGAGTAGGTAAATGATAAAAACAAAATTTTTGATGTGGAATGCTACCTAACATAATTTTCAATGTATTTCTCTTTATTGCGGCATGAATGTTTAGATACGAAAGATTCTAGACAGAAGTTTAATATTGACATAAAATTAATAATACTTCAAGCAATGCTAATCAAGAAACCATGTCTTATTTTAAATTTTTTTGATAAAAACAGTGGGGAAGGACCCCATTGTGATTCTCATTTTCATTTATAAGAGGGAAACATATACATATGGATTTACATGATGGATGTAGTACAAGATAATAAAATGTCCACAAATGATCTAGCCAACTTTGCATGCCCTCCTTCAATCCAGGTTTGGCCTTCTTTATAATCATGCTGAAGTGCTCCTTGAAACTGGCAATGCAATATGTCATATTCTTGAGCTTGTGATAAAAAATAATGCTATTTTTGTGTTTCTAGAGACTTTAGCATCCAGCAATCAAACATTCTTTAGAGTAGCCAGGGTATCTTGCTTCCTTCCTTCCAAGAGCATTTCTATAAGGTTGTGATCAGTGTTCCATTGGTAACCAATGTTCATCCAGAAGATTTGGCTGAAATCATAGCTAAAGAAGAGATGCATTAGGTGTTCATTAGGTTCATCATCACATAATTCACACTTACTAGTCTCAATGTAGAAATTCTTCCTGTTGAGTAGGTCTCTAGTGTTTAATCTGTCTTGTAACAGTAGCCAGAAGAAGAATTTATGCTTGGGCAGTGAGTATGATTTCCATATCCATTGATAGGGTTTAGGAGCATCAACAGGATTTCCCATTAGTTCAAGGTATATTCTCTTATTAGAGTACTTTGTGTCACCCCAATAGAATTTCCAAGTATCTGATTGCTGCTGGTTCTCTCTATTGTGGATCAACTCTCTAAGATTGATACTCTGTTGTACTACAATAGAAGACATAGGCAAGTGGAATAATTCATAAAATTCACTCTCCTCCATGTTGTTGACAGATGCAAGAGTTGTGTCCGCCTTCTTTGCATAAGAAAATAGTTGAGGCATTGACTGTGATATTGTATGAGAGCACCATTTATCTAACCATAGCTTAATTGTATCACCAGTCCCAGCATAGTATATAGTCATATTTTTGAATTCTTGCAAATTAGAGCAACAGTCTCTCCACCAAAAGGATCCCACCATGGTAAGGAAACTAGGTACCTCATCATTGTCATAGTAATTGTTCCATATAAGGTTAACCCAGGGAATATCATGCTTGTTGTAGAATTTGTAAAGAAATTTAATAAGCAGAGTTTTGTTTTGTGCTCTCAGGTTTAACACCCCTAGGCCCCCTGCCTTTTTTAGCAAGAAAACATTATCCCATTTGATAAGACAATTTCCTTTTTTGTTGATATCCTTACCATACCAAAGAAAATTCCTACCTGACTTTTCAAAGTGGTCCAGTATGGAGAATGGTACTCTGATAGAACACATAGCAAATATTGGCAGAGCAGCAACTATGGATTTGAGATGAACAAGTCTCCCAGAGTATGACATTAAAGAAGCAATGCCAGATAGTCTATGGTCAAGTCTTGATACCATGGGCATTAAATCTGCTACTTTAGGTCTTGTAGATCCCATTGGTAGACCAAGATATGTGAAGGGCATGGCTTCTTTTTTACAGTTGAAGGTATTTGCCAGTTCTTGAGCTTTATCATCAGTCATATTGATTGGAACCATGGAAGATTTACCATAGTTTACAACAAGCCCAGTAAATTTTGAGAAATTGTCAAGTATCTCAATGAAACTTCTAATTTGTACCTCATCAGCTGGCAGGATGACCAGTGTGTCATCATCATATTGTATGATGGGATAGCATTCAGTAAAATTAGTCTCAATTGGTAAAGATAATGTTCCATTTCTCCAAGCATCATTAACCATGATTTGCAACAATTCTCCAACCATAACATATAGAAGAGGGGGAAAAGGATCTCCTTGTCTGACAGCACACTTACATTGTATGCATTTACCTAGAACACTATTAAGGATGACAGATGTAGTAGCAGTAGATAGGATAGATGAGACCTATCTAATCCATTTGTTGCTAAATCCCAGATGTTTCATCATGAATAAGATAGCCTTGTAGTTCACTTTATCAAAAGCCTTAACAAAATCAATCTTAAAAATAATGATTTCTTTCTTGGACTTGTGGCACATATGTATGTATTCAAAACTCCATGCAAGGCAATCCTGAATATTCCTTGTCTTAATAAACCCATATTGATTATTGCTAATTCTAGATATAATAATCTGCTGCACTCTATTAGCAAGGAGTTTAGTAAGAATTTTGATAGGCATACTTACAAGGGAGATGGGCCTATAATCATCATGAGTTTTAGGATTGTCATTCTTGGGTATCAGAGTTATGTAAGCAGTGTTAACAGGAGCTAGGGAAACAATTTCATTGTAGAAATCATTGATGAATTTGTAGAAATAATGCTTGATTATGTGCCAACATTTCTTCATAAACAAGCCATTAAAACCATTAGGTCCAGGAGATTTGTCATTGGGCATTTTATTGATGATATCATCAATTTCATCATTAGTGAAGGGCCTGTCTAGATCCTGAAGGTCCTCCTCCATAGCAAGATGGGATATGTCAAAGTTGTGTGTGCAGATTGTTTCAGTACCAATCCTATTTTTAAAAGAAGCCCATAATATAGCAGCTTTATGATCATGATCAAATACTTGCTGTCCATCCATAGTCATAAGATATGTGATGTAGTTGTGCCTAAATACATATGTGGCTATTTCATGAAAGAATTTGGTGTTTTCATCACCAAGGTTTGCCCATCTGATGTTTGCCCTGATTCTCCAATAAATTCTCTTAGCCTCCAGCAACTTGTTTGTATGTTTGATGAGCAAGTACCTGAAATTCTTTTCAACCCTAGCTAGTGGTCTTTGATCCTCTATGCCATCAAATAATTTCACATAGAAACAACAATTGTCAATGATTTTATTCAGTTGGGAGTATTGCTTGCTCCATGATTTCAAACCTCTTCTGATAGCTTTAAACTTTAAGTTTAAATTCTTGGAAGAATCAGTGAAATGAGTGGAGTTCAACCAATGTTTCTCCACAGTTTCAATAAATCCACTGAATTCAGTCCAATACTCTTCAAATCTGAATATCTGGCTTCTGGGAATATTGTTGTCAATCTGAATTTTTATAGGTACATGGTCAGAAGAGATTTTAGCTAATGGAATAGCCATAGTAGATGGATGGGTAGTAGTCAAGTGGGAGCTGGTAAAAATCCAATCTAACTTTTCCAATAGAGGTTGATCTTGTTTATTGCTCCATGTGAAGGCTCTTCCTTTGAGTGGGATTTCAACCAGATCCAGGTTGACAATGATATTGTTGAAAGTCATCATACTAGCAGGATCACCACCAGGTTTATTTCTATTATCAGTACTTCTTATGAAATTAAAATCACCTAGAATCATCCATAACTTAGACTGGTTCATACTCACACCCATGAGCCAATCAACAAATTTCTGTTTACCTTCTAAGCTGTTAGGTCCATAAACATTAGTGAGATACCAGCAGGTATTATCCAGATTAGATGTGAACTCCACTGTGATGTGATAGTAGTTTCGGGATATCACTTTGCCCTTCATTAAGTTGCCATTCCAAATGGTAATCAAACCTCCAGAATAGCCAATAGAAGGTGAAAAACAATATTGGTTGAACCTCTTGGGGCAAAAATTCTTGATATAAGCATTATCAAAAGTATCTCTCTTAGTTTCTTGAAACGTCATAATGCAGCAAGCACTTTCATCAATTTTCTTTCTAATGTCATTCCACCTAGTTGTGGAGTTTATACCTCTAACATTCAATTTAGAATATTCCAACTCCTATTCATGGGAAATGTATAGGTAGTAATATTGTGACATATTACGAATAGCATAATATGTACTTCTACATGATATGTGAGTCTTGCTATTGCAGCAAGTGCTAGAGGTATAATAAATCTCACTGTGTAGTATTTGTTGGAACATTGATAGATATGAGATAACCAGGCTGAATAAGCATTTATAACAGCATAACCATATGGCAGGCAGTCTCCAATAACATAGGTAGCATAAGTAATAATTATTACACACCATACTGATAGATGATGCACGCAGGCATCCAAATGACATGGCATAGCAAACAAAGTGCATGGAAATCATAACAAGATGGCAGTTAGGGGAGCCACCAAAGCCCACATCATAGTAGGGGTTCCTAATCATCAGAGCTGTCATAGTGCAGAGCACTAGGAGATACATCCTGAGCAACCATGTCTTATCAAAATAACATAGCCAAAGAAAGCTTATCCCTACAAAATCATATAGTTTGGCCATGCTTCATTTTCGTCAGAAAAAATGCTCCCATCATGCACAACCTCGGTGACAAGCCAAGCAATTGTTTCATACTTTAGCCTTTTCAAACTTTTTCAACTTTCACGCAATATATGAGCGCGAGTCATAACACTATGGGTGGAATAGAATATGATGATGGAGGTTGTGTGAGAAGACAAAAAAAGAGAAAGTCTCACATTGACGCGACTAATCGACGGGCTATGGAGATGCCCATCAATTGATGTCAATGCAAGGAGTAGGGATTGCCATGCAACAGATGCACTAGAGCTATAAATATATGAAAGCTCAACAAAAGAAACTAAGTGGGTGTGCATCCAACTTGCTTGCTCACGGAGACCCAGGGCATTTTGAGGAAGCCCATTATTGGAATAGACAAGCCAAGTTCTATAATGAAAAATTCCCACTAGTATATGAAAGTGACAACATAAGAGACTCTCTATCATGAAGATCATGGTGCTACTTTGAAGCACAAGTGTGGAAAAAGGATAGTAACATTACCCCTTCTCTCTTTTTCTCTCATTTTTTGGGCCCTTTTTTATGTCATTTTTTCCGAAGAACTTTCCTCACATGGGACAATGCTCTAATAATAAAAATCATCACACTTTTATTTACTTACAACTCAAGAATTACAACTCGACACTTAGAACAAACTATGACTCTATGTGAATGCCTCCGGCGGTGTACCGGGATATGCAATGAATCAAGAGTGACATGTATGGAAGAATTATGAAGGTGGCTTTGCCACAAATATGATGTCAACTACATGATCATGCAAGGCAATATGACAATGATGGAGCGTGCCATAATAAACGGAACGGTGGAAAGTTGCATGGCAATATATCTCGGAATGGCTATGGAAATGCCATAATAGGTAGGTATGGTGGCTGTTTTGAGGAAGATATAAGGAGGCTTATGTGTGATAGAGCGTATCATATCACGGGGTTTGGATGCACCGGCGAAGTTTGCACCAACTCTCTAGGTGAGAAAGGGCAATGCACGGTGTCGAAGAGGCTAGCAATAATGGAAGGGTGAGAGTGCGTATAATCCATGGACTCAACATTAGTCATAAAGAACTTACATACTTATTGCAAAAATCTACAAGTCATCAAAATCAAGCACTACGCGCATTCTCCTAGGGGGATAGATTGGTAGGAAAAGACCATCGCTCATCCCCGACTGCCACTCATAAGGAAAGCAATCAAAGAACACCCCATGCTTCAAATTTGTCACACAACTTTTACCATATGTGCATGCTACGAGACTTGCCAACTTCAACGCAAGTATTTCTCAATTCCACAATTACTCAACTAGCACAACTCTAATATTACCATCTTTATATCTTGAAACAACTATCAAGTATCAAGCTTCTCATAACATTTAATGCAGTCTATATGAAAGTTTTTATTATACTCATCTTGGATGCCTATCATATTAGGACTAATTTCATAACCAAAGCAAATTACCATGATGTTCTAAATGACTCTCAAAATAATATAAGTGAAGCATGAGAGATCAATAATTTCTATAAAATAAAACCACCATCATGCTCTAAAAAGATATAAGTGAAGCATTAGAGAAAAATTATCTAGCTCAAAAGATATAAGTGAAGCACATAGAGTATTCTAATAAATTCCGATTCATGTGTGTTTCTCCCAAAAGGTGTGTGTCAGTGTCAAAACCGGCGGATCTCGGGTAGGGGGTCCCGAACTATGCGTCTAAGGCGGATGGTAACAGGAGGCAGGGGACACGATGTTTTATCCAGGTTCGGGCCCTCTTGATGGAGGTAAAACCCTACATCCCGCTTGATTTATTCTTGATGATATGAGTATTACAAGAGTTGATCTACCACGAGATCGGAGAGGCTAAACCCTAGAAGCTAGCCTATGGTATGATTGTATGTTGTCCTACGGACTAAAACCCTCCGGTGTATATAGACACCGGAGGGGGCTAGGGTTACACAAGGTCGGTTACAAAGGAGCAGATACACATATCCGTATTGCCTAGCTTGCCTTCCACGCCAAGTAGAGTCCCATCCGGACACGAGACGAAGTCTTCAATCTTGTATCTTCATAGTCCTATAGTCCGGCCAAAGGATATAGTTCGGTTGTCCGGAGACCCCCTAATCCAGGACTCCCTCAGTAGCCCCTGAACCAGGCTTCAATGACGATGAGTCCGGCGCGCAGTATTGTCTTCGGGATTGCAAGGCGGGTTCCTCCTCCGAATACACCACGGAAGAACTTGAATATAAGGATAGTGTCCGACCTTGCAAAATAAGTTCCACATACCATCGTAGAGAGAATAATATTTCCACAAGTCTAATCTGCTGACACGTTTTGGTAACATGACATTATGCCATGGCCCGGTGATTATTCGAACGGTTTTAACTAGCCCCGCACATAACGTGAGGCAGTTTCTTGACACGTCTTGTCAAAGCAGAGATCGTGTCCCCCTTATTATGGGATTCTCATCAATACGGGCGTGGGTAACCCAACCGTGCCATCGATTACGGTGCTTGGTGGATAAGTGAGTTTTACCAAGCTAGTGGGGGCGCATAGTTTCGGCCGCCCTTATAAAGGGACAAGGTTTAACCTTTTTCTACCCATGCCTTCTTCCTCCTTGCTCATCCATTCTTGCGCACTCGAGCTCCAACGCCCAAGTCCACATCCTTCCCCTCAACCTTCTCCAATTATGTCCGGAGCAGGGGGCAAATGGATGGCTTCCTCCGTTACGGAGGGACACATCAAGAAGCTGCGCGGAGCCGGATACTTAGCCGCGAATATCACGCATTGGCTGCCCGCTGCGGGGCAGATCGTTCCTACCCCTGAACCTCACGAGAGGGTAGTTTTCCTCCACCACTTCCTCCGCAGACTGGGGTTTCCCCTCCATCCATTCGTCCGTGGTCTCATGTTCTACTACGGGCTGTACTTCCATGATCTGGCCCCGAACTTCATCCTCAACATTTCAGCATTCATCATCGTGTGTGAGGCTTTCCTCTGCATCCGGCCCCACTTCGGCTTGTGGTTAAAGACCATCAATATCAAGCCGAAGGTGGTGGGAGGCCAACAAGTAGAATGCGGCAGAGCCATGGTGGGCAAGATGCCCAATGTTATATGGCTTGAAGGCTCCTTCGTGGAGACCATAAAGGGGTGGCAATCGGCGTGGTTCTACATCACCGAGCGGCGCAACACCAACTGGGTGGCTGCCCCTGAGTTTCGATCCGGAATCCCCATGCGGATCACCTATTGGAAAGAGAAGGGCCTATCCTGGGGTTCATCGGTAGAGCTGGACGGACTCCAGAAATGTATCCGAAATAGGGCAGGCAAGAAGCTCAAGCTTGTCAACATAGTCCAGTTCATGCTCATCCGCCGGATCCTCCCATGTCAACAATGGGATTTCAACTTGTGGGAGTTTGACCCGGCCCAGCACCAGACTCTGAGCGAGCTCTTCGACACGATGCACAAGGACGTCTTGAGGGTGCTGTTCAAGGGCGCCGAGGTCCCTCCCTCTCTCATCGAGGACCGCGGGCTAAGAGCGAAGCTCTCAGCGCATTCGGTGAGTTCTATACATCTGGTAGGATATTTATTTCCCTAGCTTAACCATGTGCGGGGTCTGAGCTCCATGCCTTTGACAGGACTGGGTGGAGACGTTGGGGCAGATTAACTGTCCGACCCCTTTGCCCGAAGACACTGCGGACGCTCTCCTGACGGAGATGCTGACTCCGGCTCCTTACAAGGTGCCGGAGAAGACCAAGAAGGCCAAGGGAACCCGAAAGAGTTCCCGACGCCAGGTGTTATCGGACTCATCGTCTGATAACTCCACGACGCACTCCTCCCCTGTAGACGAGGAGGAAGATGAAGATGCTCCCCCTCCAGTCGGGGGAGACAAGAAAAGGAAGGCCGCCCCAACCGGGGGGGGGGGGCGAAGGGTCCAAGAAGGGAAGGACTCTCCTTCCGGACTACTCCACCACCGCCGCCGAAGGCGAAGACGAGTGGCTGCTCAGGGCCAAGCCCCTGGTGAAGTCGTAAGTATTCGGATGCTAGAATAACTCATAGCATACCTTTGTCGCACTACTTCTCCTAACGCTAAATTATGATTATGCAGACCGCCACGAGCCCGTATCGACGTATCTTCGGACGGCTCCCTGGGCTCGTCGGATATGGATAGCGATCCACTTCCGACCGCCACCTCCCCTTGCCCTACAGACAACGTCGAGGCATTGTCTCAAGAGGCACCGGGTCGAGGGGAGACAGTCCCGGAGGTGCCTCAAGGCGACCTTCCGGATTCCGGGAGCAGAGGGAGCAAGGCTCCCGAGGGCTCCGAGTTCGGCCCTTAGCCGAACACCGCGCCGGAACCTCCAGTGGTTCCGGACTCAGGCAGGCGGCCTCCTTCCAAAAGGGGCAAGACGCCTGTGCTGGTGACCTCTATCCATCCAGAGGCACCGGACAGTCTACTGGGAGTGCTTCGCAGCGCTTCCATCGACGAAGAGCACCACACTATTATGAGTGCGGTGGTCCAGAAGGTTCAGTCTGCCAAGAGCAGACTGACTGAAGCCTGTGCCAGCCTTCTAACAGGCTTTGAGGTAGGTTTTTGAAATATAGGAAAAATATTACTACATAGATAGTAGCCCCTGATGCTCTGTTCGGTGTTCACAAAGAAAAGCCAAACAGAGGATCAAACAGTATCGTAGGAGTCTAATATAAGTATGTCTATATGCGTATGCAGGCTTCGTTGCTGGCCTCTGCCGCACTAACGGCGGAGGTCGCCGCACTGAAGTAGGACCTTAAAGGGTCCAAGGATGAGCTCGGCCTTGCCAAGAGGTAGCTCGAGGAGAACAAAGGTAAGTAGTACCTAGTCTATGGATATGTATAAAAAGAATGCGATTGCAAAATGACATGATCATCGTAAATTTGCCAGGGGCCACGACTGAGGTGGCGACCCTGAAGCAAGCGCTATCCGAGACCGAAAATAAAGCGGCTAAGGAGCGCACCAAGCGGGAAAGGCAGGAGGCTCGGGTGGGCGAGGTGCAGCAAGAGCTCCATTCTCTCGTGACGAAGCACGAGGCGTTGGAGCTTGACTTGAAGACGCGAGAGTCCGAGCTTGCCGCGGCCCTCGAGAGTGCAAATAATGCCAAGGCTGAAGCCCAAAAGGCCCTCCAGGAGATTGATGCGATGAAGAAGATAGCGGCGGGTAAGGCATTCTATATGCAAAGCGAACATGTGAAAGTAAATTACTTGTTACTTACATGAATCCGGAGCTCTCCAGGAGCATTCGCAGATTTGCCCCACAGAGTGTCGGATGCCGCACAATTTTACTAGGCTGAGGAGGGAAGCTCAACAGAGAAGCTGTTCTGGTCTCAGTATACTGGGACCGAACACCTGATGCCTCTGAGTGACCAGCTGAAGCAACTGGTCGAGCTGCACAAGGCGGCCGAACAGGCCATGAAGGGCTTTATAGTCCGGATGTGGCCTGGCGACGCCCTTCCCAACAGCTAGTTCGGCCTGGTGAGGCGGCTTGTGGATGCCTGCCCGCGGCTGGAAGTCATCAAGCGGTCCGTCTGCATCGAAGGTGCATGTCGGGCTTTCGCCCGTGTTAAGGTGTAATGGGCTAAGATGGACGTCGTGAAGCTGGTGAAGGAATGGGCCGCCGCAGGGCAAGGAGCATCGCCACCCCGAGATGTACTATGAGGGTGTCCTGAAGGGTGCCCGTCTCATAGCGGACGAGTGTACGAAAGATGTAATTTTTGAGTAAACTTGCTCGTGTGATCCTGTATTATGAAAACTTGTTCATATGCATCATGCAACGCTTGTATGAATTTAAAATATTACCTTCTGTTCGGCTGTTTATCAAATCTGAGAGATGGCTAGTCGTCGGCTTCTGCCCCCATGCCACTAGTGCTGGGGTGTTCGGGATAAACCTGAGCACTCTTGTTCCCATTGCTGGGTCCTTCGAGGGAGGTGCTCAGCACAACGAACAAGGCAATCGGACCATAATGCGTTATCACTCTCACTTAGCCATAGAATTCTATAATTTTAAATTTCGGCGAAGCCCCTAGTGTTCGGAAGGCCGAATTCGGGGCGCGATACACGCCTTAAGCCGGACAGGGCCGACTCCTCGCTCTAAGAGGCATAAGTCTTTAGGGACTTGAAAACCTCTCGAACAGCGACCAGTCTCTCGCCTTATCATGACAGTCAGTTTTAGCTTTCTCTACTGAGGTGCTTAGCCTAGCAGAACCGGGGCACAATCGCAGTAGTTCTCCCAGTGCTACCTTAGCCGATATGGCGGAACGTAAGGTACCAAAACATGGGAGCCGGGCAAACCCAACTATTGACCCAAGACATGATTCGGAGCTGATGCATATAATGCTATAAGTTCAGGGTGCCGCACTGTTGAAAGTGTTCGGACTTCTCACGCCGTATTATGGGGTATGCTTAAGCCCCTAGCGTATTGGCCATACCAGAGTGTACGGGTGCTAGATGCCGTGAATGAACATGTATATAAAAAGGAGGAATGCGATAATAGTCTTAATGCTATGCATTGTTTATTCAAAAAGGTGCGTTAAAGCAAAATGATACAAGTAGTGCGATAAGCAAGAAGTAGGACTGTTTGACATGACCCTTCCAAGGGCAAGTTGAGGAATACTATTAAAGCAAATATTTCACTCGTGATCGTAATCCACCTGGGAGTTCCTTGGTGTGACATAGCTTTCTGCCTCCTTGGTTGCTGCATCATGTGTTCGGCAATCATGCTGCCGGATAGGGTTTCCAGAGATTAAAGTCCTGAAAGAGAAAAATAACAAAGTGGGAAGCCCCTAGTGCGGTTTAAGCCACGTATTTGGGCGTGCCGTAGTTGTGCCCCCCTCCCCGCCTGTGCCCATGGTATTTTTAATGCGTAATTATGTACGCGTGGCATGAATTTCGCTGTTTGGCTGGGGCCGGGGTGGGGGCCGCATTGCTATGCGAGCTCGGGACGTGCCAGGCGGTCCATTTGCTGATTTCTCCGGGCGCGTTGAAGTTGTCCGGGTCCTTAATCGCCGAACTAGTGGATTGCCTTAAGAGGCTGCTTTGTGCTTCTGTTGCGAGGGCCGCAGTGTGCTCCTTCGTGCGGAGAGAGCGCTCTGTGTTTCCATTGACTGTGATGACCCCCCGAGGTCCTGGCATCTTGAGCTTGAGATATGCATAATGTGGTACCACATTGAATCTTGCAAATGCGGTTCGCCCGAGCAGTGCGTGGTAGCCACTACGGAACGGGACTATGTTGAAGATTAACTCTTCACTTCGGAAGTTATCCAGGGATCCGAAGACCACTTCCAGTGTGACTGAGTCTGTGCAATGGGCGTCTACACCTGGTATGACACCTTTAAAGGTCGTTTTTGTGGGTTTGATCCTTGAGGGATCTATACCCATTTTGCGCACTGTGTCCTGATAAAGCAGGTTCAGGCTGCTGCCGCCATCCATAAGGACTCGAGTGAGGTGAAATCCATTGATGATTGGGTCTAGGACCAGTGCGGCGAATCCGCCATGACAGATACTAGCGGGGTGGTCCCTGCGATCGAAGGTGGTCGGACAAGAGGACCATGGGTTGAACTTTGGGGCGACTGGCTCCAACGCGTATATGTCCCTGAGCACACACTTCCGCTCCCTCTTGGGGATGTGGGTTGCGTATATCATGTTCACCGTCCGCACTTGTGGGGGGAACCTCTTCTGTCCTCCCGTGTTCGGCTGCCGGGGCTCCTCCTCTTCATCGCTATGTGACCCCTTGTCTTTGTTTTTGGCATTTGACTTGCCGGCCTTCTTGAACACCCAATATCCCTGTTGGTGTGGTTGGCTGGCTTGTCGGGGGTGCCGTGTATTTGGCACGAGCGGTCGAGTATACAGTCCAAACTGGACGGGCCCGGAGTGCTTCTTTTGAATGGCTTTTTCCGCTGACTGGGTTTAGAGCCTTTGAATCCGGCATTGACTGTCGTATCCTCGGTATTGTCGATGTTAATGCGGCGCTTATGCTTGTTGCAATGTGACCTGCCATTGCCGTCCTTGGTATCCGAAGTACCATGGTTCTTTGATATGTTATTACTGCGAGCCAACCAGCTGTCTTCTCTCGCACAAAAGCGGGTCATGAGTGTCGTGAGGGCTGCCATAGATTTTGACTTTTCCTGACCAAGGTGCCGGGCTAGCCACTCGTCACGAATGTTGTGCTTGAAAGCTGCTAGGGCCTCTGCATCCGGACAATCGACGATTTGATTTTTCTTTGTTAGGAACCGTGTCCAGAATTGTCTGGCCAATTCCTCTGGCTGCTGAATTATGTGGCTCAAGTCATCGACATCTGGTGGTCGCACGTAAGTGCCCTGAAAGTTGTCGAGGAATGCGGCTTCCAGATCTTCCCAACAGCCAATGGACTTTGCTGGCAAGCTGTTGAGCCAATGCCGAGCTGGTCCTTTGAGTATGAGTGGGAGGTATTTGATGGCGTGTAGGTCATCACCGCGGGCCATGTGGATGTGCAGGAGGAAATCCTCGATCCATATCGCAGGATCTGTTGTGCCATCGTATGATTCTATATTTATGGGTTTGAAAACCTCTGGGATTTGATGATCCATTACTTCGTCTGTGAAGCATAAGGGGTGTGCGGCGCCTCTGTACTGGGCTATATCACGATGCAGCTCGAATGAGTCTTGCCCGCTGTGTTCGGCCCGGCTGGACTTACTTTTACTGTATCCAGCGTGACGATTATCGTCTCGCATAGTGGCGCGCCCTCGTGATCCGTAGATCGATCTTGCATGTTTTGCTTTGTCCTCCAATACGTCTCGCAGGTCTGGCGTATTTCCCCATGCCTTTTTATTTGAATGACGTCAGGGTGTAGGCTGAGCTTTTGGCTGGAATGTCTCTTTGTCGCGGCCACCAGGTGGCCGATCAGCCGCGTCATACGCCGGGGATGTAGGTTTCGGTGCTTCCTCCTCCAGTCGGGGTAGCAACCTGCACTTTGGGTAACTCTTGGAGGGGCGTTCGAGTTTATACTCCTCGGCCACCAGGACTTCAGTCCATCTGTCAGCTAGCAAATCTTGATCAGCTTGAAGTTGCTGTTGCTTTTTCTTAAGGCTATTTGCCGTGGCTATAAGCCGGCGCTTGAAGCGCTCTTGTTCGACGGGATCCTCTGGCATGACGAATTCGTCATCGCCAAGGCTTGCCTCGTCTTCGGAGGGAGGCATGTAATTATTATCCTCCGCCTCTCCATCTGCCGCTCTCTTAGGAGGGCTGGCTCCTCCATCCTCCTGCTCTAAATCTTGCTGGAGGGGATTGTTGTTGTCTTCGGCACTGTCCGGAGTGCTATTATCTCCGGTGCTGGTATCACCACTTTTGCCTTGGCGGGACTTAGAGCGGCGCCGCTGACGCCGGCGCTTGGGTTGCTTCTTGGAGGGGTCATCCTCCGTTGTCTCGTCGCCATTGCCTTCTTTGGGTGTGTCCACCATGTATATATCGTATGATGAGGTGGCTGTCCGGTGCCCTGTGGGCAGTGGTTCCTCTTCGACTCCCGCATCGTCGTCCATACCGTCGATGTCTTCGGAGTCGAAGTCGAGCCTGTCGGTTAAGTCATCGATAGTGGCTACTAAGTGGGTGGTGGGTGGGCGGCGAATTTCTTCGTCATCCGCATCCCAATCCTGCCGGACGTAGTTCGGCCAGGATCCTCCTGACAAGGAGAGAGACCTTAATGAGTTCAGTATGTCACCGAAGGGTGAGTGCTGAAAAATATCCGCGGAGGTAAATGATGTCTACTACACAACCTTCTTCTTGTAGACGTTGTTGGGCCTCCAAGTGCAGAGGTTTGTAGGACAGTAGCAAATTTCCCTCAAGTGGATGACCTAAGGTTTATCAATCCGTAGGAGGCGTAGGATGAAGATGGTCTCTCTCAAGCAACCCTGCAACCAAATAACAAAGAGTCTCTTGTGTCCCCAACACACCCAATACAATGGTAAGTTGTATAGGTGCACTAGTTCGGCGAAGAGATACTGATACAAGTGGTATATGGATAATAGATATGGGTATTTGTAATCTGAAATTATAAAAACAGCAAGGTAACGAATGATAAAAGTAAGCGTAAACGGTATTGCAATGTGTTGAAACAAGGCCTAGGGTTCATACTTTCGCTAGTGTAAGTTCCCTCAACGATACTAACATAATTGGATCACATAACTATCCCTCAGCATGCAACAAAGAGTCACTCCAAAGTCACTAATAGCGGAGAACGAACGAAGAGATTATGGTAGGGTACGAAACCACATCAAAGTTATTCTTTCCAATCAATCCGTTGGGCTATTCCTATAAGTGTCACAAACAGCCCTAGAGTTCGTACTAGAATAACACCTTAAGACACAAATCAACCAAAACCCTAATGTCACCTAGATACTCCAATGTCACCTCAAGTATCCGTGGGTATGATTATACGATATGCATCACACAATCTCAATTCATCTATTCAACCAACACATAGAACCTCAAAGAGTGCCCCGAAGTTTCTACCGGAGAATCACGACGAAAACGTGTGCCAACCCCTATGCATAGGTTCATGGGCGGAACCCGCAAGTTGGTCACCAAAACATACATCAAGTGGCACATGGTATCCCATTGTCACCATAGATATCCACGGCAAGACATACATCAAGTGTTCTCAAATCATTAAAGACTCAATCCGATAAGATTACTTCAAAGGGGAAACTCAATTCATTACAAGAGAGAAGAGGGGGAGGAGAAACATAAGATCCAACTATAATAGCAAAGCTCGCGATACATCAAGATCGTGCCAAATCAAGAACACGAGAGAGAGAGATCAAACACATAGCTACTGGTACATACCCTTAGCCCCGAGGGAGAACTACTCCCTCCTCGTCATGGAGAACACCGGGAGGATGAAGATGGCCACCGGAGAAGTATTGCCCCCTCCGGCAGGGTGCCGGAACGGGTCTAGATTGGTTTTCGGTGGCTACGGAGGCTTCTGGCGGCGGAACTCCCGATCTATTGTCCGTTCTGGAAGTTTTAGGGTACGACGATATATATGGGTGCAGGAGGTATGTCGGAGGAGCCACGGGGGCCCCACGAGGCAGGGGGCGCGCCCTAGGGGGGCTCCCCCCACCCTCGTGAGCACCTCCCGTATCTCCTGACGTGGAGTCCAAGTCTATCTGGTGGCTTTCGTTCCAAAAATAACTTCTCCAGTTGATTTCATTCCGTTTGGACTCCGTTTGATATTCCTTTTCTTCGAAACACTGAAATAGGCATAAAACAGCAAATCTGGGCTGGGCCTCTGGTTAATAGGTTAGTCCCTAAAATAATATAAAAGTTGAAAATAAAGCCCAATATTGCCCAAAATAGTAGATAATATAGCATGGAGCAATCAAAAATTATAGTTACGGTGGAGACGTATCAAGCATCCCCAAGCTTAATGCCTGCTCATCCTCGAGTAGGTAAATGATAAAAAGATAATTTTGATGTGGAATGCTAGTTGGCATAATTCAATGTAATTCTTCTTACTTGTGATATGAATATTCAGATCCGAAAGATTCAAGACAAAAGTTCATATTGACATAAAAACAATAATAATTCAAGCATACTAACTAAGCAATTATGTCTTCTCAAAATAACATGGCCAAAGAAAGCTATCCCTACAAAATCATATAGTCTGGCTATGCTCTATCTTCACCACACAGAATATTTAAATCATGCACAACCCCAATGACAAGCCAAGCAATTGTTTCATACTTTTGATGTTCTCAAACTTTTTCAATCTTCACGCAATACATGAGCGTGAGCCATGGATATAGCACTATAGGTGGAATAGAGTGGTGGTTGTGGAGAAGACAAAAGGGAGAAGATAGTCTCACATCGACTAGGCGTATCAACGGGCTATGGAGATGCCCATCAATAGATATCAATGTGACTGAGTAGGGATTGCCATGCAACGGATGCACTAGAGCTATAAGTGTATGAAAGCTCAACAAAAGAAACTAGTGGGTGTGCATCCAACTTGCTTGATCATGAAGACCTAGGGCATTTTGAGGAATCCCATCATTGGAATATACAAGCCAAGTTCTATAATGAAATATTCGCACTAGTATATGAATGTGACAACATAGCAGACTCTCTATCATGAAGATCATGGTGCTACTTTGAAGCACAAGTGTGGTAAAGGGATGGTAGCATTGTCCCTTCTCTCTTTTTCTCTCATTTTTTATTTTTTTTATTTTTTTATTTTTTTACTTGGGACTTTCTCCTTGTTTTATTGCCTCTTTTCTCCTTTTTTTATTTGGGCTTCTTTGACCTCTTTTAAATTTTTTTATTTTCGTCCGGAGTCTCATCCCGACTTGTGGGGGAATCATAGTCTCCATCATCCTTTCCTCACTGGGACAATGCTCTAATAATGATGATCATCACACTTTTATTTTCTTACAACTCAAGAATTACAACTCGATACTTAGAACAAAATATGACTCTATATGAATGCCTCCGGCGGTGTACTGGGATATGCAATGACTCATGAGTGACATGTATGAAAGAATTATGAATGGTGGCTTTGCCACAAATACGATGTCAACTACATGATCATGCAAAGCAATATGACAATGATGGAGTGTGTCATAATAAATGGAACGGTGGAAAGTTGCATTGCAATATATCTCAGAATGGCTATGGAAATGCCATAATAGGTAGGTATGGTGGCTGTTTTGAGGAAGGTATATGGTGGGTGTATGATACCGGCGAAAGGTGCGCGGTATTAGAGAGGCTAGCAATGCTGGAAGGGGGAGAGTGCGTATAATCCATGGACTCAACATTAGTCATAAAGAACTCACATACTTATTGCAAAAATCTACAAGTTATCAAAGCAAAGTATTACGTGCATGCTCCTAGGGGCATATATTGGTAGGAAAAGACCATCGCTCGTCCCCGACCGCCACTCATAGGGAAGACAATCAATAAATAAATCATGCTCCGACTTCATCACATAACGGTTCACCATACGTGCATGCTACGGGAATCACAAACTTCAACACAAGTATTTCTCAAATTCATAACCACTCAACTAGCATAACTCTAATATCACCATCTCCATATCTCAAAACAATTATCAAGTATCAAACTTCTCATAGTATTCAACACTCTCATAAGAGAATTTTATTATTCTTGAATACCTAGCATATTAGGATTGTAAGAAAATTACCATGCTATTTAAGACTCTCAAAATAATCTAAGTTAAGCATGAGAGTTCATCTATTTCTTCAAAATAAAACTACCACCATGCTCTAAAAGATATAAGTGAAGCACTAGAGCAAATGACAAACTACTCCGAAAGATTTAAGTGAAGATCAATGAGTAGTCGAATAATTATGCAACTATGTGAAGACTCTCTAACATTTAATAATTTCAGATCCTGGTATTTTATTCAAACAGCAAGCAAAACTAAATAAAATGACATTCTAAGAATGGCAAACATCATGTGAAGAAGCAAAACTTAGGATCAACTGAAACTAACCGATAGTTGTTGAAGAAGAAAGGTGGGATGCCAACCGGGGCATCCCCAAGCTTAGATGCTTGATACTTCTTGAAATATTATCTTGGGGTGCCTTGGGAATCCCCAAGCTTGAGATTTTGTGTCTCCTTAATTCCTCTTATATCATTGTCTCCCTAAATCTCAAAAGCTTCATCCACACAAAACTCAACAAGGACTCGTGAGATAAGTTAGTATAGACCATTGCAAAAACCTTATCATACTCTACTGTAGAAAATCACTAAAATTATTATTCAACATTGCATACTAAATGCCTCTGCGTATTTAATAGTCATATCCTCAAATAGAATCATTAAAGAAGCAAACATATGCAAACAATGCAAACATAACAGCAATCTGCCTAAACAGGATAGTCTGTAAAGAATGCTGCAACATCCATACTTCCATAGCTCCAAAAATTATGAAAGAAAATTCCCACTGTAGTAAATTTATCATATCTTAATATGCAAAAGGTTTCAACATTTTATCACATTCTGACTTTTCTAGGGAATTATTGCAACAGCGGTAAACTTTCTGTTTTCAAACAGCAACATGTATACTTGTAACATAGGCATAGTAAAGGCTATCAATGCCACTTTCATTGAAATAGAAGATGCAAAACATTGTTCTAAATAACGTCAAGCAAATCCTAACAAAATAAATTGATGCTCCAAGCAAAACACATATCATGTGGTAAATAAAAATATAGCTCCAAGTAAAGTTACCGATGAACGAAGACGAAAGAGGGGATGCCTTCCGGGGAATCCCCAAGCTTAGGCTTTTGGTTGTCCTTGAATATTACCTTGGGGTGCCTTGGGCATCCCCAAGCTTAGGATCTTGCCACTCCTTGTTCTGTAGTCCATCGAATCTTTACCCAAAACTTGAAAACTTCACAACACAAAACTTAACAGAAAACTCGTAAGCTCCGTTAGTATAAGAAAATAAATCACCACTTCAAGATACTGTAATGAACTCATTCTTTATTTATATTGGTGTTAAACCTATTGTATTCCAACTTCTCTATGGTTTATAAACTATTTTACTAGCCATAGATTCATCAAAATAAGCAAACAACACAATGAAAACAGAATCTGTCAAAAACAGAACAGTCTGTAGTAATCTGGATCAAACGTATACTTCTGGAACTCATAAAATTCTCAAATAAATAGCTGGACCTGAGGAATTTATCTATTAATCGTCTGCAAAAATAATTAACTAAATAGCACTCTCCAAATAAAAATGGCAGTAGTTCTCGTGAGCGCTAAAGTTTCTGTTTTTTACAGCATGATCAACAAGACTTTCCCCAAGTCTTCCCAACGGTTCTACTTGGCACAAACACTAATTAAAAGCATAAAACCACATCTAAACAGAGTCTAGATGAATTATTTATTACTAAAGAGGAACAAAAATCAAGGAACAAAAAGAAAGTTGGGTTGCCTCCCAACAAGCGCTATCGTTTAACGCCCCTAGCTAGGCATGATGAATTCAATGATGCTCACATAAAAGATAAGAATTGTAACATAAAGAGAGCATCATGAAGAATATTACTAGCACATTTAAGTCTAACACACTTCCTATGCATAGGGATTTTGTGAGCAAACAACTTGTGGGAACAAGAATCAACTTGCATAGGAAGGTAAAACAAGCATAACTTCAAGATTTTAAGAACATAGAGAGGAAATTTGATATTATTGCAATTCCTACAAGCATATATTCCTCCATCATAATAATTTTCAGTAGCATCCTGAATGAATTCAACAATATAACCAGCACCTAAAGCATTCTTTTCATGATCTACAAGCATAGAAATTTTATTACTCTCCATATAAGCAATATTCTTCTCATGAATAATAGTGGGAGCAAACTCAACAAAATAACTATCATGTGATTGAAAATTAAGATCAAGATGACAAGTTTCATGGTTATCATTATTCTTTAAAGCATACATGTCATCACAATAATAATCATATATAGTAGGCATGCTTTCACCATAATAAATTTGCTCATCAAAACTTGGGGGACAAAAAATATCATCTTCATTAAACATAGCTTCCCCAAGCTTGTGGCTTTGCATATCATTAGCATCATGGATATTCAAGGAATTCATACTAACAACATTGCAATCATGCTCATCATTCAAATATTTAGTTTCAAACATTTTATAGATTTCTTCTTCTAGCACTTGAGCATAGTTATCCTTTCCATCATACTCACAAAAGATATTAAAAAGGTGAAGCGTATGAGACAAACTCAATTCCATTTTTTATAGTTTTCTTTTATAAACTAAACTAGTGATAGAACAAGAAACTAAAAGACTCGATTGCAAGATCTAAAGATATACCTTCAAGCACTCACCTCCCCGGCAACAACGCCAGAAAAGAGCTTGGTGTCTACTACACAACCTTCTTGTAGACGTTGTTGGGCCTCCAAGTGCAGAGGTTTGTAGGACAGTAGCAAATTTCCCTCAAGTGGATGACCTAAGGTTTATCAATCCGTAGGAGGCATAGTATGAAGATGGTCTCTCTCAAGAAACCCTGCAACCAAATAACAAAGAGTCTCTTGTGTCCCCAACACACCCAATACAATGGTAAGTTGTATAGGTGCACTAGTTCGGCGAAGAGATGGTGATACAAGTGGTATATGGATAATAGATATGGTATTTGTAATCTGAAATTATAAAAACAGCAAGGTAACGAATGATAAAAGTGAGCGTAAACGGTATTGCAATGTGTTGAAACAAGGCCTAGGGTTCATACTTTCGCCAGTGTAAGCTCCCTCAATGATACTAACATAATTGGATCACATAACTATCCCTCAACATGCAACAAAGAGTCACTCCAAAGTCACTAATAGCGGAGAACGAACGAAGATATTATGGTAGGGTACGAAACCACCTCAAAGTTATTCTTTCCAATCAATCCGTTGGGCTATTCCTATAAGTGTCACAAACAGCCCTAGAGTTCGTACCAGAATAACACCTTAAGACACAAATCAACCAAAACCCTAATGTCACCTAGATACTCCAATGTCACCTCAAGTATCCGTGGGTATGATTATACGATATGCATCACACAATCTCAATTCATCTATTCAACCAACACATAGAACCTCAAAGAGTGCCCCAAAGTTTCTACCGGAGAATCACGATGAAAACGTGTGCCAACCCCTATGCATAGGTTCATGGGCGAAACCCGCAAGTTGGTCACCAAAACATACATCAAGTGGCACGTGGTATCCCATTGTCACCACAGATATCCACGGCAAGACATACATCAAGTGTTCTCAAATCTTTAAAGACTCAATCCGATAAGATTACTTCAAAGGGGAAACTCAATTCATTACAAGAGAGAAGAGGGGGAGGAGAAACATAAGATCCAACTATAATAGCAAAGCTCGCGATACATCAAGATCGTGCCAAATCAAGAACTCGAGAGAGAGAGAGATCAAACACATAGCTACTGGTACATACCCTCAGCCCCGAGGGAGAACTACTCCCTCCTCGTCATGGAGAGCACCGGGATGATAAAGATGGCCACCGGAGAAGTATTGCCCCCTCCGGCAGGGTGTCGGAACGGGTCTAGATTGGTTTTCGGTGGCTAAGGAGGCTTCTGGCGGCGGAACTCCCGATCTATTCTCCGTTCTAGAAGTTTTAGGATACGGCGATATATATGGGTGCAGGAGGTACGTCGGAGGAGCCACGGGGGCCCCACGAGGCAGGGGGCGCGCCCTAGGGGGGCCGCCCCCACCCTCGTGAGCACCTCTCGTATCTCCTGACATGGAGTCCAAGTCTATCTGGTGGCCTTCGTTCCAAAAATAACTTCTCCAGTTGATTTCGTTCCATTTCGACTCCGTTTGATATTCCTTTTCTTCGAAACACTGAAATAGGCATAAAACAACAAATCTGGGCTGGGCCTCCGGTTAATAGGTTAGTCCCAATAATAATATAAAAGTGGAAAATAAAGCCCAATATTGCCCAAAACAGTAGATAATATAGCATGGAGCAATCAAAATTATAGATATGTTGGAGACGTATCAGTGAACTCCGATCGGCGCCCAATCGGATTCGATAGGAACGGGCGCAGGCGGTTCGGAGTCCGTGGCCGGAGAAGGATCCGACAGTTTGGCAACACGGCTCTTGTGAAGGGTAAGGTCGATATTCGACTTGATCGCCGAAGAGGATACGGCCTCCGTGACGGGGTCCATCCACCCGTCCACGGATGGCGAAACTGGCTCCAAATTGAGGGTCGGAGCGGCTGCCAGTGCGATCTCCTGAATACAGTCCAATGGTAGAGCTAAATCGTACTCATCGTGACCGCGTGGTGCACAAGGCAGGGGCTCGAATCCGTCGAATATCAAGTCTCCGCGGATATCGGCCATGTAGTTTAAGCTTCCAAACCTAACCTGGTGGCCAGGGGCGTAACTGTTGATCTGCTCCAGATGGCCAAGCGAGTTGGCCCGCAGTGCGAAGCCGCCGAACACAAAGATCTGTCCGGGGAGGAAAGTCTCACCCTGGACTGCATCGCTATCGATGATCGTAGGAGCCACCAAGCCTAACGGCGACGACACAGAGGAACTCTCAATGAAAGCACCAATGTCGGTGTCAAAACCGGCGGATCTCGGGTAGGGGGTCCCGAACTGTGCGTCTAAGGCGGATGGTAACAGGAGGCAGGGGACACGATGTTTTACCCAGGTTCGGGCCCTCTTGATGGAGGTAAAACCCTACGTCCTGCTTGATTTATTCTTGATGATATGAGTATTACAATAGTTGATCTACCACGAGATCGGAGAGGCTAAACCCTAGAAGCTAGCCTATGGTATGATTGTATGTTGTCCTATGGACTAAAACCCTCCAGTTTATATAGCCACCGGAGGGGGCTAGGGTTACACAAGTTTGGTTACAAAGGAGGAGATACACATATCCGTATTGCCTAGCTTGCCTTCCATGCCAAGTAGAGTCCCATCCGGACACGAGACGAAGTCTTCAATCTTGTATCTTCATAGTCCCACAGTCCGGCCAAAGGATATAGTCCGGCTGTCCGGAGACCCCCTAATCCAGGACTCCCTCAGTGTGTACAACAAGGATGACTGTGGTAAACTAAAAAGCAAAGACTCAAATCATACAAGACGCTCCAAGCAAAACACATATCATGTGGTGAATAAAAATATAGCCTCAAGTAAAGTTACCGATAGATGAAGACGAAAGAGGGGATGCCTTCCGGGGCATCCCCAAGATTATGCTTTTGGTTGTCCTTGAATTTTACCTTGGGGTGACTTGGGCATCCCCAAGCTTAGGCTCTTGCCACTCCTTGTTCCGAAATCCATCAAATCTTTACCCAAAAAACTTGAAAACTTCACAACACAAAACTCAACAGAAAATCTCACGAGCTCCGTTAGTGTATGAAAACAAATCACCACCTTAAGGTACTATAATAAACCCATTCTTTATTTATTTTGGTTTTAAACCTACTGTATTCCAACTTCTCTATGGTTCATACCCCCCGATACTAGCCATAGATTCATCAAAATAAGCAAACAACACACGAAAAACAGAATCTGTCAAAAACAGAACAGTCTGTAGTAATCTGTAGGTTTCGAATACTTCTGTACCTCCAAAAACACTGAGAAATTAGGAAATAGTAAATAATATGTATATTGATCTACTGCAGTTGGAATCAGTTTTTTATCGCTCTCTGGTTAAAACTTAAAATTATTCTCGTGAGCGCATACTTTCTGTGTTTTTTTCAGCAAGATCAAATAACAATCATCCAAGAAGATCCTAAAGGCTTTACTTGGCACAAACACTAATTAAAACATAAAAACATAATCATAACAGAGTATAGATGATTTATTTATTACTAAACAGGAACAAAAAGCAAGGAACCAAAATAAAATTGGTTTGCCTCCCAACAAGCGCTATCGTTTAACGCCCCTAGCTAGGCATAAAAGCAAGAATAGATCTAGGTATTGTCATGATAATGATAAGGAAAATCACGAAAAATCATCTCATACTCCCTACGTTTAGAAGCAAGTTTTCCTTATGGCAAGCAAAAGTAATCAAAATGGCTAAATTTAATGGGACAAAAGTCCCCAAGATCAAGCTCGGGAGGTATTGGTTCCTCCTTTGGCCCCTCATATTGCACAACCAACTCATCATTATAAGCATTCTTTTGGCAAAAAGTCATGAGCGTTTGTTCAAGGTAAAAACCAAACCCATTGTTCTGGATAGCAAAATTATCATTAAGTTCAGAAATCCTGTCAACTAGAACATCGGTAGGAACCTTTTTTCTAAGGTTTTCATTAAAAGCAACATGATCTAAAGATCGTAAGCGCGTTATGTCTTCTTGATAGAAAATATTTGCTTCTACGGGAGGACGGTCGGCATCCACCCTATAATGCACAAAAATTTCATTGGCCTCTTTTATTATAAATCTAAACTCATGAGCTAAAAAGATGGTAGCTGCTCACTTAACTGAAGAATGCTCAATACTAGAAAATTCTAGAAAAATCCTCCGTATGCAAGGATGCATGTGGATAAATTGTCTTTCAAGTTCAACCACGAGGAAAGATATAGCATCCGCAAGATTACTAGTTTTATGAAGAATAGACCCGCTCATGGTGGTCAAAGCACCGGCGCAAGTAAAGAAATCTTGAATAACTCCTTTTCCAATAATATTACCACTACCGATCCGAAAATTTCTAGTGTGTAAAATAGTAGGTTCTTTATGAGGATAATCAAAAGCATCAATGTCCCCCCCATCGTTACTATTATCCTTTTCAACGATAACCTCCCGAGTTTCAAACATGATGGCAACAAAACGTACTAAGAACGAACACCCAAAAGGCAAGCGGAAAGAGACGAATGGAAGAAGGGCGAATAGAAAAGAGGCGAATAAAATGGCAAGGGTGAAGTGGGGGAGAGGAAAACGAGAGGCAAATGGAAAATAATGTAATGCGAGGGATAAGCGTTTGTGATGGGTACTTGGTATCTTGACTTGGCATAGATTTCCCCGGCAACGGCGCTAGAAATCCTTCTTGCTACCTCTTGAGCATGTATTGGTTTTCCCTTGAAGGGGAAAGGGTGATGCAACAAAGTAGCGTAAGTATTTCCCTCAGTTTTTGAGAACCAAGGTATCAATCCAATAGGAGACTACATGCAAGTCGCCTATTACCTACACAAACAAACAAGAACCTCGCAACCGACGCAATAAAGGGGTTGTCAATCCCTTCACGGTCACTTACGAAACTGAGATCTGATAGAGATAATAAGATAAATATTTTTGGTATTTTTGTTGTATAGATTGAAATTGCAAAATTAATAGTAAACTAGAATTGTAGAGAAGAAACTTATATGATGTAAAGTAGACCTGGGGGCCATAGGTTTCACTAGTGGCCTCCCTCAAGATAGCATGTATTACGATGGGTGAACAAATTACTGCCGAGCAATTGATAGAAAAGCACATAGTTATGATGATATCTAGGCATGATCATGAACATAGGTATCACGTCCGTGTCAAGTAGACCGAAACGATTCTGCATCTACTACTATTACTCCACACATCGACCGCTATCCAGCATGCATCTAGAGTATTAAGTTCAGAAGAACAGAGTAATGCATTAGGAAAGATGACATGATGTAGAGGGATAAACTCAAGCAATATGATATAAACCTCATCTTTTTATCCTCGATGGCAACAATACAATACGTGCCTTGCTGCCCCTGCTGTCATTGGGAAAGGACACCGCAAGATTGAACCCAAAGCTAAGCACTTCTCCCATTGCAAGAAAGATCAATCTAGTAGGATAAACCAAACTGATAATTCGAAGAGACTAGCAAAGATATCAAATCATGGATATAAGAATTCAGAGAAGAATCAAATATAGTTCATAGATAATCTTGATCATAAACCCACAATTCATCGGATCTCGACAAACACACCGCAAAAAGAATTACATTGAATAGATCTCCAAAAACATCAAGGAGAACTTTGCATTGAGATCCAAAGAGAGAGAAGAAGCCATCTAGCTAATAACTATGGACCCGAAGGTCTGTGGCAAACTACTCACACATCATTGGAGAGGCTATGGTGTTGATGTAGAAGCCCTCCGTGATCGAAAAGCCCTCCGGCAGATCGCCAGAAAATGTCCCCAGATGGGATCTCATGGGTACAGAAGGTTGCGGCAGTGGAAAAGTGGTTTTGTGGCTCCCCTGGATGTTTTTAGGGTATAAGAGTATATATAGGCGAAAGAAGTAGGTGGGTGGAGCTGCGAGGGGCCCACGAGGGTGCGGGGTGCGCCTGGCCCCCTTGGGTGCATAGCCCTACCTCGTGGCCGCCTTGCTACTTCCTTGACATCCACTCCAAGTCTCCTGGATTGCGTTTGTTCCAAAAAAGATCCCCGTGAAGGTTTCATTCCATTTGGATTCCGTTTGATATTCCTTTTCTGCGAAACACTTAGATAGGCAAAAAAATAATAATTTGCACTGGGCCTTCGGGTAATAGGTTAGTCCCAAAAATAATATAAAAGTGCATAATAAAGCCCATTAAACATCCAAACAGATAATATAATAGCATGGAACAATAAAAAAATATAGATACATTGGAGACGTATCAGCCACCGCCGCGCTCGCACTTTTGGCACTGCCGTTGGTTCCCGGGGCGCTCGACGCGGAAGTCCGTGCAGGCCAGGGGCCCTCCCTTGCACTGCACAAATCAGTCGAACATCACATCAATCAAGAAACCTGCACCTTGCTCGATCAGCCGAACGAACGAGGTGTATTTGAACCTCATACACTGGAGGCTTCAAGGGGCGGAGGCACAAGGAGCAGTGGAGCAAGATGAGGTCCATCGAGACCACATAGAGCTCCATCGTCGGGTCCTATTTCGTCTGCATGATCTCGCCCTCCTCGTGCACAACCCTCTGTTGCTTTATTAGGGCCAGGGCATTACAAAGCTTTATCGTCACATAATATTCATACTACTTCAAGGTGCATTAAATCAACACATGCAAGTATCAAAAGGAGAGTCACGACATGCATTGGTAAACGCAAATTATTGAAATATATCGAGTGCAGTGCTTTGATGTATTGCGTCAACTCGTACAAGACCGAGAATTTTGATTACTACGACACCCTCTCCCTCGTGGACTAAGCTTTGGTGGCTGCTCCTGCCTTTGGCTACATGACAGGTGGGCCACCCGCCTGTTGGGCCCACCTGTAATGCATGCATAGGCAGGAGCAGTAAGTCAATGAAGCTATGTCCCTCCCTCGCCCATGAGCGTGGTGGTTGGCTGGACTAGGAGAAGCTTTCATTTGCTACACGCTCCCCTCCCGCACGCGGTGGACATGAAGCAGTTCAATCAGTGTCAGATGGCCAGAAGCATACTGTAGTACTCCTCCACTGCAGTAATACTCCATCATTGTTTGACTTCCCGAAGAGGCGAAGAGCCAAGCGCAGCCCGGACGCTCATGTGGCAGTTTCATGTGTAGAGTAGTCTAGGATAGCGTGTACCGTGCCTGCAAGCTTAAAATCGTTGGGGTTGGCTCCATGCTTTTTTTGATTAAAATAATCTTCTGGCCCTACCTGTCATCCTGGCGATTGTAGTTTGCACGCTCATCTGGTCAAGACAGGAATATATATTTTGATTTATGGTGGGGTAAATGTTATAGGTTGCAGCAAATGGAGTATTCTACACTGCGGGTCTTTCAGCCAAGTTTAGAGGCAACCATGTGGGGCCAGTGCTATGATGTGTCGCGTCAACTCGTACAACGAGGAGAAGCTTGATTTTACTACTACA
Organism: Triticum aestivum; assembly: GCF_018294505.1. Taxonomy (NCBI): domain Eukaryota; kingdom Viridiplantae; phylum Streptophyta; class Magnoliopsida; order Poales; family Poaceae; genus Triticum; species Triticum aestivum. The sequence continues at coordinate 150,580,440 of NC_057797.1, read as the reverse complement.
CGCCTTCTCCCTCGCCCATGCGCGCGGTGGCTCACAAACGAGGACAGGCTTTTGCTTATACTAATACTACAACAAGCTATCCAACTAGTTGTGTATCACTACTCAGTTTTGCCATTAGAAGTTACAACTACTCAAAAATACCATCGACCCGTGAGATGCCTGCTCAAAAATGCAATTAGATATCTCAAAAATGCCATCGTTAAGTTAGATGTTTGCTCAAAAATGCCATTAGACATTGTGATTTTCACGTCAAACCCGTTGACCATGTTACATGACAACAATAAGCCGATTCTCACAATGATAAGTGTGGCCCCGCTTGTCAGGAGTAACCAAGCAAACAATTTTACAGGAAAATAAGAATGCTATTGGGATCAAGTAGGCCCCACACCTTATTTTAATGTAGTGAGATAGAGGGAGAGCTGGCATGTTGGTCCATCGGTATTCATGTCATTATAACATGGCAAAAGAGATTTGAGTCACAATAATGGTGTCCAGCACAACACACCCCTCAAATAAAACTAAGCACCCTAAAATTCGTTGACAAAACTAAGCACCCTAAAATTCTTTGACAACTGAACTGCTGGCTATATGATGTTGGCCATATATATTGTACGTATATAATATGAAGAAACGAGTGGTAATTGTAGTACTATACCAACTAAAAGATGAACTGTAAGAAATACTAGTATGTACATACTGAAGAGTTAAAGTAACAAGAAGAAACATAACATAGTTCTGCTGGGGGCTCAACACAACACACCCCTCAAATAAAACTAAGCACACCAGAAATTAAACTAAGCAACTAATCCAGTAGACACTGCATTAAAACCACCATGAGCAACGGCACTACCACCTTACTCGGAGTCCTCGTCCACGTCCTCGACTTTGTCCTTGTCCCTCTTCCTCTTGGCCGATACTTCTTTGCTTGAACCGCACACTTGGCTCTTGCTCTTCATCCAACCCTTGTAGATATTGAAACAAAGGTAGCCATCCATTGCAGCATAGTGGATGTGGTCTATATCTAGTACATTCCACTGCCATGCACGATGAAACGTGTGTGGAGGTTTCTTTAGTTTACCGTACGAAGGAAGAACCATGGCTCCTGCCAGGGTCAGCATTGAAGGCTTATCACGGGAAGACACCTGCCCATTATTCTGGAGGTCGAAGGGTTTGCCTAGAATGAGGCCTATCCGTTCCAGGACTCTTATGTCGTTCACAAAGTCTACAATATCGAATTTGACTCGGCCGCCCTTGAGAAACTTCTTAAATTCCTCCCACTCAATGTCGGCATGGCATATGTGGTAGACCAAGCATAAGTCATGCACGCAAACCTGGATCACGGCTGTCGGATCATGGGTTTTGGCAAAACCCTCAAGGTTTGAACACTGGGGTGCGCGCGGAGGTTTCCTCCCTATCGATCCATGCCCTAGCTCTCTAAGATCTCGCGGACGAACTCGACGAACTCGCAACACAGAAAGACACAAGATTTATACTAGTTCGGGCCACCGTTGTGGTGTAATACCCTACTCCAGTGTGGTGGTGGTGGATTACCTCTTGGGCTGATGATGAACAGTACAAGGGGAAGAACAGACTCCTGAGGTTGAGGTGTTCTTGTGCTTGGCGAACTTGTGTGAGTGATATGATCTTGGATCCGTTCTCGACCCGTCCATCCGTTAGTTGCCCCTACTATGGTGGCTAGTTCTACTTATATAGGCCCTGGTCCTCTCCCCAAATATTGAGTGGGAAGGGAGCCAACAACGGCCAGTTTGAAAGGGGACAACTAGTACAGCTTATCCTGACAAAAGTGGTCTTCACTTGCAAAAGGCTCTGGTGGTGACGCCGTCTTGGGCTCAATGGTGACCTCCATCTTGCTATCCTACTGGTCTTGGTCTCGTTGCACCGATATGGAAATCTTTCCTTGCCTCAGTACTCCGCGCCTGCGCTTACCCCCTTGGCACCAAAGAGGAAACAAGGATGTTGGTCATGCTGGCGCCCGCCAGGCGCCCGCCTGGTCTCGATCGTCATGGCTTACGTCACGATGATGTAGCGACCTGACCCGAATGGATCAAGTGCTCTATGCTCAGGTGTCATCCCTGGATCAGTAATGCTGACACCACACAGTACATCGAAGGATTTATAGCAGAGTGGCAATCACACACTTATTACATCGTTGTCTCAAAGAGAACTTATTACAATAAATATGGCTTAAGGCCATCTAATAACGATAACAGCGGAAGACTCGGAAGATAAATGGGTCCATCAACTCCAACGGCATCACTGAGTATAGAACCACGACCTAAAAGCACCTTACTCGTCGTCTGAAAAGTCTGCAACATGAAAGTTGCAGCCCGAAAACGGGTCAGCACATGGAATATGCTAGCAATGTAACACATAGAGAGTAATGGAATGAAACAGCTATACTATATGCATATATGGCTGGTGGAAAGCTCTATGGTTACAGTTTTGCGTAAAGCCAATTTTTCCCTACTGCAAAGGAATAAATTTATATAACTATCATGGTAGTTGTTAAACATCGAGAATGGTTGACAGCATTCCGATCCCAATTAAGTGAACAATTAAACCCAACAATATTAATTAGAAGTAACATGATGAGATTCACATGATATTCAAGTACTAGATACTCAAGTTGTCCATAACCGGGGACACGGCTAATCATGATTAGTTTGTACACTCTGCAGAGGTTTGCGCACTTTTCCCCACATGACTCGATCGCCTCCGTTTGTTTTCTCGCACTACATGGTGTTTGAGAAACGGATGACCGAGACATAGTCTTTCAGAAGCGCTAGCACCTTACATGTGGGGTAGACCGTACCACCTACAACCCCTACATCTGCTAGTCCACCCCGTAAGAGTTCGCACAACTTAGTCAACTATGCCAGAGCCCATAGTAGCATGTGGCTGCACACGGAAGTTTCTAGCATGAATTATCTTATGATCCCTTTGAGCCTGGGTGGCGGTCCAAAATAAAACAGGCAAGTCCTGATAGACATCAGGTGCCTCAATCCACCCAGATGTGTGTTTAAGTGGCCACCTTAGATAAACCATTAAAATTATCAACTCACATCTGTCATGGATATCACTCACCCAATCCACGTCTACTAGCATAGCATGGCATAATAAGCAAACGTAGAAGTAACTCCCAAAGGTTTCATAATAATACAGGTGATAGGTACTACCTCATCTACTTCCCATCCCACAATTTAATTAGATCCTAATCATGCAATGTGAGAGGATTGATCTAATGCAATAAAACATGGGTTGTAGAAAAGGTATGATCAAAGTGTTACTTGCCTTGCTGATGATCCGCGAGACCTAGGGTTTCGAAGTAACAGGCGGCGCAATCCGGGTGATCTATCGCAGACAAACAACAAGCAAACAATAAGTACTCATCTAATGCACAGGTAAAACTCGAATAAGAGAACGAACCAGAAAGTTCAACTTAAGAACTCCGGTTGCAAGAAGAACCAAAGAAACGGAAAACAAACGGCGGAAGAAAACAACTCGGTTCTAGCAAGTTGAAACTAGGTCAAATTTTACTGTAGCAAAAGCTTGTTCAAGTTGATTAGACGGAACGGCGGTTTCGAAACGAAACTCCAGGCGCTTGAATCACCTGATTCCGATAAACGAGCGAGAAGAAAGACTAGAACGAAGATCGGATCTGAGATCACGATCGCGGAATAAATCCGACGAAAAGAAAAAGAAGAACGATTAAACGAACGGGCGTCGTTAACCGGGAAAAGAAAATCGGTGATCACGTTCATTGAGACGAACGGTCCGAAAGAAGAACTAAAACAGATCTAGGGTTTTCGGAAGAGAAACCGAAAAAGAAAACCGGAAGAAAAGAAAAGAATCGAAGAGAAAACGGAACGGTTCTTTTAGGAAAAACCGGACCGAGGAAGAAAAAGAGAGGCGCGGCTACCTCGGGAGGCGGGCTCCAGGCGGCGGCGGTGGCTAAGGGCGGCGGCGGCGGCTTAGGTGCGGGGCGGCGCGGCTATGGCAGCGGCTTGGGGCTGCGCGCTGCTGCTTGCTGCGGCTTAGGAGGAGAGGGGTCTTGGGGTTTTGATGTGAGGAGAGGGGGGGGTTTGGGGTGTATTTATATAGGTGGGGGGGATTACTTGGGGTAGGGGGCAAGCAAAAGAGGGAAAACAAAACAAGGAAAAGGGCTAGCCTAGAGTCCTACTAGGACTCGGCTAAGAGGCGAGGTGGCGGCCTGGCGCCTGGCGCGCAGGGAGGCTGGGGCGGCGGCGGCTGGCTAGGCCTTGGCCCGGCTGGCCTGTAGGAGTTTTTTTTAAATGGTTACGCGCAGAAAAACAAAAGAAAGAAAATCTAAACAAACTCCAAAATTCCTAAAGTAAATTTTCCCCGACTCCTAAAAATGAGTCGAACAAAATGAACTTTACTCCGGGCCTAAAATGCAATTTTTGAAAACGCGCATTTTTTTCCTATCCAAATAAAAAGCAAACAAAACTCCGGCAAAACCAAAATTTGATTTATTTATTAAATCTTCATTTTCCTCAATTTTGGGAAAGTCATATTATTCCCTCTCTTATATTTTTGATATAGAAAATTTTTATTGAAGATGAAATAAATAAATCAAATGATCCTCTTTTCAAATTTGAGAAAGCTTTTAAATACGAAAATAACGAAATCTCCAACTCTCTCCGTGGGTCCTTGAGTTGCGTGAAATTTCTAGGATCAACCAAAATGCATGAAAATATGATATGCATGATGATCTAGTGTATAACATTCCAAATTGAAAATTTGGGATGTTACAAACCTACCCCCCTTAAGATGAATCTCGCCCTCGAGATTCGGGTTGGCTAGAAAATAGGTGAGGGTGGTCCTTGAGAAAATCTTCTTCTCTCTCCCAGGTGGCTTCATCCTGTGAATGGTGGTTCCACTGAACTTTACAAAACTTGATAACCTTGCTGTGAGTAACTCTGCTGGCAAAATCGAGAATCTTGACTGGCTTCTCCTCATACGTTAAGTCGTCCTTCAACAGAATCGCTTCGAGTGGCACGATATCTCTTAACGGTACCTCCGCCATCTCGGCGTGACATTTCTTCAGCTGGGAAACATGGAATACATCATGAACTCCTGACAGTCCCTCTGGTAATTCCAATTTATAAGCGACTTCTCCCATGCGTTGCAAAATCTTATACGGTCCAACGAAACGCGGTGCTAACTTTCCCTTAACTCCAAAGCGCTTAACTCCTCGAAGTGGGGATACTCGAAGATAAACTCTGTCTCCAGTTTCGTAAACTGTCTCCTTGCGTTTAGAACCTGCGTAGCTCTTCTGCCTGGACTGGGCTACCTTGAGCCTATCGCGAATCAACTTAACTTTCCGTTCAGACTCCTTAATCAAATCTGGTCCAAAGAATTGACGGTCTCCAACTTCGTCCCATGACAACGGTGTCCTGCACCTCCTTCCGTATAAAGCTTCGAAAGGTGCCATCTTCAAACTGGTTTGGTAACTGTTGTTATAAGAAAACTCCGCATACGGCAAGTTATCGTCCCAGCTAGATCCATAATCTAGTGCACAAGCTCTCAGCATATCTTCCAAAATCTGATTGACTCTCTCGGTCTGTCCATCTGTCTGCGGATGAAAAGCTGTGCTGAACTCTAGTCTGGTTCCTAAAGTTTCATGCAACTGATTCCAAAACTTTGAGGTAAATTGGGTTCCTCTATCTGATACGATACTCCTCGGAACTCCATGCAAACAAATGATCCTAGTCATGTATATCTTTGCCAACTTAGCACTGGTGTAAGTGGTCTTAACTGGAATAAAATGTGCTACCTTCGTCAAACGATCAACTACTACCCATATCGAGTCATAGCCTGCTTTCGTCCTGGGTAGTCCTGTGATAAAATCCATGCCTATCTTATCCCACTTCCATTCGGGTATCGGCAATGGTTGTAACAATCCTGCTGGCTTCTGATGCTCTGCCTTTACTCTCTGACATACGTCACAAACTGCTACATATGCTGCAATATCCTTCTTCATTCCGGTCCACCAGAATGTTTCCTTCAAATCCAAATACATCTTGGTATTCCCTGGGTGAATCGAATACGGTGAATCATGTGCCTCTTGCAAAATCAACTTCCTGATCTCCGGGTCATTTGGCACATAAACACGGTCCTCAAACCATAGGGTATCGTGCTCATCCTCACGAAATCCCTTTGCTTTTCCTTTGCTCAATTTCTCTTTTATAGAAGCAATCTCCTTGTCAGATTTCTGAGCTTCTCTGATTTTATCCATCAATGTTGACTGAATCTCCAATGCTGCTACATAGCCTCTCGGAACTATTTCCAAACATAGCTCACGAAGGTTTTCTGCTAACTCCTTGGTATTTTCCCGTCATTAGAGTATTGACATGGCTCTTACGGCTCAATGCGTCAGCTACTACATTAGCTTTTCCGGGATGGTAATGCAATCTCATGTCATAATCCTTGATGAGCTCCAACCATCTCCTTTGTCTGAGGTTCAACTCCTTCTGCGTGAAAATGTACTTCAAACTCTTGTGATCCGTGTACACCTCACAATGATTTCCAATGAGGAAATGTCTCCATGTTTTCAATGCATGCACTACGGCTGCTAACTCCAAATCATGCGTGGCGTAATTCAACTCATGAGGCTTCAGTTGCCGTGAAGCATACGAAACAACTCTTCCTTCCTGCATAAGCACTGCTCCAAGTCCTCGACGTGAAGCGTCGCAATACACCTCATAATCCTTGGTCTGATCTGGCAAAATCAATACTGGTGAGGTAACCAAACGTTTCTTCAACTCCTGGAAACTAGCCTCACACTCCTCAGTCCATTTGAACTTAGTATCCTTCTTCAACAACTCCGTCATAGGCTTCGCAATCTTTGAGAAATTCTCAATAAATCTCCGGTAGTATCCTGCGAGTCCAAGAAAACTCCGGATCTCTCCAACTGTCGTTGGTGATTCCCATTCGGTTACGGTCTCAACCTTTGTGGGGTCAACTGCTATACCTTCTCCAGATATAACGTGTCCGAGGAATCCAACTTCCTTCAACCAAAACTCACATTTGCTGAATTTGGCGTATAACTGATGTTCCCTTAGTTTCTCCAAAACCAAACGCAAATGTTCCTTATGCTCCTCTTCATTCTTTGAATAAACCAGGATGTCATCAATGAACACTACGACGAACTTATCCAAAAACTCCATAAACACTTTGTTCATCAGGTTCATAAAATAGGCAGGTGCGTTAGTCAATCCAAATGACATAACGGTATACTCATACAGTCCATATCTTGTGGTGAATGCTGTCTTAGGTATGTCCTGCTCTCGAATCTTCAATTGATGGTACCCTGATCGCAAATCGATCTTGGAAAACACTTTAGCTCCTTGCAACCGATCAAACAGATCGTTGATCATTGGCAGTGGGTACTTGTTCTTGATGGTTACTTCATTCAATCCCCGATAATCTACAACCATCCTTAATGATCCATCCTTCTTTTCCACTAGAAGTACGGGTGATCCCCAAGGCGAAGAACTTGGGCGAATGTAACCTTTATCCAATAACTCCTTAATCTGATTCTTAATTTCCACCAAATCCTTTGCTGGCATCCGGTACGGTCGCTTCGATATTGGGCCTGTACCTGGCAATAACTCAATCAAAAACTCAATGTCTCTATCCGGTGGCATGCCTGGTAATTCCTCAGGAAATACATCAGGAAAATCCTTTACCACTGGTACTTCTTCTTGCACAACTCCTGTTAAGCAGTTTACTTGTGTCCTGTTTGGCACATGCCGGGATACATACTTGATCCTTCTTCCTTCTGGTGTGGTAAGCAAAATTGACTTACTAGCACACTCAATATTCCCTTCATACTTTGATAACCAATCCATGCCTAATATCACATCCAATCCTTGAGATTCCAATACTATTAGGTCTGAGGGAAACACATAGTTACCAATCCTTAATGGTAACCGATCACACCATCGTCTAGCCATATACTCCGCTCCTGGTGAGCTTACTAACATGGGTGACCTAAGGGCTTGGGTTGGCAGGTTATATTTATCCACAAATCCCCTTGATATGTATGAATGCGATGCACCAGTATCAAAAGAACGAGTGCAGTAAATGACTTAACCAAAAACTTACCGATTACTGCATCGGGCTGATCTTCAACCTCCTCCACATTAACGTGGTTCACCTGTCCCCTATTGAAAGGGTTCGGCTTCTTCCCAGAGCTTCCATTGCCATTTCCATTCTGGCCTTCGGGACATTCATTGGCATAATGTCCGGTCTTGGAACACTTGAAACAGGTGACTTGACTCAGATCTCTCTTGGTTGGGGTCGATGGGGTGGTCCGGTTCTGGCCGTTGCTTCCTCCATTCCCATTACCATTCTTGTGGCCATTATGGTTGTGCGAACTACCTCCTCCATGGGTATGCTAAAACTGAAATCCCGGTTTAGGGGTAAAACGGGGCTTCTGCTGGGCTCCAGAGTTATACTTCCCCTGTCCATACTTCCTCTTACGGTTCTCAATCTGCTGTTGCTTTCCTTCAATCATGATGGCACGATCTACCAACTCCTGGTAGTTGTTGAAACTCGCTACCATCAACTTCATGCTTAGTTCATCATTCAGTTCTTCCAGAAACTTCTCCTGCTTAGCTGCATCCGTAGCAACGTCATCCGGGGCATAACGTGCTAACTTGCTGAAATCGTCAATGTACCGGCCAACTGTCCTTCCTCCTTGGCGTAAGTTGCGAAACTCATGCTTCTTCATGGCCATAGCTCCTGCTGAAACATGGGCAGTGCGGAAAGCTTGCTGAAACTGATCCCATGTGATAGTGTCAACTGGGTAAGTGGCTGTGAAATTCTCCCACCATGCTGCCGCGGGTCCGTCAAGCTGGTGAGCGGCAAACTTCACTTTCTCACCATCCGTGCATCCTGCAGTGGTCAACTCCCTTCCTATCTTGCGGAGCCAATCGTCTGCTACTATCGGCTCGGTGCTACTGGAAAACACCGGCGGATTCAGCCTAAGGAAACGGGCTAAGTGGTCAACAGGTGGTGGTGGTGGGTTGTTGTTGTTGTTCTGCTGGTTCTAGACTAACATCTGCATCAATTGATTCTGTTGCTGGATCAACTGAGTGAGCTCCGGTGGGAATCCATTGTCACGTCTCGGAGGCATCTGAGGGTTTAGAAAAGACGAGAATTAAGAATAGAGTGAGGTCTAAAGGGAAAACACTACCCCAATGCACATGAGCAAATGCACACAAAATCACTTCATTCAATCAAACAAGGGCTTACAAACGGTCTAAACTATCGCAAAAGTGCTCGAACTATATGTTTACAGGGGGGAATGCTACTACTATCTGGTGGTCATCTAGAAATTTGAACCGGTGGAAGACTCCATGATATCTGCTCCAGCTTCGTCTTCAAAGTCGGGTTCACTTGGATCCGAATCGGTGTCGTCGATGATGATGTAGTTGTCCGGACATGCGACGTACATGTCTTCCTTCCTGGATGCTAACTTCCCCTTGAGTTCTTCAATCTCCTGCTTAAGATCGCCATTGTGTCTCGCTAGAGCTACGATCTCGTCCATGTAGTCCTTGCGTGTAGACTTCAGTTCTCCTTCTAGCTCGATGATCCTTGCCTTCGCATTCTTCAACTCTATCATATCATTGCACATCTGGTTCTCGTGGCGTCGAATGTGCTGGTTTAACTCCTGGATGAAAGATGCAATGGATCTATCCTTCTTGGTGCTGACTAACTCCCATTGTTCATCTCGGCGTCCGCAAATCTGGTAGATAGTGTCCTTGAGGTCTTCTTGATAAACTTCTCCAATGCGTCCTATGGTGATATGAGCTGCCATGCTCTTTCCCAGACTCCAGGTTGGTGCATTGAAAACACTATCTATAGGCTTCGTGATTGGCGCGAATGTTCTTCCCGGAACGTGAGCTTGAATCTTCCAGCGCTCCTCTTCAGGCAGAGTGGCGTTGAAGGTTCCCGTGAAGCTTGGTAGTCCAATGTTCAGGTACTTGGTGACTTCCTTCAGGTGAAATCCAAAAGGTGTGCCTTCATCCGGTTGAGCGTACTTAATCTTCGCGTTCGTCATCCTAAAAGAGTAGAAAAGATGAGGAGTTAGAAAATGAGAAGAGAATGGTGATCTATGGCTTTAACTTAGTGGTCGTGTCCTACAGTCAGCGTGTGCTCTGATACCATCTCTGTAGCGACCCGACCCGAATGGATCAAGTGCTTTGTGCTTAGGTGTCATCCCTGGATCAGTAATGCTGACACCACACAGTACATCGAAGGATTTATAGCAGAGTGGCAATCACATACTTATTACATCGTTGTCTCAAAGAGAACTTATTACAATAAATATGGCTTAAGGCCATCTAATAATGATAACAGCGGAAGACTCGGAAGATAAATGGGTCCATCAACTCCAACGGCATCACTGAGTATAGAACCACGACCTAAAAGCACCTTACTTATCGTCTGAAAAGTCTGCAACATGAAAGTTGCAGCCCGAAAACGGGTCAGCACATGGAATATGCTGGCAATGTAACACATAGAGAGTAATGGAATGAAACAGCTATACTATATGCATATATGGCTGGTGGAAAGCTCTATGGTTACAGTTTTGCGTAAAGCCAGTTTTTCCCTACTGCAAAGGAATAAATTTATTTAACTATCATGGTAGTTGTTAAACATCGAGAATGGTTGACAGCATTCCGATCCCAATTAAGTGAACAATTAAACCCAACAATATTAATTAGAAGTAACATGATGAGATTCACATGATATTCAAGTACTAGATACTCAAGTTGTCCATAACCGGGGACACGGCTAATCATGATTAGTTTGTACACTCTGCAGAGGTTTGCGCACTTTTCCCCACATGACTCGATCGCCTCCGTTTGTTTTCTCGCACTACATGGTGTTTGAGAAACGGATGACCGAGACATAGTCTTTCAGAAGCGCTAGCACCTTACATGTGGGGTAGACCGTACCACCTACAACCCCTACATCTGCTAGTCCACCCCGTAAGAGTTCGCACAACTTAGTCAACTATGCCAGAGCCCATAGTAGCATGTGGCTGCACACGGAAGTTTCTAGCATGAATTATCTTATGATCCCTTTGAGCCTGGGTGGCGGTCCAAAATAAAACAGGCAAGTCCTGATAGACATCAGGTGCCTCAATCCACCCAGATGTGTGTTTAAGTTGCCACCTTAGATAAACCATTAAAATTATCAACTCACATCTGTCATGGATATCACTCACCCAATCCACGTCTACTAGCATAGCATGGCATAATAAGCAAACGTAGAAGTAACTCCCAAAGGTTTCATAATAATACAGGTGATAGGTACTACCTCATCTACTTCCCATCCCACAATTTAATTAGATCCTAATCATGCAATGTGAGAGGATTGATCTAATGCAATAAAACATGGGTTGTAGAAAAGGTATGATCAAAGTGTTACTTGCCTTGCTGATGATCCGCGAGACCTAGGGTTTCGAAGTAACAGGCGGCGCAATCCGGGTGATCTATCGCAGACAAACAACAAGCACACAATAAGTACTCATCTAATGCACAGGTAAAACTCGAACAAGAGAACGAACCAGAAAGTTCAACTTAAGAACTCCGGTTGCAAAGAAAACGACCGAAAGAAACGGAAAACAAACGGCGGAAGAAAACAACTCGGTTCTAGCAAGTTAAATCTAGGTCAAATTTTACTGTAGCAAAAGCTTGTTCAAGTTGATTAGACGGAACGGCGGTTTCAAAACGAAACTCCAGGCACTTGAATCACCTGATTCCGATAAACGAGCGAGAAGAAAGACTAGAACGAAGATCGGATCTGAGATCACGATCGCGGAATAAATCCGACGAAAAGAAAAAGAAGAACGATTAAATGAACGGGCGTCATTAACCGGGAAAAGAAAATCGGTGATCACGTTCGTTGAGACGAACGGTCCGAAAGAAGAACGAAAACCGATCTAGGGTTTTCGGAAGAGAAACCGAAAAAGAAAACCGGAAGAAAAGAAAAGAATCGGAGAGAAAACGGAACGGTTCTTTTAGGAAAAACCGGACCGAGCAAGAAAAAGAGAGGCGCGGCTACCTCGGGAGGCGGGCTCCAGGCGGCGGCGGCTAAGGGCGGCGGCGGCGGCTTAGGCGCAGGGCGGTGTCGGCTATGGCGGCGGCTTGGGGCTGCGCGCTGCTGCTTGCTGCGGCTTAGGAGGAGAGGGGGCTTGGGGTTTTGATGTGAGGAGAGGGGGGGGGGGTTTGGGGTGTATTTATATAGGTGGGGGGGGGGTTACTTGGGGTAGGGGGCAAGCAAAAGAGGGAAAACAAAACAAGGAAAAGGGCTAGCCTAGAGTCCTACTAGGACTCGGCTAAGAGGCGAGGCGGCGGCCTGGCGCCTGGCGCCTGGCGCTGGCGCGGAGGGAGGCTGGGGCGGCGGCGGCTGGCTAGGCCTTGGCCTGGCTGGCCTGCGGGAGTTTTTTTAAATGGTTACGCGCAGAAAAACAAAAGAAAGAAAATCTAAACGAACTCCAAAATTCCTAAAGTAAATTTTCCCCGACTCCTAAAAATGAGTCGAACAAAATGAACTTTACTCCGGGCCTAAAATGCAATTTTTGAAAACGCGCATTTTTTTCCTATCCAAATAAAAAAGCAAACAAAACTCCGGCAAAACCAAAATTTGATTTATTTATTAAATCTTCATTTTCCTCAATTTTGGGAAAGTCATATTATTCCCTCTCTTATATTTTTTATATCGAAATTTTTTATTGAAGATGAAATAAATAAATTAAATGATCCTCTTTTCAAATTTGAGAAAACTCTCAAATACGAAAATAACGAAATCTTCAACTCTCTCCGTGGGTCCTTGAGTTGCGTGAAATTTCTAGGATCAACCAAAATGCATGAAAATATGATATGCATGATGATCTAGTGTATAACATTCCAAATTGAAAATTTGGGATGTTACAGAGGACCTCGTGAGGTTTGCCTTGCCTTGATCTCTCTGCCCCTCACGGGCCTGCCTGGCGAGGCCACTCCTGAGGAGGGCTTGTGTCGTCCGCCTCGCGAGGCTGGGCCCCTCGCGAGGGTCTTGAATACCTCGTCGATGAAGATGGGCCGTACGGGCCTGCTAGCCCAGCCACGCCGTGGGCCGCAGGCAGGCAAGTCTGGGACCCCCGTTCCCAAAACGCCGACAGTAGCCCCCGGGCCCAAGGCGCGCTCAGGCTTGGCTTTGAGGCGAAGCCAAAGGTCAAGGGCGGAGCACCGCGGGCCCCAAAAGCCTGCGGCCTTGGTTGACGCGTGGCGGTTGATTGGACGTGGGCGTCTCCACTTCCCCATGCTGCCTCGGCAACTGCCTGAATTGACAAGTCCCTGCGACATGCAAGGAAAACCATCATTATCTGTGATCGTGGGGGGCGCTGGTTGGCCTTGTCCTGCTATAAATGAGGATGGGGGCTCAACTTCTTCCCATTCCGCCTGCTTCTTCCTCCTCTGCTCCACCATCGACTCCAATGGCACCGATCCGAAGGTTCTCTGCTGATGAGAAGGGAAAGATTCCCCTCGACATGTTGGTGTTGCTACCGCCGAAGAAGAGGTCGATCCACCGTCGTGGGGCTGCGGCAATGCAGGTGGTGACGAGGCCTTGGTGTGAGCGGCCTCCTCCGGGGTATCCACTGCCCTTGTACGCCCAAGCCGGGGGCTCGGGAGGAAGGAGCAATGAGCGTCGGCGTGCGCACCGCGGCCAAGGTCGACGCGCTGCGGTGACGAGTGCTGTCGCTCCTGGAGTCCATGCCGCGGACTCCTCATGCGAGCTTGTGCTGTGGGCGGTGATGCCCCCAAGCTCCTGGATCTGCTTCTCGCGCTTCTTCTCTGACGTGATGCCGCCAAGGGGGCCTCTCAAACTCTTGTTGCAGCATGCTGACTGCAATGCTTCGGCGACCAGAGCAGAGGTTGAAGCAGTCTCCAACGGCAAGATCTTTATGACCCGTGGCTGGGGCGAGGTCGCGTGGGTTTGCTGTGTGGAGGGCGCCCTCGCGATCCACTTCGAGTACAACGGCGCCTCCATGCTGTTCTTCAAGGTCTTCGACGCGGAGGGCCGCTGCTTGGAGTGTTGCCCCGAAGGAGAGCGCCAAGATGAGGCGCGCCCCGCTCGCGGCTGCTCCAGCAGCAGCGACTCTTGGGAGTCCAACGGTTCTCCCGAGCTCTACGAGACTTCAGAGACGAGCGACGATAGCTACGCGCCCCCGAGCTCTCGCCGTGCCCTAAGCAGGGCCGCAAAGTCCGGCCGCCGCCATCGCTGATCTGGATGGGGTTCGCGCCGACCTCCCATGGCCCACTGTTGATGATGGCGTCGGCCGTGGGGGCGTGTAGATAGGATTCTCCTAGGTCCTTGTCTTTTGTTCCCTGCGAGGAATCAAGAAGTACCCCGTGGGGGCGTGTAAAGAGTCTGCAATGTCTTTTGTTGATATTATCTCAATTATGGAAGCCTTGTGAGCGCAAGTCCTATTTAGGCTCGGTCTTCCCTTTCCAATCTCGCGACAACTTGTTGCTCTACGCTGACAGGTCCTGATCCCTAGGCAGGCTTCAGCCATCACTGGTATGCCAGGTCGCGTGCCGTGGTCAAGGCCAGGAGGTGAGCGGCCCGAGGTCCAGTAAGAGCTCCCGAGGTGCGATGCTCAAGGGGTCCCCTTTAGCGCTCAAGCAGCCGTGGTAAGATAAGAAAGGGAGGCGACGTTGCCACAACAAGGCTGCGGCGAGCATGTCCTCTAGGTTCCAATGATTAGTTGATCTAAGCTCGTGACTTATCTTGGCGGTCTGGGGCCGATTCTTCATGATGCGTCAGACCTGTGCGCGAACTTCCACAGCGTAGCTAGGTCAGGCCCATACGAGCCTTCCCCTTTCCTATTCTCTGCTTTGTGCTCTACGTCCTCAGGTCCCGGCCCTTGAGTGAGCTCAGCCGCCGCTGGTATGCCAGGTCGTGTGCCGTGGTCAAGGCCAGGGGGTGAGGGCTGGAGAGCTAGTAAGAGCTCCTGAGTCGCGATGGTCAGGAGCCCCCCTTTTAACGTGCAAGCGGATTACTTGGAAGAGGAGGGGGCTCGCGGTGCCGCCTGGTGTTATGCTGTGAGATTCCTGCAAGCTAGCACAAGGAAGAACACGATCTGTCGTTATGGTTACCAGCCTGCCGCTGGTTGCTCCGCAAGGGGGTGAAGGCACTGAGGGCCCGGTGAGGTGACATGCGTGGGGCATGCCACGAGCCAGAGCTCGACCGCTCAGGTTTTTCGATGTGGCAGGGACGAACCCGTGCACCAGCATTGTGCCGGCGTGAGGAGGCACCGTGGGAGGCGACGATTGAGCAGGTAGTAATCATAGGTAGATCAAACATGAGAGTAGCAGGCTTAAATAAGTGCATGGGAGATACATGCCACTGGGTCAGGCCCGAGCGGCTTGGGGATGATGTAGCCCGAGGGGCGCTCCCAACAAGGTAAGTTAAAGACATAAAAAGGGATACATGCCACAGGGACGGACCCACGCGGCCTGGGAATGATGCAGCCCGAGGGGCGCTTCCAGCTAAATGAACTTGGAAAATGTCACCTGGTTATGTTGACGAAGGAGAGTTGGGGCAGCTGAAGCGGCGAAAGGGTGGCTCCTCACGAGCCACCGGAGCCCTGAGCCTCGGGAGGCTCTGGGGCTTAGGTGGTTCCTTGAGGACCGTCTCCATCTCCATCAGGACGACGTGGTGCATGGCCTCCTGAGCTGCTAGGATGTGCTGCAAGTTGCGCTGGTAGGCGGATGACACGCTCGGCAGGCCAAAGGGCATGCGAACGTAGCTGTGCGGTGGGCCCTCGTAGTGTCCCATGCGCGAAGGCCAAAAAAGCTCCTGAGAAGCAGCCTTGTTGAGCCCTGGAACGTCGATGCAGACATGTAGCCCGGCATCCTCGCCTGGATGGGAAGCCGCGCCTCATGAGCGGTGGTCGCCGTGCATGGCCCTTGCGTCTTACAATTCCTGGGTGGTCTTGGTGATGAACTCCTGAACGGTGGGCAATCCTTGCCCTGTGCCTTCCTGAGGGAAACGTGCCGCGAAGCACGCCTCCAAGTGGTGCCCGAGCGCCTCCCTCGTAATGTGGGCAAGGTCTAAGGCCTTCCAGAAGAAAGCCCTCGAGCCCTGCCCGAGAAGGGCGCTGGGTGCGCCTTCCTATGCGATGGAGGGAGGCGCCCCTGGAGCGGGCGCTGATCCTGATGAGGCTCCGGCTGTGACGCCACCCTCCTGAGGTCCTGCATGTCGCATCTGCTTCTTCTTGGGGATGGCCTCAAGAGGACCCTCGCCCTTGCTGTCGGGGTCGTCGATTGCTGTAGCTTGGAAGGCACGCTCGAGGGAGCACACCACATCTCTTTCTTCACATGGGACCGTGATGATCCCGCCGCTTCCTAGCATCTTGAGGACATTGTAGCCGTGATGGGTCACCACCATGAACTTGGCCAGGGCTAGATACCTCAGGATGGCATTGTACGGCAGACGAATGTGCATGACGTCGAAGTCGACGAGCTCGGTGCGGTAGTTCTTGCGTTCCTCGAAGGTGACAGGGAGGCGGACCTGCCCTATCGGTGTGGTGGAACCGTCGGTCACTCCTGAAAAAGGCTTGGTAGGCTGAAGTTGGTCATATGGCACTTGGAGATTGTCGAACGTGTCGACGGACAAGACGTTGAGCCCTGCGCCGCCGTCGATGAGGGTCTTGATAACTTGCACGTTGCTGATGATTGGGGAGCAAAGCATCGGGAGGGTGCCAGCGGTAGCTGCGCACTTGAGCTGATCTGCCGAGTTGAACGTGATGGGGCACTAGGACCATCTGAGCAGGTGTGTGGCTTCGAGCTTGGGGAGGACTGCATTCACTTCTCGAGCAAACTGCTTGAAGATACGCTGCGAGGCTGGGGCCTGGGCTCCGCCCAAGATGCAGGCGATAGCACGCGGTTCATGGAAGCCCCCAGCCCCCTCGTCTTGATGGTGTTCGTCATTCCTTCTTGGCGGTGGCGGCAACGGAGGGAGTCCGGCGTTGCCTTGAGGATGATCCTCACAAGGCTGATCCCTCCAGGTGCCGTCGCGAGGCTGATCCTGCCAGCGGTCCTCACGAGGCCGGGCATGCCACTCCTGGCACAGGCCACGGTCGTCCCAGCATCCGCCACCACGTCCTCCTCCTCGGCCGTAGCCCCGGTCGCCGCGCTCGGGGCATCGACCGAAGCGTCCTTCCCGAATGGCTCTAAGCTCTTGACAGTCACTGGTGTTGTGGGTATTCAGGTTGTGGAAGGCGCAGAATGGACGACTGTTCTTGGATGACTCTGGTTGGTGTCTACCACGCTTGGTGTCTAGTTCCGCTGCGAGCATGGCTGCTCCCTTGCGCTTCACGTCCTTGCCCTTGGCTTTCTTTTCCTCCGGTTCTGCGGCTGGGAGCTCGAGGTGGGAGAGGCGCCCCTCCTCAGCTCTTGCGCACTTGGTCGCCAGGTTGAAAAACTCCAGGGACATGCATAGCTCCTCGTGGATAGCGAGCTCTTCCTACATCTTGACGACGCAGACGCCATTAGAGAACGCAGAGATGATGGCCTCGTCTATCACCTTGGGGATCTTGAGGCGGACGTTGTTGAAGCGCTGGATGTACTTCTGGAGGGTCTCTCCCGGTTGCTACCTGACGCGGCGCAGGTAACCCGCAGCTGGTGGGCGCTCGCGTGTGCCCTGGAAGTTGGCGACGAAGCGGTTGCGCATCTCGTCCCAGGAGGAGATCGAGCCCGGTGGCAGGTTCAGGAGCTAGGAGCGGGTGCCATCTTTGAGAGCCATGGGAAACCAGTTCGCCATGACTTTCTCATCGCCGTTGGCCGCTTTGATGCTCAGCTCGTAGAGCTGCAAGAACTCCGCGGGGTCGGGGGTGCCGTCGTAGCGAGGAGGTAGATCCGGCTTGAACTTGCCTGGCCAGGCGACGCTACGCAGCTCGAGGTGAAAGCGCGATAGTCGGCTATGGTCACTAGGGCCCACCTTGGGGGTGGAGCTTGGTCTTGATAGGGTCCGCGCCTTGCCGCTACAGGTGGCGCGCGGTCTTGCCGCAGCAGCCTGTCCTGGCGCGATGGTGCGAGGAGCGGTGGAGCATTTTCTTGCGGTCGAGGGACTTCTTGACAGCTTCTTTCTTCACACGCGGGCGCGGGACGCGGCGGGTCGCGTCGCGGAGCCGCGCGTCTTGGCGCTAGGGTGCCGTCTTGGGGCAGAGGTGGTGGAGGCGCTCCGTGAGCTACGTTGCCTGTAGCTGGCGGAGGGCGAGACGGAGAGAGGGACGACGTAGGGGAGCCCCCTGCGGCGTGGACAAGCTCGATGATGCGGTCGAGCCAGTCCTCGTAGAGTTCGTCGACCGGGCGTAGCACAGGAGCTCGTGCGCCATGAGGAGCGCGGCCCGTGCGTCCATGGGAGAGTGACGTGCATGGGAAGAAGAACCGGCCGGGGTCAGCGATGGAGTGGCGGTGCGGCCATCCCGCCGCACCAAGGGGTGCCACGAGGATGCTTGCCTCTCGTTCCCTGCCGGGCCGGTGGCGGCGTTGATGGCAGGTGACGGGGAACGAAGAGGTGGCCCGCCGACGGGAGCCGTCTGAGCGACGTGGGCGGCGAGGGCAGCCCGACGCTCAGCACGAGCGTGGCGAGCGTCCGCCATGGAGACGATGGAGCAACGGGGCGCGGAGCGATGGAAGGAAGCTTCGGTGCACCCCTACCTGGTGCGCCAAATGTTGGATCATGGGTTCCAGCAAAACCCTCAAGGTTTGAACACTGGGGTGTGCGCAGAGGTTTCCTCCCTATCGATCCACGCCCTAGCTCTCTAAGATCTCGCGGACGAACTCGACGAACTTGCAACACAGAAAGACACAAGATTTATACTGGTTCGGGCCACCATTGTGGTGTAATACCCTACTCCAGTGTGGTGGTGGTGGATTGCCTCTTGGGCTGATGATGAATAGTACAAGGGGAAGAACAACCTCCTGAGGTTGAGGTGTTCTTGTGCTTGGCGAACTTGTGTGAGTGAGATGATCTTGGATCCGTTCTCGATCCATCCATCCGTTAGTTGCCCCTACTATGGTGGCTAGTTCTAATTATATAGGCCATGGTCCTCTCCCCAAATATTGAGAGGGAAGGGAGCCAACAACAGCCAGTTTGAAAGGGGACAGCTAGTACAACTTATCCTGACAAAAGTGGTCTTCGCCTGCAAAAGGCTCTGGTGGTGACGCCGTCTTGGCTCCATGGTGACCTCCGTCTTGCCGTCCTGCTAGTCTTGGTCTCATTGCACAGATATGGAAACCTTTCCTTGATGCCTCAGTACTCTGCGTCTGTGCTTGCCCCCTTGGCACCAATGAGGAAACAAGGATGTTGCGCGTGCTGGCGCCCGCCTGGTCTCGATCGTCATGGCTTACGTCATGAGGACCTCGTGAGGTTTGCCTTGCCTTGATCTCTTCGCCCCTCGCGAGCCTGCCTGGCGAGGCCGCTCCGGAGGAGGTCTTGTGTCATCCACCTCGCGAGGCTTGGCCCCTCGCAAGGTTCTTGAATACCTTGTCGATGAAGATGGGTCGTACAGGCCTGCTAGCCCAGCCACGCCATGGGCCGCAGGCAGGCAAGTCTGGGGACCCCCATTCCCAGAACGCCGACAATGGCGGGCTTATTCTTCCTCCTTTAGATTCTTATTTCCCAACACTGTGGTGTACTCAACATCTAGCCCAGCGACCCACTCATCATTTGAGTTTTCAAACATGTGTCTGAAGCGATCAAGGAATCCTTTCACCGTCGCTGAAGAACGGGTGTAGATGACATCGAACTCATCACCGGTGATGTTTCTAACCTTGTACTCACCGCCGACCATGAAGATTTGGGACGCCATGGATTTGGGAGGAGGGTTAGGATTAGTGGAACTACCGTAATGTGAAAGGACAGGACGACTAGGAGCGGTTTATCGATTGTAAAAATGCCGAGTGGGGGGGCGTGTGCGAACGACAGGGTAGTGGCTTGCCTAGTGGATAAATGGATTCATGCACAGTACTATGGGGGCCCAATTAGATGTCATGTCTACTCGACGCCCAATTAAATGGCTTTCGATGTCATGTCAATCGTCGGGAAAATTATAGGTGATACGAAGCTTCCGGCAGCCCTTGGATCTGAGATCAAACGGTTGCATGGCATGATTCTAGACCTATGGGTGAATATCCTATCCTGGAGGGTTATTCTACAAATTTTCAGCAACTTAGCATGCGACTGTTTGATGTCAGATCAAAGGGCTATCAGCAGCCCGTATCATGGTCGCGCCTACCATGACCGTCGCCTCACTCGCGCGGTCGCACCCTTGGAGATTTACGCGATGCATTAGGCTATCTGGTGTTGGCATGTCATACATAGTCATCACTTAGTCACTCATACTACAACAAGGTTAGCTATAAGGTTGGCTATAAGAGTATTTTTGTTTACTTCTCTCTATCTCTTTCTTCGTAGTATTTATTGCATTTTCCAAGGAGTGACCTCTTCCAATGAAATGGTGCTTAAATCAGGTGCTATGGGCATTAAATAGCTTAGAAACTCAACTCCCCAATGCATAGGTGCTTAGTTTTTTGTTGCTAAGTTTGCTTCATCTAGGTACATGTGCTTATCATCGTTTGTTCCTGGGGTCACCAAACTAGTCTCTCTCTTCTTAATTAACTTGCCACATCAAACTTTATGCCTATGTGACAGGCTTAGCACCTGTAGGATCAAGTACAATAGTGGGTTATAAGCCCACTTTACATGGCATTTTTGCATATGTGGGGGAAAGAGGCAAGTAAAAAGTGGAGGAGTGGGCTCTCATGCAAGAGCCAGCCTCTACATGGTGGAGCATCGGGAGAGGCACCTGTATGGAGGTGGTCAGGAACCAGGAGACTCGCGCCGGTCATAGCGCCATAGTTAAAATGATAATGGCAAGTGAAATCACTGGGCCCCACCTATCCAGCAGTAACTCGCTGTTAAATCACACAGCCCTACGTTTGCAGCAGCCTACTCCCTCATCTTCTTGCGTCTCTGTCGAACCGACTAGGCGGAACTGCCCCGCCAATGGGCGGGAAAAGCCCCGCCCTTGACTTTTAAATAGTACAGTATACTAATTTTATATCCATCACTACAAAAAAAGACACATCCGTGACATTTTGGGCCGAACGAATTTTTTTCTGTCATACTTATGACACTTCTATGATGATAATTGTGACAGAAAATGACATTCTTTGACAAAAAATCATGACAGAAAACCCGGTATCATCATAGATGTGGTGGGCTCCTACTTCTATGACAAAAAATCATGACAGAAAATGGGCTTTTCGTCCTGGGCGGGCCGGAGATGCAGCTGCATGACATTCTTTGGGCCGTCCATGACGGAAAAATCCATGGTAGAAGCAAGGGTGAGGAAAATATCGGGGTGTTCCCAGTTACGGTGGGTGGTCGGGGCCGAGCGATGCATGTTTCTCTCATACACGCACGCGCGTGGGTGCGAGGCGTTGGGCTCCAACTAAACACGAGTGAGGCGTTCGCCTACTGAACCTGAGTGATTGCACTGTAGGCTACGCGTTACTGAACCCGAGCGATCGATCGATGGCTGTTAACTGAACCTGATTGAGCGATTCCTTCACTACTGCTGCTAACTGATGCCGGTCGATGCTGCCTCTGGATGAATAGTGAGCGTTGCTGGGGGGGTTGGATGAACAGTTCCCGATGGGGGTGGATGAATAGGAGCCCGTGGTGTTGCCTCTAGATGAACGGGACTCCGACCGATCGAGCCGGTTGGGGCTGGATGAACAGGACCCCGTGGAGGGCTGGATGAACAGGACCACCCTGTGGATGGCTGGATGAACAATAGACGGTGGAGGGCTGGATGAATAGTAGCTCGTGGAGGGGTGGTTGAACAGGAGCCCGTGGAGAGGGCTGGTTGAATAGTAGTCGGTGGAGTAGCGCGTCGTGGAGGCTGGATGAACAGGAGCCCGTGGATGAACAGGAGCAGGTGGAGGCTAGAGGTGGTCGACGATGGATGAACAGTACCCTGTGGAGGCTGGAGGGGGTCGACGGTGGAGATGAACAATATCTCGTGGAGTCCCATTTTGTGGTACACCACACCTCTCCCGATGAACAGGACCCCCGTTTCGACCATAGTGCTCCAACACAAGTCCGTTTCCTCCATTTTGCGGTACGCCACACCCCTCCCGATGAACAGGACCCCTGTTTCGACCATAGGAGGTCCGTTTCCTCCATTTTGCGGTACGCCAAACCCCTCCCGATGAACATGATTCTGTTTTGACCGTGGCCAGTCGAACACAAGGCCGTTTCCTCCGTTCTGCGGTACGCCAGGCCTCGTTTCCATTGGCTGTTCCGTCCAAGCCCTCCCGATAAACACGACGACGCATTCCGTTCTGACCCAGCCGGTTGGCTCCGCATGAACACGATGACGATGCTGTTTCTCTGTTCCGACCCAGCCATGTACACGAGCCCTGGCCGTACGTATGCCTGAGTAGGTGTTCGAGACCCCACCCGTATGTATGTACATGGCCGTATTTTCTTTCTTGCACATTGGCTGTTGTACGTACGTGTACATGCTACGTGCGGGCCTCTACTACGACACATGCACGCCTCTACATCGACCACTATGTACGTACACGTTCGCGACCAGAATGACAATGCTACGTACGCTTCGACCAGGTGGATCCCGACTGCCAGGCACTTCCTTGCATGCGAAGATATAGCTGGTGGGTCCCAGCAGTCAGGGAGTGAGTTGTTTTTTTCCTGGACGCACTTCCTTGCGTGCGAAGATGTAGCTGGTGGGTCCCAGCAGTCAGGGGGAAAGGTTTTTTCGTGAAATACGGTGGCCCATCCGGTGGGTCGCCGCTGTCAGGTGGAGGAATAATTATTTTGCGCATAACAAGGAGTCACTTCCTTGCGGCTGCCGTGGACCCAGCTGTCAGCCTCTCCACGTACAATACTCTTCTAATGGAAGTCGGTCGTTGACCACATTGATCACGCCGCGCCGAGAGCACCACGGCAGTGGACGACGGCGAGGCCTAGGAAGGGGACGACGCGGAGCCGGGGAAGATGCGACAGTGGATACCCACGCGGAGAGGAGTACGAGGGTTCACTGGTCCGTCTGCGGTGTGAGGCTGCCGTCGCCGCAGAATAACAAGGGGTGCGGGTGAGTGGAGGGATGGCCTGGCCAGCGGTGGGAGTAGCAGGGGCGGTGAGGCCTCCGCGGCAGCACAACCGGCCACGGGAGGCAGGAGCAGGCAGCATGATCGGCGCTGCTTTGGGCGGCTGGAGCAAGAAGACCAGAGGTTGAAGAAGCACGACGGCCGTTGAATGGACATCATACGGTCACTGCAGCTAGAATCATTTATATTGACTAAGTTGACAAAGCCCTTGGTACGCATCAACTTAGTAGGCCCACAGGTCAGCTTCCGAAGCGGTGCGCCCCAGATGTCAGGGGAAGGAATCATTTTTTGGGTAGGTGAAGCTAGAATATCTGAGATTGAAGAAGAAGCACGACATCCGTTGGATGGACATCCAACGGCCACTGCTGCTAGAACCGTGTGTCGACTATAAGTTGACAAAGCCTTGCATACGCGTCAACTCATTTTTTTAGGGGATGCGTCAACTTAGTAAGGCCACAAATGTGTGGCAGAGAATTTATAGCCCATTTGAGATTTGTAAGAATGTGCAGCCAATTTTTGAATTCTAATGGAATTTACTACAGCCCATTTACAGTTTGTTAAAAGTACAGACCATTTCAACCAACCATTCAAAACACAATTCAATAACATTTCCCACATTTTGATGGGATACGGAATATTTTTATCCCGAAATTTCTAGTCAGATTAAATACAATTTCAATATAAATTTATATTACGTAAAATCCAACAAAACATTGCACTCGCAACAATTAATGAAATTAAAATTTTCAATATCCAAAAATAATATTTTATAAAGTAATTACATGTTTGGTGCATTTTTTATAGTTACTGCCCACTTTTTATAATTACATCCCATTTATTATTTATTAAAGCCCATTTTCTTGTTAAGCCTAATGCATCCCTCCTAGGAAAGATTTGCAGCCCAGTGGGGCGGAGAATAACAACTTGACCTTGCCTGGGTATTCCTAAAAAAAGTATAGCTAGGCTAGCCATTTTCAGCTTGAAAAAAATTAATATCTGGGCTGGATATCTGGCCTGGGCTAGACGGGCCACGGCCCGCCCAGTTAATACCTGCAACGATGTTTTCATTGTTGTTCAGAGGAGAAAAATTAATATTTGGGCTAAACATCACTGAAGAAAAACTCTGCAGTGCTCACACCTCAAAAACACAAATACTGCTCGAGCTGCTTGGTCCCAGCTGTCGGTCGCTTCTTGTGCAATTCTCTCGTTTATTGACTACATATATTGACAATGGTGTGGGACCGTGATGTCAGGAAACCAGGAGGAAGCAAAAAATAGTTTTATATACTAATAAGGAGGCACTTGCGTATGTGCGGGTATGGCCCTGGTGGGTCCCCACTGTCATCCTCATGTCCATTGACCATGTTGACAACGCGAGACGGCGGCGCCACAGTGAGCGCAACAACTCGAAGGACGACGGAGAGGGCCTCGTGGGCCCTATGGATGGTCTGATACAACATCCGCTGCTCATTCGGGAAGCCAGGATCATAGGGCCACATGTCCGCGACGGCATTGTCATTCGCTTGTTCACTGGTGCTCGTTGAGGAGACGGAGGTTGCAACACAGGTCCTCCTACGCTGGTAGCTCTTCCGCCATTAGGGCGTCAAAGTGTGGCCGCACCTGCTCTATGGTGAACACGGCATGAACCGGCTTGGACAGTGGCGCCGGCTCCTGGTCGGAAGCTACGTCCATCGTCTAATTGTCGTCGCTCAGCTCGTGAAGCTAGCTGGCGAGCCACCATGTACGGCTGCTGGACTGACCCGCTGCCAAGCACGAGTCTGACTGCCCTGGCCCACCCAGACCACCTCCCTCGCCCGCGCGCGCATTCCGCCTGAAACGGTCAGTGTCGCCCGCCCCGCTTCCCGGTGCAGGTGATTGCTCCGCCTTCAAACATCACAAGTGCCGTCCGTCCGTCCTTCTCACGCCCACATTAATGATACATGGTTGCCGAGGTGGCTACTCCGGCTCCACACGTCCGTCCCTTCGCCGCCCACCATTGCTATATAAACTGCTGCGCCGGCCATAGCGGCAGTCATCCGCATCCGTTCCCTTTCTCCTGTCCACACTGATACATCTCCAACGTATCTATAATTTTTTATTGTTCCATGCTGTTATATTATCAACCTTGGATGTTTTACATGCATTAATATGCTATTTTATATGATTTTTGGGACTAACCTATTAACCTAGAGCCCAATGCTAGTTTTTGTTTTTTCCTTGTTTTTAACTATCGCGGAAAAGGAAAGTCAAACGGAGTCCAATTGACCTGAAACTTCATGGAGACCATTTTTGGACCAGAAGAAGCCCACGGAGTACCAGAGGTGGACCAGAAGAGTCCCGAGACCACCAAGAGAGTCGAGGCGCGCCCTACCCCCTGCCTCGTGGCCGCCTCGGGAACCCCCCTGACTTTTCCCCGATTCCAACACCTCTTATATAACCCAAAACATCTAGAAAGAAACCTAGATCGGGAGTTCCGCCGCCAAAAGCCTCCGTAGCCACCGAAAACCAATCTAGACCCGTTCCGGCACCCTGCCGGAGGGGGGAATCCCTCTACGGTGGCCATCTTCATCATCCCGGCGCTCTCCATGATGAGGAGGGAGTAGTTCACCCTCGGGGCTGAGGGTATGTACAAGTAGCTATGTGTTTGATCTCTCTCTTTCGTGTTCTTGAGGTGGTATGATCTTGATGCATCGCGAGCTTTGCTATTATAGTTGGATCTTATGATGTTTCTCCCCACAACTTTCTTGTAATGGATTGAGTTTTCCCTTTGAAGTTAACTTATCGGATTGAGTCTTTAAGGATTTGAGAACACTTGATGTATGTCTTGCATGTGCTTATCTGTGGTGACAATGGGATATCATGTGATCCACATGATGTATGTTTTGGTGATCAACTTGCGAGTTCCATGACCTTGTGAACTTATGCATAGGGGTTGGCACACGTTTTCGTCTTGACTCTCCCGTAGAAACTTTGGGGCACTATTTGAAGTTCTTTGTGTTGGTTGAATAGATGAATCTGAGATTGTGTGATGCATATCGTATAATCATACCCACAGATACTTGAGGTGACATTGGAGTATCTAGGTGACATTAGGGTTTTGGTTGATTTGTGTCTTAAGGTGTTATTCTAGTACGAACTCTATGATAGATTGAACGGAAAGAATAGCTTCGCGATATTACACTACAGACTCTTGAATAGATCGATCAGAAAGGATAACTTTGAGGTGGTTTCGTACCCTACCATAATCTCTTTGTTTGTTCTCCGCTATTAGTGACTTTGGAGTGACTCTTTGTTGCATGTTGAGGGATAGTTATATGATCCAATTATGTTATTATTGTTGAGAGAACTTGCACTAGTGAAAGTATGAACCCTAGGCCTTGTTTCCTAGCATTGCAATACCGTTTACGCTCACTTTTATCATTAGTTACCTTGCTGTTTTTATATTTCCAGATTACAAAAACCTATATCTACCATCCATATTGCACTTGTATCACCATCTCTTCGCCGAACTAGTGCACCTATACAATTTACCATTGTATTAGGTGTGTTGGGGACACAAGAGACTCTTTGTTATTTGGTTGCAGGGTTGTTTGAGAGAGACCATCTTCATCCCACGCCTCCCACAGATTGATAAACCTTAGGTCATCCACTTGAGGGAAATTTGCTACTGTCCTACAAACCTCTGCACTTGGAGGCCCAACAACGTCTACAAGAAGAAGTTTGTGTAGTAGATATCAAGCTCTTTTCTGGCGCCATTGCTGGGGAGGTTAGCGCTTGAAGGTATATCTTTATATCTTACAATCGAATCTTTTTGTTTTTTGTTTTAGCACTAGTTTTGTTTATAAAAGAATACTACAAAAAATGGAATTGAGTTTGCCTCATACGCTTCATCTTTTTAATATCTTTCATGAGAATGATGGAAAGGAAAATTGTGCTCGAATGCTAGAAGAAGAAGTCTATAAAATGTTTAGCACTAAATCTATGAATGATGAGCATGATTCGAATGTTGTTAGTATGAACTCCTTGAATATCCATAGTACTAATGATGATTGCACTAGTCATGATGAAAATGTCTCTTATAAGCATGTCAACTTTTGTGGAGTGCATAGAGCTTGCAAGCACACACCAATTAGGGAAAATAGATTTCGCAAGAGGCATAAGTATTTAGAAACGAAATGGTTGCAAGAGAGGCTAAATGTTTGTGCTGAAAATTTAAAATTTCTTCGCCATACTTGTGAACTTTGCAATGAACATGGTCATTTAAATATCCATTGCAAATTGTTTCATGATCGTATCGTGTCCAAAAATTGTTATGATTTAATTTCCCTTGCACATCATAATGAACTTAGTTTGCTTTTGGGTTATGAAGAAATGAAACGTATAACTAAGCATATTCCAGAATATAACCTTGAGAAATTCCTCGATATTGATCTAGAAGGAATTTTTATGTATTGTGTGGTGAATTGCATTGAAAATCCTTATATTGCCAATTACATAAAGAAAAAGAAACGAATAGAAGATGAAGAGAATACTAATGAAAGGGAAGAGGCTTCCCAATATCCTCCTATTATTTCTTATGATGAATCAGGTAACGAGGAGGAGCCTCCTATTCAACCAATCTCATTAATAAGGAGATCAAAAAGAGGGTTAAACCCACACATGATGTGAAGAAGAAAAATAAAAGATGGAGAAACAAAGGTAGAAAGGTATCCCTCCCAAATGATGTTGCTCCTATTACTCATTGTGATAATGATAATTGCTATACTATTGGTGCTATCCATACTATTAATGATGAGAGTGATTATGCTTATGATATGAAAAGTACCAAGCTTGGGGATGCTATATTTAATGAAGATGATATTTTTAGCCTCCCAAGTTTTGATATGCAAATTTGTTATGATGATAGCATGCCTCCTACTTATGATGATTATATTGATGAAAGTGGGTTTTGAAGAGTGTGAACTTTAGGAAGTAGTAATCCCACTATTTTGGAGGATGTTGAATCTTATTGTGATAATTATGAAAGTGGATTTGGAGAGGTCATGACTTTATTTAGTAACGATTCCACTATCTTGGAAGAGGTTTCAATTGATTATGATGAGAACAAAGTTGCTACTTATGATGATTATTGTGATGACACTTATGCTATAAAAACTAGTGATGATTATATTTATAAAACTTGTCATGATTATGAGTACCCCTTTTCTGAACATCACTCTTTTAATGTGGAAACAATTTATAGTATTCGAGACTCTTATGATACTCCCACTATTCCGAATAAGAAGAATTTTGCTTATGTGGAGAGTAATAAAATTTCTATGCTTGTAGATCATGAAAAGAATGCTTTAGGTGCTGGTTATATTGTTGAATTCATTCATGGTGTACTGAAAATTACTATGAGGGAGGAACATATGCTTGTAGGAATTGCAATAATATCAAGTTTCCTCTCTATGTGCTTA
The DNA here is from genome assembly GCF_018294505.1 of Triticum aestivum. Lineage (NCBI taxonomy): Eukaryota > Viridiplantae > Streptophyta > Magnoliopsida > Poales > Poaceae > Triticum > Triticum aestivum. Next base: position 150,551,732 of record NC_057797.1, on the reverse strand, counting down.
AAGTTTTGAAGTTATGCTTGTTTTCCTTTCCTATGCAAGTTGATTCTTGTTCCCACAAGTTGTTTGCTGACAAAATCCCTATGCATAGGAAGAGGGTTAGACTTAAATGTGCTAGTCATATTCTTCATGATGCTCTCTTTATGTTTCAATTCTTATCCTTTACGTGAGCATCATTGAAATCATCATGCCTAGCTAGGGGCGTTAAACGATAGCGCTTGTTGGGAGGAAACCCGATTTTATTTTTGTTCCTTGCGTTTTGTTCCTGTTTAGTAACAAATAATTTATCTATCCTATGTTATGATTGAGTTTTTATGTTTTAATTAGTGTTTGTGCCAAGTAGAACCTTTGGGAAGACTTGGGGAAAGTCTTTGCGACCTTGCTGTAAAAAACAGAAACTTTAGCGCTCACGAGATTTGCTGCCATTTTTAATGGAGAGTACTATTTAGTCAATTATTTTTGAATATGATTAATAGATAAATTCCTCACGTCCAGAAATTTATTTTAGAATTTTTGGGGTTCCATAAGTATACGTTTGATCCAGATTACTATAGACTTTTCTGTTTTTGACAGATTCTGTTTTCTATGTGTTGTTTGCTTATTTTGATGAATCTATGAGTAGTATCGGAGGGTATGAACCATGGATGAGTTGGAATACAGTATATATTACACCAATATGAATTTGGAATGAGTTCACAACAGTACCTAAGTGGTGATTTATTTTCTTATACTAACGGAGCTTACGAGTTTTCTGTTAAGTTTTGTGTTGTGAAGTTTTCAAGTTTTGGGTAAAGATTCGATGGACTATGGAATAAGGAGTGGCAAGAGCCTAAGCTTGGGGATGCCCAAGGCACCACAAGGTAATATTAAAGGACAACCAAGAGCCTAATCTTGGGGATGCCCCAGATGGCATCCCCTCTTTCGTCTTCGTTCATCGGTAACTTTACTTGGAGCTATATTTTTATTCGCCACATGATATGTGTTTTGCTTGGAGCGTCATTTCATTTTATTTTGTTTTGCTTGCTGTTTGAATAAAATACCAAGATCTGAAATTATTAAATGTTAGAGAGTCTTCACATAGTTGCATAATTATTCGAATACTCATTGATCTTCACTTATATCTTTGGAGTAGTTTGTCATTTGCTCTAGTGCTTCACTTATATCTTTTTAGAGCACGGAGGTGGTTTTATTTTGAAGAAATAGATAAACTCTCATGCTTAACTTATATTATTTTGAGAGTCCTTTAGAACAGCATGGTAATTTGCTTTGGTTATGAATTTGGTCCTAATATGATGGGAATCCAAGAGGGATATAATAAAAACTTTCATATAAAGTGCATTGAATACTATGAGAAGTTCAATACTTGATGATTGTTTTGAGATATGAAGATGGTGATATTAGAGTCATGCTAGTTGAGTAGTTGTGAATTTGAGAGATAGTTGTGTTAAATTTTGTGATTCCCGTAGCATGCACGTATGGTGAACAGTTATGTGATGAAGTCGGAGCGTGATTTATTTATTGATTGTCTTCCTTATGAGTGGCGGTCAGGGACGAGCGATGGTCTTTTCCTACCAATCTATCCCCCTAGGAGCATGTGCGTAGTACTTTGTTTCGATAACTAATAGATTTTTGCAAGAAATATGTGAGTTCTTTATGACTAATGTTGAGTCCATGGATTATACGCACTCTCAACCTTCCACAATTGCTAGCCTCTCTAGTACTGCACAACTTTCGCCGGTACCATAAACCCACCATTTACCTTCCTCAAAACAGCCACCATACCTACCTATTATGGCATTTCAATAGCCATTCCGAGATATATTTCCATGCAACTTTCCACCGTTTCGTTTATTATGACACGCTCCATCATCGTCATATTGCTTTGCATGATCATGTAGTTGACATCGTATTTGTGGAAAAGCCACCGTTCATAATTCTTTCATACATGTCACTCTTGATTCATTGCACGAAAAATAAAAAAATAAAAAAAGAGGCCATAAAAAAAGAGAAAAGGCCCAAATAAAAAAATAAAATAAAAAAATGAGAGAAAAAGAGAGAAGGGGCAATGCTACTATCCTTTTACCACACTTGTGCTTCAAAGTAGCACCATGATCTTCGTGATAGAGAGTCTCCTATGTTGTCACTTCCATATACTAGTGGGAATTTTTCATTATAGAACTTGGCTTGTATATTCCAATGATGGGCTTCCTCAAAATCCCCTAGGTCTTCTTGAGCAAGCGAGTTGGATGCACACCCACTTAGTTTCTTTTTGAGCTTTCATACACTTATAGCTCTAGTGCATCTGTTGCATGGCAATCTCTACTCACTCACATTGATATCTATTGATGGGCATCTCCATAGCTTGTTGATATGCCTAGTTGATGTGAGACTATCTTCTCCTTTTTGTCTTCTCCACAACCACCATTCAATTCCACCTATAGTGCTATGTCCATGGCTCACGCTCATGTATTGCGTGAAGATTGAAAAAGTTTGAGAACATCAAAAGTATGAAAAACCTCCTTGGCTTGTCATCGGGGTTGTGCATGATTTAAATATTTTGTGTGATGAAGATAGAGCATAGCCAGACTATATGATTTTGTAGGGATAGCTTTCTTTGGCCATGTTATTTTGAGAAGACATGATTACTTTGTTAGTATGCTTGAAGTATTATTATTTTTATGTCAATATTAAACTTTTTTCTTGAATCTGATGGATCTGAATATTCATGCCACAATAAAGAGAATTACTTGGATAAATATGTTAGGTAGCATTCCACATCAAAAATTCTGTTTTTATCATTTACCTACTTGAGGACGAGCAGGAATTAAGCTTGGGGATGCTTGATATGTCTCCAACGTATCTATAATTTTTGATTGTTCCATGCTATTATATTATCAACCTTGGATGTTTTATATGCATTAATATGCTATTTTATATGATTTTTGGGACTAACCTATTAACCTTGAGCCCAGTGCCAATTTCTGTTTTTTCCTTGTTTTTAACTATCGCAGAAAAGGAAAATCATATGGAGTCCAATTGACCTAAAACTTCACGGAGATCATTTTTGGACCAGAAGAAGCTCACGGAGTACCGGAGGTGGGCCAGAAGAATCCCGAGGCCATCGCGAGGGTGGGGGGCGCGCCCTACCCCCTGGGTGCGCTCCCCTGCCTCGTGGCCGCCTCGGGAACCCCTGACTTGTCCCTGACTCCAACGCGTCTTATATAACCCAAAACTTCCAGAAAGAAACCTATACCGGGAGTTCCACCCCCAGAAGCCTCCGTAGCCACCGAAACCAATCTAGACCCGTTCTGGCACCCTGCCGGAGGGGGGAATCCCTCTCCGGTGGCCATCTTCATCATCCCAGCGCTCTCCATGACGAGGAGGGAGTAGTTCACCCTCGGGGCTGAGGGTATGTACCAGTAGCTATGTGTTTGATCTCTCTCTTTCGTTTTCTTGAGGTGGTACGATCTTGATGTATCGTGAGCTTTGCTATTATAGTTGGATCTTATGATGTTTCTCCCCTCTACTTTCTTGTAGTGGATTGATTTTTCCCTTTGAAGTTATCTTATCGGATTGAGTCTTTATGGATTTGAGAACACTTGATGTATGTCTTGCATGTGCTTATCTGTGGCGATAATGGGATGTCATGTGATCCACTTGATGTATGTTTTGGTGATCAACTTGTGAGTTCCATGACCTCATGAACTTATGCATAGGGGTTGGCAAACGTTTTCGTCTTGATTCTCCGGTAGAAACTTTGGGGCACTCTTTGAAGTTCTTTGTGTTGGTTGAATAGATGAATCTGAGATTGTGTGATGCATATCGTATAATCATACCGACAGATACTTGAGGTGACATTGGAGTATCTAGGTGACATTAGGGTTCTGGTTGATGTGTGTCTTAAGGTGTTATTCTAGTACGAACTCTATGATATATTGAACAGAAAGGATAACTTTGAGATGGTTTCGTACCCTACCATAATCTCTTCGTTTGTTCTCCGCTATTAGTGACTTTGGAGTGACTCTTTGTTGCATATTGAGGGATAGTTATATGATCCAATTATGTCATTATTGTTGAGAGAACTTGCACTGGTGAAAGTATGAACCCTAGGCCTTGTTTCCTAGCATTGCAATACCGTTTACGCTCACTTTTATCATTAGTTACCTTGCTGTTTTTATATTTTCAGATTACAAAAACCTATATCTACCATCCATATTGCACTTGTATCACCATCTCTTCGCCGAACTAGTGCACCTATACAATTTACCATTGTATTCGGTGTGTTGGGGACACAAGAGACTCTTTGTTATTTGGTTGCAGGGTTGTTTGAGAGAGACCATCTTCATCCTATGCCTCCCACGCATTGATAAACCTGAGGTCATCCACTTGAGGGAAATTTGCTACTGTCCTTCAAACCTCTGCACTTGGAGGCCCAACAACGTCTACAAGAAGAAGGTTGTGTAGTAGACATCACACACCACTACTGCCCACCATGGCTTCCTCGCGCTCCAGCGCTCTTTGGGACGGGTAGACGACGGACCACTAGGAGATGGCAGCCATTGCTGCCAACTGGCTGGCCGGCAGGCAGCCGGAGGACGACGACGTCCCAATGTAGAACATGGTAGTCGATGATCCGGCGCCAACCCCTCCTCCGCGCCATCCTCGCGCGGTGCATTGCACCATAACCATCGGCGAGGACCGTGCCCAATGTATGGACACGGTGAGGAAGAAGTGTGAGGAGCAGTTCCGGGAGGCGCAGGCCGACGCCTACAACCACCATCTCCTCCAGGAGCACATCTAGGCAGAGGAGCAGATCGACACGGAGCGGGCGGAGCAGGAGGCGCTACTCGACTCGTACCGCTTTGTCCGCGAGGGCCGCCTCGAGCGCTGGCGGTACCGCATGCGGGTGGCGGATGCTACAGCAGCCTACAAAGAGGGTGATGAAGTGGGCGAGGCGCTGTTTGGAGAGACCGAGGACGGGGAAGAGGACAATGCTGGCTCCGACGAGTCCCTGCTCCGCTGGCGTCGACGAGGCCCTGCTCCATCAAGGCCCCGCGGCGCCAACAACGAGGCAGAGGACACCGCTGGCTCCGTCGAGGCCCCACAGCGCCAACAGCGAGGCAGAGGACACCGCCGGCTCTACCGAGGCCCCACCCTGCCAGCAACGAGGGGGAGGATTTCCCCTGCTCTGCCGAGGCACCGCCCGCCGAAAACGATACAGAGGACATCGCCGGCTCCGTCGAGGCCCCGCCCCGCTACCAACGAGGCCGCACCACACAAAAAACAAGGAAGGGTAGAACATGATAGGTCGCCGCCGCTCGGGTCCAAGTAAGGCCACCGCTGCTACCCTCCGGTTGCTGGCATTGAGCTGTACATCATGGAGCACTTCTATGATTACAGGATGATTGAAGACCGCTCCGTGGTTGAGCAAGCTCATGAGATACAGTCATTTGCTAGAGAACTGTAGCACTTCAGTTGTATGCTACCAGACACAGGTGGGTAGCTTCGGTTAATTAATTATACATCCAGCGCACCCCTTTTTAGTTGAAGAATGTATGAAATGTAATGAAATCCGGCATGTTTATATGAAATCCGGCCGTGTATGAATGAATATATTTCAATTAGTTCGAATTCTTGTATCACTGGCATTGGGTGAACATGCAAAACAATACGTACTAGCATTATTCCCAAGATGATCACCTCGTTTGCAGCAGATTCACATGTACTCCCTCCGGTCCTTTCCAGTCTGCATACAAGTTTTGTCTGCAGTCAAAGTATCTCTTCTTTGACCAATCTTATAGAAAAAAGTATGCACTTTCACAATGTGCAAAGTAAAAAGGAAAAAAGGAGTACAAAGAGTTTGAGCAGCTTTTTAGCGTTCCTGTACATTGCAATCAAACACACAAGCCTGACAATTCATAGAGAACATTCAAAACAATCGATGATTATGCATCTCAGCGATTCACATGTCAGAGCCAATATTTACTTCACAACTAAAGAATAAAGAAAAAAATGGATCGACGCTGCTGACAGCAAAGGGCGTCCCATTCGAAAATATCAAACGCATGTCTTCTTGCTAAAATCAATGAGCAAAATTTGACAAGGTTGTCCCATTCCAAAATATCAAATGCCTACGATTGTGGAATGGGCAGGGTTTGCCATCAGTTCGGACATTGACATGGCACCTCGTGCTAAATAAACCAGCTGATCTTCTTGTGCAGTTCCACCAAAATCAACCAAATTCGCTCGGTACCTCCTTTCTTGTGGTGGAAATGAATGACTCGATGTATTCATGAACATTTTGTGCAGTTCCCATTGAAATCAAGCTGAGCACCCCTGTTTGCACAAATACAAAAAAGTGATTAGTATAAAGCAAACTGTACTATGAATTGACAGTTTAAACAGGCACCTACATGGTCCATGTAGAGCACACTTTTAGAAAAATGGAACTCACTGGAAAGAATCCTAGAACAACATTGTACTCGCACAGCACAGGAAGAAAATGGAAATTTGTTAGTCCTTCTGAGCTGAAGTTAGTTTGGTCTTGTGGGGGGTAATGTAACCATCCTTCAACTGCTCCTTCTGATGAGAAGATAGACAGGGCTTCTTCATCCTGGCATAATCGGAACTAGTCACTTCACGTACTCCATATTCTTCTTCAGAGGAGGATGATCCTGTTGTGCAAAGACAAGAGGACAACTAAATGCTAGCATCCCTGTTTGCTCGAAAAAAGGAAAGGAAATATTTAAAACAACACAGATGAAGCACTTCTCAAGGACAATACCACTTTTTGATGACAGTATCTAAACAGTAGCACAACACCAATAGAGATGACAAAGCTCAATCATATGGATGAAATCAGTGGGCGAGTACCAACCTTTGTCAGGAGGCTTATTGTGTAGAGCATACAGATGAAGCATTTCTCCGGAACCATCTGTTGCTATCTACTGTGGTGGCCATGCTTACTATATACTCCTCGATTAGTTTAATGTTTCCAACATCTTCTTGTGCAGTTCCACTAAAATATATGGTATCTTCAAAGAAGATCCCTGTTTGCACAAGTAGAGATAATTACGTATTACATTAAGAGTGGCATCAAATCAGTGGCAAAACAATTGCTCGTTCCAGCCATAGCAATAAATTAAGATGCAAAACTATATCATTATACTTGTGTCATCACAGTTCCAGTGCTTCATTACAGCACCGGGAGTTGATTTTTGTTTTTCTTCCGCTTGTTCTTCCCCTTCATCACTTGGTTCAATAACAGACAAGCTTCGCCTTCAATGTAAGATTTGGCATGTCAATTAGGTTGCACAAGTATAGCACTAAACAATGACATTAATTTTCTGATGAAAGTGGCAAAATACAGGCCAACAGTTGTGAAATATCCTTATCTTACCTCAATGGGATATTACGGTGCACATACAGATTGGAAGTCTTGTCTCCATTTGTGCAGTTCACTAAAATCAAGCAACATTACCGTACAAGTAGCACAACATATGAAAGCACACTGCAGAATCATGTGAAAGAAGGCTAGTACTGACCTCTCATGACGCGGAATTCAAACAACTCACAAGAAGAAGATCTGAACCAAATTTGCCAACACGGATAGGAAGTAAGATCTCCTCTTGTGCAGTTCCACTAAGATCAAGCAATCAAGCAACGTTGTCGGTGTGACATTTTGGTTGAACTGCACAAAACACTCTTAAAACAAAAGTGTTTTGTGCAGTGCAACAAAAGGTCACAATGGCAACGAGGTGAAGTAGATAACCCTGTTTACACAGAGGTGCAAAGGAAACAACTAGTGGTCAATAACGGTGGATGACACAGAAGCCAACAAAAAGAAGCATCTACCTTATCTAAATGGGAAAGAAAGCAAGACAGTAGCATTTCTCAAACGGTGGCATTGATTAATATTAACAGAGAGATTATATTAACAATAAAATTCGTTAAACATGTAATTTGCTTTTAACTGTGGCATTGCATCAATTTTCCAGCGGCATTATTAGAGGGTGTTTGTGTACAGGGACATTTTGGTGGAGGGACTAAAAAAACTCCGTGTATGTCCCATCTAAACCAAACAGGAGGGACTTTTAGGGACTAAAAGTGGGCATTTGGGACTAAAAGAAGACCCGAGGAGTTTTGGACTTTCCACAGTGCCCCCACGCATCGCACCTTGTCTCTATTAGTTCATTACTAGGGGTAACATGGTCTTTTAGCATGTCATTTAATAACCTCTAGTCCATGTTTAGTCCCTGGAACCAAGCAGGTAGGGACTAGGGAGTTTTTAACCAAACAGGGCCTTAGATTAACAACAGCTAAAGAGTTGCACGGGACAGTGGACGCACCAGCACCATGTGCATCTACCGATGTACTGGGGTGATGCACAGTCTGTTGCAACAAAGAACAAACAACCAAGGAGCATATTTGTGTTGGTCCCAGTTTTGTTATCTTTAGACACCTTTCCCTATGTGAGCGCAGCAAATCTAGTCCTGCTCAAACTCTACAGCCTTGTCCCCCAAAACAAAAGATCAGTTCGTTACAGATGTGCGTACTGCGTTTGTCATTGTTTTCCCTTTTCGACCAACGTAGGTGCTGGATAGCCAGTCTGTACTAGTACTTTCCCCCTTCCTTTCCTCTTTGAACCACGTCCTAGATTTATGCTATACAACTTTCCCCACTACTTTCCCCCATTCCTTTCCTCTTTGAACCACGTCTTAGATTCATGCGATACAACTTTCCCCACTACTTTCCCCCTTCCTTTCCTTTTTGAACCACGTCCTAGATTCATGCTATACAACTTTTCCCACTACTTTCCCCCATTCCTTTCCTCTTTGAACCACGTCCTAGATTCATGGTATACAACTTTCCCCACTACTTTCCTGTTTGATCCAACACCTAGATTCGAGTGCAGAAGCGGAAAAAGCCCACATGCAGCTAGAGCAATGCATGTGGAATAAGTAAATTATACCTTAAGGTTCTTGGGGTGTGGTTCGGTGGGCGACCGGAGGCCGTTCGGCCCACACTATGTACGGCGGCGAAGAAGAAGGGGTCGGAGGCCCTCCCGCGCCGCCGCTGGGTGAAAGTGAACAGCTGCGCCGGTAGTGGATTCCCTCCCTCGCCGACGGCGACAGCGTTAAGCCTCCTTCCCTTCCCGGCGGACGGATCCTGCCGGCTCTTTGACCAGCAGTGAGGGGAGAGAGAGAGGCCAACGAAGTCTTGTTTAGATCTGGAGAGGGTGAGAGAGTGTGAAGAGAGCAACTACAAGCAGACCAGCAGTGAGGGGAGAGAGAGAGGCCAACGAAGTCTTGTTTAGATCTGGAGAGGGTGAGAGAGTGTGAAGAGAGCAACTACAAGCGCTGAGGCTCCAGCGTGTATATATATACTGGAGAGAGTGTGAAGAGTGCAAACCCTAGAAAACAAGCGCCGAGGCTGCAGCTGATCGTATAGCTCCGTATCCATCCATTTTGAGCAGTCAAAGAATCCTCCTGGCACGAATTATGCTCAAGTGTAGTTATCGAACCCGAGACCTCAAGTTTGATGAGCGAACAGGCTAACCAGCTACACAACCCTCCCGTTATGTTCAACGAGAGGAAAATAACCTTTTATACATTCCTGCATTCGTGTGACAAGCATGCCGTGTTTTTTTGTGTGGGAGTCATTGGGATTTAAATCATAATCGTGTCATGTGGCTTTGGTGGTAAGACTATCCACAGTGGTGCAGAAATAATGCAGCCTTAGTCACCTTACCTCTCTCCACGTAGTACGTTGGGTCCCACCAGTCAGAGGGTGAAACAAACAAATTAATAAGAAAAATTAAAAGCGCCAGCGGTGTATCTTACCTCACACATCTCGCTACTGCTCGGGAACACTGTCCAATTGATCCCTCTGTTCGCTCACGTACTATTTTAAGTGAATCCTTATTATAACATGCACACAATTTTGGGCACTTGTATTCGACCTAAGTCAGTGTGCCACCGTATCTCGTACGACTCCCTCCGTCTAGGTGTAATAAGTCACGTTAGAAGGTGCAGCGGGACCAAGGTGCAAGCAGATTGGAGGAGAAGGAGAAACTTGACCGGTCATTCCTCCAATCAAAGCCCTGATTTCTGTCTCTAAACGCAACAATTAATCCAAACAACTAAGAGATGCCGTTTTAGCTACCATGCAGGGCCACGTATTAACTCGCATGCAAGCCGACTTTGATTTCTTGACTGATCAACGCGTAGTTGCGCTCCATGCATTGGGTTTCCGGGGGAGATAACAAGGCAGAGTAAGGAGCGTTTGGTTACATTGCTTAGGCTGGTCATAGTGGTGAGTAACTTGGACTAGTAACATGCATATGTTACTAGTCTATGTTACTACTACGCGAAGTTTGCCGTCGGAAGCGAGCCGATCTGGCTCTCCTGAGCTAGCAAGGTTTTTCTAGCCCACCCAAGCTAGCTGGCCCACAAAAGCTAACATATTTTAACAGTTCCAAACGCCTAACCTTGCTCGGCTATGCTATAAGCTGTTCTTGCTAAGGATACAAACGCTCCCTAAGTAACAACACTCGCTAGCAACGAGGCCAGGAGGGGATTGAGATGCGAAGTTAATGGACGACGCCTAAACATTTTGGGAATATCTTATTTCCGTAAGATGACTTAACACCTAGACGGAGGGAGTACTACTCCTCAGTCCAGGTTTGATGGAATATTCGTCACCTCTTCTCTTCTTGTACGTACTCCATTTGTATCTCACTTCTTGTGGCTTCGCACTCGCACGATTTTCCTATTCTATGAACCTGTGTGTGCGTGTGTGTGTGTGTGTTTCACAGCATGTGTGTGTTAGAGAGAGCGACAGATCGACCTACTCCTACAGAGAGATGGTGTGTAGTGTACGATTTTAGCCGCGAGAGTCGGTGCATCCTCTCGTTTCCGGGCGTCCGGTAGGGACAGGCGGACAGCTGCCACGCCCGCTCCTGACCAGCCTGGCCCACCCAAAGCCCCTCCATCGCACGCGCGCGCTTCCCGCCCGAAACGGTCAGCGCCGCTCCAAATAATCGGTGCCGCATTCATGCCCGGGCAGAGCGGACGCGACCTCTCACTGGCGCCTGCGTTGAAGGGAGAAGCGGATTCAAGAGTGATGGTTGCTTCGTCCGTCCAACTTACTGCTGGGTCTATGTGATTTGACGGCTCATTGGTCATTATTACTGAGGTGGTAGGACTGCTGGATGTCCCACGCTTTCGGCGAAAGGAGGTACTACTAGATTACAATTTTCTCCATTCTTACGGCGGAGGAGTGCAAGAGCAGTGAAAACACGCAGGCTCAGTGATTACATGGCCCACCTCACACTATCACCATATTTTCTGGACACCGTGCGACACCTAACTCTTTACATAGTACTCCCTCCGTTCCTAAATATAAGTCTTTGTAGAGATTCCACTAGGTGGACTACATACGGAACAAAATGAATGAATCTACACTTAAAATGCATCTATATACATCCGTATGTGGTTCATGGTGAAATCTCTACAAAGACTTATATTTAGGAACGGAGGAAGTACTAGTATAGTACGTACTGTAATTTATCAGCGAGATAGTACAATGCTATGAAGCTTCCAGCTTCTGTTACATGTATCTTGCGTCCAAGGTTGCCCGTTGCAACATTTCATCAAATACAAAGGAGACTAACATGCATGCTATTGCATCTCAATGATTGACAGATCATAGCAAATATGTACTCCCTCCGTTCCAAAATAAGTGTCTCAACTTTATGCAGGGGGTGTTTGTTTCCAGGGACTTTTTAGTGTAGGGACTAGAAAAAGTCCCTCTTAGAGACTTTTTAACCAAACAGGAGGGACTACTAGGGACTAAAACTTGCTTTTTGGGACTTAATGAAGAAGACTCTCAAGGAGAGTCTTTTTTGGGACTTTTCCAACAATGCCCCTCCCTGCACCCATTGCCCCGCCGCCCCATGGTGTTGTTTGGTTGTTATTTTTCTGTATACTGGGGGTAACATGGTCATTCAATAACCTCTAGGGAGGGACTAGGGACTTTTTAGTCCCTGAAAACAAACAGGGAGGGACTTTTTAAGGAGTAGGGACTTTTTAGTTGGGACTAGAAAAAGTCCTAGGACTTATGAACCAAACAGGGCCTCAATATGGACTACATACGGAGCAAAATGAGTGAATCTACACTCTAAAATACGTCTATATACATCAGTGTTTGGAGTATGTACTAGTAGTTCATATTGAAATCTACTAAAGGACATATATATTCCAAACAATATGATAATCTCTCTAACCAAGGTAGTAGGGACGAGGAGTAAACGGAGGGAGTAGTAAAATTTTCTCCTCGTCCTGCGAGCCACCGCGCGCGTGGGCGAGGGAGCGGGCGTAAGGCGTACAGTACTACTACTAGTAAGCAAGCTTCACCTCATCCTGCGAGCCACCGCGCCCGTGGGCGGGGGAGACGGCGTACTAAGCAAGCTTCTCCTCGTTCTGCGAGTTGACGGGACACATCAAAAGTACTCCAGTGTATAGAGCCTTGCCTCTAAGGTAGGCCCCACATGGTTTGCCTCTTTTTTAACATAACGCGTCAAGTCGCAATTTGTTTGTTCACCCGTGGTAGACGATCCTCCCTCCATCAAGTGGACAACCAGTACACGTGTCAAATTACCACGTGGGCTGCCTTTTCGTACAGAAATGAGCTCCACCGTGTACCCGCGCGGGTGTGGTTGGGAAAGAGACGGGAGTACGTGCGCCGTGCGTGCACCTCTTCTCTTCGTGCACGTCCCCCACCTACGTGGGTGTGTGTGAGAGATACAAACCTAGACAAATGGCTTGTGCGTTCGTGAGTGTTTTTTGTTTTGGGGGGGAGGTTGATTTCGTGAATGTATTTGTGGGAATATGTGTCGATGACATCTCAAACAAAATTTTGCATGCAATGTGTGTGAAATGGAGGCCTATCCATATCATATATAGAGGGCCGGGCGATCCACGAGAAGAGAGGGAGGGGTCATAGATATCGATAGAGTCGAAGAGAGGATCAAGTGGGTGGGTGCGAGATCGATGAAGAGAGCCATCAAAATTGTGTGTGTGTGTGTGCAAGTCAAAGATATAGGGCGACTGACCTACCGGAACGTCAGAGGGCACAGGTCAAGTTTGTGTGTGGCAGGGAGACATGACTAGAGCGCTCGATGTATCGGTGTGTGTGTGTGGGAGGGGGTGGGGGAGGGGTAGGCAGAGGCCTAACTATAGAGGTAGAACGACTCGTATATGTGTTGAGAAGGAGAGACCCAGCTATGTCTTGAGGGAGATCGGTCGACATCCATACATAACTGAAGGACGGGAAATAGGATGGGACAGAGAGAGAGAGAGAGAGAGAGAGGGAGGGAGAGGGGTAGAGTGCTGGATGGGTGATGGAGTTGCTTCTCGAAGATGGTGGGAGAGGCCTACTAGACAAACTGAGGGTGGAACTGCAATATTATCAATAAGAGTGGGGATGTGTTTCTGTGTGTGCCTGTGCGTGATAGATCTGTCGGGACGCATCCATGGATGATGAAGGGGAACCATGTGTTTGGTAAGCAAACCTAACTAGATCGGTAGATCAATTGTTGTTTGTCGGAGGAAGGGAGAGACATAACTAATGAGGTAGATCGATCGACGCGTGGGGAAAAACGAGTTATAAGGACCTAGCTAGCTATATGTATAGCGGGAGATCGGTCGGTGTACGTCCATTTGTTAGAGGCAAATAAGGCCCGGCGAGACGGATAGACAGAGAGAATGGAGCTAGGAGGTGGTGCGAGAGGCCCAGCTACTAGCTAGATAGGGGGAGGAGTGTGCGGTTGTGAGATCGATGAAAAGAGGGGCGAGAGTTTACACGTGTGTGGGACCGTATGAGAGACACGAGGCAAGGACACATAAAGGAGGAGATTGAAGGTGCGTGTGTATGTTGTAGGCAGACATCGCTGGAGAGGTTTATCGATCGGTGTGTGTCGGAAAGGAGTTGTGGAGACTGTGGGAGAACGACCTAAAGAAAAAAAATGAATGTGCGCGATGGATAGAATGCTGAGGGAGGGGGAGGGCGAGGAGGGCGTGTGCATGCACGAGAGAAAGTTAGTGGTAGCTACAAAGGTTAGAGGATTGTGTGGGTGTAAGAGACTAACAAAGATCATAATTTGATATGAAAGTGGATTCATATATTTGAATAGGAGATCATAGTGTTTTAAACATATGCATGCATGAATATAGCGGTGATACGCGTGTTGTGGTTTTGCACATGTTATACCATAATGTGATAATGCATGGCGTTTGCAACTCACAGCTAAATGTCGAACAATCTAAACCATACTATACATCGAACAATCTCACATTTTATTTGAATTTGTGATAATGTGTGGCGTTTGCAGCTTACAACTAAATATCGAACAATCTAAACAATACTATATATCGAACATTCTCACATTTTATTTGAATTTGTGGTAATGTGTGGTGTTTGCAACTCACATCTAAATACTTGTAGGCGTAGGGGGCGGGGCACCATACATAATGTGATAAACACATTATACATATGAGACATGGTTTAGATTATGAAGATCTAGCTAGAGCTTGAAATGTACTGTGATTTGAAATCAACATAAAGTGGATTCAAAAAATCGAGTTCGAGTTCATATAGTACACATAGTTCATATGTAACTCGAGACTAATCATGTGGTGTGCTGTGAAGATAATACACAAACGATGGTTTAACTTGACAATAATGATGATTGTAGATCTTATTAAAACAGAGAAACGAATTCAAATGCTTTGACTTCACAACAATCATTATTGTAGATCTTATTCAAATAGAGAAACGAATTCAAATTTAGTTCATATTGAAGCGGTAGTATATACGTTTGGAATGCACTAAAACGTTCATTTGAGTAGTAGGTTGCATGCATTATACACGTAGCGAAATATTTTAATTGAACATAACATGAATTCAAAGTTTTGAATGACATTTGTAGTGCGAATTGATTTGGTACAGTACACGTTAGGCTTGTCCGGAAATTTCAACCCGCGCCTTGTTAGCCCGAAATATTTAAGATATATCTTTGTCTCGTTGTGCTCCGACAACTCCTTCCATCTCAACACCGCGCCTTGCTATTCCAAAATTACAACGCGCGCGAAAACTCCCACCTCCTGTGAAATCCCGACACGTGAAATGCCCGTGATACCCCTGAACCGAAAGAACCGCCTCAAATCGGTAGGGGTACTTTCGTAACTTACCCCACATTTCGGACAAGCGCATCCCTAAGCCTTGGTTCCCCACTCCCATCCCATCGGTCCACCCATTCGTACACCGAGGCCGGGAAAACCCGCGAAGCCCCACACCCTCCTCCATCCGCCACCCAGCCGGAGCCTCTTCCCCGACAACATCGTCCACAGCAACACCTCGACGTCCCTCATCCACCGTACCAGATGAGGATCCATCGTCGATCTGGTCGTCCCGCCGGTTCAGCCACCCCGTCCTCCACCTCCAAGGAGTTGCCCCGATGTTCCCCTCGTCTTTCGCGCCACCTCCATTCCAACACCGCTGTCTTCACCTGCACCACCGAAAGGGCATCATCATCACTGTTTCCTCGGATGAAGCTGTGGCCTAATCGGCGCCACCAAAGAGGTTATACACTAATCGCTGCACTTTCTTCTTGATTCGATCTCATGGTGGTGCCGGCGCTCGGTCTCTACCCGACATGGCCCGGCTCCATCCACGGCGACATTGCCGGCCACTTCCTCCACGGCGTCGCTCCCTCAGTGGCAACGTCCACATCAGTAGGAGTTGCTGCTACTTTAGCTCTCACTCGCGCTGCTGCTCTGCTCTTGCTCTCGGTCCCCTGCCTTGTCTGCTCTTGCTTGCGCTGCTGCTCTTGCTCTTGCTCTTGCTTGCGATGCTGCTCCGATTTAGCTACACTTTAGTCAACTAAATCGACTTTTAGGTCAGTCGATTTTCAAGGGGTGGGGGGGCTCGCCGGAGTTAAGGAAGAACCAGCCGGAGCGGAGAGGGGGCTCTCCGGAGAGGTACCTCACTATCTATCTTAGGGTTCAGGGTGGGGGCGGGCGGTGGTCGCTGATGGTGGTGGGACGGTGGCATGGGGATCGCCGGAGAAAAAGCTTGGCACGGGGGGGGGGGGGGGGGAGGGGCTAGAGGGATGGCCGGGGCGGCGGCAGACCGGCGGTGGGGAGTGTTTTCGGGGCGGGCGGCTGTTTGGCCAGTGGTGGCGGGCGGCTCAGAGGGGTGGAGGTTGAAGATGAACTACAGGCCCTTGATTTCGTATCCAACGGCTGCAAAATCGACTGACCAGAGATGAAAAAGTCAGTCGACTGACGTGTAGTCTCACCTCTAGTGCATTCAGTTTCGACAGCAAAATTTAGTTTCGATAGTTAAGTTTAGTTTCGACAGTTAAATTCGGTTTCGACAGTTAAGTTCAGAGATGAGCGGCCGATGTATGTTATATCTAGCACTTTGTGGTTATGTATTTTACGTCATCTATTGGAGATGCTATTAGAATTCCACTCAGGTTAACGTTGTCTCTCTTGTCCTGCTTCAGCCTCGGCGTCGTACAACTCACCGGAGTTGCTTCAATGACGAAACCCTCCATCACACCAGAGCAGTACCTCGGGCTCCATCTCCAGACGCCTAAGATCTTCTTCCCCTCCTCCGACAACCAAGTCAGCCGGAGCATCCTCACCGGCCAACCCGCTCACGCTGAGATCGACATGGCTTCGCCAAAGAGGTTGTACACTTGTTGCATCTCTTTTTTACTCTACATGTTATATATATTGTCCACTGAGCACACGGAGTAACGGGAAATACGATTATTTTATCCTACTATATGACAAGTAGCGAGGTACCAGGCAACTTAGCTATCCGTGATGGACTCTCTTGAACACCATCATTATTTATCTCTGCGCGTTTGAGCTGTGCATTTGTCGATGGCCCTGGGAGCTGAGCTAGTAGGGCAGTGGCCTGGGTCCAAAGTAATAGAAGTAGCATAAAAACATTTTTAGCGTAGGCTTTTCCTTGCTCAAGCCTGCCTATTAGAATCGCCAGTGCTTGAAAGGAAAAGTGAATGAAAAACATAGGAATTGGAAAGTTTCCTATGGTACTACTTTTCATGAATTTGGTGCAAAGGAATGGAGCAAACGAAAACTGTAGGATTTGTTGCTTTAGTGTCTCCTTGTAAGAAAAACCATAGGAATTTTAATTTCCACTTGTCCTCCTTTTCAAATTCCTATTCATGAAGCACAAGACTAAGAGATAGTAGCATAATAGCATTATAACCGTACATTTTCTTGTGGTTTGACTTAATCTCGCCATGCTTCTTTCCATCCTGTGTTCTTTCAATTCTTGTGAACCAAACACCCAGATTGGCAGAAATCATGTGTTTTTAAATTCTCTATTTTGCACGTGCATTCCTATCCTATTCATGTCTATTTCCTATCCTTGCATTGTTAGAATCCTCAAATTCAAACAAGCCCTTGCACAATTACTTCTGTTACACCTTATGTGGTTTGTCCTGCTCCTACGGTGATGTGTTCCACCCTAGCTCAGCTGCTCCAACGACGGAAGGGTTCACAACAGCAGGGATCCACTCTCCAGACTATCTCCTGCCACCTCAGATCTTCTTCCCCGCCGCCGGCAGCCACGACAACTGCATTACCATCATCAACTGAGCAGATGACCTTGAGGACTACACGGGTCCGCAAGAGAGGTCGCAATCTTCTGTGTCTGCTTACATTATGCATTGCTTAATATGATGACATGCTACTTTATCGTCGTGTTCACCTATTAGACTCCGAGTCAGGTCCAAACTTATGCTGAAACTTGAGTTTTTAAATGGTTGTGGGGTGCATATTGGGGGCATCAATCGGTACTATCTGTCTACTTTCCAGTTAATCTCGGGTGTCTACTATGAGTTTCATGTTGGGTGCAAACAAACATTAAAGGAGCCATTATCTGTATTTTTTAACTAAAGCTATTATCTGCCTGCTATCATTGGTTTTGGGTCTATCCACAGTTTGCTACCAACACTCTGGATTAGTGCGTGCACTCCTTACATAATCTCACTATGTTTTATTCCTATGCATGTCAGTTATTGTACACAATGGAACTGAACATGTAGAGCAAAAGAGACGAGCCTTGCGTGGCAATAAAATTTCATGCAGACGTCGCTCCATGGTGGGCGCAAAGGCAGCCCCCCTCCACCCATTTCGGATCGTAATCAAGAGGAAGATAACTGTTCTGAGGGGGATTCAGAAGCAGAAGACCACTCCTATTTACCCCATGAGGTCTTCGCTCTAACTTGGCATGCTGATGTTGGTAATATCATGCATATGGTGCCTTGCATTGCTTACTGTATACATCAAAGATGTCATCTGCTTAGTTTAGACATGCTTTGTGTCAATGCCATCTGTTTAGTTTCTTTATCGTATATGTGAATCATGCAATGCCATCTTGTTTAGCCAGGCATCATATATGTGAATTTTGCAATGCCACCCTGGTTAGCCAGTCATCTTATATGTGAATTATATCATGACATCATTTTTTATTACGTGTTAAATTTGTCAACAATTTTAGTACATTCAATTACTCTTCCTGTGCATCAGCCATTCGGCACGGTCATGGAAAAATCTGGAGTGGAAACAAGGTCTTCAGAGCAGACAATGCTATCTGACGAAGCACATGTCTTGCTGGTTACAGATAGCTCCTCAGAGGAGGATTCAGAGACAGATGACCAGTCCTATCCCCCCCCCCCGAGGTGCATGCTCTAACTTGGCAGGGTTATGTTGCTCATATCGTGCGTATGGTATCTTGCATTGCTATGTCATTTGCTTAGTTTAGACATGCTTTGTGTGAATGCCACCTGTTTAGTGTCTAATTACCATATATGTGAATTATGCAATGCCATCTTGTTGCAAGACATTATATATGTGAATTATGCAATGCTATCTTGTTGCAAGGCATTATATATGTGAATTATGCAATGCCATGCTGTTTAGCCAAGCGTCATATATGTGAATTATATCATGCCGTCCTTTTTTGTATTTCTCATTGCTTTTGTCGACAATGTTTGTATATTCAACTGCTCTTCCTGTGCATCAGCCATTTGAATTGGTGATGGAGAAATCTGGAGTGAAAACAAGGTCTTCAGAGCAGACAATGCTACCTGCTGAAGCAGATATCTTGCTGGTTACAGATAGCTCTTCAGAGGAGGATTCAGAGGCAGATGACCAGTCCTATTATCCCCCTGAGGTGTATGCTCAAACTTGGCAGGGTTATATTACTCATATCATGCATATGTTGTATTGCAATGCTTAGTTTTTACATCATATACACGATATTGAATGCCATCTCCTTAGTTGACACATCATATATGCGATTGCCCTCTGCTCACTTCCTTAGTATATAAATCATATATTTGAATTATATCATGCCATGATGTTTACATAGACAGCATGTATCTGAATTATGGCATGCCAACCCATTTTCTAAAGACATAATATAGTTATATCATCTCATCCTGTTTACATAGTCATCATATTTTGAATTATGTCATTCTATCCGTGAATTATATCATGCCATCATGTTTCCATCGACGGCATGTTTGTGATTTATGGCATGCCAACCACTTTAATAGACACATCGTATAGTTATATCATGTCATCCTGTTTACATAGTCATCATATTTTGAAGTATGTCATTCTATCCTGTTTAGTTAGCCATCATACATGTGAAATTGTGTCATGCTATCCTGTTTAATTAGCCATCATATATGTGAAATTATGTCCTGCTATTCTGTTTGGTTAGACAACATAAATGTGAATTATTTCATGCCCTGTTTTCTTCCCTACTATCCATTGCACCTGTCTATCTTACAATGTCTGTACATTCAATTACTTTTCTTGTTTATCAGCCATTTCAATTGGAGGGGGTGATGGCAGTATCTGTGGGAGTAAAAACACGGTCTTCAGAAAAGATCGTGCTACCTGTCGATGGAGATAGAACCACGGTTGTACTTGCCCAAGAACCAGCCCCACCACACATAACCCAGACTCACGCAGATTGTACCCCTACCCAGTTGGACAGAGAACCAGCTACACCCCTTCTAACCCCAACCCCAGCAGATAGTAACCCAGTTCCCGTTGACACAACATCGTCTCCACCACAGAGCACCCAAACACGAGCAGTTAGTAAGGCAACTGCAGTGCCCAAAGCACGAGGACCACCACTCCGAACCCCAAGTCAACGCTTAAAGCAGAAGAAGAATTGTTCTCAGGTCAGGTTCCGTAGCTATGGTTCATACTACTTTGCTCTTGCATCACTGTATTTACTCATACCAACTAATTTCAAATTTGAAGGATGCAATTGAAACTCCAATGGCGCAACAGGTATGTTTTAAACCTGTTTTTTTAACGTGGTTGCTGTTGTAACTTGCTCTATGTTGATTTCAGTTTCAATTGAATAAACAGTTATGTTCTCATGCCATGCACATTACAAGTGTTGTTATTGCTGTGTAGTTTCCCACACTTATATTCTGTCTATGCTGCTTTGTCTTAAATAGATATGATTCGAACTGTATCTATCTTGATTTGGCAACATAAACTAGAATGATATAGACCATACAGTGACCATACTACATAGATATATGTTTGTTTCATGCTGTTATCCTGTCCACCTTACTACTGAACTGGTTTACCAAAATGAGTTTCATATACTACATTGTAAACCTGTGATGTGTTTGTTTGTTTCTCTTTTAGAACGCGGATAAAATATTGGAGAAGAGTACCCCGTTATGCAATGGTAAAGGAAGTAATGCAGATAAGGTTCAAGATAGTGAGACATCCCTGTTGGTCTCCAAGAAAGCTGATAAAAACTATATTGAAGACACTGAGACAACCCCAAAGTCTGTCTTGATGTAGTGTTCGAGTTACTGGCTACTACTGCTGGCACCAGCTCTTTGAACTCGCTGCCTGAATCAGTTCGGCTTCTTGAGTCTCAACTTCAAGTTGAAAGACATCGATCAGATGTTATGCGACAGGAAGCCGAGGGACTAAGGAAGTCCTTGTAGAATTCAGATGCATACTTTCTGGTGCAACACCAAGTGTTGGAGGATTAAAGCGCCAAACAAGAGAAAGTTAATAAGCTTGCTAAGCATCTTGCCAGCATTATGGGTACCCAGGATATTGTTTCTTGAGCTCTTCTGAAGTGGTTTCAGTTCCGTACTTGTTTTGCTGCGGCGTTTATATGCTGCTTTGTTCCCTATATTTGCACTGGTGGCAAACTTTGATGCCCAGTGGATGTAATATGTGTAATAGTCGTGATAGCCTAGTGTAAGTTGCTTGCTAATTTATTTCCTTATTGTCTTGTTTATTTGTTTTCTTTTAGTCAATGCAGTTCTTTTTCTGCGACTTGCTAGTGGCCGCAATAACCTATTTTTTAAACTAGGCCACAATAACCATGGGCTACATATTTACTGTAGTTAACATGGGGCTCCTACGGGCCGTAGAAACAATGGGCCTTCTACATGGCATAGAAACAAGCCTTATACGGGCCATAGACACAATGGGCCTTCTACGGGCCGTATCATCAATGGGCCTTCTCCGCGCCGTATGATCGGTTGGCCAAACATGGGCCAACAACAGACCACATTATGGCCGTAAATGGGCTAGAGTTGAAATCGTCCGTTCATGGGCCGACCATAACGGGCCGTCGTTAATCAGCCGTATTTGATGACGCTATGAAAACGGCCCAATGTATTAACGGGCCACAAACGGGCCGACTGTAACCATGGGCTAAATTTGGCCCACAAGCAGAAAATGACAGTAACAGACCGTAAGTAAACAAATACTGGAAATGATCCCAAGAATAAATGGGCACTGAGAAGGCCGAAAGATAACATGGGCTGGAAACGGCCCAACAGAATAATGGGCCCTTAATGGGTATAAAGTGATACACTGTTCATTACGGGCCAATTTCACCACGTGTCGTTAATGGGCCGAGGGTTACTAGGGGCCTCATATGGGCCAAAAGACGTCATGGGCCATACATGGGCTGGAAGTTAAAATGGGCTGGAATTATATTGGACAGCCCAGATGATGCTACTGGGCCTAATTCGGATAGGCCGTAAACGGGCCCTGGGTTAGCGGGCTATAAATGGGCTATATGTGAACAAACCGTTAAGACGCTTGCCGTGGGCCAGCCCGCCACCTTTTGACCAAGTCAAATGGGCCGACCTTTTCACAGGAATGGGCCTCTGTTGGACCGTGCCACATGTCGACGTATCATAGGCACTTTGGGTCCAATGAGTGGATAACATCTGTCCCAACGGTGAGCCGACACATGTTTCCTCCAACCAATGATGATTTTACACATGGAAAATCCCCATTGGTCGGGGCTGTTAACAGGTTATTGGATCCAAAACCGGACCCAATAGCTTAACGGTGTTCCGTTATGGTGGATGCCACGTGTCGGTCACCCTTGACGAAGCACTTATGTGACGCGTGATTTATCGTCATGGAAGTGGACACTTCCGTGATGATAATTTTGGTAATGTCATGGAACACTTCTATGACAACACAGGTATGACTATCTTGATTCTGTCATAAATTTGTCATGGATGTACATGCATGACAGAAAACGTGACCTACTGTGACAAACATGTATCATCACAGAAGTGTATTTTTTGTAGTGCATGGATTGCACCATGGAGCAAAGCCTCAAGAAAACGGCGGCACACATTTACAGAGTACAGTATACAACATGCCTGTCGCGTTCGCGTGGCACCCCAGGCGGTCGGTCGTTCTGGCACGCCACTCTCCGAATGAAACGCGCATCATATTTTGAGATAAGCCCTATAAACCGGAAAGGAGGGAGTATTACTACAACAAGCTATCCCTCCCACTCACGGTGGACGAACATGCAGCAGTGGATTCGATACTGTAGAAGCAGTAGTAGTAACATCATTGTTCATCTTCTCGAAGAGGTGAAGAGCCAAGCGCAACTCGAATGTGGCAGTTGCGAACCTTGGAGCACGCATATAGCCAGGTATGTGAGCCCACTATTGTAGTACTTGCTAGTATAGCCCTGTAAACAAGAAAGGAGTATTTGCCTTTCTAGTGATTTCAACAAGTGACTAGACTACAGCAACACAGAGTACATATGGAGCAAAAATGAGTGAATCTACACCATATATAAATACGTAGTTCTCTCGTTTTCCTCTCCGCCTTGGTCGCGGTACACAATATTGAGTATACTATCATCTAAATTGATGAAGTCACCATAGGCACCTCGTCGTCGACGGGAACGTCTCCTGACACGCGATAGACGCGAGCGGCAGTCGCCTCCATAGGTGCTTGAATGCCAACGAGGAAGAGGGTAGCGGTTCCCGAGATGTTGAACGGTCAATGATGCATCCTCAATTACATGCAGAGGAAATTAATTGGAGAAGCAGAATAGAGCCAGCGCGATGTGAATGCAGCAGTGTTTGGACTCTCATATGAAGGTGCCCCACCACTCCAATCCATCTACTCGTAGTCTCTACGCAACACTGCTCACTCCAATCCAAGACCAAGTGACCAGAAGCCACAAGCACCTATGGAGGCGATGGACGCGAGAGGCAGTCGGCTGTGCCAAATCATCCAAGGCGCCGGCCTGCGGCCCCGCACCGCACAACATTTCCAGACGGTGTCGGCGACCACCGGTGTCATAGCCCTCGCCGACGCCGGCTTCGCCTCTCGCATGGACGACATGATGGTCAACTCCATCTGCAAGTTCACCATCGTCAAGAAGCACGCGGACGACCTTGTCATACTGCTCCAGCCCGCGCGCCCAGGCTCCTCATTGCCTGCCACCCTAATCGGCCTCCATGGTGAGAACTCTTTCATTCCCTGGTGGCACTACAGGTGCCGGAGGTCGTGATGAAGAATGTGCACCTCGAGGCCGTGCTCGCTGCGCCTTGCCATGCAAGAAACCGTCGACCTGCACATCCACGTCTACGAGGGAATCATCTACATAGGCCACTACAAGGCCAGCGAGGACAGAAATACATTGGCCTTCTTCCAGCGACTGGAATCTTTGGACGCCATTTTTCAGAAGCACGTCTACCTGGCCACGAAAGCCGCTGCTACTTACTTGCCGTTCGGTGGGCCGGTGCCCTGAGTCGAGGAGGTGGACGTCGTCGATGGATGCATCTCTTCTTCTTGCCTCCTGTAACCAGCACTACATCACCTCATGGACTTAATGTATTATTAGTATAGTACTCCCTCCTTTCCAAAATATAAGTCTTTATAGAGATTCCAGCGAGTGACTAAATACAGAACAAAATGAGTGAATCTAGTACACTCTAAAATATGTCTACATACATCCATATGTTGTATTCCATTTGAAATATCTAAAAAGGCTAGCCAAGATGGATTTAATCCCGATATTCACTTTATCAAAAGGCTCTAATGGGTCGGTTCTGAATCTTGCAAGTTGGGAATCAATGAGATGTGTAGGCATCTTTGTTGTACTTATTATTTGAATCTTATTTGTTGGTTATGAATCTTGCAAGCTGGGAATCAATGAGATGTGGAGGCATCTTTGTTGTACTTATTATTTGGATCTTATTTGTTGGTTCTGAATCTTGCAAGCTGGGAAACACGGCATGATGATGTAGATGACAACAACCATATCAAATAGTTCAAACTTGGTAGTATTATCTGTGTGAAAGTGCGACAAATGTGATGATCATGTGCATCTTGAGAATAATAATTCTAATTGTTGTGCATGTTGATCGTGTGGCACTGATAGAATGAGCCAATGCATTGCTTGTTTTAAGTATTAATTTCTGTTAAAGCTAATTAAATTTAAGTAAAGTGACCACTAACTCTTGATATTACAGTATCAATACAGACCCGCTTGTGAACCGACGTGTGGCCAGAGTAGGTTTCTTAATGGAGGCGTTTGAATGCGCCGAGGGTGCATCTTCTGCCGGGCGTGTAGCGGTGAGGGAGGGGTAGTAACTGTTGTCTCCTATACACACTCAGTTTACTATTGAATCCAGTTCCCCAAGAGCTGAAAAACAAACTGCTGCTGCCTACTCACTCGTTCACTTGAAGAGACTCCAATGGCGAGCCGAGGGGTGAGCCTGCTAGATATGAACTTCAGCAAGGAGTTCCCCTTTGAGTTCGCCGTTCAGTCCTATGGCTGCACCAAGTTGAATGTGATGTACACCAACGATCCGGACTCGGTGAAGCTCTGCCTCGCCGAGTTCCAGCAGTACCTATAGGACGAGAAAGCACAAGGTCGCAGGACTAGACCTTGTGCCCATCCGTTCGTCTCCTGACAGGGACTAGCGGATCGCCGTCGCCTAGGTATGTGTGCAGGACAAGGTTATCGTCTACCACTGTTGTAGGGCCATCAGAGGTTCTGGAGCATTCGCCCGTTTCATCGGCAGCGCTCACTGCACCTTCGTTACGGTGGACAGAAGGAAGAATGCGATGATTCAGCCATCTAGTGCAACAAGCTTGTCGACATCCTGAAGCAATACAAGATCATCGGCAACGGGCAGGAGAAGGACTCCGTGGTTGACCTCGTCAAGACCATCATCGACCCCTGATACGCCAACATGAAAGAAGACAATGATACCAAAGGACCTGAACACGTGGAAGGTACCTCTGAATCTAGCCTACATAACCTACGCAGCCAAGGACGCATACGCATGCTACGACATGTACAAGCAGATCTTGGACATGAGGGCGTGTCTGCTTCCCGTAACCGACGAGTACACGGACAGCCGCAGCGTCATGATCAAGCGTGCCAGGAAGGTCTAGATGGCGTACTTTATCTGTTTATAAGCACCTTTATCATCTGAGTGTTTCATGCATTAGCCTATGTGTCGGAATTATCTGTTTTGTCCAAAATATTTCTTTTAAGAACCCATTAACCTGTTTGCTTTTTTAGTGCCTATTTGCTTATGTATGTAACTAGTTCACTCGTCCGTATAAAAAAAGTAGTTCACTCAGCTGCCGTGCTTTGAATCTGCTTCCTCCCAACATATTCCCCTTCTCAGGTGGACCCAGCAGGTCTCGTACACAGACATATGGGACCAACCACCTATCCATTTGTATTTCTTTATTTTGTTCAATCTTTCGTCCTCTTCCTATATAGCGGCTGACCATCATAGCCTATGGTGTTGGCCAAGCCATCCCTCTACTCCCACACATTGTCCGGTGGAAGCAGCTCCACCGGCCCACCCTGCACCCGAACAAGTCAACCCTCGTACTCCCCTCCGCCCGCGTCTTCCCCCGCTCCGGTTCATTCGGTCCGAGGTCTAGACGTCGTCCTCTGCCTTGGTGCTCTCGCCGCGGTGTCGCCGTCTGTCGTTCCAAACATTGTCAGTAAAACAAGAGGAATCGAGAGGCTGATAGTCCTGGGCCCACGAGGTCCATGGCCTAGGTTTTGTTTTTTAACATGGGCAGCCCATGACATGTTTCAACATTTTTTGGATCCAGCAGGTATCAAGCTACCTCTGGGCCTCCCAACCTAGCTTGTCTATAACATCAGCAACACAAGTTATGTTTGTTTTTTCAAGATGACGCGCAGCTCAGTTCTATTTTTCTATAAGAATGCAAAACTGAACCTATGTTTTCTATAAGAATGTAAAACTAAACATATATGTATATCTTATTTTATTACATATATATATATATATAATAGAAACAACATAAGGTTCCGTTAAACCTGTCATTCATCCAACCATTTTATAGACCTTCCCACTTCCTTTATTTTTCATTTTCATTAATCCTATATCTGAATTTTCTTCCACTTTCTTTTTCGATGTAAACTGAGTTTTCTCCCAGTACTTTTCCCTAGAACCAACTCAACGGTCCCACGTCTAGCCTAAAAAAATAATACCCCATGTCCTATTAACGCATCAAATTAAAATGATATTTTATTTCATAAATTGAAAGTTGTTACAAAATAATAATAATAATAATAATAATTGTTCATATATAACTTGGCAAGTTAACTCCTAGTGATTGCTTACATAAGCTTGCAAAGATTTTACTGACCAATGCAGTAATAGACGTGCAATCATGTGTTTATGTTTTTATAACATTTCTCTGTCCAGCCCAACATGACATTTTCACCCAGCCCAGCAACTCCGCAGATTTCAAGAAAAATGCAAATGGGTTTTAAATTCTACCATATATATAAACAGGCTTCATAGATGCTACATCATAGTTTCACCCAGCCCACCAAATGGACTAAAAAAACAAATTGATTGGCTGACATGTGGGCCAGTAGGTCGAAGCCTAAGCAAGGCGTTGGATTTACATCCATGGCCATCATTCTTCTTCAATCTCTCGTCTTCTTCCCCCTCCGCTACCGGGACCGCCTGCTCCAGCCTTCGGGATCTAGCGACATTGTTTTGCGCGCCTAAGCAAAATGCTACCCCGCCGACGGCCAGGCCATCCCTCCACTCTGCACCTCCTGTTATTCTCTGCCGAGTGTAGGCCCACCCCACACCCTAACCAGTCAAGTTTCCCACTCCTCTCCATCCCCGACTCCATTGTTCCAGTATGGGGCCTCGCCATCGTCCATCACCTTGCTGCGCTCGGCACGGCGTGGTCAACAAACGAGAGTCATCGGAAGAGGACTGTATGTGGAGAGCCTGACGGCTGGGACCCACGAGGTCCATGGTTGCACGAAAGGAAAGTTCCTCCTTATTAAGCTGTTTCCTCCCCCTGACAGCTGGGACCCACTGGCTGTATCTTCACACGGAAGGAAGTGCCTCCTTGTTATGCGAAAAAAACCATTCCTCCCGATGACAGCTGGGCCCTGACAGATTTGGTGGCTGACTTGTGGGCATACTAAGCAGACGTGTACGCAGGGCTTTGTCAACTTAATCAACAAATGATTCTAGCAGCTGGACCATTGGATATTAATCCAACAGCCGTGCTCCTTCTTCAACCTCTGTTCTTGCTCCTGTCTCCCGTGGGCGGCAGTGCTGCCGCACACCCGAACCAGTAAAGTTTCCCACTCCTCTCCATCTGCGACTCCACTGCCGCGTCTTCCCCATCTCTGGGTCATTCCAGTCTGGGCCTCGCCGTCGTCCATCGGCCGTGGTGCGCTCGGCATGGTGTGGTCAACATGGTCAACAAACGAGAGTCATCGGAAGATGACTGTACGTGAGAGGCTGACGGTGGGGATGCACCACGCCCATGGACGCATGCATGCAGCTGCATCCTTTTTACCCTAAAAAAATAATGTTTGCTCCCCCTGACTGCCGGGACCCACCAGCTACATCTTCGCACACAAGGAAGTGTGTCCATATTACAGGCAAAAAAATGATTCGCCCCCCTGATTGCTGGGACCCACCAGCTACATCTTCGCACGCAAGGAAGTGCCTTACAGTCGGGAACCACCCGGTCGAAGCGTACGTAGCCTTGTCATTCTGGTCGCTAACGTGTATGTACATACTGGTCGATCGGTCTTTCTGCAGGATGCAGCGATGAACCGTGGCCATGTAAGGAAGGACACATGTTGTAGTACAGGCGTGCACGTGCCGTAGTAGAGGCACGCACGTAGCATTTACATGTACGCGCACGTAGCATTTACATGTACGTATAGCGGCCAAGGTGCAAGAAAGAAAATAAGGCCACGTATGTACATACGGGCGGGGTCTCGAATGCCTACTCATGCATACGTATGGCCAGGGCCTGGCGTACCGCAGCACGAAGGAAACGGCCTTGTGTTCAACCGGCCACGGTCGAAACGGGATCCTGTTCATCGGGAGGGGTCTGGGTACCGCAAAATGGAGGAAACGGACCTCCTACGGTCGAAACGGGGTCTTGTTGATCAGGAGGGGTGTGCGTACCGCAAAACGGAGGAAACGGACTTGTGTTGGAGCGCTATAGTCGGAACAGGGGTCCTTTTCATCGGGAGGGGTGTTGCATACCGCAAAACGGGACTCCATGGGATACTGTTCATCTCCACCATCGACCTCCTCCAGCCTCCACGGGCTACTATTCATCCACCGTCGATCTCCTCCAGCCTCCACCCGCGACTGTTCATCCACGGGCTCCTGTTCATCGAGCCTCCACTGGCTACTGTTCAACCAGCCCTCTCCACAGGGTCCTGTTCAACCACCCCTCCACGGGCTACTATTCATCCAGCCCTCCACCGACTACTGTTCAACCAGCCCTCCACCGGCTACTATTCAACCAGCCCTCCATGGGGTCCTGTTCATCCAGCCCTCCACGGGGTCCTGTTCATCCACCGGCTCGATCGATCGGGGTACTGTTCATCCAGCGGCAATGGCCTCTACTACCACGGGTTCCTGTTCATCCAACCCCCACCAGGACTATTCATCCAAACCCCCCAACAATGCTCACTGTTCATCCAGAGGCAGCATTGATCGGCTTCAGTTAGT
The DNA here is from genome assembly GCF_018294505.1 of Triticum aestivum. Taxonomy (NCBI): domain Eukaryota; kingdom Viridiplantae; phylum Streptophyta; class Magnoliopsida; order Poales; family Poaceae; genus Triticum; species Triticum aestivum. The sequence continues at coordinate 150,522,295 of NC_057797.1, read as the reverse complement.
AGCAGTAGTGAAGGAATCACTCGGGTTCAGTTAACAGCAAGGGATCGATTGATTGCTCGGGTTCAGTAACGCGTAGCCTGCAGTGCAATCACTCAGGTTCAGTTAGATCCCAACGCCTCGCTCGGGTTCAGTTAGAGCGCAAGGCCTCGCACACATGCGCGTACGTACGAGAGAAACACGCATCGCTCGACCCCCGACCACCCACCGTAACCGGGAACTCCCCCGATATTTTCCTTGCCCTTGCTTCTACCATGGTTTTCTCCATCATGGATGACCCAAAGAATGTCATGCAGCTGCGTCTCCGGCCCGCCTAGGACAAAAAGCCCATTTTCTGTCATGATCTTTTGTCATAGAAGTAGGAGCCCACCACATCTATGATGATATCGGGTTTTGTCACAATTATCGTCATAGAAGTTTCATAAGCATGACAGATTTTTTTTCGTTCGGCCCAAAATGTCACAGATGTGTCTTTTTTTGTAGTGTCACATAGCGATGTGAACTAGATTATTAACTCTAGTAAACCCTTTGGGTATTAGTCACATGAAGATGTGAACTAATCACATAAAGATGTGAACTATTGGTGTGAAATCACATGACGATCTGAACTAGATTATTGACCCTAGTGTAAGTGGGAGACTGAAGCAAATATGCCCTAGAGGCAATAATAAAGTTTTTATTTATATTTCCTTATATCATGATAAATGTTTATTATTCATGCTAGAATTGTATTAACCGGAAACTTAGTACATGTGTGAGTACATAGACAAACAAAGTGTCCCTAGTATGCCTCTACTTGACTAGCTCGTTAATCAAAGATGGTCAAGTTTCCTAGCCATAGACATGTGTTGTCATTTGATGAATAGGATCACATCATTAGAGAATGATGTGATGGACATGACCCATCCGTTAGCTTAACACTATGGTCATTTAGTTTATTGCTATTGCTTTCTTCATGACTTATACATGTTCCTCAGACTATGAGATTATGCAACTCCCGAATATCGGAGGAACACCTTGTGTGTTATCAAACGTCACAATGTAACTGGGTGATTATGATGCTCTACAGGTGTCTCCGATGGTGTTTGTTGAGTTGGCATAGATCGAGATTAGGATATGCCACTCCATGTATCAGAGTTGTATCTCTGGGCCCTCTCGGTAATGCACATCACTATGAGCCTTGCAAACAATGTGACTAATGAGTTAGTCACGGGATGATGAATTATGGAACGAGTAAAGAGACTTGCCGGTAACGAGATTGAACTAGGTATGATGATACCGACGATCGAATCTCGGGCAAGTAACATACCGACGATAAAGGGAATAACGTATGCTGTTATGCAGTTTAACCGATAAAGATCTTCATAGAATATGTCGGAACCAATAAGAGCATCCAGGTTCCTCTATTGTTTATTTACTGGAGATGTGTCTCGTTCATGTCTACATAGTTCTCGAACTCGTAGGGTCCGCACGCTTAACATTCGATGATGATTTGCATTATGAGTTATGTGATTTGATGTACCGAAGTTTGTTCGGAGTCCCGGATGAGTTCACAGACATGACGAGGAGTCTCGAAATGGTCAAGAGGTAAAGATTCATATATTGGAAGGCTGCATTTGGACATCGGAATGGTTCCGAGTGGTTCGGGCATTTTTCTGGAGTACCGGGAGGTTACTGGAACCCCCCGGGAGAAGTTATGGGCCTTATGGGCCATAAGAGGGAAGCACACCAGCCCACAAGGGGTTGGTGCACCCCCCCTTGGGCAAGAGGCCGATTAGGACTAGGAGAAGGGGGCCGTTGAGGGAGTCCTGGACTAAGGGGTCCTCGGGCGTCCAGCCCGTTAGCCATGGGCCGGACTGATGGGCTGCGAAGATACGAAGACCGAAGACTGCACCCGACTCCGGATCGGACCCTCCTTGGCGTGGAAGGCAAGCTTGACGATCGGATATGTAGATTCCCTTCTTTGTAACCGACCTTGTGTAACCCTGGATCCTCCCGGTGTCTATAAACCGGAGGACTTAGTCCGGATAGGACACTCATTATCATAGCCATACAAGCTAGACCTCTAGGGTTTAGCCATTATGATCTCGAGGTAGATCAACTCTTGTAACACTCATATTCATCAATATCAATCAAGCATGACATAGGGTATTACCTCCATAGAGAGGGCCCGAACCCGAGTAAACATCGTCTCCCTTGTCTCTTGTTACCATCAACCTTAGACGCACAGTTCGGGACCCCCTACCCGAGATCCGCCAGTTTTGACACTGACATTGGTGCTTTCATTGAGATTTCACTGTGCTATCGCTAAGAGGTTTGATGGCCCCTTTAATCGTCAATAATGACATCGTCCAGGGAGAAACCTTTGTCCCCGGACAGATCTTCATGTTCAGCGGCTTCGTATCGCGGGCCAATTCGCTTGGCCATCTAGAGCAGATTGAAAGCTATGCCCCTGGCCATCAGGTCAGATTTGGGAGCTTGAACTACATCGCAGACATCCGTGGAGACTTGAACTTCGCCAGATTCGAGACCGCGGTAGCCGCTCCCGGCCACTCCGATGATCATGACCTAAATCTGTCATCAGGTTGCATCCAGGAGATCACTCCTGTAACCGCTCTGGCCCTAGATCTGGAGCAAGCTGCGCCACCCAAGGACGGGAGGATCAACCCCACCACGGAAGCCACAGATTCCACGGCGTTGGAGCCGCATACAGACTTAACCTCTCACGACGTCTCTGTCAGCGGAACTCCGGACTCGTATCCGGCCGAAAGTTCTGAACCACGTGAGCTCGCGGATGCCGAGCTTGATCGTTTATCAATCTTTGAATTCAGCGCCGCGGACATCTTCCAGCACTCTCCTTTGGGCGATGTGCTAAATTCATTAAAGAACCTATCCTTGACAGAGGACTCACAGCCAAACTATATCCGACTCAAACTAGGGGCTGACGATGGAGAATTTTGTTTCCCACCCGCCACCCACTACATAGCCACGGTCGAGGAATTAACCGACGAGCTTGACTACGACTCCAAGGACATCGACGATATGGACAACGACGTCGGAGAAGAAGAGGTCCAGAACCCTTCGTTCACCGAACGGTGGACGACCACTTCCTCGTATGATGTATAGATGGTGGATGCACCAAAGGAGAACATCGGCGAGGACAAGGAAGATCCCGCTGAGGATAAACCTTCTGAAACACAGTCCAAGCGCCGGCGTCAGCGGTGCCACTCTAAGTCACGCCGCAGCAAAAACAACAGTACTAACACAGGAGAAGACAACACTCCAGAAGGTGCTGAAGACAATGAAGACCCCGTCGACACAACTAATGGACAAGACGAACGGGAAGGCGGGCAGGTTAGCCCCGGTAAATAGGCCACACATGAAGATTCAGAGGACGATAATTACCTTCCGCTCTCCGAGGACGAGGTGAGCCTCGGCACCGAGGATTTCATCATGCCTGGGGAGCCTCTTGAGCAGGAGCACATCAAGCGCCAGCTAATTGCCACCGCACAGAGCCTGAAAAAGAAGCAGCAGCAGCTTCAAGCTGACCAAGATCTGCTAAATGATAAATGGGCCGATGTCCTAGCAGACGAAGAGTACGGCCTCAAGTGCCCAACCAAAAGCTACCCAAAGCGCAAATTGTTACCTCAGTTTGATGAGGAGGCGCCGAACTACATACCTCCATCGTACAATGCGGCGGACCGACCACCACGTGGTCGAGACAAAACGACAACTCACGCCAAACACCAGCCAGCCCCACCTCAGTGCACAGGCAGAGGTAACTTAGCCCATGGGCGTACATATGGCTTCCGGCAAACCCTGAACAATAAACCAGGACACACTAGATCAATCTACGGATCGCGAGGGCGTGCCTCGACACGCGACGACGGCCATCTATTCGGACATGACAAACATAGTCACGTGCAGGCCGAAAACCGCAGACAGATTCCATCCAAGCCACGTCACGATACGGCCCAATATAGAGGCGCCGCACACCCTCATTGCTTCACTGATGAGGTCCTGGACCATGAATTTCCCGAAGGGTTCAAACCTGTGAATATAGAATCATACGATGGAACCACGGACCCCGCGGTATGGATCGAAGACTTCATTCTCCACATTCATATGGTCTGCGGCGATGACCTCCACGCCATCAAATACCTCCCTTTAAAACTCAAAGGGCCAGCTTGGCACTAGCTCAACAGTCTGCCTGCAAATTCCATTGGCAGCTGGGAAGATTTGGAAGATGCTTTCCTCGATAACTTCCAAGGTACATATGTCCGACCTCCGGACGCTGATGACCTAAGCCATATAGTTCAACAGCCCGGAGAGTCCGCCAGGAAATTCTGGACTAGGTTCTTAACTAAAAAGAACTAAATTGTCGACTGCTCGGATGCCGAAGCCCTAGAAGCCTTCAAACACTGTATCCGCGACGAATGGCTCGCTCGCCACCTCGGCCAAGAAAAGCCAAAATCCATGGCAGCCCTCATGGCACTCATGACCCGCTTTTGTGCGGGTGAGGACAGTTGGTTGGCCCATAGCAAAAACAATGCAAGTGATGCCGGCACCCCTGAAGCTAAAACTAGCAAAGACAAGTCTCGAAGCAATAGATACAAGCGTCGAAACAACAGTGATAACACCGAGGACACGACAGTCAACGCCAGATTCAGGGGCCCTAAGTCCGGTCAGCGGAAGAAGACGTTCCAAAAGAACAATTCAGGCCCATCCAGCTTAGACCGCATACTCGACCGTCCGTGCAAGATTCATGGCACCCCAGACAAGCCACCCAATCATACAAATAGAGATTGTTGGGTTTTTAAACAGGCCGGCAAATTAAACGCCGAGAATAGGGAAAAGGGATCGCAAAGCAAGGACGACGACGAAGAGCCCCAGCAACCGAAAACAGGGGTACAGAAGAAGTTTCCCCCTCAGGTCAAAATGGTGAACATGATATATGCTACCCACATCCCCAAGAGGGAGCGCAAGCGTGCGTTCAGGGACGTCTACGCGATAGAGCCAGTCGCCCCTGATAACCCACAAGTATAGGGGATCGCAACATTTTTTGATGAGTAAGAGTGTCGAACGCAACAAGGAGCTAAAGGTAGAACACATATTCCCTCAAGTTCTATCGACCACCGATACAACTCTACGCACGCTTGACGTTCGCTTTACCTAGAACAAGTATGAAACTAGAAGTACTTTGTAGGTGTTGTTGGATAGGTTTGCAAGATAATAAAGAGTACGTAAATAAAAAGTAGGGGCTGTTTAGATAAAGAAACAATAAAGTAAATATAGCGAGTGTGGAGAAGTGGTGTTAGGAGTTGTGAAATTGCCCCTAAGCAATTAACTACTTTACTAGACCGATAGCAAGTATTATGTGGGAGAGGCCACTGCTAGCATGTCATCCCTGACTTGGAATTATATGCACTTATGATTGGAACTATTAGCAAGCATCCGCAACTACTAATGTTCATTAAGGTAAAACCCAACCATAACATTAAGGTATATTGGTCCCCCTTCAATCCCGTATGCATCAATTTCTATGCTAGGTTGAAGCTTCTATCACTCTTGCCCTCCAATACATAGTCCTATCAACATACAACTAACCCTAGGGTGTGATCCACGCGCGCAATCATATGATGGGCAACAAAGGGCAGCAACATAACCACAAGCAAATTAAATCAATCATAGCAATTCATCAACCACCGTTAGGACAATGAAAATCTACTCAGACATCATAGGATGGAAACACATCATTGGATAATAATATGAAGCATAAAGCACCATGTTCAAGTAGAGGGTACAGCGGGTTGCGGGAGAGTGGACCACTGTAGATAGAGGGGGGAAGGTGATGGAGATGTTGGTGAAGATGGCGGAGGTGTTGGTGTAGATCGCGGAGATGATGATGGCCTCCGGTGGCACTCTGGTGCCACCGTAAGCGAGGGGGAGAGAGCCCCTCTCCTTCTTCTTCTTCTTCCTTGACCTCCTCCCTAGATGGGAGAAGGGTTTCCCCTCTGGTCCATGGCCTCCATGGCATGGGAGGGGCGAGAGCCCCTCCGAGATTGGACATGTCTCTTTGTTTCTCTCTGTTTCTGCGTTCCGTTCTGGTGCCCTTTCACCGTTTTTGGTATATATGGAGATCCGTAACTCCGATTGGATCGAAACCTCGCCTGTGATATTTTTTTTCGAAAATTAGCTTTCTTGCGGCCGAAGAAGGGCATCAACCGCCTTACGGGTGGCCCAAGAGTGTCAGGGGTGCGCCCAAGGTGGGCAGGCGCGCCCCCTGCCTCGTGGCCACCTCGGGCACCGTCTCGCGTGGATTTTTCTTCCCAAAATTCATATATATTCCAAAAAATCTCCGTCAGTTTTTATCCCGTTTGGACTCCGTTTGATATGGACATTCTACGAAACAGAAAACATGCAACAAACAGGAACTGGCACTGGGCACTGGATCAATATGTTAGTCCCAAAAATAGTATAAAAAGTTGCCAAAAGTATATGAAAGTTGTAGAATATTGGAATGGAACAATCAACAATTATAGATACGACGGATACATATTAGCATCCCCAAGCTTAATTCCTGCTCATCCTCGAGTAGGTAAATGATAAAAAGATAATTTTTGATGTGGAATGCTACCTAGCATAATCTTGATCATGTAATCTAATCATGGCATGAATATTAAGATACAAGTGATTCAAAGCAATAGTCTATCATTTGACATAAAAACAATAATACTTCAAGCCTACCAATAAAGCAATCATGTCTTTTCAAAATAACATGGCCAAAGAAAGTTATCTCTACAAAATCATATAGTCTGGCTATGCTCCATCTTCACCACACAAAATATTCACATCATGCACAACCCCGATAACAAGCCAAGCAATTGTTTCATACTTTTGATGTTCTCAAACCTTTTCAACTTTCACCCAATACATGACGTGAGCCATGGATATAGCACTATGGGTGGAATAGAATGGTGGTTGTGGAGAAGACAAAAAGGAGAAGATAGTCTCACATCAACTAGGCGTATCAACGGGCTATGGAGATGCCCATCAATAGATATGAATGTGAGTGAGTAGGGATTGCCATGCAACGGATGCACTAGAGCTATAAGTGTATGAAAGCTCCAATTGAAACTAAGTGGGTGTGCATCCAACTTGCTTGCTCATGAAGACCTCGGGCATTTGAGGAAGCCCATCATCGGAATATACAAGCCAAGTTCTATAATGAAAATTCCCACTAGTATATGAAAGTGATAACTCAAGAGACTCTCTATATGAAGAACATGGTGCTACTTTGAAGCACAAGTGTGGAAAAAGGATAGTAGCACTGCCCCTTCTCTCTTTTTCTCTCATTTTTTTATTTTTTATTTTTTTGGTGGGCTTCTTTGGCCTCTTTTTTTATTCGGGCTTCTTTGGCCTCTTTTATTTTTTTGTAAAGTCCGGAGTCTCATCCCGACTTATGGGGGAATCATAGTCTCCATCATCCTTTCCTCACTTGGGAAATGCTCTAATAATGATGATCATCCACGTTTATTTACTTACAACTCAATATTACAACTCAATGTCTAGAACAAAGTATGACTCTATATGGATGCCTCCAGCGGTGTACCGGGATGTGCAATGATCTAGCGTAGCAATGACATAAAAAACGGACAAGCCATGAAACCATCATGCTAGCTATCTTACGATCATGCAAAGCAATATGCCAATGAATGCTCAAGTCATATATATGATGATGATGGAAGTTGCATGGCAATATATCTCGGAATGGCTATGGAAATGCCATGATAGGTAGGTATGCTGGCTGTTTTGAGGAAGGTATATGGTGGGTTTATGGTACCGGCGAAAGTTGCATGGTACTAGAGAAGCTAGCAATGGTGGAAGGGTGAGAGTGCGTATAATCCATGGACTCAACATTAGTCATAAAGAACTCACATACTTATTGCAAAAATCTACTAGTCATCAAAACAAAGTACTACACGCATGCTCCTAGGGGGATAGATTGGTAGGAAAAGACCATCGCTCGTCCCCGACCGTCACTCATAAGGAAGACAATCAATAAATAAATCATGCTCCGACTTTGTTACATAACGGTTCACCATACGTGCATGCTACAGGAATCACAAACCTCAACACAAGTATTTCTACTAATCCACAACTACCCACTAGCATGACTCTAATATCACCATCTTTATATCACAAAACTATTGCAAGGAATCAAACATATCATATTCAGTGATCTACAAGTTTTATGTAGGATTTTATGACTAACCATGTGAATGAGCAGTTCCTATCATCTCTCTAAATAGATATAAGTGAAGCACGAGAGTTTAATTCTTTCTACAAAATATATGTCCATGCTCTAACAAATATAAGTGAAGCAAAAGAGCATTCTACAAATGGCGGTTGTCTATGTTAAGAGAAATAGACAATCCAAACTTCAAATGATATAAGTGAAGCACATGAAGCATTCTATAAAGCCATACTCAAAAGATATAAGTGAAGTGCATAGAGCATTCTATAAATCAACCAAGGACTACCCCATACCAGCATGGTGCATAAAAGAAAAATGAAAACTAAATGCAAAATACGCTCCTAGATTGCACATATCGCATGAACGAAACGAATCCGAAAACATACCGATACTTGTTGAAGAAAGAGGGGATGCCTTCCGGGGCATCCCCAAGCTTAGACGCTTGAGTCTCCTTGAATGTTTACTTGGGATGCCTCGGGCATCCCCAAGCTTGAGCTCTTGCCTCTCTTCCTTCTTCTCACATCGAGACCTTCTCGATCATCGAACACTTCATCCACACAAAACTTCAACAGAAAATCGGTAAGATCCGTTAGTATAATAAAGCAAATCACTACTCTAAGTACTATTGCAAACCAATTCATATTTTGTTTTTGCATTGTGTATACTGTAATAAAACTTTTCATGGCTTAATCCACTAATATAAATTGATAGTTTCATCAAAACAAGCAAACTATGCATCAAAAACAGAATCTGTCTAAAACAGAACAATCCATAATAATTTGAACATTCACCATACTTCTGGTACTTGAAAAATTCTACCAAAATTAGGAAAAATAAAAAATTTGTGTAGGAAGACAATGCAAAAATAATCAGAACTATTTGACATTCCAGCTAAAAATGTAAAATCGCGCACTACAGCCAAAGTTTCTGTCCTACACCGTACAAACCATCAAGCAAATGTAAACATCCTAAAGGAAAACCTTGGCACATTATTTTTATAATACAATGGAATTGTACAAGGGGATAATTATTTTTATTGAAAAGTTACTGTAATCAAGATTCACAAAGTTTCCGTGAGCATGAACAAAGTTCAAGGCTAGCTCCCACTTCAACAATGCTTGTCTTTCTCACTTTCGCTTTCCTTTTTGAAAAAGTTTTGGGTTCCCCTCTTTATTTTTGTTGTTTTTAAACTATATAAAAGCACTCAACATAAATAAATGACTCTCTAAAACTTCCAGGTTGTCTCCCTGGCAACGCTTTCTTTAAAGCCATTAAGCTGGGCATATAGTGCTCAAGTAATGGATCCACCTGGATCCCAGGGTATATCAAAGCCAATTTTAATTAACAATGATTTGTAATTTAGTAGTGAGCACAAAGTAACATATATCATGCAACAACAAAGTCTAACTCTCTTCCTATGCATTGGCATGTCATAAAAGAACAATTCATGCACACAAAGTAAAGGCCAATGCATAGTATAAACAGTTTCTTGCAATTTTATCGTGTTGGCAACATAGAGAGGTGGAGATATAGTTCCTCTCTCATAATAATTGCAAGTAGGAGAAGCAAGCACATGCATATTATATCTATCAAAATCATCATGTGTAATAGTAAAATGCAACCCATCAATGTAATCCTTAATAAGGGCAAACTTCTCTGATATAGTGTAGTCGGGAGAATTCAAAAAGATAATAGGACTATCATGTGTGGGTGCAATAGAAACAATTTCATGTTTAACATAAGGAACTATAGCAAGTTGATCTCCATAAGCATAATTCATATTGGCATCTTGGCCACAAGCATAGCAAGCATCATCAAAAAGGGATATTTCAAGAGAACCAATGGGATCATAACAATCATCCTCCGGTAAGCATGAAGGGAAATTAAACAATGTATGAGTTGAAGAGTTACTCTCATTACAAGGTGGGCATGGGTAGCTAATCCGCGCTTCCTTCTTTTGTTCTTCACTCTCCTCCTCATCTTTTTCATCCAATGAGCTCACAGTTTCATCAATTTCTTCTTCCAAAGACTCCTGCAAATACTAGTCTCTTCTTGGACAGCGGAGATTTTCTCAATAAGTGCATTAATATAGGAATTATATTCATAATTATCATAGCAATATTTTAAGATAGCTAAATTTTCAGGCCTATAAACATCATCATCATAAGCTTCGTGCTTTTCAAACAAAGATTCAATTTAATAAGAACCCTTAAAAGCAACAAATTCTTCTATTTGTTCCACATCATAGTAATCATATATACCATTAGCATAAGAAGCTAAGGTTTCATTATCATTAAATTCACATGAAAAGGGAAGGTGTGGAGCCTTCACATTAGAGCAACAAGTATAATCATATCTCAAGCATAGTTGCCTAGAATACCAATTCAATACATGATTTTGATCCCATAATAGTTTCCCTTTTTGTGTCAAGCGGTAATCCCTAAAGTATTCACGCTGATCCAACGTTACTCCCATTACATAATTGAATGGGGTTTTCTCAGGATTATTAAAGTAGTACATAATATTTTTCACATAACCAGCATCGAGGGTTTTAGGAGGTTCCCCATCTCCATGAGTAGCAAGTACACCTAATTTTTTTGGTATTTCGTGTTCCATATCCATAACTAAAGATAGAGAACAACAAAGAACAACAAATAAAAATTACTTAGTGATAAAGCAAACAAGCACACACGAGAATATTCACCCCACGCTATTGCTCCCCGGCAACGGCGCCAGAAAAAGGTCTTGATAACCCACAAGTATAGGGGATCGCAACAGTTTTCGATAAGTAAGAGTGTCAAACCCAACGAGGAGCTAAAGGTAGAACAAATATTCCCTCAAGTTCTCTCTACCACCGATACAACTCTACGCACGCTTGACGTTCGCTTTACCTAGTACAAGGATGAAACTAGAAGTACTTTGTAGGTGTTGTTGGATAGATTTGCAAGATAATAAAGAGTACGTAAATAAAAAGTAGGGGCTGTTTAGTTAAAGAAACAATAAAGTAAATATAGCGAGTGTGGAAAAGTGGTGTTAGGAGTTGTGAAATTGCCCCTAAGCAATTGACTACTTTACTAGACCGATAGCAAGTATTATGTGGGAGAGGCCACTGCTAGCATGTCATCCCTGACTTGGAATTCTATGCACTTATGATTGGAACTATTAGCAAGCATCCGCAACTACTAATGTTCATTAAGGTAAAACCCAACCATAGCATTAAGGTATATTGGCCCCCCTTCAATCCCGTATGCATCAATTTCTATGCTAGGTTGAAGCTTCTGTCACTCTTGCCCTCCAATACAAAGTCCTATCAACATACAACTAACCCTAGGGTGTGATCCACGCGCGCAATCATATGATGGGCACCAAAGGACAACAACATAACCACAAGCAAATTAAAATCAATCATAGCAATTCATCAACCACCGATAGGACAACGAAAATCTACTCAGACATCATAGGATGGCAACACATCATTGGATAATAATATGAAGCATAAAGCACCATGTTCAAGTAGAGGGTACAGTGGGTTGCGGAAGAGTGGACCGATGTAGATAGAGGGGGAAGGTGATGGAGATGTTGGTGAAGATGGCGGAGGTGTTGGTGTAGATTGCGGTGATGATGATGGCCCCCGGTGGCACTCCGGTGCCACCGGAAGCGAGGGGGAGAGAGCCCCCCTTCTTCTTCTTCTTCCTTGACCTCCTCCCTAGATGGGAGAAGGGTTTCCCCTCTGGTCCATGGCCTCCATGGCACGGGAGGGGCGAGAGCCCCTCCAAGATTGGATCTGTCTCTCTGTCTCTCTCTGTTTCTGCGTTCCATTCTGGTGCCCTTTCACCGTTTCGGGTATATATGGAGATCCATAACTCTGATTGGATCGAAACCTTCGCCGTGATTTTCTTTTTCCGAAAATTAGCTTTCTTGCGGCTGAAGAAGGGCATCAACCACCTTACGGGTGGCCCACGAGGGTCAGGGGCGCGCCCCCTGCCTCGTGGCCACCTCGGGCACCGTCTTGCATGGATTTTTCTTCCCAAAATTCATATATATTCCAAAAAAATCTCCGTCAGTTTTTATCCCGTTTGGACTCCGTTTGATATGGATATTCTGTGAAACAAACAACATGCAACAAATAGGAACTGGCACTGGCCACTGGATCAATATGTTAGTCCCAAAAATAGTATAAAAAGTTGCCAAAAGTATATGAAAGTTGTAGAATATTGGCATGGAACAATCAAAAATTATAGATACGACAGAGACGTATCAGCACCAAAATTTAATCCATGGTCATCATGCCCGATCACCTTTGATTGCCGGGATCATCCGACCTGTATCAGTCATGGTGGCTTAGCCGCACTGGTCTTAGACCCGATAATTGACGGTTTCCACCTGACTCGCGTCCTTATGGACGGCGGTAGCAGCCTTAACCTACTCTATCAGGTTACGGCGTGAAAAATGGGCATTAACCCATCTCGGATCAAGCCCACCAGGACTACCTTCAAAGGAGTCATACCAGGTGTAGAGGCCTGCTGTACGGGCTCAATGACACTCGAGGTTGTCTTCAGATCTCTGGACAACTTCCGAAGCGAGGAGTTAATCTTCGATATCGTCCCCTTTCGCAGCGGCTATCATGCACTGCTCGGATGAACTGCGTTCGCTTGATTCAACGCAGTACCACACTATGCTTATCTCAAGCTCAAGATGCCCGGTCCACGCAGCGTCATAACGGTTAACGGAAAATACGGAACTCTCCCTCGTACAGAAGAGCACACAGCTGCCTTAGCACCAGAAGTACAGAGCAGCCTTCTCAAGAAGAACCTTAATTCGGCTGCCGAGCCCGCGGACACCGTTAAGAGGGTCCGAACTACTATTCAGCAGGAAAGCTCGGCTCATCAGGAGCTCGACTAGCAATCCGGCCTCCGTCGTAGTTCCGATTAAGTGGTGGCATACATGCCGCGCGTACATAATTACGCACTCAAAATACCATGGGCATCGACGGAGGCATAGCCAACTTGTGGTCCGTAATACGGGTCAACCGACGTCGGATACACATACACTTTTATTTTTACTTATTTCCTTTTTCAGGTCTCAATCCCACAGGAACCATCTGATGGCCTGGTCATCGGTCCTCTTGAAGGATAAACACACCAAGACGGCGAGAAACGCAGACGTATGGGGGCTTTTTAGGTGATTTCATTAACGATAACTTTACCTATTTTTCAGGACCCTCATGCAGCTCTGCCTTGGTTTCGGCATGTCAAATAGCCCGTTGCTTATCATACTACATGTATCAATGCGCCTTAACGTACTAATTAAATTACAATGAGAACAGTTTCCGGCTGGAGCTGTAGGACTCGACTTTTTTGTACCTTTTCTGTTATCTTTCCTTTTTTTCCTTTTCAGCTCCCTTGTGGATAATCCTATTAGGTAGCACTTGTACACTTTGGTACGCTTGATGTTTGCCAGGGGCTCCATAGCACCCAACATTACGACAACAAAAGTCTGAACACTTTTTATAAGTATAGTTCGACACCCCAAATTTAGCATTATATGCATTGGTCCGAATCATGTCTTCGGTCAATAGTTGGGTTGCCCGGCTCCTATGCTTGCTACCTTACGTTCCGCTACATCAGCTAAGGTAGTAAAGGGAGAACTACTGCAATTGTGCCTTGGTTTATCCAAAGGAGCACCTTAGTAGAGAAAGCCAAAAACTGACTGTCATGATGCGGCGAGGGCCGGTCAGCTATTCGGAGGTTGCAAATCATTGCAGATTTCTTCCGCATTACGCAAAGGATTGGTACTTCCCGATCAGACGCTTATAGTACCCTAGTTCGGATACTAGGGGTTGCGCCCATGTTTTTATTGTCGCACTCCTATGGCTAAGTGAGGGCGTTACAGCCGCATAGTCTGGTTGCCTGGTTCGTTGCGCTAAATAACTCCTTCAAGGACCATCTAATTGGATCAAGATTGTTTAGATTGCATCCCAAACACCCCCGTACTACCTACATGGGGGCAGAAGTCGACGACTGGTTAACCCTCAGATTTCATACAACACGGCCGCACAGGAAGTAAAAATTTAAAAACATAACAAGCATTATATGGCATAAATATTTTGTTTTACAAGGTAGAGGGGGCTTTAGTACATTCACTCAAAGATAATATCTTTTGCACAATGATCCGCAACAATGTAGGATCCCTCCAAGACACCATCAAAATACAACTCGGGTCGGCGGTGCTCCTTTCCCTCAGGTGGCCCCTCGGTCATTAGCTTCTTGGCGTCCATATTTGCCCAATGCGTCTTGACGCGGGCAAAGGCCATCCGTGCACCTTCGATACAGACCGACCGATTTATCACCTCCAGATATGGGCAAGCATCAAAAAGCCGCTTCACAAGTCTGAAGTAGCTGCTGGGCATCGGCGCAGCAGGCCACAGTCGGACTATAAGCTCCTTCATGGCCAGCTCGGCCGCCTTGTGTAACTCGACCAGCTGTTTTAGCTGGTCGCTGAAGGACAACAGATGTTTGGGTCCAAGATATTGAGACCAAAATAGCTTCTCTGTAGAACTACCTTCTTCGGCCCAATAGAACTCGGCAGCATCTGATATGCTACGCGGCAAATCTGTAAACGCCCCTGGAGAACTCCAAATTCAGGTAAGTAATAGGAACATTTCCTTCACAGACTTGCTTTTCATAACAAAAGCCTTACCCGCCGCGATCTTCCGGGCCGCCTGGATTTCCTGAAGGGCGCTCTAGGCTTCGGCTCGAGCCTCCTGCGCACTCTGGAGGGCCTTCGCAAGTTCGGACGCTTGCGTCTTGGAATCACGCTCCAAGGACTCGCACTTCTTGACGGTGTCCTGAGCTCTTGCCGAACCTCGCCAACCCGGGCCTCGTGCTTCTCGTGCGCGGTGCATTCCTTGGCCGCTTTGTCCTCGGCTTTATTTAATACCTTCTTGAGGGCCGCCACCTCGGTCGTGGCCCCTAATAAAGTTCATGGCACTTTAGTTAGCACGAACCATTCATCCTTCCCAAACATACACATAGGTTACTGCATACCTCTGTTGTCCTCTAGTTGCTTCTTCACGAGGCTGAGCTCTTTCTTGGTCCACACAAGGTCCTACTTCAGTCCGGGGACCTCCACAATATGAGCGGTAGTAGCCAGCAGTGGCGCCTGCTTATTCACATAGACATATTATATTAGACTCCTGCAAAAAATATTTTGATCCCCTGTTCGGCTTTTCCTTTCCGGACACGGAATAGGGCATCAGGGGCTACTGTCCACATTGTGATATTTCTATCATTATTACCTCAAAGCCTGTTAAAAGGCTAGTGCAGGCCTCGGTCAGTCCGCTTTTGGCGGACTGAACCTTTTCGATCACCGTACCCATGAGGACACGGTGCTCGTCCACTATGGCGGCGCCTTGCAGCGCCTCCAGCAGGTTGTTTGATGCCTCTGGTTGGACAGAGGTCATCGGTGGAACAGACAGGCCTCCTCCTTTCGGGGAAGGCCGTTCGCTGGACTCCAGAGCCATATAGGTCTCCGGAATGGTTTCCGGCTGAGGGCCGAAGGGAACTTGGCCCCCGCTGCCAGTCCCCATGGGGGATTTCCCCCCGTGTGTCCGGCAGCCGAGGAGTCATCCTGCGGCGCCTTAACGATTTCTAGAATCTCCCCTGGTCTGCGAAGATCCTTTGGGATGCCACCTCTTCATCACCCTTGGGTGAGGCAGAATGAGCGGTGGCGGAGGCATGCTAGCCATCTCCTTTGAGTCTAGCGAATCCTCTGTCGAGGATCGCGGGGAGCCGTCACGGGCCGGACTATAATGGCATAGTTTAAACATATTAATGTTATAAACTAGAAAGGCCAGGTAATGGGAGGTGCGTAGGGTTTTGGTACTTACGAGGCAGATCGAGGCTTGGTCCAAGGCATTCGCTCTGGACTACTTTTGACATCCCATGCGGAGTTATCCGCAAGGGAGCCCTTCCCCCTCTTGGGTGCTTTCGCCTCCAGATTCGTGGAGGCCTCTCTTTTCTTATTTCCCCCCTTCGGGGGGACGCCGCTTTCCTCTTCCCCCTCGTCGTCGTCTCCGGCTACCAAAGAGTCGGTCTCATCTTCGGACGACATGTCCGAAGCACCCTTTCGGCGAAGGCCGCTCCTGCTCCCTTTGGCTATCTTCTTGGACTTCTTCTCCGGCACATCATAAGGCGCCGGGAATAGCATCTTCGTTAGGAATGGGGTTTCCTCGTCTTCGAGAAGTGGAGTGGGACAATTAATCCGCACCGCTATGTCAATCCAGGCCTGAAAATTGATAGGAAGGCTTAGACTCCTTCCCAAAATATGCCATTAAAGGCTATACCTTGATTACATGAAAGAACTTACCGAATTGGCCTGGCGCTTTAAGCTGAGCTCGCGATCTTCGGTCGTGGGCGGTGGTGTCTCGCCGGCCTTGAAGAGCACTTTCCAAATCTTTGTGCATTGTGCCTGTCGGATATGGGGTTCCGGCTAACCCTTAAGGTTCGAACACTAGGGCGAGTGCGAAGTCTTTCCCTTCTACCAATCTATGCTCTAGCAAGCTAAGATCTTGCGGACGAACTCGACGAACTCGCAACACAGAAAGACACAGGGTTTATACTGGTTCTGGCCACCATTGTGGTGTAATCCCCTACTCTAGTGTGGTGGTGGTGGATTGCCTCTTGGGCTGATGATGAATAGTACAAGGGAGGAACTGCCTCCTGAGGTTGAGGTGTTCTTGTGCGTACGAACATGTAGTGCAAGGATTCCCTCTCCCCCTCCTATGGTGGCTAGTCCTATTTATAGAGGCCCTGGTCCTCTTCTCAAATATCAAGCGGGAAGGGAGCCAACAATGGCGGGCTAATTTGAAGGGGACAACTAGTACAAGCTATCCTGACAAAAGGTAGTCTGCGCCTGTGAAAGGCTCTGGGGTGACGCCGTCTCGAACTCCACGATGACCTCCGCCTTGCCGTCCTCCTGGTCTTGGACTGGTTGCACCGAAATGGCAACCTTTTCCTGATGCCTCGGTACTCCGCGGCTGCGCCTGCCTCCCTTGCACCAAAGAGGAAACAAGGACGCTGCGCGTGCTGGCGCCCGCCTGGTGTCGATCGTCATCGCTCACGTCACGAGAGCCTCGTGAGGTTTGCCCCGCCTTGATATCTCCTCTCCTCGTGAGCCTGCCTGACCAGGCCACTCCTGAGGAGGTCTTGCGTCATCCACCTCGCAAGGCTTGGTCCCTCGCGAGGGTCTTGGGTGCCTTGTTGGTGAAGATGGGTCGTACGGCCTGCTGGCTCCGCCACGCCGTAGGCCGCAGGCAGGCAAGTCTGAGGACCCCCGTTCCCAGAACACCGACAGTAGCCCCCGGGCCCAAGGTGTACGCGGGCTTGGCTTCGCGGCAAAGCCAAGGGTCAAGTTCGGAGCACCGCAGGCCCCCAAAAGCCTGCGGCCTTGGTTGACGCGTGGCGGTTGATTGGACGTGGGCGTCTCCGCTTCCCCATGCTGCCTCAGCAACTGCACGACATGACAAGTCCCTGCGACATACATCAGGCCTCGTGGAGGCGTTTAGACTTTTCATTTGGTATTGTGAGAACAATATGCTCATAATATTTGCTTCGAGATTTTGCATTTTTCTTCCTATTTGCTTTGTTCTGCGTCGGCAGAGCCCGACCTCGCACATACCTCAACCGCCATTGGGCCGACCGAAGACCAGGACGGTCCAAGGAGTGAGGGGCTACATGACCAGTTAGGCTCCTGAGTCGTGATGCTCAGGAGTCCCCCTTGACGTGCGAACTACATATAGGGAGAGTTCGTGAGGATAGATTAATGTTCCTCGTCGACAGAGCCCGGCCCCGTGCATACCTCAACCGCCATTGGGCCGACCGGAGACGAGGACGGACCAAGGAGTGAGGGGCTACGTGACCAGTTAGGCTCCTGAGTCACGATGCTCAGGAGTCCCGCTTGATGTTCAAACAATTTCCATACCTGTCCTCGCCAAGGCCTCGGGAGGGGCGCGTGATGCCCAGGTTTGGGGGACCTAGTTGGGTGGCGTGCGCTTGGACGTGACCTGAGCGCAGCCCCCTCGCGTGACTCTCTTGAGGGGAGGCGTCGTTTTGAGGTTGGGCGCTGAGCTCTGGGCTCCCTGAGGTTGGTGCGACCGTGGGGTCGCCCTCAGTTGTTTATCACCAGTGCTGAGCATAGTGCTTCCACTTGTGCACGGGCATAGCCGCTCCTCGGCAGTGTCGACAGCCAGCATGGAGCATGGAGCTTCCACTTGGGCGTGGGATGGCCCTCCCCCCTCCAGGAGGAGCCTTTGTGGCGTGTACAGACCCACCCTGACACGTGGCTTGCATGGCAGGGCTACGAGGTGTATCTGGGCACTCGTGAGCCAGCGCGGGACTCACGAAGCCCTACCTCAAGGCGGGTTGCGCCTGGTCTTGAGTCCTGGTGACTGTATGTTCCTGCAAGGTGGTTAGATGAAAGCACTCTACATCCTCAGGTCCTGGACCTCGAGCGAGCTCAGTCGCCGCTGGTATGCCAGGTCATGATGCCGTGGTCAAGGCCAGGGGTGAGGGCTGGAGAGCCAGTAAGAGCTCCTGAGTCGCAATGCTCAGGAGCCCCCCTTTTAACGTGCAAGCGGGTTGCATGGGATAAACAGACCCGCGGTGGGCGGTGATCGAGCAGGTGATAGCAGTTGGCAGGTTAAGCATGAGTAGCAGATCGACTTGGATAAATGTAGGAAGATGCATGCCACTGGGTCTGGCCCGAGTGGCGTGGGGATGATGCAGCCCGAGGGGCGCCCCCAGCAAGGTAAGCTAAGGACATAAGCAAAAGGGATACATGCCACAGGGACGAACCCATGTGGCCTAGGAATAATGCAGCCCGAGGGGCGCTCCCAGCTTCAATGCACTTGGAAGATGTCACCTGGTCCTGTAGACGAAGTAGAGTTGGTGCAGCTGAAGCCACACGTCGATGGAATGGCTCCTCATGAGCCACCGGGACCCTGAGCCTCGGGAGGCTCTGGGGGATCGGGAGGTTCCCTGAAGGCCATCCCCATCTCCCCAGAGCGGCATGGGACCTGGCCTCCTAAGCCGCCAGGACTTGCCGGGCGTCGCGCTGATAGGCCGACGCTATGCTCGGCAAGCCGAAGGGCATGCAAAAGTAGATGTGTGGTGGACCCTCACAGCGGCCCGCACGTGATGGCCAGAAGCGCCCCTGAGATGCATCCCTGTTGAGCCTTGGGATGTTGATGCAAACGCGCAGCCCGGCATCCTCACCTGGATGGGGTGATGCGCCTTGTGAGCGACCGTGGCCGCGCATGGCCCTTGCTTCTTCCAGTTCTTCGGTGGTCTTGGTGATGAACTCCTGAGTGGTGGGCACTCCTTGCCCTGTGCTCTCCCGAGGAAAGCGTGCCGTAAATCACGCTTCCAAGTGGTGCCCAAGCGCCTCCCTCGTGAGATTGGCAAGGTCTGAGGCTCTCCATAAGAGAGCCCCCGAGCCCTGCCCGAGGAGGGCGCCAGGCGCGCTTTCCTATGCAGTGGAGGGAGGCGCCCCTGGAGCGGGCGCTAATCCTGACGAGGCTCCTGACACGACGCCATCTTCTTGGGGTCCTGCACGGCGCGACAACTTCTTCTTGGGGATGGTCTCCTGAGGGCCTTCACTTCTGCTGTCAGCATTGTCGATTGTTGTAGCTTGGAAGGCGCGCTCAAGGGAGCACACCGTGTCCCTTTCTTCACATGGGACCATGATGATTCCCCTACTTCCTGGCATCTTGAGGACATTGTAGCCATGGTGAGTGACTGCCATGAACTTGGCCAGGGCCGGATACCCGAGGATGGCATTGTACGTGTCACATCCCTAGTTCTGGTATGACCTAGGCTAGCCTTCATGTGTGCATCATGTTTAAATTCCATTTAAATTTGAAATGAGGATTTGTGAAAACCTCAGAATCATCTCTGGAAATGACCCAGGTAAAAATTGCTCCAAAAAGGTCCAAGAAAATGTTCATGATTTATGATAAAGGTGAAAACCCCTGCCAAAAATGATGAGCATATTTCTTGGCCATTTTTGGATTTTTGATTTAATTCATATTGTATTTGAGTTGGAGCAAATATATGTTATAAATATATTAATGCTTCAATAATTCTGTTATTTTGTGAGGGGCTTTAGAATATTCCTTTCAGTCCCTGCAAAAATTATCAGAAGAAACAAAAATGATTTAGTGCTTGAACTAAATCAAAACAATTGAAACAAATAGAAAACAGTAACTAAAAACAAAAACAGAAAGCTTACCTGGGCTTACCTCACGTGGCCTGCTCCTGTAGCAGAGGCCCAGCCCACCTGGCCGGCCCACCGAGGGCAGGGGCGTCTTCTTCCTCCTGCCAGAGGGCAGAGGAGAAGACAGCCACGGCGCCGCGGCGTGCCACGCCGGCAGCTGCCTGCCTGGCTGCCCCCTCGTCGCCCTGGACTCCCTTCGCGTCGCCACGCGACCCCCAGAGCCGTCTGGCTCTCCCTCTCTCTCCCCCGAACGCTCTCCCCTCCCCTGTTTCTCTCGCACACAGCCACCAAGCTGAGCCGTCGCCACCGTCGCCATTCGTCGTGGCCACCGACCTCCCCACGCCCAGCCATCCCGACCACGAGCTCCGCCTCGCTGCCGTGCACCTCTACGCCGAACCACATGACCCCGGACGCCCTGAAGCCTCGTCATCGAGCTCATCTTCTCCGCACGGCCGCCGGAGATCGCCACCGACGTGCCTTCTGCTCCGAGCCTCCCCCGAGCCCATGTCGACGCCTCTGCAACCACTGTGAGCTCCTGCATCGGAACCCCCTCTCCCCGAGCTCGATTACGCCCTCTAGTCGTGCCAGCCGCCGTACCCAAGCGCCGCCGTCCGCCATGGTCGTTGCTCTGGCAGCCACCGTGCATCTCCGCTCAAGCTTGTGCCTCCGGCGTGCTCTTGGAGCAACGACGAGTCCAACGCAGCCCCTAACTAGCTCTCCCGTGCGCTGGAACCACGCGCCCGCACTTGCCCGAACTCCGGCCGCCGCGCAAGTCGCTGCCGCCATCGATTTAGACCACCGGAGCTGCTACTTCCTGCACCCCTGGACGCGGAGCACTCCAGGCTTTGCGTAGAGCCTAGTTGCGCGCCAAACCGTCGCTGGACGGTGATTTCCGAAGCTCGCCACCGTGTTCTGTGGTCACCGGCGACTTATCGCCGGCGTATCTGATATGGCTATGTCATTAGCTACTAATGACGCCCCTAATCAACTCCCTGAGCCACTGCCACATGGGCCCCACGCCCTTAATTGACCACTGTTAATTCACGTTTAGTTTAATTTAATTACAGTGGGCCCACGTGTCAGCTTTGACTATGCTGATGTGGCGTTGACCCGACCCTACCTGTCTGTGACCTAGGCAGCACTGGGTCACTGACCAGTGGGCCCCACAGGTCAGGTTTGACCTGGGCCGCTCCGTTGACCGCTGACGTCAGCATGATGCAGTGCTGACGCAATAAGCTATTTTCTGGTATTAAAATTAATCAGGAAATTCCAGAAAATGATTCAAACTTCAAAAATTCATAGTAATTCAACCGTAGCTCAGATTGAAATAATTTATATATGAAAAATTATCAGAAAAATTCAATCTATCCATCTGTACCAGTTTCATGCATGAAAACTCAAGTTATACCTGCTGTATAGGTGAAACACTAAAATGGCATATATAAGAGCTTAATTTGGAGTTGCATTTGAACCCTTGGTTCAAATGGACTTCATTCAACTTGAATACTAGTTGCATTAGCTCAAACAACATCACATACTCATGCCATGTTCATGCATCATAATGTTGCATATGCTTGTGTTTGATTTCCGACACCGTTCCTTCTCGATAGGTACTGCTCCGGAGACCGTTCCAGAGTACCTATCAGTGGAGCAGTGCCCCCCTGTTGATCTACCAGGCAAGCAAACCCCCTTGTTCATTCCGACATGATCCCACTCTCTCGCTCCTGCTCTCTTTTATTGCATTAGGACAACAGCGAATCAACTGCTACTTTATGTTGCGGTAGTTGAACCCATTCCTTTGCATGACCTGTCATTGCCACAGTAAATAGTTGAAACCCACTAGCATGTGTAGGATCTGATTGAGCCATGTTGTGTTCTTGCCATGCCATGCCTGCTATTGCTTAGAGTTGTGTCAGGTCTGATTCATCGGGAATGAATTGGAGTGGTACGATATGTTCTGGTGCTGAGAGTTAAGCGTGTGAACACGATTTGGTAAAGGTAGCGGTGAGAGGCCATGTAGGAGTACATGGTGGGTTGTCTCACTAGAACCGTCCTTAAGCACTGAGTTCTGTGTATGTTGTCCAATGACTAGCTACTACCACACATTGGGCTCTGGGCACTCCAAGCTCTCTCGACTTATTAACCAACTTGATCTTGTCCAGGAGTTGCAATTAGTTTCTGGTGTTTGTAGGTAGTGTTAGTAGTCTACCAAGTGGCACCCGGCAGGTGGGCTTGGGACAGACTAGGCACAAGTGGCACGGTGTACCAAGCGTAGATCCATCCGGCGAGGTGGGCTTGGGAACCCTGCACACATCGTTTGGGGCCGTGAGCGACACCCCGGCCGGATCTCCTTGCGGATGGAACCCGAATAGGCGATAAACCTGGACTAGAGTCTTGTGTGGTTAGTCAGGTCGTGGCCGACACCCTCGCCAGGCTTCCGCTTGAAGGTTGCCGAGATACATGACGTGTACATGGTGATAAGTGGTGAGAGCGTGTGTGAAGAAGTACACCCCTGCAGGGTTATCATGATCTATTCGAATAGCCGTGTCCTCGGTTACGGACTTCTTGGATGCTTACGTGGTACATAAACAACTTGAAGTGGATACTCTAAAATGCTCAAGACAAGTGTGAGTGCTATGGATGGCCTTCTCGTAAGAAGACGAGGATGAATCCATAGTAGTGTATTGATGTGGTGACTAGTGGACTCGTGTGCGCCACCTCAAAAGAGTTACCAGCAGTCGTAGTACAGGATAGCCACTGAGTCAAAGCTGGCTTGCTGCAACTAAACTCCACATTACCTTCTTGATACAAATGCATGTATTATAGGATCTGATGTAAGTCTTGCTGAGTACCTTTGTACTCATGTTTGCTTTATTTATGTTTTGCAGATGAGACATCTGTCTCACTAGTAGTACCACTTGGACTTCGACAAGTAGCTTGTACCTCAGCTACGATCTTGATCGGATGTTGTAGATAGTCAGGCTCTTCAGCCTTTTTCATTTGTAGTTGTCTGTACTCAGACATGTAATGCTTCCGCTTGTTGCTTGTATGCTCTGAATGATGGGTCATGTGAACCCTGGTTGTATTTAATGCTATGTGGTTCTTCTGAGCCTTTATCTATATGAGTTTGCGTTATGTTGTGATGCCATGTTGTACCTCACATACTTGCATGTTATGTGTACGTGTGACGTGTATTGCTATGTGTGGGATCCGACAATCTAGTTGTTTGTCCTTGGCAGCCTCTCTTATGGGAAATGTAGTCTAGTGCTTGCTTGAGCCATAGTAGTCCGCTACAGCCCGGTTCACCGGAGTCCTGCTAGCCCAGCACTACTGCTCCGGAACACTCAGACTGGCCGGCATGTGATTCACTTCGTTCCTGTGTCTGTCCCTTCGGGGAAATGTCACGCGGTGACTTCCGGAGTCCTTCCTAGCCTGCTACAGCCCGGGTTCCCCGGAGTCCTGTTAGCCCAGTGCTACAGCCCGGATTCATATGCCGTTGACCGACATGCTCGATGTGATTCATGTATGCCTGTCCCCATAGGTTAGCACCGCTTTGGGTTCACGACTAGCCATGTCGGCCCGGGTTCTTTGTCATATGGATGCTAGCGACACTATCATATACGTGAGCCAAAAGGCGCAAACGGTCCCGGGCCAGGTAAGGTGGCACCCGTGGGAATACCGTGTGTGAGGCCGCAAAGTGATATGATGTGTTACATGCTAGATCGGTGTGAGTTAGGATCGGGGTCCCGGCAGCTTTGGTATCAGAGCCTGACTGCTTGTAGGATTACCAAGCCAACCTGGTCGAAGTTGAGTCCAGAAATTCTTTAGTTATGTAAGGGAATTGATTGTGGAAGGGAACGTAAGGCTCTTTTTACTCCTTATATCTCATGCCCTTCTGATCTGAGTCATCCTATCTTTCCTACGGGGTTAAGGAACTAGGCTTTCTTTTCTGTCTATTAGGATCACGTGTTACTACTCCATAGTCTCTTAGGATTGGTTGATCAGAGTCATATCCCAGTTCGAGTACCTCTGGTGTAGCCTGTTTAGTAATATCTCAGAACCTTGATGATGATGTTGAGTATGGTGCTACCCCGTCTTTCGCAGAATGTCTCATTCTGAGCATTTTACTGCCGTTATGCTGCCGGAATTGTCCTAGGAGTTTGAGAGATACTAAATTTCCTTGTGCTACATGTTGCATCCTATAGTCGTTGTTGACCTCGTCCTTGGTTCTGCTTCTCAGGATGTCGTCAGTTAACCGAAGTTCTGTTGCTCGTTGCCTGAACCACGGAGGTGGTAGGGATGAGGAGGATCCTCCCGACCAACCTTCATTGGCAGAGTTCATGATAGAGATGGAGAGGAACAAGCGTGAGTCTAACCGCTTGTTGGCACGTATCGAGGAGAACACCGCACATCGGTGCAAAGAGTCAGCGACCATCCAGGATTTCATTGATCTGAAACCACCCACCTTCCATCATTCCATTGAGCCACTCGATGCAGATGACTGGCTTCGTAGTATCACTCACAAGCTGCGTTCTGCGAACGTAGCTGAAAGTGACAAGGTCACTTATGCTGCATATCACCTGGAAGGTCCTGCTAGTCTCTGGTGGCAGAACTATGAGGCTATGCTTCCAGCTGGTCAAATTCCTACCTGGAGAGATTTCACTGAGGCTTTTCGCGAGCATCACATTCCTGAAGCCCTCATCGATCGCAAGAGAGAAGAGTTCTGTAGTTTCACCCAGGGTAAGATGGCTGTTGATGCTTACAGTAGAGAGTTTGAGAACCTCGCCCACTATGCTACAGAAGAAGTGTCCACAGATGCCAAGAAGCAGGCTAGGTTCCGGAAGGGTCTCAACCCCAAGTTGCGTCGTGATCTCCACTTGCATCATTGCCATACATTCCACGCTCTTGTGAACAAGGCCATTAATGCAGAGACAGCTCAACTCACCTACGAGGAATCTCGTAAGCACACCCGTGATTTGGTTTCTTCCTCCGGTTCTAGTTCTCAGAAGCGCCGGATTTGGGTTCCGAACTCCGCTCTTCCACCCGGTTATACACCGAGGCCTTCTTGTGTGGCACCTCACCCAGTTCAACCATATGCTACACCCATGCCTATTGGTAGACCACTTGTCAATGTGGGTCCTTGTCCTACCTCCAAGATTTGTTACAAGTGCGGAGAGCCAGGCCACATTGCCCGTATTTGCACTCAGACCCATGTTGCTCCACCCCAGCCCGACAAGTCTGTTGGCCGTGGTAGTAAGCCTTCACACCAGATGATCAGTGCCAAGTCAGCTCCCACTGAACTTGGACGTGTGCATCACGTCTCAGCTAAAGACGCTCATGATGATCCAGATGTCGTTCTTGGTACACTCCTTGTCAACTGTCACCCAGCTTCGGTTCTATTCGATACTGGGCATCTCACTCCTTCATTTCCGAAAGTTATGCCCGTTTGCACGACATGTCATTTTGTGATATGCCCTCCCCACTACTCATTCAAACTCCTGGATCCAAGTGGCAAACTTCTAGGATAAGTTATGGCAATGAAATACATGTTGACAGACTTGTATTTCTAGCTTCCTTGATATCCCTCAAGTCTTCAGATATTAACATCATTTTGGGTATGGACTGGATGAAAGCTCATTATGCCAAGATTGACTGTTACACCAGGTCTGTTCAGCTCACACACCCCTCTGGCAAGGTAGTCACTGTCTCCACCAAAATTGCAAGGCGTCAACTATATTCCCTAAATGCCAGCCCTCTTCCTGACCTTGAAGATATTTCGGTAGTCCGCGACTTTCCGGATGTCTTTCCTGAAGAACTGCCAGGTATTCCACCTGACAGAGATGTAGAGTTTGTTATAGATCTTATCCCCGGAACCGCCCCAATTTCTAGGAGACCTTACAAGATGGCACCCTTAGAACTAGCCGAGCTTAAGAAACAACTCGATGAATCCTTGCAAAAGGGTTTCATCCGTCCTAGTTCTTCTCCCTGGGCTTGCCCCGTCCTCTTCGTCAAGAAGAAGGATGGTACGGACCGAATGGTTGTAGATTATCGTCCCGTTAATTTGGTCACGATAAAGAACAAGTATCCGCTCCCCAGGATCAACGATCTGTATGATCAGCTCGCTGGATCCTCAGTCTTCTCCAAGATGGATTTGAGGTTAGGCTACCACCAAATCAAGATCATAAATGGGGATATTCCTAAGACAGCTTTTGTCACTCGTTATGGTCAGTACGAGTACACCGTCATGTCCTTTGGTCTAACCAACGCTCCAGCTACTTTCTCTTGCTTGATGAACTCGATCTTCATGGAGTACTTAGATTTGTTCGTCGTGGTTTACCTCGATGATATCCTTATTTACTCGAAGAACGAGGAAGAGCATGCCGAACATCTTAGACTTGTGTTAGAAAAACTCAGAGAGCACCGCCTTTATGCCAAGTTCTCCAAGTGCGAATTTTGGTTGCCAGAAGTGACCTATCTCGGCCGCATAATCTCTGGTAAGGGCATTGCTGTCAATCCCGAAAGAGTTCAGGCCGTTCTTGATTGGACTCCGCCTGAAACAGTTAAGCAAGTTAGGAGTTTCCTTGGTCTAGCCAGTTACTGTCGCCGATCCGTTGAGAACTTCTCCAAAGTGGCCAAACCTCTCACGGAACTTCTCAAGAAAGATAAAAAGTTTGAGTGGTCCCCACAGTGTGAGCACAGTTTTCAGGAACTGAAAAGACGCCTGACTTCTGCTCCCATACTTGTGCCACCGGACTTCACTAAGGACTTTGTTATCTATTGTGATGCCTCACGACAGGGACTAGGTTGCATTGTTATGCAAGATCGCCATGTGATAGCCTATGCATCTCGACAGTTGCATCCACATGAGGAGAATTATCCTACACGTGATCTAGAGCTTGTAGCCGTAGTCTATGCACTGAAGACATGGCGACATTACCTTCTCGGTAAACGTTGCGAGATTTACACCGATCACCAGAGTCTCAAGTATATCTTCACCCAACCAGATTTGAACCTTAGGCAAAGACGTTGGTTGGAGTTGATCTCAGGTTACGACTTAGGGATTACCTACACCCCAGGTAAGGGGAATGTCATGGCTGATGCGCTAAGTCGTAAGTCCTATTGCAACAATCTCATGTTGCAGCAGGGCCAACCACTTCTCCATAAGGAATTATGTAAGCTTAACCTCCACCTTGCTCCTCACGGATTCCTTTCTACCTTGGTGGCGAAACCTACTCTTGTGGATCAAATCATCTCTGCTCAGCAGCAGGATACGGGAATTTCCCGGATCAAGAGAAACATTAACAAGGGAGTTGGTGGTAGTTTCTCTATAGATGATCGTGGTGTTGTTTTCTTTGAGAGTCGCTTGGTGGTTCCCAAGAATCAACATCTTCGACAATTAATCCTTAAGGAGGCGCATGAATCTCCTCTCACGATTCATCCCGGTAGTACTAAGATGTATCAGGACCTACGCCAGAGGTTCTGGTGGACTAGGATGAAGAGAGAAATTGCTCAATTTATTGCTAACTGTGACGTTTGTCGTCGCGTGAAGGCAGAGCATCAGAGACCTGCTGGCACTCTTCAACCTTTAGCTATTCCTGAGTGGAAATGGGATAAAGTTGGTATGGACTTCATCACCGGCTTTCCCAGGACCAAGAGAGGGAATAATGCTATCTTCGTAGTCATTGATCGTCTTTCCAAAGTGGCTCACTTCCTACCTGTTCGAGAGAGTATCACTGCTAGTCAGCTCGCTGACTTATATATTTCTCGAATAGTGTCACTTCATGGTGTTCCACTAGAGATCAATTCAGACCGTGGTAGTCTTTTCACTTCTCATTTCTGGGAGAGCTTCCAAACTGCCATGGGCACCCATCTTTCCTTCAGTACCGCTTTCCACCCTCAATCAAGTGGTCAGGTGGAAAGGGTCAACCAGATTCTTGAAGACATGCTTAGAGCTTGTGTTATCTCATTCGGTATGGATTGGGAGAAGTGTCTTCCCTTCGCCGAGTTTGCTTATAACAACAGCTACCAATCCAGCCTCAATAAAGCTCCTTTTGAGGTTCTGTATGGACGAAGATGTCGAACACCTTTGAACTGGTCAGAAACCGGTGAAAGACAATTCTTTGGACCGGATATGATCCAGGAGGCAGAAGAGCAAGTTCGCATCATTCGTGAGAATTTAAAAACAGCCCAATCTCGTCAAAAGAGCCAGTATGACCGTAGTCATAAGGAAGTGGCTTATGAAATTGGCGACAAAGCTTACCTTCGGGTTACCCCTTTGAAAGGTACCCATCGATTCGGTATCAAGGGCAAGTGGCTCCTCGTTACATTGGTCCTTTTCTCATTCTCGCTAAACGAGGAGAGGTTGCCTACCAGTTGGAACTACCCCCACATCTTTTTCGAGTATATGATGTCTTCCACGTCTCTCAACTCAGGCGTTGCTTCTCGGATCCCATCCGCGGAGTGGACCACGAAACGCTTGATCTCCAAGATAACCTCACTTATCGAGAGTACCCTGTCTACATCCTTGATCAAGCAGAGCGTGTCACCCGACGTCATAACATCAAGTTTCTCAAGGTTCAGTGGTCTCATCATTCCGAGAGAGAAGCTACTTGGGAGCGTGAAGATCGTCTTCGACTGGAGTACCCCACTTTCTTTCCGCCAACTCCTGAATCTCGGGACGAGATTCTTCCGAGTTGGGGCGAGTTGTCACATCCCTAGTTCTGGTATGACCTAGGCTAGCCTTCATGTGTGCATCATGTTTAAATTCCATTTAAATTTGAAATGAGGATTTGTGAAACCCTTAGAATCATCTCTGGAAATGACCCAGATAAAAATTGCTCCAAAAAGGTCCAAGAAAATGTTCATGATTTATGATAAAGGTGAAAACCCCTGCCAAAAATGATGAGCATATTTCTTGGCCATTTTTGGATTTTTGATTTAATTCATATTGTATTTGAGTTGGAGCAAATATATGTTATAAATATATTAATGCTTCAATAATTCTGTTATTTTGTGAGGGGCTTTAGAATATTCCTTTCAGTCCCTGCAAAAATTATCAGAAGAAACAAAAATGATTTAGTGCTTGAACTAAATCAAAACAATTGAAACAAATAGAAAACAGTAACTAAAAACAAAAAAATAGAAAGCTTACCTGGGCTTACCTCACGTGGCCTCCTCCTGTAGTAGAGGCCCAGCCCACCTGGCTGGCCCACCGAGAGCAGGGGCGTCTTCTTCCTCCTGCCAGAGGGTAGAGGAGAAGACAGCCACGGCGCCGCGGCGTGCCACGCCGGCAGCTGCCTGCCTGGCTGCCCCCTCGTCGCCATGGACTCCCTTTGCGTCGCCACGCGACCCCCAGAGCCGTCTGGCTCTCACTCTCTCTCCCCCGAACGCTCTCCCCTCCCCTGTTTCTCTCGCACCCAGCCACCGAGCTGAGCCGTCGCCACCGTCGCCATTCGTCGTGGCCACCGACCTCCCCACGCCCAGCCATCCCGACCACGAGCTCCGCCTTGCTGGCGTGCACCTCTACGCCGAACCACACGACCCCGGACGCCCTGAAGCTTCGTCATCGACCTCATATTCTCCGCACGGCCGCCGGAGATCGCCACCGACATGTCTTCTGCTCCGAGCCTCCCCCGAGCCCATGTCGACGCCTCTGCAACCACTGTGAGCTCCTGCATCGGAACCCCTTCTCCCCGAGCTCGATTACGCCCTCTAGTCGTGCCAGCCGCCGTACCCAAGCGCCGCCGTCCGCCATGGTCATTGCTCTAGCAGCCACCGTGCATCTCCGCTCAAGCTTGTGCCTCCGGCGTGCTCCTGGAGCAACGACGAATCCAACGCACCTAACTAGCTCTCCCGTGCGCTGGAACCACGCGCCCGCACTTGCCCGAACTCCGGCCACCGCGCAAGTCGCTGCCGCCATTGATTTAGACCACCGGAGCTGCTACTTCCTGCACCCCTGGACGCGGAGCACTCCACGCTTTGCGTAGAGCCTAGTTGCGTGCCAAACCAACGCTAGACGGTGATTTCCGAAGCTCGCCACCGTGTTCTGTGGTCACCGGCGACTTATCGCCGGCGTATCTGACGTGGCTATGTCATTAGCTGCTAATGACGCCCCTAATCAACTCCCTGAGCCACTGCCACATGGGCCCCACGCCCTTAATTGACCACTGTTAATTCACGTTTAGTTTAATTTAATTACAGTGGGCCCACGTGTCAGCTTTGACTATGCTGATGTGGCGTTGACCCGACCCTACCTGTCTGTGACCTAGGCAGCACTAGGTCACTGGCCAATGGTCCCCACAGGTCAGGTTTGACCTGGGCCGCTCCGTTGACCGCTGACGTCAGCATGATGCAGTGCTGACGCAATAAGCTATTTTCTGGTATTAAAATTAATTAGGAAATTCCAGAAAATGATTCAAACCTCCAAAATTCATAGTAATTCAACCGTAGCTCAGATTGAAATAATTTATATATGAAAAATTATCAGAAAAATTCAATCTATCCATCTGTACCAGTTTCATGCATGAAAAATCAAGTTATACCTGCTGTATAGGTGAAACACTAAAATGGCATATATATAAGAGCTTAATTTGGAGTTGCATTTGAACCCTTGGTTCAAATGGACTTCATTCAATTTGAATACTAGTTGCATTAGCTCAAACAACATCACATACTCATGCCATGTTCATGCATCATATTGTTGCATATGCTTGTGTATTGATTGTCGACACCGTTCCTTCTCGGTAGGTACTGCTCCGGAAGACCGTTCCAGAGTACCTATCAGTGGAGCAGTGCCCCCCTGCTGATCTACCAGGCAAGCAAACCCCCTTGTTCATTCCGACATGATCCCACTCTCTCGCTCCTGCTCTCTTTTATTGCATTAGGACAACAGCGAATCAACTGCTACTTTATGTTGCGGTAGTTGAACCCATTCCTTTGCATGACCTGTCATTGCCACAGTAAATAGTTGAAACGCACTAGCATGTGTAGGATCTGATTGAGCCATGTTGTGTTCTTGCCATGCCATGCCTGCTATTGATTAGAGTTGTGTCAGGTCTGATTCATCGGGAATGAATTGGAGTGGTACGATATGTTCTGGTGCTGAGAGTTAAGCGTGTGAACACGATTTGGTAAAGGTAGCGGTGAGAGGCCATGTAGGAGTACATGGTGGGTTGTCTCACTGGAACCGTCCTTAAGCACTGAGTTCTGTGTATGTTGTCCAATGACTAGCTACTACCACACATTGGGTTCCGAGCACTCCAAGCTCTCTCGACTTATTAACCAACTTGATCTTGTCCAGGAGTTGCAATTAGTTTCTGGTGTTTGTAGGTAGTGTTAGTAGTCTACCAAGTGGCACCCGGCCAGGTGGGCTTGGGACAGACTAGGCACAAGTGGCACGGTGTACCAAGCGTAGATCCATCGGGCGAGGTGGGCTTGGGAACCCTGCACACATCATTTGGGGCCGTGAGCGACACCCCGGCCGGATCTCCTTGCGGATGGAACCCGAATAGGCGATAAACCTGGACTAGAGTCTTGTGTGGTTAGTCAGGTCGTGGCCGACACCCTCGCCAGGCTTCCGCTTGAAGGTTACCGAGATACATGACGTGTACATGGTGATAAGTGGTGAGAGCGTGTGTGAAGAAGTACACCCCTGCAGGGTTATCATGATCTATTCGAATAGCCGTGTCCTCGGTTACGGACTTCTTGGATGCTTACGTGGTACATAGACAACTTGAAGTGGATACTCTAAAATGCTCAAGACAAGTGTGAGTGCTATGGATGGCCTTCTCATAAGAAGACGAGGATGAATCCATAGTAGTGTATTGATGTGGTGACTAGTGGACTCGTGTGCGCCACCTCAAAAGAGTTACCAGCAGTCGTAGTACAGGATAGCCACTGAGTCAAAGCTGGCTTGCTGCAACTAAACTCCACATTACCTTCTTGATACAAATGCATGTATTATAGGATCTGATGTAAGTCTTGCTGAGTACCTTTGTACTCATGTTTGCTTTATTTATGTTTTGTAGATGAGACATCTGTCTCACTAGTAGTACCACTTGGACTTCGACAAGTAGCTTGTACCTCAGCTACGATCTTGATCGGATGTTGTAGATAGTCAGGCTCTTCAGCCTTTTCATTTGTAGTTTGTCTGTACTCAGACATGTAGTGCTTCCGCTTGTTGCTTGTATGCTCTGAATGATGGGTCATGTGAACCCTGGTTGTATTTAATGCTATGTGGTTCTTCTGAGCCTTTATCTATATGAGTGTGCGTTATGTTGTGATGCCATGTTGTACCTCACATACTTGCATGTTATGCGTACGTGTGACGTGTATTGCGATGTGTGGGATCCGACAATCTAGTTGTTTGTCCTTGGCAGCCTCTCTTATGGGGAAATGTGGTCTAGTGCTTGCTTGAGCCATAGTAGTCCGCTACAGGCCTGTTCACCGGAGTCCTGCTAGCCCAGCACTACTGCTCCGGAACACTCAGACTGGCCGGCATGTGATTCACTTCGTTCCTGTGTCTGTCCCTTCGGGGAAATGTCATGTGGCGACTTCCGGAGTCCTGCCTAGCCTGCTACAGCCCGGGTTCCCCGGAGTCCTGTTAGCCCAGTGCTACAGCCCGGATTCATATGCCGTTGACCGACATGCTCGATGTGATTCATGTATGCCTGTCCCCATAGGTTAGCACCGCTTTGGGTGCACGACTAGCCATGTCGGCCCGGGTTCTTTGTCATATGGATGCTAGCGACACTATCATATACGTGAGCCAAAAGGCGTAAACGGTCCCGGGCCTGGTAAGGTGGCACCCGTGGGAATACCGTGCATGAGGCCGCAAAGTGATATGATGTGTTACATGCTAGATCGGTGTGACTTAGGATCGGGGTCCCGACAGTACGGCAGGCGGATGTGCGCGACATCGAAGTCGATGAGCTCGGTGCGGTAGTTCTTGCGCTCCTCGAAGGTGACAGGCAGGCGGACTTTCCCTACCGGTGTGGTGGAACCGTCGATCACTCCCGAGAAAGGCTATGTTGGCTGGAGCTGCTCATAGGGCACATGGAGGTTGTCGAACGTGTCGACGGACAAGACGTTGAGCCCTGCGCCATCGTCGATTAGAGTCTTGGTGACTTGCACATTGCTGATGACTGGGGAGCACAGCATTGGCAAGGTGCCAGCGGTGGTTGAGCACTTGAGCTGGTCGGGCGAGTCGAAGGTGATGGCGCATTGGGACCACCTGAGCGGGCGCGTGGCCTCAAGCTTGGGGAGCGTCGCGTTCACCTCGTGAGCGAACTGTTTGAAGATGCACTGAGAGGCTGAGGCCTGAGCACCGCCTAAGGTGCAAGCGATCGCACGCGGCTCCTGGAAGCCCCCAGCCCCTCATCCTGGTGGTGGTGGTTGTTCCTTCTTGGTAGTGGCAACGGGGGAAGACCGGCGTTGCCTTGGGGGCGATCCTCACGAGCCGGGTCCCTCCAGGCGCCCTCGCGAGGTTGGTCCTGCCAGCGGTCTTCACGAGGCCGGTCGCGCCACTCCTGGCGCGGGCCACGGTTGTCCCAGCGTCCGCCTCCGCGTCCTCCTTCGCGGCCGTAGCCCCGGTCGTTGCGCTCGGGGCGTCGACCGAAGCATCCTTCCCGAATGGCTCTGAGCTCTTGACAGTCGCTGGTGTTGTGGGTGTTCAGGTTGTGGAAGGCGTAGAACGGGCGATCGTTCTTGGATGACTCGGGCTGATCTCTGCCTCGCTTGGTGTCGGGCTCCGCTGCGAGCACTACTGCCTCTTTGCGCTTCACGTCCTTGGCCTTGGCCTTCTTCTCCTCCACTCCTGCAGCTGGCAGCTCAAGGAGAGAGAGGCGCCCCTCCTCAGCTCTTGCGCACTTGGTCGCCAGGTTGAATAGCTCCTGAGATGTGCAAAGCTCCTAGTGGATAGCCAGCTCTTCCTCATCTTGACGTCACAGACGCCGTCTGAGAATGCTGAGATGATGGCTTCGCCCGTGACCTTGGGGATCTTGAGGCGGGTGTTGTTGAAGCACTGGATGTACTTCTGGAGGGTTTCTCCTGGCTGTTGCTTGATGCGGTGTAGATCGCCCGCGGCCGGTGGGTGGTCGCGAGTGCCATGGAAGTTGGCGACGAAGCGGTCACGCATCTCGTCCCGGGAGGAGATCGAGCCGTGCTGCAGGTTCAGGAGCCAGGAGCGGGCCCCATCCTTGAGAGCCATGGGAAACCAGTTCGCCATGACTTTTTTGTCGGCGTTGGCTGCTTCGATGCTCAACTCATGGAGCTGCAGGAACTCCGCAGGGTCGGCGGTGCAGTCGTATCGAGGAGGTAGATCTGGCTTGAACTTGCCTGGCCAGGCGACGCTACACAGTTCGGGGGTGAAGGCGTGGCAGCTAGCCATGGTCGCCGGGGCCCGCTTCTAAGGCGGAGCTTGGTCTTGGTGAGGTCCACGATGCGCCACTGTAGGCGGCACGCGGTCTTGACGAGGTAGCGCGGGGAGCACCGGTGCAGCTTCTCGCGGTCGCGGGATTTCTTGGCAGCTTCTTTCTTCACACGCGGGCGCCGGGTGCGGTGGATCATGCCGTGGAGGCACGCGCCTTGGTGCCAAGGCGCCGTCTTGGAGTCGAGGCGGTGGAGGCACGCCATGAGCCCCGTCGCCCGCGGCTGGTTGAGGGGGAGGCAAAGAGTGGGACGACGTCGAAGAGCCGCCTGCGGCACAGACGAGCTCGGCGACACGGTCGAGCCACTCCTCATAGAGGTTATCGACGGGGCAGTAACGCAGGAGTTCATTCGCCGCGATGAGAGCGGCCCATGCTTCCATGGGAGCGCGGTGCGCGTGGGATGAAGAACCAGCAGGGGTGAGTGATGGAGTAGCGGTGCAGCCGTCCTGCCGCACTAAAGGATGCAACGAGGACGCCTACTGCTCGTTCCCCACCGGGTCGGTGGCAGCGTTGGCGGCAGGGGACGGAGAACGACGAGGTGGCACGCTGACGGGAGCCGTCTGAGCAACGCGGGCGGCGAGTGCAACCCGATGCTCAACTCGAGCACGGCGAGCGTCCGACATGGAGACGGCGGAGCGACGGACTGACGGAAAGGAAGCTACAGTGCAACCCTACCTAGCGCGCCAAATGTCGGATGTGGGGTTCCGGCTAACCCTTAAGGTTCGAACACTGGAGTGCGCGTGAAGTCTTTCCCTTCTACCAATCTATGCTCTAGCTCGCTAAGATCTTGCAGATGAACTCGACGAACTTACAACACAGAAAGACACAATGTTTGTACTGGTTCGGGCCACCATTGTGGTGTAATGCCCTACTCGAGTGTGGTGGTGGTGGATTGCCTCTTGGGCTGATGATGAACAGTACAAGGGATGAACTGCTTCCTGAGGTTGAGGTGTTCTTGTGCGTACGAACTTGTAGTGCGAGGATTCCCTCTCCCCCTCCTATGGTGGCTAGTCCTATTTATAGAGGCCCTGGTCCTCTTCCCAAATATCGAGTGGGAAGGGAGCCAACAATGGCGGGCTAATTTGAAGGCGGACAACTAGTACAAGCTATCCTGACAAAAGGTAGTCTGCGCCTGTGAAAGGCTCTGGAATGACGCCGTCTCGGGCTCCACGATGACCTCCGCCTTGCCGTCCTCCTGGTCTTGGTATTGTTGCACCGAAATGGCAACCTTTGCCTGATGCCTCGTTACTTCGCGGCTGCGCTTGCCCCCCTTGCACCAAAGAGGAAACAAGGATGCTGCGCGCGCTAGTGCCCGCCTGGTGTCGATCGTCCTGGATCACGTCACGAGAGCCTTGCGAGGTTTGCCCCACCTTGATATCTCTGCTCCTCGCGAGCCTGCCTGACCAGGCCACTCTTGAGGAGGTCTTGAGTCGTCCTCCTCGCGAGGATTGGCCCCTCGCGAGGGTCTTGGCTGCCTTGTTGGTGAAGATGGGTCGTACGGCCTGCTGGCTCCACCACGCCGCGGGCCGCAGGCAGGCAAGTCTGGGGACCCCCGTTCCCAGAACGCCGACAATGCGAAAGAGCTCTTGTAGCATCTGATGCTTGGCTGGATTGAACTCCCACAAAAAGCAAGTCCGGTGTTGGCATGGAAGGATCCGGTGAATGAGCATAACCTGGATCACGTTGACGAGTTTGATCCTCATGGTTAGCATGTTCTGGACGCATGTCTGGAGCCCAGTCAGCTCGCTCGAAGAGCCCCAGGCGAGGCCCTTCTCTTGCCAGGAGGTAAGGCACAGTGGAGTTCCGGATCCGAATTTGGGGGGTGCTGCCCAGTTGGTATCGCGCGGCTCGGTGATGTAGAACCACCCCGACTGCCACCCCTTCACCGTTTCCACAAAGGAACCTTCGGGACATATCACGTTGGGCATCTTACCCACCATGGCGCCTCCGCACTCTGCTTGTGAGCCTTTCACCACCTTCGGCTTTACATTGAACGTCTTCAGCCATATGCCAAAGTGAGTCGGGATACGGAGGAAGACCTTGCAAACAATTATGAATGCCGACATGTTGAGGACAAAATTGGGGGCTAGATCATGGAAATCTAGCCCGTAGTAAAACATCAGTCCGCGGACAAATGGGTGGAGTGGGAATCCGAGCCCACGGACAGAGTGTGCAAGAAATACAACCCTCTCATGGGGCTCTGGGGTAGGGACGATCTGTCCTTCATCTGGGAGATGGTGAACGATCTCCTTGGCTAGGTATCCGGCCTCTCGAAGCTCCTTGATGTCCTTCTTCTTGACAGAAGAAGCCATCCCCTTGCCACCAGCTCCTAATCTGGACATGGTTGGAGTGCTTTCTCGAGTGGGAAACAAATGAGAACTTGGGCGCTGGACCTCAAGAGTGGAAAGGCAGGAGAAGAGAGAAGGCATGGGAGAAGAAAGGGGAATCTTATCTCCTTATAAGGGCAGTGAATATTGAACGCCACCCCACTTGCCTCAAAATTCACCTGCTCCCGAGGGCTGTGTAAACGGCACGGTTGGGCTACCCATGCCCGTATTGATGAGAAACCTATAATAAGGGGACACGATCTCTGCTTCGACAAGACCTGCCAATGGCAACTGCGTCTCGAAACATGGACCGACACGCAAAAAACGGTTCGAAATTATGACCGGATGGACGTGATGTCATGTTGTAAAAGTTGTCAGCGGATTGGACTCGTGTATCATTATATTTTCTCTACGGTTGTGTGTGGTGTGTGTTGCAGATTCAGACATAATCAATTCATCCGAAGATTATTCTAGAGTTCGGAAGGAGGAACCCGTCTTGTAATGCCGAAGAAAGCACTATGCATCGGATACCTTTTCATTGAAGCCAGGTTCAGGGGCTACTGAGGGAGTCCTGGACTAAGGGGTCCTCGGGCATCTGGCCCATTAGCCATGGGCCGGACTGATGGGCTGTGAAGATACGAGGACCGAAGACTGCACCTGAGTCTGGATGGGACTCTCCTTGGCGTGGAAGTCAAGCTTGACGACATGATATGTAGATTCCCTTCTTTGTAACCGACCTTGTGTAACCCTAGATCCTCCCGGTGTCTATATAAACCGGAGGACTTAGTCCGGATAGGACACTCATTATCATAGCCATACAAGCTAGACCTCTAGGGTTTAGCCATTACAATCCCGAGCTAGATCAACTCTTGTAACACTCATATTCATCAATATCAATCAAGCAGGATGTAGGGTATTACCTCCATAGAGAGGGCCTGAACCTGGGTAAACATTGTGTCCCTTGTCTCCTGTTACCAACGACCTTAGACGCATAGTTCGGGACCCCCTACACGAGATCCGCCGGTTTTGACACCGACATTGGTGCTTTCATTGAGAGTTCCACTGTGCTGTCGCTAAGAGGTTTGATGGCGCCTTCAATCATCAATAATGACGCCGTCCAGGGAGAAACCTTTCTCCCCAGACAGATCTTCATGTTCGGTGGCTTCGTATCGCGGGCCAATTCACTTGGCCATCTGAAAGCACAAGTGCTCCCTAGGTGGTTTTGATAATTGATGACAACATATCTCTTGTTGGACTAACATTTCTATCTAGCATGTTTCAGCTAAGTTCAACAATGGAGTGGCATGGACTAAAGGTTGTGGGAACTCCTTCAAGATGCTAAGGACAAAGGATTGTCTAAAGCTTAAAGCTCAAGACTCTTCATTTTACATTTTAGTGATCCAAGATCACATTGAGTCCATAGGAAAAGCCAATACTATCAAGGAGGGATGAGGTGTTGCTTAATGAGCCTCTTGCTTCATGTGATTAATGATATGCTCCAAAATCCTCAGCTACTTTCCCACTTCCACATATGACCTAAACCCAAAGCCAAACTCGGACCTACCGATTATTCCTATCCGGCGCCACCGAGTTTCACTTGTCATAAGCCACTGCCAAACCCTAGCAATTCGGTTCTACCAATAGGGATCTCGGTCTCACCGAGATGGGATTGCAAACTCTCTGTTTCCCTTCCGTAACTTTTCGGTCTCACCGAAAGAGCGAATCGGTCCCACCGAGATTGCAGTGTAAACTCTTTGTTTCCTTTTTGTAACTTTTCGGTCTCACCGAAAGAGCAAATCGGTCCCACCAAGTTTACCTGACCAACTCTCTGGTTAGCTTATTACCAAACTCAGTATCACCGAGTTTGTGTAATCGGTCTCACCGAGATTAAGTTATGCCCAAACCCTAACCATATCGGTCCTATCGAGTTGCATGTCAGTCCCACCGAAAATCTCTAACGGCCACTAGGTTTACCTTTTCGGTCCGACCGAGTTTGTTGATTCGGTCCCACCGAGATTGGAAAACTGTGTGTAACGGTTGGATTTTGTGTGGAGGCTATATATACCCCTCCACCTCCTCTTCATTCGTGGAGAGAGCCATCAGACTAAGCCTACACTTCCAGCATCCTATTTCTGAGAGAGAACTACCTACTCATGTGTTGAGGCCAAGATATTCCATTCCTATCATATGAATCTTGATCTCTACCTTTCCCCAAGTTGCTTTCCACTCAAACCTTCTTTCCACCAGATCCAAATCCTATGAGAGAGAGTTGAGTGTTGGGGAGACTATCATTTGAAGCACAAGAGCAAGGAGTTCATTACCTACACACCATTTGTTACTTCTTGGAGAGTGGTGTGTCCTAGATTGGCTAGGTGTTACTTGGGAGCCTCCGACAAGATTGTGGAGTTGAACCAAGGAGTTTGTAAGGGCAAGGAGATCGCCTACTTCGTGAAGATCTACCGCTAGTGAGGCAAGTCCTTCATGGGCGATGGCCATGGTGGGATAGACAAGGTTGCTTCTTCGTGGACCCTTCGTGGGTGGTTGCTTCTTCGTGGACCCTTCGTGGGTGGAGCCCTCCGTGGACTCGCGCAACCATTACCCTTCGTGGGTGGAGCCCTCCGTGGACTCGCGCAACCGTTACCCTTCGTGGGTTGAAGTCTCCAT
The DNA here is from genome assembly GCF_018294505.1 of Triticum aestivum. Lineage (NCBI taxonomy): Eukaryota > Viridiplantae > Streptophyta > Magnoliopsida > Poales > Poaceae > Triticum > Triticum aestivum. Next base: position 150,482,351 of record NC_057797.1, on the reverse strand, counting down.
CAACGTGGATGTAGGATAGCACCACCTATCCGAACCACGGGAAAAACATTCGTGTCTCCAATTGCGTTTGAATTCTACAAACCCTTCCCTTTACATTCTTGCAAGTTGCATGCTTTACATTCCGCTACTCATATACTCTTTGCATGCTTGCTTGATATGTATTGTGTATGTTGAAATTGTGCCTAAAACTCCACTCAAACCAAAAAGGCCTAAAAATTGCAACTTTAGCACTAAGTGTCTAATCACCCCCCCTCTAGACACATCTACTTCTAGATCCTACAAGTGTTATCAGAGCTTTGGTCTCCATTGCCTTGGTTTAATCACCATTGGAGGAAGATGGATGTGTCTACCTTAGGGAGTCTTAGACATAGAGTGCCTATTCTTGATGGAGAGTATTTTCATGAGTGGAAAAATGAGATGCTTGTAATTTTCAATCAATATCATTTGAACAAGTATATTGCTAGCCCTTGTGCACCTCATATTGATCCTTTGCATCCTACCCTAGATGAAGATATTGACATGATTCACAATCTTAGAACTATTGAGCTCATCATTAGAGGATTGCCCAAAAATTTGATTGCTAGTTTGCCTACTCTTAATTGTGCCTATACTATATGGAAAGTTCTTGAGGAACGATTACCCAATCATTCCTTGAAAACTTTGGATGAAATTCTCCATAAATCTATTGCCTTGAGTAAGATGAACTCTAGTGATCCTAGTTTTGGTAATTGTCTATTTGAACTTACCAATCTTAAGCATGCTAAAGGAGATGTTGGAATCATTAGTGATATCATATTCGAAGCTATAAGAATTCATAAAAGTGACCACTTTGATGATCATTTATCTAATGAATTACCCTCTGTAGGAAATGATGAGTCACAAGATCATGATGAGCATGGATACTATGATGATGATGATAGTGACTTCAATCTTGATGATGCAATGAGACATTTTGGTCTTATGGCAAATCTTCGGGGATATGAATCAGGAGGAAAGGAATGGGTTCTTGATAGTGGATGTACTGATCATATGACCGGAGATGAAGAGATGTTTCGTGAGCTTGCTGAAAATGACGGCCCTTGAAAATATGTCACCTTTGGTGATAATTCAAAGGGTAAAGTGGTTGGCCTTGGTAAGGTGGCCATCTCACATGATAGTTCCATTCAAAATGTCATGCTCGTTGAATCTCTCGGCTACAACTTACTTTCAGTATCTAGACTTGCTGATTTCGGTTTGAATGTCCTATTTACTGAGGTAGATTGCCAAGTATTTCGTCGAGACAATCATAAAATGGTCTTTACGGGTATGCGTAGAGGTGATCTTTACATTGTCGATTTCTCTAAAAAGGCACAACCTAAAACTTGCTTTGTTGCTAAATCCTCAAAAGGTTGGTTGTGGCATAGACGACTAGGTCACGTTGGCATGAGAAACCTTGACAAGCTTATTAAAGGAAATCATATCCTTGGAGTTAACGATGTCATATTTGATAAGGATAGACTTTGCAGTGCTTGTCAAGCAGGTAAACAGGTTGGAGGAAGGCATCCCGTGAAGAACATCATGACCACCAGAAGGCCACTCGAGCTACTTCATATGGATCTTTTTGGTCCCAATGCCTACAAGAGTCTCGGTGGAAATTCTTTTGGTCTAGTTATAGTTGATGATTTTTCAAGATTTACGTGGGTGTTCTTTCTTAATGACAAGTCGCAGGTCCAGAAGATCTTCAGAAACTTCGCTAGGAAGGCCCAAAATCAGTTTGACGTGAAGATCAAGAAGGTTCGGAGTGACAATGGAACGGAGTTCAAGAACGCAAATGTGGACACCTTTCTTGACGGAGAAGGGATTTCACACGAGTTCTCAGCTATGTACACACCTCAACAAAATGGAGTTGTTGAGAGGAAGAACCGGACGCTCATCGAAATGGCAAGAACGATGCTTGATGAATACAAGACGCCGAAGCACTTTTGGGCAGAAGCGGTTGAGATAGCTTGTCATGCAACAAATCGCTTATATCTTCACAAGCTACTCGGCAAGACGGCATACGAGCTTCTCACCGGTAACAAACCCCAAGTTGGATACTTTCGAGTATTCGGCTCAAAGTGCTACATTCTTGATAAGCATCATCGTTCAAAGTTTGCTCCTAAATCTCATGAAGGTTTTCTACTTGGTTATGGCTCAAACTCTCACACTTACCGTGTCTACAACAATTTCACCCGAAAGGTTGAAGAGACGGTAGATGTGAAGTTTGATGAATCTAATGGCTCGCAAGTAGAGCAATTGCCAATTGATGTAGGAGACAAAGACCCTTCAGAAGCAATCCAAGACTTGTCCATTGGCAAAATTCGTCCAACGGAGGTGAAGGAGAGTACTTCATCCGTCCAAGTGGAAGCTTCTACTTCACGACAAGGTGAACCAAGAATCGACACGGAAGCATCCACAAGTGGGACACACCAAGATGAAGAAGACAAGGAAATGCATCAAGACGAACATCAACAACCTCTTTCTCCACCACGACAAGAGAACGACAATGTCAACAATGAAGAAGGCCAAGAAGAAGAACAAGATGAAGAAGGTGTTCAACAAAGACCCAAGCAAAATCTCTCACGAGTTCGAGCAAGAATTGCCAAAGATCATCCCGTCGAGCAAATCCTCAATGATATACAAACCGGGAGAATCACTCGCTCAAAAACTCGTTTAGCTAACTTTTGTGAAAACTATTCATTCATCTCTAGCATTGAACCTATGAAGGTTGAAGAAGCATTGGAAGATCCGGATTGGATAAACGGTATGCATGAAGAGCTACACAATTTTGAGAGAAACCTAGTTTGGACATTGGTTGAGAAGCCCGACAACAACCACAACATCATTGGTACCAAATGGGTGTTTCGCAACAAGCAAGATGAAGATGGACAAGTGGTTCACAACAAAGCACGTCTGGTCGCCCAAGGGTACACACAAGTCCAAGGTATGGACTATGGTGAGACATATGCTCCCGTTGCTAGACTTGAGTCCATTCGCATCTTACTTGCCTATGCTAATCACCATAATATCACCTTGTACCAAATGGACATTAAAAGTGCTTTTCTAAATGGTGAAATAGAGGAGGAAGTTTATGTCAAACAACCTCCCGGCTTTATCAATCCTAAGAAACCAAATCATGTTTACAAACTTCACAAAGCTCTTTATGGTCTTAAACAAGCTCCTAAGCATGGTATAAATGCTTGACCAAGTTCCTTATTACAAGTGGTTTTGAAATTGGTAAAATTGATTCTACTCTTTTTACTAAAAGGGTTAATGGAGAACTATTTGTATGCCAAATTTATGTTGATGATATCATATTTGGTTCAACTAACCCTCTCTTTAGTGAAAAGTTTGGAAAGCTAATGTCAGAGAAATTTGAGATGTCTATGATGAGTGAACTCAAATTCTTTCTCGGTTTGCAAATCAAGCAAACTAAGGAAGGTACATTTGTCTCTCAAACGAAGTACACCAAGGACTTATTCAAGAAGTTTAATATGCAAGAATGCAAAGGTATGTCAACACCCATGCCTACTAGTGGACATAATGATTTGACCAAAGATGGTGAACCGGTTGATCAAAAGGTTTATCGCTCTATCATTGGTTCATTGTTATACCTATGTGCTTCACGTCTCGATATTATGCTAAGTGTGCATGTGTGCACGATATCAAGCTCCTCCTAAAGAATGTCATCTTAAGGCTAAGAAAAGGATAGTGAGATATTTAATCCATACACCAAATTTTGGCATTTGGTATCCTAAGAGGTCTTCTTTTGATCTTGTTGGCTATTCCGACTGGGATTGTGCCGGAGATAAGGTTGATAGAAAGTCCACTTCGGGTACTTGTCAATTTCTTGGTAGATCTCTTGTGTCTTGGTCTTCCAAGAAACAAAGCTCGGTATCCTTATCCACCGCCGAAGCGGAATACATTGCCGCTGGTTCATGTTGTGCTCAATTACTTTGGATGACCCAAACTCTTAAAGATTATGGGATTTATGTGAAACATGTTCCACTGCTTTGTGACAATGAAAGTGCTACCAAAATTGGTCATAATCCTGTACAACATTCTCGAACTAAGCATATTGAAGTTCGTCATCATTTCATTCGAGATCATGTTGCTAAGGGTGACATTAATCTTAAGCACGTTCGCACCGATAAGCAATTAGCGGATATATTTACTAAACCTCTTGATGAGAAAGTATTTTGCAGGTTGAGAGGTGAATTGAACATCATTGATGCTTCGAACTTGGAGTAGAAACTCCATTGGATACATGCAAGACATGAGCTTATGACTAATCCATGATATATCTCTTATGATAACTATCTTATGTCTTGGATATATTTGCACCTTGCATGTTGTCTAACCCATGTAGGTGCTTGGTTGAATCTAATTCCATGAGATTGCGACTCACTCACATCTTGAGCAATCTCTACATCACCAGGACTCTACACAATAGTGGTTGAAGACAAGGAAGCACAAAACCATTCAAACATATCCTTTGACAAATTCTATGTTGATCTTCATGATTGTCATTTTTGGATACACAAGTGCTCTTCCTTGCAAGAACTAACCCATGTAGGTAGATGAACTCAAACTCCAAGTGGTGCTCCCAACTCTTGATGAGCTACATCAACCTTGAGCACCCACACAAGTTCAACTACATGAGCAAGAACCACACCACCACCCAAGGTATGTTATTCCATCTTAGAGAAGCTTTACTCCAAGACATGAGTCAAAGCAACTCAACAAGATGTGAATACATCAAGATGCTTAAACGAAAAATGGTAACCCCATTTTGAGCTTACACGATGAGTATGACCTATGATCAAGTGTTCTCACTTGACTCCTAAGTCAATATACTCTAACATAGGTGACTATGTCACCGCCCAACTCTAGATGAAGTTCTCTTGTGTTCTTTTCTGTGTTATTGCATTTGTCTCATGCATGTTTATTTTCTTTCTCTTTTTCAAAAAAAACTTCATCTAGATCTTTCAGTTTCTTCTCTTTTCTCTTTGTTTTTGTTCTGCATTTTCTGCATTTAATTCCTTGCAAATCCTTCAGGTAATTCATTGCAAATCTTTGTGAGATCCTACATGTCTAGTGAGCTGAGGTGACAAGTGTTTTTCTCTGTGTGAACTCGGTTTCACCGACTTGTAATTTTCGGTCCAACCGAATCTTTTCGGTGCCACCGAAACATACCACTCGGTGCCACCGACTTCGCAACAGGAAAAACAGTTTGCCACTTGTTCTATATTTCTTCTGATCCAGCTCTACTCAATGAATCTTGTCCTCTACAAGCATCACAGTTTTATCCATTGCTTTGTGCTGAGTCTCAAGGACCAAACCTATATGACGGATTCCAGAAAGCCCTTCTTGGAAATTGATGTCAAAGGGGGAGAGAGAGATCACATCAAAGCTTGTAGGAGAGAGAGATCACATCAAGGGAGAGAAAAAGTCTCAAGGACCAAACCTACAAGCGAGAAAGTATTAAGGGGGAGAGAGAGACTTCCAGGGGGAGAGAATACTCAAGGATCCCATATGCTTGATGTTCAAGAGGAGAGATGTCACATGCCTTTTTGGAGGAAAGACATGTATTTGCATTAAGTTCTATCCATTTGTATCTTTCAGCTCTGATTTTCTGTTCCCTATCTTCTCCCAATATCCCATGTAAGATTCAGGGGGAGCAAGACACCTAAGGGAAAGAAATCAGTCAAATTCATTGCATGTCTTTATTCTTGGGGACATGTTGAATCCAATGTGGTACCTTGTACTCACTCTCTAGATGTCATCCCAGTCTTGGTATTCTTGTGGTTTCTGTTGTTTGCTCTGGCTAGTGGATGTACATGTGTTATCTAACTTTGTTTGTGCAGGTTCATTCCATCCTAAGCCAAATCAAGACCACAAGGTAAGTATATGCATCAAAATCATGAGTATGAGGAGTTCTTGCTTATGTACATACTGTTTGCTAGAAGGACTCATGAGCATGAAGGTATTTTCCTTGATAATCTTTTGCTCTGATGCATATGGCCAAGATACATGTAACACATTGCCTACTCTGTCATGGTTATGCTCTCACATGCCTCTATATTTCATATTTACATGAGTGCATACATGTAGGGGGAGCCTATGCTTGTTACATGTCCTTCCAAAGCTTTACTTGCTGTTCTTTATATCTTTATCTAAAGCTTTCATGTATGTTGCCATCAATTACCAAAAAGGGGGAGATTGAAAGCACAAGTGCTCCCTAGGTGGTTTTGATAATTGATGACAACATATCTCTTGTTGGACTAACATTTCTATCTAGCATGTTTCAGATAAGTTCAACAATGGAGTGGCATGGACTAAAGGTTGTGGGAACTCCTTCAAGATGCTAAGGACAAAGGATTGGCTAAAGCTTAAAGCTCAAGACTCTTCATTTTACATTTTAGTGATCCAAGATCACATTGAGTCCATAGGAAAAGCCAATACTATCAAGGAGGGATGAGGTGTTGCTTAATGAGCCTCTTGCTTCATGTGCTTAATGATATGCTCCAAAATCCTCAGCTACTTTCCCACTTCCACATATGACCTAAACCCAAAGCCAAACTCGAACCTACCGATTATTCCTATCCGGCGCCACCGAGTTTCACTTGTCATAAGCCACTGCCAAACCCTAGCAATTCGGTTCTACCAATAGGGATCTCGGTCTCACCGAGATGGGATTGCAAACTCTCTGTTTCCCTTTCGTAACTTTTCGGTCTCACCAAAAGAGCGAATCGGTCCCACCGTGATTGCAGTGTAAACTCTTTGTTTCCTTTTTGTAACTTTTCGGTCTCACCGGAAGAGCAAATCGGTCCCACCGAGTTTACCTGACCAACTCTCTGGTTAGCTTATTACCAAACTCGGTCTCACCGAGTTTGTGTAATTGGTCTCACCGAGATTATGTTATGCCCAAACCCTAACCATATCGGTCCTACCGAGTTGCATGTCAGTCCCACCGAAAATCTCTAACGGTCACTAGGTTTACCTTTTCGGTCCGACCGAGTTTGTTGATTCGGTCCCATCGAGATTGGAAAACTGTGTGTAATGGTTGGATTTTGTGTGGATGCTATATATACCCCTCCACCTCCTCTTCATTCGTGGAGAGAGCCATCAGACTAAGCCTACACTTCCAGCATCCTATTTCTGAGAGAGAACTACCTACTCATGTGTTGAGGCCAAAATATTCCATTCCTACCATATGAATCTTGATCTCTACCTTTCCCCAAGTTGCTTTCCACTCAAACCTTCTTTCCACCAGATCCAAATCCTATGAGAGAGAGTTGAGTGTTGGGGAGACTATCATTTGAAGCACAAGAGCAAGGAGTTCATTACCTACACACCATTTTTTACTTCTTGGAGAGTGGTGTCTCCTAGATTGGCTAGGTGTTACTTGGGAGCCTCCGACAAGATTGTGGAGTTGAACCAAGGAGTTTGTAAGGGCAAGGAGATCGCCTACTTCGTGAAGATCTACCGCTAGTGAGGCAAGTCCTTCATGGGCGATGGCCATGGTGGGATAGACAAGGTTGCTTCTTCGTGGACCCTTCGTGGGTGGTTGCTTCTTCGTGGACCCTTCGTGGGTGGAGCCCTCCGTGGACTCGCGCAACCATTACCCTTTGTGGGTGGAGCCCTCCGTGGACTCAGGCAACCGTTACCCTTCGTGGGTTGAAGTCTCCATCAACGTGGATGTAGGATAGCACCACCTATCCGAACCACGGGAAAAACATCCGTGTCTCCAATTGTGTTTGAATTCTCCAAACCCTTCCCTTTACATTCTTGCAAGTTGCATGCTTTACATTCCGCTGCTCATATACTCTTTGCATGCTTGCTTGATATGTATTGTGTATGTTGAAATTGTGCCTAAAACTCCACTCAAACCAAAAAGGCCTAAAAATTGCAACTTTAGCACTAAGTGTCTAATCACCCCCCCTCTAGACACATCTACTTCTAGATCCTACACCATCTGGAATAGATCGAAAGCTACGCCCCTGGCCATCAGGTCAGATTTGGGAGCTTGAACTACGTCGCGGACATCCTAAAGTAGTGCATAATATCTTTCACATAATGATCATCGAGGGTTTTAGGAGGTTCCCATCTCCATGAGTAGCAAGTACACCTAAATTTTTTTGGTATTTCGTGTTCCGTATCCATAACTAAAGATACAGAACAACTTGGAATAGCAAATAAAATCTACTTAGTGATAAAACAAACAAGCACACATGAGAATATTCACCCCACACTATTGCTTCCCGGCAAGGGCGCCAGAAAAAGGTCTTGATAACCCACAAGTATAGGAGATCAGTTGTATCCTATTTCGATAAGTAAGAGTGTCGACCCAACGAGGAGCTAAAGGTAGAACAAATATTCCCTAAAGTTCTATCGACCAGTGATACAACTCTACGCACGCTTTATGTTCGCTTTACCTAGAACAAGTATGAAACTAGAAGTACTTTGTAGGTGTTGTAGGCTAGGTTTGCAAGATAATAAAGAGCATGTAAATATAAACTAGGTGCTGTTTAGATAAAGACACAACTAAGTTAGTTTTAGTAGAGATCTTTTTGTCACAAGAACGTTATTTGTCCCTAGGCAATCGATAACTAGACCGATAATCATTATTACAATTTTATATGGGGGAAAGGCATAAGCTAACATACTTTCTCTTATTGGATTATATGCACTTATGATTGGAACTCTAGCAAGCATCCGCTACTACTAAAGATCATTAAGGTAAAACCCAACCATAGCATTAAATTATCAAGTTCTCTTTATTCCCATACGCCATGACCCACTTATCCGTGTTTCTGTTTCTATCACTCACGTGTAACGCCCGAATAATTAAGCTAAAGTAATCCCACGTTAACAATTCCACGTCACCTCCGCTACTGTTGCTAATCTCACGTTGGATCAAGATTGTTCAAATTCAAATTTTGAATTTTTGTCAAACATCAAAAATTTTCAAATACTAAAACTAAAATGTTCGTAGGGTGTCAATTAATTCCTAGGTATTTATGGTGAAGGAACCACGCTTTTATGGATGCCTAAATATTTAAATGAATTAAATCAGAAAGAAAAAGAAAAAAAGGAATTAATTAAATAAAAATAATTAATTAATTAACTTAATTAATTCTGTTAGTTAACTATTAAACCTAATTAACCTACTAACTAATCTAATTAAACAGTTAGTTAGTTAGTTAGATAATGACATGCGGGACCCACACGTCAGCTTGACCAGTCAACACCTCTATTGACTGATGATGTCATGCTGATGCAATAATACTATTTTCAATTTTAATTAATAATTTAGAAAATGATTTAAAACTTTAAAAATTAGTATAAAATAATCTGTAATTCGGATGAAAATACTTTGTACATGAAAGTTGCTCAGAACGACGAGACAAATCCGAATACGCAGCCCGTTCGTCCGCCACACATCCCTAGCATAGTGAACATGCAACTTTTCCCCTCCGGTTCATCTGTCCGAAAACGCGAAACTCCAGGGATACTTTTCCGAATGTTTCTCGCCCTTCCCCGGTATCACCTCCTACCGCGTTGGGGAACGCCTAGCACCGCTTGTTGTCGTGTCATGCATCATTATGCATCTGTTTGCATTTTATTCAATATATCTTCCCTCTCTTCTCTCCGGTAGCCTACGAGACTGACGCCGCTGCTGGTGCCCCGATCGACTACGTTTTTGACGACCCCTACTCGCCAGAGCAACCAGGCAAGCCCCCTGATCACCAGATATCGCCTATTCTTCTCTCTACTGCTCGCATTAGAGTAGTGTAGCATGTTACTGCTTTCCGTTAATCCTATCCTGATGCATAGCCTGTCTTTGCTACTACTGTTGTTACCTTTACCTGCAATCCTAAAATCTTAGTATAGGATGCTAGTATTCCATCAGTGCCCTACATACTTGTCCGTCTGCCATGCTATACTATCGGGTCGTGATCACTAGGGAAGTGATCACGGTATATACTTATATACATATAGATGATACATGTGATGACTAAAGACGGGTCGGCTCGTAGAGTACCCGCGAGTGATTCACGGATTGGGGGCTGAAAGGACCTTTGTCCCAATGGCCCTCTGGGTGGATCTTTGTGGCGAAGCGACAGGGCAGGTTGAGACCACCTAGGAGAGAGGTGAGCCTGGCCCTGGTCGGTGTCTACGGTTACTTCAAAATATCACGCTTAACGAGATCTTGGTATTTGATCTGAGTCTGGCCACTGGCCTATACGCACTAACCAACTACGTGGGAACAGTGAAAGTGCAACTATCCCTCGGTGGTTTTTGTAATTCCTAACAACATATAGCTCATTGAGCTAATGCTATTTCAAGATAAATATTTTAGGAAAGCTCAATGATTGGCATGGCATGGATTAGAAAAGTGGACCCCTCAAAGTGCCAAGGACAAAAGGATTGTCTCAAGCTCAAAGCACAAGACTCTAATATTTTCATTTTAGTGATCCAAGATCACATTGAGTCCATAGGAAAAGCCAATACTATCAAGAGGGGGTGAAGTGCTACTTAATGAGGTTCTTGCTGAAAATGCTTAGTGATATGCTCCAAAGCCCTCAACTACTTTCTCATATCCACATATGTCCCAAACCAAAAGTTAAACTCGGCCCCACCAAAATTTTCTATCCAGCGCACCGAGTTCTCTTGACATAGCCACTGTCGGAAACCCTAGTCTTTTTGGTCTCACCGATAGGGATCTCGATCTCACCGAGATGGGATTGTAATCTCTGTTTCCCTTTGTAATGTTTCAGTCAAACCGAGATGAGCGATCGGTCTCACCGAGATTGCAATGCAAACTCTCTATTTCCCTTCCTTAACGTTTCGGTCCAACCGAGATGAGCGAATCGGTCCCACCAAGTTTGCCTGACCAACTCTCTAGTTAGTCTATTACCAAAATCGGTCTCAGCGAGTTTTTGTAATCGGTCTCACCGATATTAAGTTATGCCCTACCCCTAATGACATCGGTCCCACCGAGTTGACATGTCGGTCCCACCGAAAACCCTAACGGTCACATTATAAACCAAATTGGTCCAACCGAGTTTCATGATTTGGTCCCACCGAGTTTGGTAAATTGTGTGTAACGGTTATATTTTGTGTGGAGGCTATATATACCCCTCCACCCACTCTTCATTCATGGAGAGAGCCATCAAAACATGCCTACACTTCCAAGATACATTTTCTAAGATAGAACCACCTACACTTGTGTTGAGGTCAAGATATTCCATTCCAACCACATAAATCTTGATCTCTAGCCTTCCCCAAGTTGCTTTCCACTCAAATCTTCTTTCTACCAAATCCAAATCCTATGAGAGAGAGTTGAGTGTTGGGGAGACTATCTTTTGAAGCACAAGAGCAAGGAGTCCATTATCAACACGCCATTTGTTACCTCTTGGAGAGTGGTGTCTCCTAGATTGGCTAGGTGTCACTTGGGAGCCTCCATCAAGATTGTGGAGTTGAACCAAGGAGTTTGTAAGGGCAAGGAGATCGCCTACTTCATGAAGATCTATCGGAGTGAGGCAAGTCCTTCATGGGCAATGGCCATGGTGGAATAGGCAAGGTTGCTTCTTCGTGGACCCTTCGTGGGTGGAGCCCTCCATGGACTCACGCAACTGTTACCCTTCGTGGGTTGAAGTCTCCATCAACGTGGATGTATGATAGCACCACCTATCGGAACCACGGATAAACATCTCCGTGTAAACATTGCGTTTGCTCCCTCAAACTCCTCCCTTTACCTTCATATGCAATTGTATTACTTTCCGCTGCTATACTCTTAGAATTGCATGTGTAGGTTGATTGCTTGACTTGTGCAAAGTTGCTAAAATCTGCCAAGAACTAAAATTGGGAAAAGGCTAGATTTTTATTTGGTCAAGTAGTCTGATCACCCCCCTCTTGACATACTTTCGATCCTACAAGTGGTATCAGAGCTTTTGTCTGCATTTTCTTTGATTTCCATAGCTTTTGGTGGACATAGTCTTTGTTTCATAACCTAGGAGAGTATGGCATCTAGCGTGGGAAATTACCACCGTAGAGGTCCTTACTTTGAGGGTACAAATTTTGCTAGTTGGAAGCATAAGATGAAAAATGCATATTCTTGGACATAACCCTGCCGTTTGGGCTATTGTGTGTATGGGCTTGCAAGGTGAATTCTTTGATGGGAGAGAACCGAACCGTGAAGCTACCGCGAAAGAGTTGAAGATGCTGCAATACAATGCTCAAGCTTGTGATATTCTCTTCAACGGATTGTGCCCTGAAGAATTCAACAAAATCAGCTGTCTTGAGAATGCAAAGGAAATTTGGGATACTTTGATTGATATGCAAGAAGGTACCGACTCCGTCAAGGAATCCAAATTGGATGTGCTTCAAAGTTAACTTGACAAGTTCAAAATGAAGGATGGTGAAGGTATCGCTGAAATGTACTCTAGGTTTGCTCTCATCACAAATGAGATTGCCGGCTTAGGAAGTGAAGAGATGACCGATAGATTCATCATAAGATCCTAAGAGCCTTGGATGGAAAATATGATACCGTGTGCACATTGATCCAAATTATGCCCAACTACAAAGGTCTCAAGCCAACGGAAGTCATTGGAAGAATTATTGCTCATGAGATGTCACTTAAGGATAAGGAAGAGCTTCACAACAAGTCAAGTGGTGCTTACAAAGCCTCATGTGATGCCCCCACATCATCAAATGAGAAGCAAACCTTCAATGAAGAATTGAGCCTAACGGTGAAGAACTTCAACAAGTTCTACAAGTGTAGAAGCAAGGAAATAAGTTCCAAGTCAAGGTCCTACAATGACAAAAGATCTTCTAGTCGTGAGCGTAACTGCTACAATTGTGGAAGACCCGGACACTATTCCAATGAGTATACGGCTCCCTACAAAAGAAGAGAAGATTCTCCCAAGAGAAGAAGTAGGAGAGAAGAATCACCATCAAGAGAGGGGAGGAGTAGAGATGATCGTTATGAATGAAGACCCTCTCGGAGAAGCAAGGATTCGGAGAGGAAGGACAAGTCATCAAGGAGCTACACAAAACAAAGACATCAAGCTCATGTTGGTGAATGGATATCCGGCTCTGACTCTGACCATCACTCCAAAATAAGTTATCACTCTGACTCCGAATATACTCAAGATGAAGGTGTTGCCGGACTAGCACTTGTGACAACCAACTCCTACTACATATTTGACTCACCAAATGAAGGAATTGGAAGATGCTTCATGGCTAAAGGTCCAAAGGTAACACACCCCGAGTATATTGATTTCAATAGTGATGAAGATGATTTACTAGGAGATGATGATTTACTTGTTGACAACTCTAGTTATCAAAACTATGATGAACTTGCTATTAATCATGCTAATAAAGATAAACAAATGACGATGATAAGAAGGAGAATGAGCGTCTAACTGAAGAACTAAACACTCTTAAGTTAGCTCAGGAAACACCTTGAAAGATCATTGAGAACTTTTAAAGACTCATGAGAAGCTATGCTTTGAAAAGCTCAACCTTGAGCAAGAGCATGAGTTCTTAAAAGCAATCAATGATGATCTTCCCAAGAAAAGTTATTCTTACATTGCCAAGCGTTTACTGTTGTCTACTTACATGCCACAAGTTAAATCTAGCAACAAGAACAAGAAAGATTCTTCATCTAGTAGTAACAAAAATCATGCTAAATCCAATGTTGTTTCTTCTAGTAGTTCTCTTGATTCCACTAATGACTCTCTTAGCCAAGTTACACTTGAGCAAGAAAATAGCTTATTGAAGGGAATTATAGAGAAAGGTGTTTACAAGAGCCTTGTGGATGCCCATGGATTATGGAACAAGGAGTGGCAAGAGCCTAAGCTTGGGGATGCCCATGGCACCCCCAAGATAATCTAAGGACACCTAAAAGCCAAAGCTTGGGGATGCCCCGGAAGGCATCCCCTCTTTCGTCTACTTCTATCGGTAACTTTACTTGGAGCTATATTTTTATTTACCACATGATATGTGTTTTGCTTGGAGCGTCTTGTATTATTTGAGTCTTTATTTGTTAGTTTTCCACAATCATCCTTGCCGCACACACATTTTTGAGAGAGACACACATGATTCGGAAATTATTAGAATACTATATGTGCTTCACTTATATCTTTTGAGTTATATAGTTTTTGCTCTAGTACTTCACTTATATCTTTTAGAGCACGGTGGTAGAATATGTTTTATAGAAACCATTGTTCTCTCATGCTTCACTTAGATTATTTTGGGAGTCCTACAAAACAACATGGTAATTTGCTTTAATTATTTGAGGCATTCAAGATTAAATAAATAAAATTTTCTTATGAGTGTGTTGAATACTATGAGAAGTTTGAAACTTGATAATTGTTTTGAGATATGGAGATGGTGATATTAGAGTCGTACTAGTTGAGTAGTTGTGAATTTGAAAAATGCCTATGTTGAAGTTTGTGATTCCCGTAGCATGCACGTATGGTGAACCGTTATGTTAAGAAGTCGGAACATGATGTATTTATTGATTGTCCTCCTTATGACTGACGATCGGGGACGAACGATGGTCTTTTCCTACCAATCTATCCCCCTAGGAGCATGCACGTAGTACTTTGCTTCGATAACTAATAGATTTTTGCAATAAGTATATGAGTTCTTTATGACTAATGTTGAGTCCATGGATTATACGCACTCTCACCCTTCCACCATTGCTAGCCTCTCTAATACCGCGCACCTTTCGCCGGTATCATACACCTACCATATACCTTCCTCAAAACAGCCACCATACTTGCCTATCATGGAATTTCCATAGCCATTCTGAGATATATTGCCATGCAACTTTCCACCGTTCCGTTTATGATGACATGATCCATCATTGTTATATTGCTTTGCATGATCATGTAGTTGACATTTTAGTAGTGGTAAGGACACCGTTCATAATTCTTTCATATAAGTCACTCATGCATCATTTCTATCCCGGTACACCGCCGGAGGCATTCATATAGAGTCATACTTTCATCTAGTATCGAGTTGTAATCATTGAGTTGTAAATAAATAGAAGTGTGATGATCATAATTCATAGAGTATTGTCCCAAAAAAGAGAAAGGCCAAAGAAAAAAAAGAAGGCCCAAAAAAAGGAAGAAAGAAAAAATAAAATTAAAAGGGACAATACTACTATCCTTTTTTTCCACACTTGTGCTTCAAAGTAGCACCATGATCTTCATAATAGAGAGTCTCCTATGTTATCACTTTCATATACTAGTGGGAATTTTTCATTATAGAACTTGGCTTGTATATTCCAACGATGGGCTTCCTCAAAATGCCCTAGGTCTTCGTGAGCAAGCAAGTTGGATGCACACCCACTTAGTTTCTTTTTGTCGATCTTTCATATATTTATAGCTCTAGTGTATCCGTTGGATGGCAATCCCTACTCACTCACATTGATATCTATTGATGGGCATCTCCATAGCCCGTTGATACGCCTAGTTGATATGAGACTATCTTCTCCCTTTTTGTCTCCTCCACAACCACCATTCTATTCCACCTATAGTGCTATGTCCATGGCTCATGCTCATGTATTGCGTGAAAATTGAAAAGTTTTGAGAACATTAAAAGTATGAAACAATTGCTTGGCTTGTCATCGGGGTTGTGCATGATTTGAATACTTTGTGTGGTGAATATGGAGCATAGCCAGACTATATGATTTTGTAGGGATAACTTTCTTTGGCCATGTTATTTTGAAGAGACATAATTGCTTACTTAGTATGCTTGAAGTATTGTTATTTCTATGTCAATATTAAACTTTTGTCTTGAATCTTTCGGATCTGAATATTCATACCACAATTAAGAGAATTACATTGAAATTATGCCAAGTAGCATTCCACACCAAAAATTCTGTTTTTATCATTTACCAACTCGAGGACGAGTAGGAATTAAGCTTGGGGATGCTTGATACGTCTCCAATGTATCTATAATTTTTATTGTTCCATGCTATATTATATTTTGTTTTGGACATTATTGGGCTTTATTATACACTTTTATATTATTTTTGGGACTAACCTACTAACCGGAGGCCCAGCCCAGAATTGCTGTTTTTTTGCCTATTTTAGGGTTTGGCAGAAAAAGAATATCAAACGGAGTCCAAACGGAATGAAACCTTCGGGAACGTGATTTTCGGAATGAACATGATCCAGAGGACTTGGACCCTACATCAAGACATTAACCAGGAGGCCACGAGGTAGGGGGCACGCCCTCCCCCTCGTGGCCCCCCTATTGCTCCATCGATGTACTCCTTCCTCCTATATATACCTACGTACCCCCAAACAACCAGATACGGAGCCAAAAGCCTAATTCCACTGCCGTAACTTTCTGTATCCACGAGATCCCATCTTGGGGCCTGTTCCGGAGCTTCGTCGGAGGGGGCATCGATCACGGAGGGATTCTACATCAACACCATAGCCCTTCCGATGAAGTGTGAGTAGTTTACCTCAGACCTACGGGTCCATAGTTATTAGCTAGATGGCTTCTTCTCTCTTTTTGGATCTCAATACAAAGTTCTCCCCCTCTCTTGTGGAGATCTATTTGATGTAATCTTCTTTTGTGGTGTGTTTGTTGAGACCGATGAATTGTGGGTTTATGATCAAGTTTATCTTTGAACAATATTTGAATCTTCTATGAATTCTTTTATGTATGATTGGTTATCTTTGCAAGCCTCTTCGAATTATCAGTTTGGTTCGGCCTACTAGATTGATCTTTCTTGCAATGGGAGAAGTGCTTAGCTTTGGGTTCAATCTTGCGGTGTCCTTTCCCAGTGAAAGTAGGGGCAGCAAGGCACGTATCGTATTGTTGCCATCGAGGATAACAAGTTGGGGTTTATTTCATATTGCATGAGTTTATCCCTCTACATCATGTCATCTTGCTTAAAGCGTTACTCTGTTCTCTTGAACTTAATACTCTAGATGCATGCTGGATAGCGGTCGATTTGTGGAGTAATAGTAGTAGATGCAGGCAGGAGTCGGTTTACTTGTCTCAGACATGATGCCTATACACATGATCATGCCTAGATATTCTCATAACTATGCTCAATTCTGTCAATTTCTCAACAGTAATTTGTTTACCCGCCATGAATACTTATGCTCTCGAGAGAAGCCACTAGTGAAACCTATGGCCCTCGGGTCTATCTTCCATCATATTAATCTTCCAATACTTAGTTATTTCCTTTGCCTTTTATTTTACTTTGCATCTTTATCATAAAAATACCAAAAATATTATCTTATCATATCTATCAGATCTCACTCTCGTAAGTGACCATGTAGGGATTGACAACCCCTTATCGCGTTGGTTGCGAGGATTTATTTGTTTGTGTAGGTACGAGGGACTCGTGTGTGGCCTCCTACTGGATTGATACCTTGGTTCTCAAAAACTGAGGGAAATACTTACGCTACTCTGCTGCATCACCCTTTCCTCTTCAAAGGAAAACCAACGCAAGTGCTCAAGAAGTAGCAAGAAGCATTTCTAGCGCCGTTGCCAGGGTGGTCTACGCAAAAGTCAACATACCAAGTACCCATCACAACCCTTATCTCCCGCATTACATTATTTTCCATTTGCCTCTCGTTTTCCTCTCCCCCACTTCACCCTTGCTGTTTTATTCACCCTCTCTCTCTCTATCTTCTCTCTCTTTCTCTATTTGCCTCTTTTTACCCATTTCTTGTTTGCTCGTGTATCAGATTGCTTGCTTGTCGTTATGGCTAGTCCCCTATCTTCCCCTTTGTCTCCCGAGTTTGAGGTTCTTCACTTCAAACAAAGACAAGGAGAAAACTTAAAACATGCTTGGTTTAGAATGATGGGGTTTTATCGTAATTGCACCCTAGAGGTGAATTTTAGAATTCTGCTTCGCAACTTTTATGTTGGATTAAATTTATCTCATAGACAACTCTTGGATTGCGTTGCGAAAGGCAATTTTATTGAAATTGATCCCAGTATTGCTCATGAAATTATAGAGGGTATAGTGGGAACACTACCCCAACAAAAGGGGCATCATCATACCCAAGAAGAAACGCAAATTTTCGAGAAACTTTGCGAAGTAACCAAGATCTTACAAAGATCTCTTGAACCTCTTAAGAGTTCTAGCAGGAATCTCCATCGCATGAATATGTTCATTACCCTTTGCAATAAGTGTTTGGATTCTTTAGATCTCAAAATTTCCGACTATGAGGGTAAACGTAAGGAACCTCCCGGATTCGGGCTCTGTAAAAAAATTAAAAACCCAAGATGATATTACCTAGATCTATCCTTGCTTTTTATGCCTAGCTAGGGGCGTTAAACGATAGCGCTTGTTGGGAGGCAACCCAATTTTATTTTTATTCCTTGCATTTTTCTCCTGTTTAGTAATAAATAATTTATCTAGCCTCTGTTTTGGTTGTGTTTTTTGTGTTTAATTAGTGTTTGTACCAAGTAGAACCGTTGGGAAGACTTGGGGAAAGTCTTGTTAATCTTGTTGTAAAAAACAGAAACTTTAGCGCTCACGAGAACTGCTGCCATTTTTATTTGGAAAGTGCTATTTAGTTAATTCTTTTTGCAGATGATTAATAAATAAATTCCTCACGTCCAGCAATTTATTTTAGAATTTTGGTGTTCTAGATCTTGCGTTAGCTACAGATTACTACAGACTGTTCTGTTTTGCAGATTCTGTTTTTCGTGTGTTGTTTGCTTATTTTGATGAATCTATGGCTAGTAAAATAGTTTATAAACCATAGAGAAGTTGGAATACAGTAGGTTTAACACCAATATAAAACAATAATGAGTTCATTACAGTACCTTGAAGTGGTGTTTTGTTTTCTTTCACTAACGGAGCTCACGAGATTTTCTACTTTAAGTTTTGTGTTGTGAAGTTTTCAAGTTTTGGGTAAAGATTTGATGGATTATGGAACAAGGAGTGGAAAGAGCCTAAGCTTGGGGATTCCCATGGCACCCCCATGATAATCTAAGGACACCTAAAAGCCAAAGCTTGGGTATGCCCCAGAAGGCATCCCCTCTTTCGTCTACTTCTATAGGTAACTTTACTTGGAGCTATATTTTTATTTACCACATGATATGTGTTTTGCTTGGAGCGTCTTTTATTATTTGAGTCTTTATTTATTAGTTTTACACAATCATCCTTGATGCACACACCTTTTTGAGAGAGACACACATGATTCGGAAATTATTAGAATACTCTATGTGCTTCACTTATATCTTTTGAGTTATATAGTTTTTGCTCTAGTACTTCACTTATATCTTTTAGAGCATGGTGGTAGATTTGTTTTATAGAAACCATTGTTCTCTCATGCTTCACTTAGATTATTTAGAGAGTCCTACAAAACAGCATGGTAATTTGATTTAATTATTTGAGGCATTCAAGATTAAATAAATAAAATTTTCTTATGAGTGTGTGGAATACTACGAGAAGTTTGAAACTTGATAATTGTTTTGAGATATGGAGATGGTGATATTAGAGTCGTGCTAGTTGAGTAGTTGTGAATTTGAGAAATGCTTGTGTTGAAGTTTGTGATTCCCGTAGCATGCACGTATGGTGAACCATTATGTTAAGAAGTCGGAGCATGATGTATTTATTGATTGTCCTCCTTATGAGTGGCGGTCGGGGACGAGCGATGGTCTTTTCCTACCAATCTATCCCCCTAGGAGCATGCACGTAGTACTTTGCTTCGATAACTAATAGATTTTTGCAATAAGTATGTGAGTTCTTTATGACTAATGTTGAGTGCATGGATTATACGCACTCTCACCCTTCCACCATTGCTAGCCTCTCTAATACCGCGCACCTTTCGCCGGCATCATACAATAACCATATACCTTCCTCAAAACAGCCACCATACCTACCTATCATGGAATTTCCATAG
The DNA here is from genome assembly GCF_018294505.1 of Triticum aestivum. NCBI lineage: Eukaryota > Viridiplantae > Streptophyta > Magnoliopsida > Poales > Poaceae > Triticum > Triticum aestivum. Next base: position 150,462,429 of record NC_057797.1, on the reverse strand, counting down.
CCTTTCCGAGATATATTTCCATGCACCTTCCACCGTTCGGTTTATCATGACACAATCCATCATTGTCATATTGCTTTGCATGATCATGTAGTTGACATTTTGGTAGTGGCAAAGCCACCGTTCATAATTCTTTCATATAAGTCACGCATGCATCATTGCTATCCCGGTACACCGCCGGAGGCATTCATATAGAGTCATACTTTGTTCTAGTATCAAGTTGTAATCATTGAGTTGTAAATAAATATAAGTGTGATGATCATCATTCATAGATTATTGTCCCCAAAAAAAGAGAAAGGCCAAAGAAAAAAATGCCCAAAAAAAGGAAGAAAGAAAAAATAAAATAAAAAGGGGCAATGCTACTTTCCTTTTTCCACACTTGTGCTTCAAAGTAGCACCATGATCTTCATAATAGAGAGTCTCCTATGTTATCACTTTCATATACGAGTGGGAATTTTTCATTATAGAACTTGGCTTGTATATTCCAATGATGGGCTTCCTCAAAATGCCCTAGGTCTTCGTGAGCAAGCAAGTTGGATGCACACCCACTTAGTTTCTTTTTGTTGAGCTTTCATATATTTATAGCTCTAGTGCATCCGTTGCATGGCAATCCCTACTCACTCACATTGATATCTATTGATGGGCATCTCCATAGCCCGTTGATACGCCTAGTTGATGTGAGACTACCTTCTCCCTTTTTGTCTCCTCCACAACCACCATTCTATTCCACCTATAGTGCTATGTCCATGGCTCACGCTCATGTATTGCGTGAAAATTGAAAAGGTTTGAGAACATTAAAAGTATGAAACAATTGCTTGGCTTGTCATCGGGGTTGTGCATGATTTGAATACTTTGTGTGGTGAAGATGGAGCATAGCCAGACTATATGATTTTGTAGGGATAACTTTCTTTGGCCATGTTATTTTGAAGAGACATAATTGCTTAGTTAGTATGCTTGAAGTATTATTATTTCTATGTCAATATTAAACTTTTTTCTTGAATCTTTCGGATCTGAATATTCATACCACAATTAAGAGAATTACATTGAAATTATGCCAAGTAGCATTCCACATCAAAAATCTGTTTTTATCATTTACCTACTTGAGGACGAGCAGGAATTAAGCTTGGGGATGCTTGATACGTCTCCAATGTATCTATAATTTTTTATTGTTCCATGCTATATTATATTCTGTTTTGGACATTATTGGGCTTTATTATACACTTTTATATTATTTTGGGACTAACCTATTAACCGGAGGCCAAACCCAGAATTGTTGTTTTTTTTGCCTATTTTAGGGTTCCGCAGAAAAAGAATATCAAACGGAGTCCAAACGGAATGAAACCTTCAGGAACGTGATTCTCGGAATGAACATGATTTAAAGGACTTGGACCCTACGTCAAGACATCAACCAGGAGGCCACGGGGTAGGGGCGCACGCCTACCCCCTGGGCGCGCCCTCCCTCCTCGTGGGCCCCCTGTTGCTCCACCGACGTACTCCTTCCTCCTATATATACCTACGTACCCCCAAACTACCAGATACGGAGCCAAAACCCTAATTCCACCGCTGTAACTTTCTGTATCCACGAGATCCCATCTTGGGGCCTGTTCCGGAGCTCCATCGGAGGGGGCATCGATCACGGAGGGCTTCTACATCAACACCATAGCCCTTCCGATGAAGTGTGAGTAGTTTACCTCAGACCTACGGGTCCATAGTTATTGGCTGGATGGCTTCTTCTCTCTTTTTGGATCTCAATACAAAGTTCTCCCCCTTTGTTGTGGAGATCTATTCGATGTAATCTTATTTTGCGGTGTGTTTGTTGAGATCGATGAATTGTGGGCTTATGAAGTTTATCTATGAACAATATTTGAATCTTCTCTGAATTCTTTTATGTATGATTGGTTATCTTTGCAAGTCTCTTCGAATTATCAGTTTGGTTTGGCCTACTAGATTGATCTTTCTTGCAATGGGAGAAGTGCTTAGCTTTGGGTTCAATCTTGCGGTCTCCTTTCCTAGTGACAGTAGGGGCAGCAAGGCATGTATTGTATTGTTGCCATCGAGGATAACAAGTTGGGGTTTATTTCATATTGCATGAGTTTATCCCTCTACATCATGTCATCTTGCTTAAAGAGTTACTATGTTCTCTTGAACTTAATACTCTAGATGCATGCTGGATAGCGGTCGATGTGTGGATTAATAGTAGTAGATGCAGGCAGGAGTCGGTCTACTTGTCTCGGACGTGATGCCTATACACATGATCATGCCTAGATATTCTCATAACTATGCTCAATTCTGTCAATTGCTCAACAACAATTTGTTTACCCGCCGTGAATACTTATGCTCTCGAGAGAAGCCACTAGTGAAACCTATGGCCCCCGGGTCTATCTTCCATCATATTAATCTTCCAATAGTTAGTAATTTCCTTTGCCTTTTATTTTACTTTGCATCTTTATCATAAAAATACCAAAAATATTATCTTATCATATCTATCAGATCTCACTCTCGTAAGTGACCGTGTTGGGATTGACAACCCCTTATCGCGTTGGTTGCGAGGATTTATTTGTTTGTGTAGGTATGAGGGACTCGTGCGTGGCCTCCTACTAGATTGATACCTTGGTTCTCAAAAACTAAGGGAAATATTTATGCTACTCTGCTGCATCACCCTTTCCTCTTCAAGGGAAAACCAACGCAAGTGCTCAAGAGGTAGCAGGTCCTACCGAGATCACTTAGTTGATCTAAGTTTTCGATCTTGGTGCAACCGACTAGAACCTTTCGGTCACACCGAGTTGCAGTAACTGCTTGCAGTTTTGCATCTTGGTGCCACCAAGTTGTTCCACTCGGTCACACCGACAGGGTCAGGTTATATATATTGATGGTTCAAATTTTGGAAAAATTTCCGAAACCCTTCACCCGCGCGTAACCTGCTCTGCCTCTTCGAGTCTCTGGATTGTCCTCTCGCCGCCAGCGTCCTCCCACCGCTGGTATCTGCCGCTGTCAACGGCAATCTGCTCCGCCGTTGCCGCCGTAGCGAACACTCGCCGCTCTAGGGTAAGTGTTCGACCCCTTGTGCTGTCTTTTTCACTCCGATTCCTAGCACAAGGAGAATGCCATGTTTTTTGCCAGGATTGAGATTGATCCATCCAGCTAAAACTTCCTTAGGTCTAGATTGATTCGAAGATTTTAGGGTTAGCTCTCTGCAGAACTCATCTTGGACAGACCGAAATGTAGAAATCGGTCTCACCGATTCGGCCTTGGCCATTGCACATGCGCTTTTCGGTCCAACCGAAACGTGCAAATCGGTGTGACCGAGTTCAAGATTCTGTGAAACCCTAGCAATCTCGGTGCCACCAAACTGTGACTCGGCCCAACCGAGTTCACTAGTTTAGGTTCCAAGTGTTTCTTCGGTATCACCGAGTTTGTCAATTCGGTAGCTCCGAGATCACTTCTGTAGAGAACTAAAACTAAGATTTTTGACTCAATTGTTTTGCAAAACCTTTGTACTTTGTGATGCTCATCTACTCTACCTCGTCTACAACCTATTCACAGGGTCTGCTAACAGTTTACCTGAAGATGTCTAATCAAAGTGACAGTCAGAACAAGTCTGAAGAGCAGGTTCAGTTGAGTGAGGGCACTAGTCCCTCCAGCAGCTATGATGAGGGCAGCAGGAGCACACCTAGTAACTTACCAAAAGCAGCTACCAGGACAAGGAAGAAGAAAACCTCAGATCCTGAAGCTGAGGATTATGTGGCTGTTGAGGATGAGGCTACTTCAAGGAAAAACGAGTATGGCACAGCTGCTGCAAGTAAGCCTGAAATGAAGACAAAGGCTCCAGCAAGAAGAGTTCCGATGTCAAAAGCCAGAGCCTCCACTCAAGAAACAATGGAGTTCACTCTTGAACCCAAAGAATGAGGTGAAGGCAAGAAGAGGAAAGAAAGGGTCAAGAAGAACATTGCCAGAGTTATTGGAAAACCATCAATGATGAGAGATGATGATGATGATGAAGAAGAGGATGCTGCAACAGCACCCAAAGCTCAAAAGCTTATGGGAGATGCAATCAGATCAGGGGCTGCTCCATCTAAGCCGAAGTCTTCTCCCAAAGCTCCAGCTCAAAAGTCTGCACCCAAGAGAAGCACCAGGAACTTTCCAGCTGTAGAAAAGAACAAGGCCCCAGTGCCTGAGACTGTTGATGAAGAAGATGATGAAGCCCAAGTGCTAGGGAAGGTCAAACCCAAGATCCCTGACCACAATGATGCACATCTTGTTGCAGAAAATATGAAGATCAGGAAGGATTCATGATTGAGATTGTGGAGATAGTCCGATCCATATGCTGTCAGGAGGAGAACTACTGTGGACTACATGTTCCACACAAAGGAACAACAAGACTTTTATGAGTCTGTCCTGCTTGAGAAGAAGCCCATAGTGTGTGACATGAGATGGGTTGACTGGGAGTACATCAAGGAAAATGAAGATCACTATCCAGGAGTCTATGACAGCTTCAAGGCTTGTGGGGTAGATACATTTGTTGGACAGAAGCTCACCAAGTGGAATGATGAGCTGATCATGCAATTCTATTCTACTGCCCATGTCTATCCAGATGGGAGGATTATATGGATGTCTGAGGGTACTAGGTACCAATCCACAGTAGAAGAATGGGCCAAGTTGATCAATGCCCCTGAGGAACATGAAGATGAATTGGATGTTTATGCCGAGAAGAAGAAAGACCACAACACTATGGCACACATGTACAGAGAGATCCCAGATGATGCTTTAGAGACTCATAAGTTTGGATCTGTCTACTTCTTGTTGTCTGGTTTGCCTACCATCAACTGGATCCTAAGGCACACATTGTTACCCAAGTCAGGTGATCACAAGATGATCATAGGACATGCTATCAATTTGCTACATTTGTTTCATGTGGCTCAAAAGTTCAAAGTCATGAGTCTGATTCTAGAGACAATCAAAAGGACTGCAGCTGATCAGAAGAGAAGTTGTGGGTATGCCCCACAAATTTAGGAGCTCGTCAACTCCAAGATGGGCACAAGCAAATATCTATTGGATAAGGAGCACCTAGCCATATACCCTGAATTCAAGACAACACAATTGTGATGGATGAGAATGAACCATCATCAGTTCAAACAGTAGAGAAGAAAGCCAAAGCTAAAGCTGAGAAAGCTGTAAGAATGCCAACTGTTGAAGAGGCATCTCAAGTGTTCTTGAAATCCAAGCAAGATCAGCTTGGATATCTGATCCAATCCACCTTGAGGATTGAGAAGGGCTTGGCCACCGTGACTCAAAACCAGGATAGCTTGGAGAGGATCATTGAGCAGAAATTCTATGATCTTGATGTCAAAGTAACTGAGATTCAGTCAGCAGTTGAGCAACTTCAGGAGGAAGTGGAGGAGAAGAAGGGAAAGTGTAATTCCCTCGATGCGGCTATATCTCCTACGTGCCGAAGCACGACTTAGAGGCATAACCGCATTGAAAGCAATGTCGCAAGTGAGGTAATCTTCACAACAACCCATGTAATGAATAAGGGAAAAAGGTACATAGTTGGCTTACAATCGCCACTTCACACAATACATGAATAAAACATTACATCATCCAGATACAAACAAGGTCCGACTACGGAACCAAAACAAAAGAAGACTACCCCAAATGCTATAGATCCCCGATCGCCCCAACTGGGCTCCACTACTGATCCACTGGACATGGAACAACACTACAAACAAGGTCTTCATCGGGCTCCTCCTTGAGCTCGGTTGCGTCACCTGCACGATATCATCGGCACCTGCAAACTGGTTTTGGAAGATTTGTGAGTCACGGGGACTCAGCAATCTCACACCCTCGCGATCAAGACTATTTAAGCTTATAGGTAGGGAAAAGGTATGAGGTGGAGCTGCAGCAAGCAACTAGCACATTTGGTGGCTAACATATGCAAATGAGAGAGAGAAGAGAAGGCAAAGCACGGTCGAGAAACTATGATCAAGAAGTGATCCTAGAACAACCTACGTCAAACATAACTCCAACACCATGTTCACTTCCCGGACTCCGCCGGAAAGAGACCATCACGGCTACACACGCTGTTGATGCATTTTAATTAAGTTAAACTTCAGGTTTTCTAAAACCGGACATTAAGAAATTCCCATCTGCCCATAACCGCGGGCATGGCTTTCGAAAGTTCAAATCCTTGCGGGGTGTCCCAACTTAGCCCATCACAAGCTCTCACGGTCAACGAAGGATATTCCTTCTCCCAAGACAATCCGATCAGACTCGGCATCCTGGTTACAAGATATCCTCGACAATGGTAAAACAAGTCCAGTAAGACCGCCCGATGCACCGACATCCTGATAGGAGCTGCACATATCTTGTTCTCAGGGCAACACCGGATGAACACTACGTACAGCTAAAACCAGCCATCAAGTTTCCCCGAGGTGGCGCTGCAAGTGGCTCTGTTTCGGACCAACACTTAGACAAGCACTGGCCTGGGGGGGTTAAAATAAAGATGACCCTTGGGCTGGCCTAACCCAAGGGAAAAAGAGGCTAGGTGGCGAATGGTAAAACCATGGTTGGGCCTTGCTGGAGGAGTTTTATTCAAGGCGAACTGTCAAGGGGTTCGCATTATAACCCAACCGTGTAAGGAATGCAAAGTCCAGGACCATAACACCGATATGACAGAAACTAGGGCGGCAAGAGTGGAACAAAACACCAGGCATAAGGCCGAGCCTTCCACCCTTTACCAAGTATATAGATGCATTAATTAAATAAGAGATATTGTGATATCCCAACAAATATCCATGTTCCAAACATGGAACAAGCTCCAATCTTCACCTGCAACTAACAACGCTATAAGAGGGGCTGAGCAAAGTGGTAACATAGCAAAACAATGGTTTGCTAGGACAAGGGGGGTTAGAGGCTTGGCTTAACAATATGGGAGTCAAGATAAGCAAGTGGTAGGTACCGCGGCATAGGCATAGCAAAAGAGCGAGCAACTAGCAAGCAAAGATAGAAGTGATTTCGAGGGTATGGTCATCTTGCGTGAAATCCCGCAAGGAAGAAGAATGGGTCCATGAGGAAGAAAAACGGACGAAGTCGAACGGATCCTCACAAACGCGTTGTTATCGGAACTAACCCGAAGAAGCAACACCGGAAAGAAAGCAAACAACATGGTAAACAACCATCACATAATCATGGCATGATGCACAATCAAGTATGATGCATGTCCGATTTAATGAAGCATGGCATGGCAAAGTGCACAAACAACACTAAAAATTAAGTGGAGCTCAAAACGAAGCACCACATCAATTATTTAGTTCTCTCTCGTTTAGGTACTCAACAATATTAAATGTTGGTTAACATGGCAAGAGGTGAAGCATAACAAAACTATACCATTTAAACAATTTAAATGGGGCCGGATATAGCAAACAACGAATTCGGTAAATCCCCATATGCATTTAGCAATTTAAAGCAACCAACAATTTTAAACATTCTTGAAGTTGTTATCATGATGCGGATGACATGCAAGTTTTATGCAATATTTATGAATAAGTTGATAAGAGCATATTAAGAAGCATTTGTCATCGTGGCAGAAATGAAAAGGGGTGCCACGGCAACAATAACAAAACGGTGCCACGGCAACGTCCCGGTTTCCGGTAAGTCGGTTGAGATGCCGGTGCAAAAGGAAAAGTGACGGGGGCGTGTCATGCAAGGATGGTGGGGTGCTCCTAGATACCGGGTTCCCACATGACGGCGACAAGGCAAAAGAGGGGCTTCGTGCAACGGATAACTCGGACACGGAGCAACCACGAGCATCTCGTACATCACTCAACATCGTTCAGGACCGTCGTCTCGGTGGTTATACCTTCCAAGGGAGCATTCTCGAGCGGTTCAAGTTCGTAGAGGAAGTAGTTGTTCTCATGACGGTAGCGGAAGTAGGGGGTACACGATGACGGTAGAGGTACTCGCGGCGGTAGTGGTACACGTATTTCGTAGAAGGACTTGACGAATCCGAGTCACTTGGGGTCGACGGTAGTCGTTCACGTTTCGAGGAGGAAGTAGAGGTTCTCGCGATCTCGACGGCGGTAGTTGTTCTGTGCATCGGGCATCAAGGTACTTGTCGTTCTTAGCGATTCCGAAGACGGCGGTAGTGGTTGTTGGTGTTCTGGGGACGGGGGTCCCCAGACTTGCCTGCCTGCGGCCTGCGGCGTGGCTCAAGTGGGGGCCCAGCACGGCCCATCTTCATCAGCTCAAGCTCAAGACCCTCGCGTGGGGCCAAGCCTCGCGGGGCGGACTACAAGAAGCTTCCTTAGAGGCAGCCTCGTCAGGCAGGCTTGCGAGGAGGCGGAGAGATCAAGGCAAGGGTACCTCACGAGGAGCCCGTGACGCAAGCCATGATGTTCGAGATCAGGCGGGCGCCGGCCTGCGTAGTGTCCTTGTTTCCCCTTTGGTGCAAAGGGGGCAAGCACATGCCAAGGCATCGGGCAAAGGTTACCATTCCGGTGCAACGAGACCAAGACCAGCAGAGCGGCAGGACGGAGGTCACCGTGGAGCCCAAGACGGTGCCATCACCAGTACTTTTGGCAACCAAAGACCACCTTCGGTCAGGATAACTTGTACTAGATGTTCCCCTTAAAAATGGCCAATTGTTGGCACCCTTCCCGCTCGTTATTTGGGGAGAGGCCCAGGGCCTCTATAAATAGAGCTAGCCACCACAGAGTAGAGGGACGGCTAGAGATCTGGTAGAACCCCAACAGAGAGAGAGAGAGGCGATTGAACTCACCCCAGCAGTTCATTGCACCAGCTCAAGAACACCTCTCGCGAGGTTGTTCTTCCCTTGTACTGTTCATCATCAGCCCCCGAGGCAATCCACCACACCACACACTGGAGTAGGGTATTACACCACAACGATGGCCCGAACCAGTATAAACCTCATGTCCCTTGTGTTGTTCATTGTTTCCAGCCTAGATCACGTGAGGAGATTGGGCGTAGATCGGTAGGGGAGAGATCTCCGCGCGCACCCCAGTGTTCGAACCTCAAGGGTCTGCCGGAACCCGAAATCCGACATTTGGCGCGCCAGGTAGAGGTGCGCCGGAGTCCTCCCTCCTGACGACCCGCTCTCCCCCGACATCGCATCCCGCCCTCATGGCGGACAACGCGCCGCCCGCTCCAGCAGCGAATGCCGACACTGGGGCCAGGGGGCTCCGGTCCTTGGCCCCCGCCTTGCGACAGGTGCAGTGGCCGCGCAAGTTCAGGCCCGAGACGCCGCCGCGCTACGACGGTGCGACGGACCCGATGATTTTCCTGCTGGCGTACGAGGAGGCCGTCCTCAGAGCCGAGGGCGACGACCGGGTGATGGCCAACTGGTTACCCATGGCCCTCACCGGTGTCCCGCGCGCGTGGCTCCTCCACCTGCCGACGGCCTCTGTCACCTCCTGGGAGGAGTTGCGCGACCTCTTCCTCGCTTGTTTCGCCGCACCAGCGCCGCCCGTCGTCGCAGCTCTCCTGGGTGGCTCCCAGGCACCACCCTCGAGCCATCACATCAATCCGTTCACCCGCCGGATCAGCACCGCCTCCAAGCACCGAGAGGCCCCCCGGGCTGGGTGGCGCCCGAGGCCGATCTAACCTTCGACTCGGAGGACCACCCCTTCAACCCCATTGGTTCGGGCGCGCTCCCGATGGTGTGTACCCCCACCATCTGCCAAGTGGCCATCACCAGGACCCTCATCGATGATGGTGCCGGCCTCAACGTGCTCTCGGTGGAGGCCATCAGCCTCCTCCACGTGCCGCTGGAGAGGCTCCAACTCAGCAGGCCCTTCTCGAGCGTCGGAGCCGGTTCCACCGCCTCCATGGGACAGATCCGCCACCAGTGACCTTCGGCACCTGCGACAACTTCCGCACGGAGCTGATCGACTTCGACATCGCCCCCATTGGCCTCCCCTACAATGCTATCCTCGGCTATCCGGCCTTGGCTCGGTTCTTGGCAGCAACTCACCCGGCGCACAACCTCATGAAGATGCCTGGGAGCAGCAGCTTCCTCACCATGTCAGGAGACACAAGGGATGCGCTGCAGGTACTCCAGCTTGTTTTCAGGGCGGCCGCGGTGGCGCAGCCCACTAGCACCGACGCCCTTGAGCCCAAGGGGTTTGTGCCGGCTAAAAAGAAGCAGTTGTTCACCCAAGACAAGGCAGAAACCAAGCAGGTACCAGTCGACGAGGATGGGTCCACTAGCGCCACCTTCACCACAGGGGCCAACCTCGAGCCCGAGCAGGAGAAGGCCCTGATCAGGTTCCTGCGTGCGAACAAGAAGGTGTTCGCGTGGGAACCTGATCAGTTAGCAGGGGTCCCAAGGGAAGTGATTGAGCATCACCTCAACGTGTGCCCCAATGTGCGCCCCGCGAAGCAGAAGGCAAGGCGGCAGTCTACTGAGAAACATGCTTTCATCGTTTAAGAGACCCGGAAGCTAGAGGCGGCAGGAGTTATCCGCGAGGTCCGCTACCCTGATTGGCTGGCTAATCCGATCGTTGTGCCAAAAAGGGAGGAAAGGAGCGCATGTGCGTCGACTTCACCAACCTCAACAAGGCCTGCCCGCAGGATCCATTTCCACTCCCCCACATTGACCAGATAGTCGACTCCACCACAAAGTGTGACCTATGGTGCTTCCTAGATGCCTTCTCGGGCTATCACCAGATCAAGATGGCGGTAGAAGACGTGGAGAAGATGGCTTTCCTGACCCCGTGTGGAGTGTACTGCTATACGTGCATGTCGTTTGGGTTGCGCAACGCAGGCGCGACCTTTCAGCGGCTGATGCACATCGCCTTAGGCCGGCAACTCGGGAGGAACACTGAAGCTTACGTCAATGACATTGTGGTGAAGTCTCGTGAGGCAAGAACCCTGATACAGGACCTGGAAGAAACCTTTGCAAGCCTCAACGAAGTGGACCTACGGCTCAACCCGGAGAAGTGCGTATTTGGAGTCCCCTCAGGAAAGCTCCTGGGTTTCCTCGTATCCACAGGGGCATCGAGGCCAACCCGGAGAAGGTCAAGGTAGTCGAAGACATGAGCCCGCCGAGGACCCTCAGAGAAATGCAGAAGCTCACCGGGCGTGTGACTGCGCTGGGGCGCTTCATCTCCAAGCTGGGGGAACGAGCGCTGCCCTTCTTCAAGCTGACGAAGAAAAAGGGCCCCTTCGAATGGACTGAAGAGGCCGACAAGGCATTCCAAGACCTCAAGAGGTACCTTACCAGCCCACCAGTGATGGTAGCTCCGCGTCCTCGGGAGCCCCTGGTGCTCTACCTTGCGGCCACCGCCTACTCCGCTAGCGCAGCCCTGGTGGCGGTCATGGAGGAGCGCTGTGCCAAGGCCGCGTCGATCGTCCGAACTGAAGCAAAGCAGGGCTAGGAGGGCCTCGCGAAGGCCGCAACCGCAGCCGGAAAGGAACAGCCGCAGCAGGAGAACGCACCCGGAGCAGGAGAGGCCTCTTCAGGCGACCAAGCACTAGGAGCACCGTCGTCTCAAGAGACGCCTCGACCTTTGGAGGACGCAAGCTGCGCCAGCACCCTCAACCTCGTCGGGCATCCCGTGTACTTCGTCAGCACGGTGCTACGGGACGCAAGGGCATGGTATCCCATGCCTCAAAAACTCCTCCTCACGCTACTAGTGGCCTCACGCAAGCTGCGCCACTACTTCCAAGGACATCCCATCAAAGTCGTCTCAGCATACCCCTTGGAAAGAGTGCTTAGGAGCCCCAACACAGCTGGAAGGGTTGCTGAATGGAACATCGAGCTGCAGGCATTTCAGCTAGAATTCAGTACGACCAGAGTCATCAAGGGAGCCGCACTTGCGGATTTCGTGCCAGAATGGGCAGAAGCGCCGGGTCTCGAGGCAGGCGAAGACCGATCACTTTCCCCGGGAAGTGAAGTACCGGATGGCTGGGTCATGTACTTTGATGGGGCGTTCTCCCGACACGGTGCGGGAGCCGGCGCAGTGCTCATATCCCCTAGCCAGGACATACTCTACTACGCCGTACAACTTTTCTTCCAGCACGGAGAAAAGGTCTCCAACAACATAGCGGAGTACGAAGGCCTAATAGCAGGCTCGAAGGCTGCAATTGCCTTAGGGGTGAAGCGCCTCATCATCAAGGGCGATTCGCAGCTCCTCGTCAACTTCTCCAACAAGATATACAAGCCAAAGGACGAGCACATGGAAGCCTACCTCGCTGAGGTTCGCAAGATGGAGAAACAGTTCTGGGGGCTGGAGTTGCAGCATGTGCCTCGCGGCACCAATCAGGAGGCTGATGACATTACATAGAGGGCATCTAGGCGGCTGTCTCAGGAGCCTGGCGACTTCGAGGAGCGGCTCTTCAAACCCTCGGCGGTGTTGTCACTATCGAGCACGACGCAACCAAGGGAGGAGCTCCCTCAGCCGCCTGCCTCAGGAGCCCAGGTCTGCGGCCCAGCCTTAGGGGCACACATGCTCCTGGCGTTAGAGCCTCAGGAAGGGTGTTGGATCCCAGAGCTCAAGAACTACCTGATGCAAGGGACTCCGCCGGAGAATGAGGAGGAAGTGGAGCGTGTGGCGCGGCAGGCCATGGCTTATTGCATCAGGGATGGAGAGCTCTATAGGAAGCGACCAAATGACGTGTCCCTACGTTGCATCTCCCGAGAGCAAGGGAAGGAGCTACTGGCGGACATACACGACGGAGACTGCGGGCACCACACGTCATCACGGACCCTCGTCGGCAAGGTGTTCTGTAGTGGATTCTATTGGCCCACAGCGCTCAACGACGCCATTGAGCTTGTGAAGGCTTGCGAGGCCTGCCAGTTTCACGCTAAGCAGATCCATCAGCCTGCGGGGGGTCTACAGACTATACCCCTCTCATGGCCGTTCGTAGTTTGGGGGCTGGACATTCTGGGCCCGTTTCCTCGGGCGCTAGGGGGCTATCGCTACCTCTACGTTGTCGTGGACAAATTCACCAAGTGGGCCGAGGTGGAAGCCGTCCGCACAATCCCGGCAGGCTCAGCGGTCAAATTCATCAAGGGCCTCGCGAGCCGATTTGGGGTGCCCAACCGCATCATCACTGACAATGGTTCGCAATTCACAAGTAATCTCTTCAAAACATATTGTGCTAACCTTGGAACGCAGATATGCTACACTTCGGTAGCACACCCCCGGAGCAACGGCCAGGCCGAGCGGGCCAACGCGAAGGTCCTGAGGGGCCTCAAAGCCAGGACCTTCAAGAATAAGTTGGAAGCCAGCGGTAGGGGCTGGTACGATGAGCTCCAGTCCGTGTTGTGGTCAATCCGCACAACTGCGACCAAGCCGACTGGCGAGACCCCGTTCTTCCTCGTCTACAGAGCAGAGGCTATTCTCCCTCATGAGGTCAGGCGTCGCTCCGCACGGGTCCTCGCGTTCGACGAGAGGCAGCAGGACGCCATGCGGGGGACGGATCTCGTGCCGGGGGAGGAACACCGTCGAGAAGCCGCGCTGCAAGCGGCAAGGTATCAACAGGCGCTGCGATGATACCACTGCCGCAACATCCGCCCCAGAACTCGTGAGGTAGGGGATCTCGTGCTCAGACGGGTTCTCTCCAGGGAGGGGCTGCACAAGCTCTCTCCCATGTGGGAGGGCCCATTCAAGGTTGTTCATGTTTCTAGGCCTGGTTCCACGCGCTTGGAGACCCTGGAGGGGGTATCCGTCCAGAACGCGTGGAACATTCGACATCTCTGGAGGTTCTATCCCTGAGCGAGGTCTAGCGCCTAGGAAAGGCCCGGTGCCTGTGAAGAAGGCGAATGCCTATGAAGCTGCTGCGATTTGGGAAAGGCCCGGTGCCTGTGAAGAAGGCGAATGCCTGTGAAGCTGCTGCGATTTGGGAAAGGCCCGGTGCCTGTGAAGAAGGCGAATGCCTGTGAAGCTGCTGCGTTTTGGGAAAGGCCCGGTGCCTGTGAAGAAGGCAAATGCCTGTGAAGCTCGCTGCCTGTGACACTCTCACATAATAATGAGTGGGGTTGTACATGCCCCGGAGTCTCCGGAGTGCCGCCCTCGGGCCTCGGGGGCTCCCACCCACGCCCAGTGGCAGCACTTAGCTCCGCGCTGGTGAGAAGACGTCGAAGACTAGAATAGGTGCCGGACACGGCTTTCCCATTTGCTTTCTGCAGTTGGCTTGTTTATTCCCGTTTGAAGTTTTATTGGAGTTGCTGCGTTCCTGGCTTGTGACTCTTTGTCTTTCTCGCTCGCTTGCTAATAACCCACAAGTATAGGGGATTGCAACAGTTTTCGATAAGTAATAGTGTTGAACCCAACGAGGAGCTAAAGGTAGAACAAATATTCCCTCAAGTTCTATTGACCACCGATACAACTCTACGCACGCTTGACGTTCGCTTTACCTAGAACAAGTATGAAACTAGAAGTACTTTGTAGGTGTTGTTGGATAGGTTTGCAGGATAATAAAGAGCATGTAAATAAAAAGTAGGGGCTGTTTAGATTAAGAAACAATAAAGTAAATATAGCAAGTGTGGAAAAGTGGTGATAGGAGTTGCGAAATTGCCCCTAAGCAATTGACTACTTTACTAGACCGATAGCAAGTATTATGTGGGAGAGGCCACCGCTAGCATGTCATCCCTGACTTGGAATTCTATGCACTTATGATTGGAACTATTAGCAAGCATCCGCAACTACTAATGTTCATTAAGGTAAAACCCAACCATAGCATTAAGATATATTGGTCCCCCTTCAATCCTGTATGCATCAATTTCTATGCTAGGTTGAAGCTTCTGTCACTCTTGCCCTCCAATACATAGTCCTATCAACATACAAACTAACCCTAGGGTGTGATCCATGCGCGCAATCATATGATGGGCACCAAAGGACAACAACATAACCACAAGCAAATTAAATCAATCATAGCAATTCATCAACCACCGATAGGACAACGAAAATCTACTCAGACATCACAGGATGGCAACACATCATTGGATAATAATATGAAGCATAAAGCACCATGTTCAAGTAGAGGGTACAACGGGTTGCGGGAGAGTGGACCGCTGTAGATAGAGGGGGGAAGGTGATGGAGATGTTGGTGAAGATGGCGGAGGTGTTGGTGTAGATCGCGGTGATGATGATGATGACCACGGCAGCGTTCCGGCACCACCGGAAGAGAAGGGGAGAGGGGGCCCCTTCGTCTTCTTCTTCCTTGACCTCCTCCCTAGATGGGAGAAGGGTTTCCCCTCTGGTCCTTGGCCTCCATGGCATGGGAGGGGCGAGAGCCCCTCCGAGATTGGATCTATCTCTCTGTTTCTCTCTGGTTCTGCGTTCTGTTCTGGCTCTGTTTCACCGTTTCATATATATATGGAGATCCGTAACTCCGATTGGCCTGAAACATTCACCGTGATTTTTTTTCCAAATATTAGCTTTCTTGCGGCAAAATAAGAGCGTCAACCGCCTTACGGTGGGCTCACGAGGGTAGGGGCGCGCCCTAAGGGGGGTGCCCCCCTGCCTCGTGACCACCTCGGGCACTGGTTCGCGTTGATTTTCCTTCCGAATTTTCCATATTTTCCAAAAATAAGCTCCGTCCGTTTTTATCCCGTTTGGACTCCATTTGATATGGATATTCTGCGAAACCAAAAACATGCAACAAACAGGAACTGGTACTGGGCACTGGATCAATATGTTAGTCCCAAAAATAATATAAAAAGTTGCCAAAAAGTATAGGAAAGTTGAATAATATTGGCATGGAACAATCAAAAATTATAGATACGACGAAGACGTATCAGCATCCCCAAGCTTAATTCCTGCTCGTCCTTGAGTAGGTAAATGATAAAAAAGATGATTTTTGATGTGGAATGCTACCTAGCATAATCTTGATACATATCTAATCATGGCATGAATATTAAGACACGAGTGATTCAAAGCAATAGTCTATCATTTGACATAAAAACAATAATACTTCAAGCATACTAATAAAGCAATCATGTCTTTTCAAAATAACATGGCCAAAGAAAGTTATCCCTACAAAATCATATAGTCTGGCTATGCTCCACCTTCACCACACAAAATATTCAAATCATGCACAACCTCGATGACAAGCCAAGCAATTGTTTCATACTTTTGACGTTCTCAAACCTTTTCAACTTTCACGCAATACATGAGTGTGAGCCATGGACATAGCACTATAGGTGGAATAGAATATGATGGTGGAGGAGACAAAAAGGAGAGGATAGTCTCACATCAACCAGGCGTATCAATGGGCTATGGAGATGCCCATCAATAGATACCAATGTGAGTGAGTAGGGATTGCCATGCAACGGATGCACTAGAGCTATAAGTGTATGAAAGCTCTAACTAAAACTAAGTGTGTGTGCATCCAACTTGCTTGCTCATGAAGACCTCGGGAATTTGAGGAAGCCCATCATCGGGATATACAAGCCAAGTTCTATAATGAAAATTCCCACTAGTATATGAAAGTGATAATTCAAGACACTCTCTATATGAAGAACATGGTGCTACTTTGAAGCACAAGTGTGGAAAAAGGATAGTAGCACTGCCCCTTCTCTCTTTTTCTCTCATTTTTTTAGTTTTTTTTTTGGTGGGATTCTTTGGCCTCTTTTATTTTTTTTATTTGGGCTTCTTTGGCCTCTTTTATTTTTTTGTAAAGTCCGGAGTCTCATCCCGACTTATGGGGGAATCATGGTCTCCATCATCCTTTCCTCACTGGGGCAATGCTCTAATAATGATGATCATCACACTTTTATTTACTTAGAACTCAATATTACAACTCGATATCTAGAACAAGATATGACTCTATATGAATGCCTCCGGCAGTGTACCGGGATGTGCAATGATCTAGCGTAGCAATGACATCAAAAAATGGACAAGCCATGAAAACATCATGCTAGCTATCTTACGATCATGCAAAGCAATATGACAATGAATGCTCAAGTCATGTATATGATGATGATGGAAGTTGCATGGCAATATATCTCGGAATGGCTATGGAAATGCCATGATAGGTAGGTATGGTGGCTGTTTTGACGAAGGTATATGCTAGGTTTATGGTACCGGCGAAAGTTGCGCGATACTAGAGAGGCTAGCAATGGTGGAAGGGTGAGAGTGCGTATAATCCATGGACTCAACATTAGTCATAAAGAACTCACATACTTATTGCAAAAATCTATTAGTCATCGAAACAAAGTACTACGCGCATGCTCCTAGGGGGATAGATTGGTAGGAAAAGACCATCGCTCGTCCCCGACCGCCACTCATAAGGAAGACAATCAATAAATAAATCATGCTCCGACTTCGTTACATAACGGTTCACCATACGTTCATGCTACGGGAATCACAAACCTTAACACAAGTATTTCTACAATCCAGAACTACCTACTAGCATGACTCTAATATCACCATCTTTATATCGCAAAACTATTGCAAGGAATCAAACATATCATATTTAGCGATCTACAAGTTTGATGTAGGATTTTATGACCAACCATGTGAATGACCAATTCCTGTCATCTCTCTAAATAGATATAAGTGAAGCAAGCGAGTTTAATTCTTTCTACAAAAGATATGCCCGTGCTCTAACAAATATAAGTGAAGCAAAAGAGCATTCTACAAATGGTGGTTGTCTATGTAAAGAGAAACAGGCAATCCAAACTTCAAATGATATAAGTGAAGCACATGAAGCATTCTATAAAGCCATACTCAAAAGATATAAGTGAAGTGCAAAGAGAATTCTATAAATCAACCAAGTACTATCTCATACCAGCATGGTGCATAAAAAGAAAAATAAAAACCTAAATGCAAAATACGCTCCAAGATTGCACATATCGCATGAACGAAACGAATCCGAAAACATACCGATACTTATTCAAGAAAGAGGGGATGCCTCCCCAGCATCCCCAAGCTTAGACGCTTGAGTCTCCTTGAATATTTACTTGGGGTGCCCCGGGCATCCCCAAGCTTGAGCTCTTGCCTCTCTTCCTTCTTCTCACATCGAGACCTTCTCAATCATCGAACACTTCATCCACACAAAACTTCAACAGAAAACTCGGCAAGATCCGTTAGTATAATAAAGCAAATCACTACTCTAAGTACTCTTCCAAACCAATTCATATTTTGTTTTTGCATTGTGTCTACTGTAATATAACTTTTTCATGGCTTAATCCACTGATATAAATTGATAGTTTCATCAAAACAAGCAGCCTATGCATCAAAAACAGAATCTATCTAAAACAGAACAGTATGTAATAATTTTAACATTCACCATACTGCTGGTACATGAAAAATTCTACCAAAATTAGGAAAAATAAACAATTTGTACAGGAAGACAGTGCAAAAAGAATCAGAACCATTTGACGTTCCAGCTAAAAATGTAAAATAGCGAACTACAGCAAAGTTTCTGTCCTGCACCGTACAAACCATCAAGCAAATGTAAACATCCTAAAGGCAAACCTTGGCACATTATTTTTATAATACAATGGAATTGTACAAAGGGATAATTATTTTTGTTGAAAAGTTTCTGTAATCAAGCTTCACAAAGTTGCCGTGAGCATTGAGGGAGTCCTGGATTAGGGGGTGTTCGGATAGCCGAACTATACCTTCAGCCGGACTCCCGGACTATGAAGATACAAGATTGAAGACTCCGTCCCGTGTCCGGAAGGGACTTCCCTTGGCGTGGAAGGCAAGCTTGGCGATACGGATATGAAGATCTCCTACCATTGTAACCGACCCTATGTAACCATAACCCTCTCCGGTGACTATATAAACCGGAGGGTTTTAGTCCGTAGGACAACATACACATCAACAATCATACCATAGGCTAGCTTCTAGGGTTTAGCCTCTCTGATCTCGTGGTAGATCTACTCTTGTACTACCCATATCATCAATATTAATCAAGCAGGACGTAGGGTTTTACCTCCATCGAGAGGGCCCGAACCTGGGTAAAACTTTGTGTCCCTTGCCTCTTGTTACCATCCGGCCTAGACGCACAGTTCAGGACCCCCTACCCGAGATCCGCCGGTTTTGACACCAACATTGGTGCTTTCATTGAGAGTTCCTCTGTGCCGTCGCCGTCAGGCTCGATGGCTCCTACGATCATCAATGGCGATGCAGTCCAGGGTGAGACCTTCCTTCCCGGACAGATCTTCGTCTTTGGCGGCTTCGCACTGCGGGCCAATTCACTTGGCCATCTAGAGCAGATCGAAAGCTACGCCCCTGGCCGTCAGGTTAGATTCGGAAATTTAAACTACACGGCTGACATCCGCAGGGACTTGATCTTCGATGGACTTGAACCACCGCCGAGCGCGCCGCATTGTCACGACGAGCATGATCTAGCTCTGCCGCCGAACGGTGCCTTGGAGGCCGCACCCACATCGGCTCCGACCCTTAGTTCGGAGCCAACCGTGCCGATCGAGGATGGGCGGTTGGACACCACCTTGGGGGTTGTGATCCCGACGGCGGTTGAGCCGATCACCAGCCCCGTACTCTGCGAGACTCGTGACTCCATGGAGCCGAATTCTTCTCCGGACTCCGAACCCTCCGCGCCCCTGCCGATCAAATCCGATTGGGCGCCGATCATGGAGTTCACGGCCGCGAACGTCTTTCAGCACTCGCCTTTCAGCGATATCCTGAAGTCACTGAAGTCTCTCTCTTTATCAGGAGAGCCCTGGCCGGACTACGGTCAGCAAGGTTGGGGTACGGACGATGAAGAAATTCAAAGCCCACCCACCACCCACTTTGTAGACACTTTCGATGACTTAACCGACATGCTCGACTTCGACTTCGAAGACATCGACGGTATGGACGCCGATGAAGGAGATGATGAAGAACCAGCGCCTACCAGGCCCTGGAAAGCCACCTTGTCATATGACATATACATGGTGGACACCCCAAAAGAGGGAGAGGGCGATGGAACAGCGGAGGATGACCCCTCCAAGAAACAGCCCAAGCGCCGGCGTCAGCGGCGCCGCTCAAAATGCCACCAACACAAAAACGGTGATTCCAGCACGGGAGATAATAATACTCCGGAGAGTGCCGAAGAAAACCCCCTCCAGCAAGGTTTAGCACAGGAGGATCGAGAAACCAGCCCTCATGAGAGAGCGGCAGACAGAGAGGTCAAGGATGATAATTATATGCCTCCCTCCGAAGACGAGGCAAGCCTCGACGACGACGAATTCGTCGTGCCAGAGGATCCCGCTGAGCAAAAGCGTTTCCAACGCAGGCTTATGGCCACCTCAAGAAGCCTCAAGAAAAAACAGCAACAACTCCGAGCTGATCAAGATTTGCTGGTTGACAGATGGACCGAAGTCCTTGCGGCCAAAGAGCATAAACTCGAGCGCCCCTCCAAGAGTTACCCAAAGCGCAGGTTGGTACCCCAATTAGAGGAGGAAGCACTTGATGCGGCCGAACAGCCACCTCGTGGCCGCGACAGAGAGGCCTCCCGGCCCTCCACTCAAGCCGCACCCTGTACCAAGGCACAGGAATATGTGCCGGACTTACGAGACATGTTGGAGGACAAGGCAAGGCAAACACGATCGATCTACAGATCGCGTGGGCACCCCACGGCTCGAGACGGTAACCGTCACGCCGGCCACAAATTCGGCAGGGCCGAAAACAACAGACAAAACTCATTGGAGCTACGTCATGATATCGCCCAGTACAGAGGCGCCGCACACCCACTGTGCTTTACAGACGAAATAATGGATCATCAAATCCCCGAGGGTTTCAAACCCGTAAACATTGAATCATATGATGGCACAACAGACCCTGCGGTATGGATCGAGGATTATCTCCTTCATATCCACATGGCCCGCGGCGACGATTTTCACGCCATCAAATACTTCCCACTCAAGCTTAAAGGACCAGCTCGACATTGGCTCAACAGCTTGCCAACAGGATCAATCAGTTGTTGGGAGGACCTGGAAGCCGCATTCCTCGACAATTTCCAGTGCACTTATGTGCGACCCCCAGACGCCGATGACCTAAGTCATGTAATTCAGCAGCCAGAGGAATCGGCCAGGAAATTCTGGACACGGTTCCTAACAAAGAAAAATCAAATAGTCGACTGTCCGGACGCTGAGGCCCTAGCAGCCTTCAAGCACAATATCCGTGACGAGTGGCTGGCCCGGCACCTTGGACAGGAAAAGCCGAAATCTATGGCAGCACTCACGACACTCATGACCCACTTTTGCACGGGAGAAGACAGCTGGCTTGCTCGCAGCAACAATATGACCAAGAACCCTGGTAGTTCGGACACCAGGGACATTAGTGGCAGGTCGCATCGCAACAAGCAGAAGCGCCGCATTAACGGCGACAATGCTGATAATACGGCAGTTAATGCCGGATTCAGAGGTTCTAAATCCGGTCAGCAGAAAAAGCCATTCAAAAGGAATCCTAGGGGCCCGTCCAGCTTGGACCGAATACTCGACCGCTTGTGCCAAATACATGGCACCCCCGAAAAGCCGGCCAATCACACCAACAGGGATTGTTGGGTGTTCAAGCAGGAAGGCAAGTTAAGCACCGAGAATGAAGACAAGGGGCCGCATAGCAATGACGACGAGGAGCCCCGGCCGCCGAACAACAATGGATAGAAGGGTTTTCCCCCACAAGTGCGGACGGTGAACATGATATACGCCACCCACGTCCCCAAAAGGGAGCGGAAGCGCGCGTTAAGGGACGTATATGCGGTAGAGCCAGTCGCCCCAAAGTTCACCCCATGGTCCTCCTGCCCGATCACCTTTGATCGAAGAGACCATCCCACTAGCATCCGTCATGGCGGATTTGCCGCATTGGTTCTAGACCCAATTATTGATGGATTTCATCTCACTAGAGTCCTCATGGACGGCGGCAGCAGCCTGAACCTGCTTTACCAGGATACAGTGCGAAAAATGGGCATCGATCCCTTGAGGATTAAGCCCACCAAAACGACCTTTAAAGGCTTAATACTAGGTGTAGAGGCCAACTGTACAGGCCCAGTCACACTTGAAGTGGTCTTCGGATCCCCGGATAATTTCCGAAGCGAGGAATTGATCTTCGACATAGTCCCATTCCGCAGTGGCTATCATGCACTGCTCGGACGAACCGCATTCACCAAATTCAATGCGGTACCTCACTACGCATACCTTAAGCTCAAGATGCCAGGCCCTCGTGGAGTAATTACGGTCAATGGAAACACCGAACGCTCCCTCCGAACGGAGGAGCACACGGTGGCCCTTGCAGCGGAAGTACAAAGCAGCCTCTCCAGGCAGTTCTCCAGTCCGGCCACTAAACGACTAGACACCGTCAAGCGCGCCCGGAGTAACCTACAACAAGACCGCCTGGCACGATCCGAGCAGGCGTAGCAATGTGGCCCCAACTCCAACCCTCGCAAAAAGGCGACGCTAGTACTTCACGTACATAACTACGCTCTAGAGATACCATGGGCACAGGGGGAGGGGCACCATCACGGCACGCCCAATACACGGCTTAAACCGTACCAGGGGCTGCCGATTTTTTAAATTTCTCTTACTTTCAGGACTTCATCCTTCGGAAGGCCTGTTCGGCAGTTCAATTGCCGCACAAACGATGCAAGAACCAGGGAAGCAGGCAAGCCACGCCACACTACGGAACTCCCAGGTGGTCTCTATCACGAGCAGTATACCCGTTCCGCATACTATTCCACAGCTTGCCCCTGGAGAAGACATGATAAATAGTCCAACTTTTCGTTTATCGCATTAATTCTATCGTTCTGCTTTGATCGCAACTATCTTTAATATACAATGCATAGCTTTTGTCTATTTTTTGCATTATCTTTTTATAAATAAATGTTCCTTAACGACATGTTGCACCCATACAACTTGGTACGGCCAAAATACGCCAGGGGCTTTTAGCACCCCTCAATATGGTGTCAGAAGTCTGAACACTTTCACAAGTGCGGCACCCCGAACTTATAGCACTATATGCATCGGCTCCGAATCATGTCTTGGGTCAATAGTTGGGTTAGCCCGGCTCCTATGTTTTGGTGCCTTACGTTCCGCTATATCGTCTACGGTAGCACTAGGAGAACCACTGCGATTGTGCCCCAGTTGAGCTGGGCCGAGCACCTCAGTGGAGAAAGCTAAAAATGACTGTCATGATGAAGCGAGGGCTGGTCGCTGTACGAGAGGTTTTTTCGAGTCCCTAAAGACTTATGCCGCCTAGGGCGAGGAGTCAGCTCTGTCCGGCCAAGGCGTGGATAGCGCCTCGAACTCGGTCTTCTGAATACTAGGGGCTTCGCCGAAATTTAAAATTATAGAATTCTATGGCTAAGTGAGAGTGTTCACGCATTATAGTCCGATTGCCTCGTTCGTTGGGCTGAGCGCCTCCCTCGAAAGACCCAAATATGGGAAAAAGAGCGCCCAGGTTTATCCCCAAACACCCCAGCACTAGCGGCAAGGGGGCATAAGCCGACGAATCGCCCTCTCTCAGTATTGATAAACAGCCGCACAGAAGGTAATATTTTAAATTCAAGCAGCATTGCTCAGCGCATATGAACAAGTTTTCAGCGCACAGGACAAACACGAGCGAGTTTTACTCAAAAATTACATCCCTAGTACATTCATACGCCACAAGGCGGGCACCCTTCAGAACATCCTTATAGTAATTTTTGGGCTTGCGATGCTCTTTCCCCGCTGGAGGCCCGTCCTTCACAAGCTTCTCCGCATCCAGCCTGCCCCAGTGCACCTTAGCATGGGCAAAGGCCCTACGGGCACCTTCAATATAGACGGAGTGCTTGATGACTTCGAGCCTTGGACAGGCCTCCACCAGCCGCCGCACCAACCCGAAATAGCTCCCAGGCAGAGCCTCTCCAGGCCACAGCCGAACTAGGAGGCCCTTCATGGCCTGTTCGGCCGCCTTGTGGAGCTCGACCAGTTGCTTCAGCTGGTCGCTCAGGGGCATGGGGTGTCCGGCCTCAGCATACCGAGACCAGAACACCTTCTCCGTCGAGCTGCCCTCCTCGGCTCGATAGAATGCGGCGACATCGGATACACTCTGGGGAAGATCTGCAAATGCCCCTGGAGAGCTCCGGATTCGGGTAAGTATCAAGTAACTCACATTTATGTGTTTACTTTGCATATAGAATGCCTTACCCGCCGCTATTTTCTTCACCTCATCCAACTCCTGGAGGGTCTTCTGGGATTTGGCCTTGGCAGACTTGGCATTTCCAATAGCCGCCGCGACCTCGGACACTCGCGTCTTCGAGTCAAGCTCCAAACTCTCATGTTTCTTCATGAGAACCTAGAGCTCTTGCCGCACCTTGCGAACCTCGGCCTCATACCTCTCCCGCTCGGTGAGCTCCGCGGCCGCACTCTTCTCGGCCTCGAGCAGTGCTTGCTTAAGGGTCGCCACCTCAGATGTGGCCCCTACAATAGCCATGTTAATCCTGTCATTTCTTGCAATTGCACCTTTTTTATATACATATTCAACCAAGGTATTTCTTACCTTCCTTCTCCTCGAGCTGCTTCTTGGCACGCCCGAGCTCTCGCTCGGACTTCTCGAGGCTCTGCTTCAGCGTGTCCACTTCTGCAGTGAGTACGACGGACGCTAGCAGAGAAGCTTGCACACGCATATTGACTCCTTTTGTTAGACTCCCTGCGAATTTTTTGATCCTCTATTCGGCTTTTCTTCCCGAACGCCCAACAGAGCATCAGGGGCTACTGTCTATGCGGTAATATCATTTACACATTATTTACTTACCTCAAAGCCTGTCAAAAGGCTAGTACAAGCTTCAGTCAGTCCGCTCTTGGCGGACTGAACCTTCTGGACCACCGCACTCATAATAGCGCGGTGCTCCTCGTAGATGGAGGCGCCTTGGAGCGCCTCCAACATATTGTCCGGCGCCTCCGGGTGGACGGGGGTCGCTAGCACGGTGGACTTGCTCCTCTTGGAAGGAGGTCCCCCACCGGACTCCGGAACCCTTGAAGGATCCGGAGGGTTCTCCGACCTAGAGCCAGACTTGGAGCCCTGGGGGGTTTCATCCCCTTTATTCCTGTAGTCCGGAGGTCGCCTTACGGCGCCTCCGGGACCACCTCCTCCCTGCTTGGAACCTGTTGGGACAACACCTCGGTGTCGTCCATAGGGCGGGGGGAGGAAGCCGTCGGAAGCGAGTTCACATCCGACAAGTCCAGTGAGCCGCTCGACGACGCGTCGAGCCGGTCTTTGGGTGGGCTGCATAAGCATATTCGACATAAGGGAAAGTTGTGCAATAAACGAATACTATGAATTACTTCGGTATCCGGATACTTACGATTTTGCCAGGGGCTTGGCCCTGGGCTGCCACTCCTCTTCGCCGTCGTCGGCGTCGTTGGAGTAGTCCGGAGGAAGGGTTTTCCCCTGCTTGGACCCTCCGGCCTCCTTAGAGAGGGCGGCCTTCCTTTTCTTCTCTCCTTGTGCTAGAGGGGGAGAGGTCTCTTCTTCTTCCTCCTCGTCTTCACGAGAGGAAGGCGCTTCGGGACCGTCAGATGATGAATCCGACACCTCCTAGCGTCGGGCACTCTTTCGAGTCCCCGTGGCCCTTTTCGTGGCCTTCTTCTCCGGCACCACATAGGGCGCCAGAACCAGCAGCTTCGCCAAGCGAGCGTCCGCTGGGCCTTCGGGCAAAGGAGCCGGACAGTTGATCTGTCCGGACGTCACCTCCCAATCCTGTCAAAGATAAGGGAGCTTAGATCCCGCATAGAGTCAAACTATGAAAAACTGATACCTTGTAAAAGGACAAAAACAGCTTACCACATGAGCGTGATGCTGAGTACTGAATCCGTGATCCTCGGTAGTGGATGCGGGAGCCTCGGTGCCTTTGAAAAGCATCCTCCAGGCATCTTCATACATCGTGTCAAAGAGCCTGTTTAGAGTTCGATGCTGCGCCGGGTCGAACTCCCACAAGTTGAAGGCCCATCGTTGACACGGGAGGATCTTGTGGATGAGCATAACCTAGACTACGTTGACAAGCTTGAGCTTCTTGTCCACCCAGGTTCGGATGCATGTTTGGAGTCCGGTCAGGTCTCCTTTTTTACCCCAAGACAGGCCTGTCTCCTTCCAGGAGGTGAGCCGCGTAGGGGGGCCGGATCGAAACTCAGGGGGTGCGACCCATTCGGCGTCGCGCGACTCGGTGACGTAAAACCACCATGATTGCCGCCCCTTCAGGGTCTCCACAAAGGAGCCCTCGAGCCACAGGACGTTGGCCATCTTTCCAACCATGGCACTGCCGCACTCCGCCTGGCTGCCGCGCACCACCTTTGGCTTGACGTTGAAAGTCTTAAGCCATAGGCCGAAATGGGGGCGGATGCGGAGGAATGCCTCGCACACAACGATAAACGCTGAGATGTTGAGGACGAAGTTCGGGGCCAGATCGTGGAAATCCAGGCTGTAGTAGAACATGAGCCCCCGGACAAATAGATGCAGAGGGAAGCCCAGTCCGCGAGGAAATGGGGGAGGAATACCACCCTCTCATGGGGCCTAGGAGTGGGGATGAGCTGCCCCTTTTCGGGAAGCCGGTGCGCGATGTCACTAGCCAGATATCCGGCCTTCCTCAGCTTTTTGATGTGTCCCTCCGTGACGGAGGAGACCATCCACTTGCCTCCCGCTCCAGACATGATTGGAGAAGGTTGAGGTGGTAGTGCGGACTTGGGCGCTGGAGCTCGAGTGCGCAAGAATGGATAGGCAAAGGAGGAAGAAGGCGTGGGTGAAAAGGTGGATCCTTATTCCCTTATATGGGTGGACGCAACTACATGTCCCCACCAGCCTGGTAAAACTCGCTTATCTCCAAGCACTGTAATCAAAGGCGCGGTTGGGTTACCCACGTCCGTATTGATGAGAATCCCGGAATAAGGGGACATGATCTCTGCTTTGACAAGACGTGCCAAGGAAACCGCCTCGCATAACGCGCTGAGGTGGGATAATGAAATGACTCGGATAAAGGCTTGGCCGTGGTGTGTCACGCTACGGAATACGCCAGCAGATTAGATTTGTGTAAATATTATTCTCTCTATGGCAATATGTGGAAACTTATTTTGCACATCCAGACACTATCTTTGTGTTCAAAATCTTCTATGAAGTACTTGGAGGAGGAACCCGCCTTGCAATGCCGAAGACAAACTGCGCGCCGGACTCGTCGTCATTGAATCCTGGTTCAGGGGCTACTGAGGGAGTCCTGGATTAGGGGGTGTTCGGATAGCCGAACTATACCTTCAGCCGGACTCCCGGACTATGAAGATACAAGATTGAAGACTCCTTCCCGTGTCCGGAAGGGACTTTCCTTGGCGTGTAAGGCAAGCTTTGTGATATGGATATGAAGATCTCCTACCATTGTAACCGACTCTATGTAACCCTAACCCTATCCGGTGTCTATATAAACCGGAGGGTTTTAGTCCGTAGGACAACATACACATCAACAATCATACCATAGGCTAGCTTCTAGGGTTTAGCCTCTCTGATCTCGTGGTAGATCTACTCTTGTACTACCCATATCATCAATATTAATCAAGCAGGACGTAGGGTTTTACCTCCATCGAGAGGGCCCGAACCTGGGTAAAACTTCGTGTCCCTTGCCTCCTGTTACCATCCGGCCTAGACGCACAGTTCGGGACCCCCTACCCGAGATCCGCCGGTTTTGACACCGACAAGCATGAACAAATTTCAAGGAGCTCTCCCACTTCAACAGTGCTTGTCTTTCTCACTTTCGCTTTTCTTTTTGAAAAGTTTTGGGTTCCCCTGTTTATTTTTGTTGTTTTTAAACTATATGAACGAACTAAACAGAAATAAATGACTCTCTAAAACTTCCGTGTTGTCTCCCTGGTAGCGCTTTCTTTAAAGCCATTAAGCTAGGCATATAGTGCTCAAGTAGTGAATCCACCTGGATCCCAAGGTATATCAAGGCCAATTTTAATTAACAATGATTTGTAATTTAGTAGTGAGCACAAAGCAACATATATCAAGCAATGACGAAGTCTAACTCTCTTCCTATGCATTGGCATGTCATAAAAGAACAATTCATGCACACCTAGTAAAGGCCAATGCATAGTATAAACAGTTTCTTGCAATTTTATCATGTTGGAAACATAGAGAGGTGGAGATATAGTTCCTATCTCATAATAATTGCAAGTAGGAGCAGCAAGCACATGCATATTATATTTATTGAAATCATCATGTGCAACGGAAAAAGGTAACCCCTCAATATAATCCTTAATAAGTGCATACTTCTCCGATATAGTATAATCGGGAGAATTCAAAAAGATAATAGGACTATCATGCGTGGGTGCAATAGCAACAATTTCATGTTTAACATAAGGAACTATAGCAAGTTCATCTCCATAAGCATAATTCATATTGGCATCTTGGCCATAAGCATAGCAAGCATCATCAAAAAGGGATATTTCAAGAGAATCAATGGGATCATAACAGTCATCATAGCAATCATCCTTCGGTAAGCATGAAGGGGAATTAAACAATGTATGAGTTTAATAGTTACTCCCATTAGAAGGTGGGCACGGGTGATCAATCCGCTCTTCCTCATTTTGTTCTTCGCTCTCCTCCTCATCTTTTTCATCCAATGAGCTCACAGTGTCATCAACTTCTTCTTCCATAGATTCCTGCAAAATATTAGTCTCTTCTTGGAGAGCGGAGTAGTCCTCAATATATAGTTTAACATAGGTATTAGAAGCATAATTATCATAGCAATATTTAAGTATAGCAAAATTTTCAAATTTGTGAAAAGTAGCATCATACTTTTCAATCAAAGAAGCAATTTCATAAGCACCCTCAAAAGCAACAAATTCTTCAATTTGTTGAACATCATAGTAACTATAAACACCTTTATCATAAGAAGATAAGATTCCATTATCAATAAACTCACATCGGTAGGGAAGGTGTTTCTTAGGGTTTTCAGAACAACAAGTAAAATCATATAATTCACATAAATTCCAAGCATAGCATTGCAAACGTTGAATTTGACTCCATAATAATTTCCCTTTTTCAGATATAAGGTGTCGCACATAACAAGCATGCTCATCTAAAGATTTTCCCTCAACTAAGATAGTTGGGGTTTCGGCATGAGCACAAAGGGATCGAAGATGATCCAAGTAATAAGCTTCAGCAGTGCGATAGATTTTGATTGGTTCTTCAACCATTGGTTCACTAGGTACAACTAATTTTTTTGGTATTTTGTGTTTCCTACCCATAACTAAAGGTAGAAAACAACTAAGAACAGCAAATAAAAATTACTTAGTGATAAAGCAAACAAGCATACACGAGAATATTCACCCCACGCTATTGCTCCCCGACAACGGCGCCAGAAAAAGGTCTTGATAACCCACAAGTATAGGGGATCGCAACAGTTTTCGATAAGTAAGAGTGTCGAACCCAACGAGGAGCTAAAGGTAGAACAAATATTCCCTCAAGTTCTATCGACCACCGATACAACTCTACACACGCTTGACGTTCGCTTTACCTAGAACAAGTATGAAACTAGAAGTACTTTGTAGGTGTTGTTGGATAGGTTTGCAGGATAATAAAGAGCACGTAAATAAAAAGTAGGGGCTGTTTAGATTAAGAAACAATAAAGTAAATATAGCGAGTGTGGAAAAGTAGTGATAGGAGTTGCGAAAATGCCCCTAAGAAATTGACTACTTTACTAGACCGATAGCAAGTATTATGTGGGAGAGGCCACTGCTAGCATGTCATCCCTGACTTGGAATTTTATGCACTTATGATTGGAACTATTAGCAAGCATCCGCAAATACTAATGTTCATTAAGGTAAAACCCAACCATAGCATTAAGATATATTGGTCCCCCTTCAATCCCGTATGCATCAATTTCTATGCTAGGTTGAAGCTTCTGTCACTCTCACCCTCAAATACATAGTCCTATCAACATACAAACTAACCCTAGGGTGTGATCCATGCACGCAATCATATGATGGGCACCAAAGGATAGCAACATAACCACAAGCAAATTAAATCAATCATAGAAATTCATCAACCACCCATACGACAACGGAAATCTACTCAGACATCATAGGATGGCAACACATCATTGGATAATAATATGAAGCATAAAGCACCATGTTCAAGTAGAGGGTACAACGGGTTGCGGGAGAGTGGACCACTGTAGATAGAAGGGGGAAGGTGATGGAGATGTTGGTGAAGATGGCAGAGGTGTTAGTGTAGATCGCGGTGATGATGATGATGGCCACGGCAGCGTTCCGGCGCCACCGGAAGAGAAGGGGAGAGGGGGCCCCTTCGTCTTCTTCTTCCTTGACCTCCTCCCTAGATGGGAGAAGGGTTTCCCCTCTGGTCCTTGGCCTCCATGGCATGGGAGGGGCGAGAGCCCCTCCGAGATTGGATCTATCTCTCTGTTTCTCTCTAGTTCTGCATTCTGTTCTGGCTCTGTTTCACCGTTTCGTATATATATGGAGATCCGTAACTCCGATTGGCCTAAAACCTTCGCCGTGATTTTTTTTCCGAATATTAGCTTTCTTGCGGCAAAAGAAGAGCGTCAACCGCCTTACGGTGGGCTCACGAGGGTAGGGTCGCGCCCTAAGGGGGGGCACCCCCTGCCTCATGACCACCTCGCACTGGTTCGAGTTGATTTTCCTTTTGAATTTTCCATATTTTCCAAAAATAAGCTCCGTCCGTTTTTATCCCATTTGGACTCCGTTTGATATGGATATTCTGCGAAACCAGAAACATGCAACAGATAGGAACTGGCACTAGGCACTCGATCAATATGTTAGTCCCAAAATAATATAAAAAGTTGCCAAAAAGTATATGAAAGTTGAATAATATTGGCATGGAACAATCAAAAATTATAGATACGACGGAGACGTATCACTTGCCTCGCTTTCGCTCGCACGAGTCTCGTGAGGGAGGTTCGCGGGCGCCCTCGCGAGTGTTTTCTGCCCCGATTGTTTGGTGCTTTCCTATCTGAGTCCTCTGCGGGAGCACCCCTCCCAGTCCGTGCCCCACGGGCATCGCGACACGAGCGCAGGACCTGGGCCGATCGCCCCCACAACCAAGACCGTAAGTTACCCCTCCTACTGATCCTTGCAGGGCATGAAGCGCATGACGAGGCCACGGCCTTAGGAGGCGAGGACCGCGCCAAGCCCCACCGAGCTAAAATAGTTCCCGCACATGGGTGCGCGGCGTGGAAACACAGCGCAGAACTAGCAGAAACATCGCGATGGTTAAACAATAGGAGTTCTAACACGCCCCCGCGGGGCCCTACATTACTTTCTATTTCTGCGCAGGATAAGGAAGAAAACAGAACGGGCGCGATTCGTCCTGCACCAACCCACAGCGAAGGCTCAAGCTGCTCCTGGGGCTCAGGCGGATCCCTCCTCTCGCTTCACCGGGGCGCGACGGCGGGCTGACCCGCTACCTTCACCCAGGCGGGCGCGACGGCGCGGGGGCTGGTCGCGGCCACCGCTAGAGGAGCTGTTGCCTGAGAGCGGGTCGACGAAGCTCAGCGAACCCCGAGCACCTCCGCCTGTACGCTAGTCGCCATCTTCATCCTGGTCAGTGCGAGGGCTGGGCAGGTGGCCGCGGTCGTTGTCTTCGGAGCAGCACCCGGCACGGCGACCATCTTCCCTGAACACCCTCACGTAGAGGGTGGCGTCGCCATCAAACTTGAAGTACATGGTGCACCACCGACCCAGGACGCATGCGCGGGCAAACATTTGCCAGCCGCATGTCAGAGCCCCATTCCCAGAAACGGAGACCTCCAGGGAAGCCCAGGAGGCCCTGCTGCAGCAGCCGTCTGCCTGGAGCCAGAAGCCACACTGAGCGCTGGCAGGCAGTTCATCTACGAAGAAATGGGGGAGCTGGAGCCTGGTGCTGGATGGGTCCGCCGACCACACGACAAACTCCGGAAGCACCTCCGCAGAGCGAAAGCGTGGCCTAGGGGGCGCACACCCATGGCGTGCCCCCCGTCGGCAACCGGGCACTCACCACCGCGCAGGGAACCGCCTCCATGGCCGCGGGAGGCCACCACGGGGGCCGTGGTATACTTGCAAGGGTGGCCTCGGTCGCGCTTGGTCGGGGGGGAGTCAGGCCCTGCCTGGGGGGCCTTTCCTTTCTCCGCGGCCGAGAACCTCTTTGGGGCCGTGGGGACGACAAGTAGCCAAGAAGAAGAAAAGGAGCAGAGAGAAGGGACGGGCTGAAGGGGCTTGCGTGGCCCCGTACTTATAGCCGGAGGTGGCCAACCGCCGAGCACCACGATCCAGGTAATCATGATCGATTTCTCTGCATGCAGGGACTTATCAAGTCGTGCGGTCGCCGAGGCGTCATGGGGAAGCGCAGTCGCCCATGTCTAATCGATCGCCACACAGCGCCCAAGGCCGCAAGCTGTTAGGGCCCGCGGCACTCCGCGCTTGCCCCTTCGCTTTCCTGCTAGGCCAAGCCTGGGCGCGCCTTGGGCCCGGGGGCTACTGTCGGTGTTCTGGGGACGGGGGTCCCCAGACTTGCCTGCCTGCGGCCTGCGGTGTGGCTCAAGTGGGGGCCCAGCACGGCCCATCTTCATCATCTCAAGCTCAAGACCCTCGCGAGGGGCCAAGCCTCGCGGGGCGGTGAGGGAGTCCTGGATTAGGGGGTGTCCGGATGGCCGGACTATACCTTCAGCCGGACTCCTGGACTATGAAGATACAAGATTGAAGACTTTGTCCCGTGTCCGGAAGGGACTTCCCTTGGCGTGGAAGGCAAGCTTGGCGATATGGATATGCAGATTTCCTACCATTGTAACCGACTTTGTGTAACTCTAACCCTCTCCGGTGTCTATATAAACCGGAGGATTTTAGTCCGTAGGAAAACATACACAACAACAATCATACCATAGGCTAGCTTCTAGGGTTTAGCCTCTCCGATCTCGTGGTAGATCTACTCTTGTACTACCCATATCATCAATACTAATCAAGCAGGACGTAGGGTTTTACCTCCATCGAAAGGCCCGAACCTGGGTAAAACTTCGTGTCCCTTGCCTACTGTTACCATCCGGCCTAGACGCACAGTTCGGGACCCCCTACCCGAGATCCGCCGGTTTTGACACCGACATTGGTGCTTTCATTGAGAGGTCCTCTGTGTCGTCACCGTCAGGCTTGATGGCTCCTACTATCGTCGATAGTGATGCGGTCCAGGGTGAAACTTGTCTTCTCGGACAGATCTCTCTCTTCGGTGGCTTTGCACTGCGGGCCAATTCACTTGGCCATCTGGAGCAGATCGAAAGCTATGCCCCTGGCCGTCAGGTCAGATTTGGAAGTTTAAACTACACGGCTGACATCCGCGGGGACTTGATCTTCGATAGATTCGAGCCACTACCGAGTGCGCCGCACTATCACGACGAGCATGATCTAGCTCTGCCGCCTAACAGTGTCCTGAAGGCCGCACCCGCATCGGCTTTGACCCTTAATTCGGAGCCAACTGCGCCGATCGAGGATGGGTGGTTGGACGCCACTTCGGGGGCTGCGATCCTAACGGCGATCGAGCCGAACACCAGCCCCGCACTCCGCGATACTCGTGACTCCAAGGAGCCGGACTCCTCTCCGGACTCCGAACCATTCACGCCCCTTCCAATCGAATCTGATTGGGCGCCGATCATGGAGTTTACTGTTGCGGACATCTTTCAGCACTCGCCCTTCGGCGATATTATGAAATCACTAAAGTCTCTCTCTTTATCAGGAGAGCCCTGGCCGGAGAGTCAGCCTGAAAGCTTTGGAACAGGTTTCTTACTAAAAAGAACCAGATTGTCGACTGTCTAGACACCGAAGCCTTGGCAGCTTTCAAGCATAGCATCCGTGACGAATGGCTTGCCAGACACCTCGGCGAAAATAAGCCGAGAACGATGGCCACATTAACAAACCTCATGACCCGCTTTTGCACGGGCGAGGACAGCTGGCTAGCCAGATGCAGCACCAGCGACCCCAGTACATCTGAAGTTAGAGATGGAAATGGGAAATCACGGTGCAATAGCAATAACAAACGCCGGAATAAAGAAGACAACATGAAGGGCATGGTAGTAAATGCCAGATTCAAAAGCTCTCGGCCAGGTCAAAAGCCGCCCCCTAAAGGCACCAGGGATGAATTGTCCAGCCTCAACAAAATTCTGGACCAAGTATGTCAGATCCATAGTACCCCTGGTAAACCTGCTAATCATACCCACAGAGAATGTTGGGTCTTCAAGCAGTCCGGCAAGCTCAACACCGTACACAAGGGGGAGGATACACCAAGTGAAGACGAGGACAAGCCTCCCAAGCAAGACACGGGGGAACAAAAGAAATTTCCCCCAGAAGTCAAAACAGTAAACGTGTTACATATGATCAAGGGAAAAAACAACACGGCACTCCCAGGAAAATATACCCAAGTGCCTGTCACCGCGAAGTCCTGCCACTGGTCGTCTCAACCGATCACTTTCGACCATCGCGATTACTCAGCAAGTATCCGACACGCAGGATGGGCTGCCCTGGTGTTAGACCCAGTAATTGGCGGATATCACTTCACACGAGTCTTGATGGACGGCGGCGGCAGCCTAAACCTAATATATCAGGATACAATCCGCGGGATGGGGTTAGACCCAACACAAATTCGCCATAGCAATACTACCTTTAAAGGAGTAACGCCAGGCCCAGGGGCTCGTTGTACGGGCTCCCTCCTACTACAGGTTATATTCGGCTCCCCCGATAACTCCCGTCGCGAGCATTTAACCTTCCACATCGCTCCGTTTCAAAGTGTCTATCAAGCACTGCTCGGACGTGAAGCTTTCGCTCGCTTTAATGCAATACCACACTACGCCTCCCTCACACTCAAGATGCCCGGTCCACGGGGCATCATTTCAGTGCACAGAAATATCAAGCGATCTCTGTGCGCCGAAGAGAGTGAGGCTGCCTTGGCAGCCGCACACTAAAGGCGCCCGGACCAGTGAAAGCATCCAATAGGTCGTCAAGACCTCAGACACAACTAATCGAGTCCGGCGCCGCTACTTATACCAAATAAATGGTCACACCCCTATCTGTCAATACAAGGGGCTCAACGCGCGCAGACAAGTGGCAATTTCTTCTCATCTTGAAATATACATGGTTTCTTTAAAAAACTATCTTTTTGCACGACAACTTTCTCACATAAATTCCCCTCTTTTACAGACGATCATCATGCTACACCCGTCCAAGATACGGCACAACGGAGACACAGGCGCAGACGTGCAGCAGGGACCCTCTCCAAGGATTCTTTTCAGATTAAGACCCTGCATAAACCTTTTTTACTGTCTCTTGTTGATACATATCCACCGTTGAGAAGGATGCTGACATCTTGGCATGTGGCCACGCCAGAACAATGCACGTACCTGGACACAAGGGGCTTCTTACAAAGGCCATTATTTAGGCCCAGTTTATACCACTAAGACCGAATACCTTAGGGAGTGTTCGACGTCGCGAGTTTGGCCTTATATGCATCAGCTCCGAATCATTGTCTTTGGTCAAATGTTGGGTTTGCCTGGCTCCTGTGTTTTGGTGCCTTACGTTCCGCTTTACCGGCTAAGGTAGCACCAGGAGAACTACTGCGATTGTGCCCTGGTTCATCCGGACGAGCACCACAGTAGAGAAAGCTGAAAACCGACTGTCATGATGTAGCGTGAGACTGGTCAACCACTCGATGACCTGTTGGAATGTTAGAATTCCTCCGCTTTAACAAAGGGCCGTTTTCCGGCCAGGCATGTACGCACCCCGGGATCGGGAGAGTGCGGAGCCACCAGGGGCTATTTAGTAGCCCCACTGTCAAACTCCTATGGCTAAGTGAAAGTGCTAAAGCATTATAGTCCGGTTGCCTCGCTCGCTCCGCTATGACCTCCTTAATAGGACCAAGACGTTGGGTTAAGTGTGAATGCGTGTTTTTGCGAGCACCTCCGCATTATATGCATGAGGGTTGAAGCCGACGGCTGCAATCTTTCAGGTTATACACTATATACATAAACGGCCGCCCAGGACGCATCATATTACTTTCAAGCAAAAGTATAAAAATAGCCTTATAAAAATTTATAAAAGCCTTTCGCTTACAATGAGATTACATATCACTCAAACATAATATTTTTTGAGCACTGGGTCTCTATCAAACGAGCACCCTCAAGAACTTCTTCAAAGTAGTGCTCAGCAGCCCTTCGACCTATGGCCGAATCCCGCGCTGCAACAGTGGTAGCATCCATCTCCGCCCAGTATGATTTAACACGGGCAAAGGCCATCCATGCGCCCTCTATGCACGCCGACCTCTTCATCGCATTAATGTGCGGCACCACGTCAAGGAACTGCTGCACCAAGCTGAAATAGTTGTTCGGTTTTGACCTTTCCGACCATAGCTGATCCACAACAAACCTCATGGAGAGTCCGGACAACCTATTCAGTTCGGCCCATTCGGCTAATTGGTCAGTCAATGAAAGCGGACGCTCGGGAGAATGGAATTGTCTCCAAAATAGATGGCCTACTTCACGGTCTGTTTGACCCTGGAAGTACTTGGCCGCATCGGCAGCGCTCGCCGCCAAATCCATATACACATCCTCCGAACTCCACAACCGATCCAGAGGGGCATACCGTGGATCTCTGAACTTCCTCCACAACATAAAGGATTTCCCAGCTACAATATCCCCGGCTTCCCGCAGCTCCTCCTTCTTTGCCCTCATAGCAGAGCGGAGGTCTTTTCTCGTTGCAGCAGCCTTCTCAAGGTCCAATGCCTTCACTTGGTTTTCCTTTTCAAGAACCCAGCAACGGTCGGCGGCAGCTTTTAATTCTATGGCCATCTTGGCCATCTTGTCTCGGCTCTAGCCATGCGCGGCCTTCTCGGCTTGCAACTCTTCGGCCACCTTCAAAGCAGCCGCATTACCCAACCTCGCTTGTTCCTTGGCTCGGGCAAGTTCTGCCCGCAAGGCTTCAACAGTGGCAGCTCCATCTGTAGTCACAACATATTAAAGATACTGGCATCATCCTACTCTTCCTATGTGGCGTTTACCAGATAATGACACTTACCCTGTGCCTCGTCAAGCCTTTTGTTAACAAGCTCGATGTCGGCGTCTGCCGCATCCAACTACCATTCTAAATGGGCACACTCGCTAGTCTGGCTAGCCACCGGAGCTTCCATCACCTGCACATAGAGGCAGTATGGTTATTACCTGGGAATATGATCCTCTGTTCGTCGTTGTTTCCAACGACAACCAGAGTATCAGGGGCTACTATCTACACAGGGCACACCTAGCATGTGCAGGACTATCATACATTATTTTACGAACCTCAAAGCCTGTCAGTACACTCATAAAAGCTTTATGCAATCCGCTTTCGGCGGCCGAGATTCTCTCTATGGGAGTAAATAGCCGTGGGTAGCCTAGCCGGCCTCCCCGGGCAGTTCTGAAAAAGTTACGAGCCCGCCCGGCTCTCAAGAATCCAAGACATGGGGCCGCCTTCCCCTAGCTGGCTGCAGCCCAGGCCGGCTTTTGGAAGCCGGCCATGAGAAGGCCGACTCCAAGAAGTCGGCTCCCCATAAAGCGGTCAAGACCGTACCCACAAAGTCTGCACCCACCTAGCGGCGGTGCGATGGGGCATGGCTACAGTAAAGCCTGCCACCCCCCGAATCCTGGAGCATGCCTGGCACAGTGCGCCGTACGGGGTAGGCGTGACCCGTCCGGCGCAACACTGTTGCCATGCTGACCCTGGCATCACCCACGATGGGCCGCCAGCATGGCCCATCGACGGTGGGCCCATTCGAGCAGAGAGACGCCCGAAGGCGGCCACGCCTCCAACTAGTCGGCCCAAGACAGAGCCGACTCCCCGCAGCCGGCTTGTTGCCTCCCTCGAGGAAGACGCCCCATTAAGGAGACAAGACGCGGTAAGGCTACAGCGGTCGCCCGACAGGCGGTGGTACTGTAGCCGCGCTTACCACGATGAAGCTCACATCAACAAGATAAAGCCACAGTGACCAGCCGCCAACCAGGCCCTGGGCAGTGGGGCCTGCCTATCGACCAAGGAGCTGGCAGCCGGTGGGACCCACCAGTCGGCAGGCCCCAGCAGCCGGCGCAGAAGCCGGCGAGCGAAGTCACAGACGGCTGGGCCCCGCGCCCAGCCGGATTACCATTGTACCCTCGGGGGGTAGGCCAATATAAACCCCCCGGAGCACCCATGCAAAGGGTTGGACCCCCTGCTAGTTCTAGACACCACGCAAGGAGAAGAAGCAGGCTGGCCGTGCCCTTTCTTCCTCCTCCCCCCCCCCCTAAAAAATAGCTCAAGGAGCGTTGTGTAGCTACTTGATTCATCAAGTGAGCATGCGGAGACCCCACAGAGCAGTAGTAGGGGTGTTATCTCCTCGGAGAGCCCCGAAGCTGGGTAAGATCCGCCGGCATGCATGTCTTTGCCTCATCCCGCTTCCAGGCACCGGCGATGTCTTACTGGTTCCCACAAAGATAAGCCACCCGTTGGCATATGTCGCACCCACCACCCGACATTTGGCGCCCACCGTGGGGCCAGGCGCACCGTCGTCCGGAGACCTGTTCTGGACGGGAACCCTCTTCCTCCCCAGCGAGCGTAGCCAGCCCGGCACGCCTGATGGCGCTTGCCACGACGCGCTGCAAGGCGTCACCAGCATCTGCGCAGCAAGCGGCCTCGCCGATCTCCCCGACGAGACCTTCATCTCCGACGAGCTCGCCTTCGATGCAGGCACTGACCGCCTCGCCAACCTTCTCGGCCAGCTCCATGTCTCCAGCGAGCCCGATGCGGACCTGGGGTCGGTTGGCTCCACCGACCCGATGCCTGTCGACTCCGACACGGCCTCCTACGACACCTTCCCCACCAACGTCACGATCTACGACGACCCGCTTCCTCGAGCCGACGGCTGCGATGCTGTCACCGCCTAAGTGATGGTTGTCGACCACGGCGGCGCACGACTTGTCCGCTCCTCTACCGACCGACGCCGATGACGAAGCACTAGAAGCACGTCGCCTCGCCCTCCTCGCAGAGGGCCGGAGGCTGGCCTCCGTAAGACGCCTCACTGAGGCCTACCAGCGCAAAGCTGACCGCGCCGCCTTCGGCACGCCGGCCCCGGGCGGGCCAAGCCGGGCCGGCCTTATCAAGCAACGCGGCACCGTCATCGCCGACACGCCAGGAGTCGACCGCCCGGTCTATGCCACTCCGCTCGAGAACTTGCGTGCCGCCCAGGCGGCTGTAGAAGAGCTGGACGGCCTGGAGGCCGAAGACCTTCCCCACATGACCCGGCGCATCCAGCAATTGATTGACGCCGCCGCGCAGCGGCACGAAGCCGACGCTCGCACGGAAAGCCTTCTCCCGCGCCGAGAACACGGCGCGACGTCCCAGACGCCGACTACGAGCAATACCCGCGCGCGACGCGAGAAGGAGCCGGGTACCAGCCGCAGCCAGACCCGGATCTCCATCGAGCGGGACGCGGACGGTCACCCCCAAGCCATGGAATGGCGGGGCGACCCGCCTCCGCCTCCGCCCCATGGAGAGAGATATCCCGCCTCGCCGCCGGTGGCGCACCCGACTCTCAGCGGCCGGCTGGGCCGCCACGAAGGAATCGGCGAGAACGACGCCCGCCATCGGATCAACCGCCTGGCGCGATCCTGGCATTGGAAGAAGAAGACGATGTCGGCCCGCCTTGTTTTGGCCCCCGCATCCGCGACGAGCCCTTTCCCAAAGGGTTCTCGCTCCCAAGAGACACGCCCAAGTACAACGGCTCCGTGAAGCCAGAAGATTGGTTGATCAACTACTCCACCGCAGTTAGCATAGCCAACGGTAACCGGCGCGTCACCGTGAAGTACGTGCCCCTCATGCTGCAGGGCACGACGCGGACCTGGCTCAACAGCCTCAAGCCGCGTAGCATCAACAGCTGGCTAAACTTCATAGAAGCCTTCATCCGCAACTTCACCAGCACCTACAAGCGGGCTCCCAAGCCCAGACAGCTTTCCTTGTGCGTACAAGGCCCCGCCGAGTCCACTCGCGATTACCTCACGCGTTGGGCCGAGCTCCGCAACTCCTGTGAAGGGGTGCACGAGGTACAAGCCATAGAGTACTTCACAGCCGGATGCCGAGAAGGCACCCTCCTCAAGCACAAGCTCCTCTGCGACGAGCCGGCTACCCTCGACGAGCTTCTAGACATAGCGGACAAGTACGCCACCGCCGACTCCTCGATGAAGACCGAGCTTCGGGTAGACGCGTCCGGAAAGGTACTCAACCCGGCGCCCAAGACGCCGGCTGGGGATTCCGGCCGACACCCCAACTCGAACGACAACAAGCGCAAGGGCCCCGCGCCACCTCCCGCCAGTCGGCAGGTGGCCACAGTCGAAGATGCACCATCCGAAGAACGACCGGCGCCCAAGAAGCCCAAGGGCGGCAGGCCGGCTTGGCAGCCCGCCTTCTCCTACGAGCAAACCCTTGACGCCCCTTGCAAGTTCCACAGCGGCGCGAAGCCGTCCAACCACACGACCCGGAAGTGCAACTGGCTCACCCGAATCTCTAAGGGCGAGGGGCTCTTGCCACCTCCGCCTGCCGGCCCGCCGCCTCCGCCTCCGCCGCCTCCGGCCGCTCGGCCCGCAGTCGGAGCCGTGCATGACGAGTTCCCTGATGAGCAAGCAACCTACATCGTCTTTACAAGCCAGCCCGAAGACCGGCGCAGCAAACGCCAAGAGCGCCAGGAAGTTGGCGTGGTCGCTACCAACCCCGCTGGACACATGCATTGGTCAGAAAAGCCCATCAGTTAGAGCCGGGCCGACCATCCGAAGGTGATGCCGTCTCCCGGCTCTTATGCTTTGGTCCTGGAAGCCACCCTTGCAACGGACAGATGTGCCGCCCGCTTCTCCCGTGTGTTGATAGACGACGGGAGCAGCATCAACATCCTGTATCGTGACACCCTGGAGAAGTTGAACGTCAAGACAAAACAGCTCACGCCCACTCGGACAGTGTTCCACGACATCGTACCCGGCCTGTCCTGCGCCCCCATTGGCAAAATCAAGATTGATGTACTTTTTGGGGACAAGGAGCATTTCAGCCGGGAAGCGATCTGGTTTGAAGTGGTGGACCTGGAGAGCCCTTACCATGCATTACTGGGCCGACCTGCCTTGGCCAAATTCATGGCGGTTCCCCACTATGCATACCTGAAGATGAAGATACCAAGCACCAAAGGCGTCATCACCATAGCCGGCGACTACAAGAAGTCCTTCGAGTGCACAGCGGCCAGCAGCCGGCTGGCCGAGTCCCTTGTGATTGCCGAAGAGAAGAAGATGCTGGACCGAGTCGTGGCCATAGCTGGCAAGCAGTCGGCCGTGTCCCCCGACCCCAAGGAGCATGATGCTCAAGGATCTTTCCAGCTGGCCAAGGAGACGAAGAAGATACCTCTTGACCCCGAGCATCCAGAGAGGTTTGCCGTCATCGGGGCAAACCTGAACAGCAAATAGGAAGGCGAGCTCGCCGATTTTCTCCGTGAGAATCGGGACATCTTCGCATGGTCCCCCAAGGACATGCCGGGTGTTTCGAGGAAATTCGCCGAGCACAAACTACACGTTCGAGAAGATGCAAAGCCAGTCAGACAACCCCTTCGCCGATTGTCGGAGGAGAAGCGCAGGATTGTAGGGGAGGAGATTGCCCGGCTCTTGGCGGCCGGCTTCATCATGGAAGTTTTCTTTCCAGAGTGGCTCGCCAACCCGGTCCTTGTGCTAAAGAAGAACAACAAGTGGCGCATGTGTATAGACTACATGAGCCTCAACAAGGCCTGCCCCAAAGATCGTTTTGCCCTGCCAAGGATTGACCAAGTGATAGACTCCACAGCCGGATGCGAGCTGTTGAGTTTTTTGGATGCTTACTCCGGATACCATCAGATAAAGCTGGATCCGGACGACCGCCTGAAGACCGCCTTCATCATGCTGTTCGGAGCCTTCTGCTACCTGACTATGACATTCGGCTTGAGAAATGCCGGTGGCACCTTTCAGCGTTGCATGCAGAAGTGCCTCCTCAAGCAGCTCGGCAGGAACGCTCATGTATACGTGGACGACATCGTGGTGAAGACGGAGAAGTGCGGCACCTTGCTGGAAGACCTCAAGGAAACGTTTGAGAACTTACGCCGGTTCCAGATCAAGCTCAACCCCGAGAAATGCGTGTTCGGAGTGCCAGCCGGCCAGCTCCTAGGCTTCCTGGTCTCCGAACGCGGCATCGAATGCAACCCGGTGAAGATCAAGGCCATCGAGAGAATGGCGATCCCCACCAAGCTTCGAGACATTCAGAAGTTCACCGGGTGCTTAGCCTCCTTGAACCGCTTCATCAGCCAGCTCGGAGAGAAAGCTCTCCCTCTCTACCGCCTCATGAAGAAGAGCACTCACTTCGAGTGGAACGACCAGGCCGACCAAGCTTTTCACGAGCTGAAGAAGATGCTGTCCACGCCGCCTGTCCTCGCGGCGCCGACTGAGAAAAAGCCCATGCTCCTCTGCATAGCTGCAACCAGCCGGGTGGTCAGCACCGTCATCATAGTCCAGCGCCCAGAAGAAGGCCTAGCCCAGCCGGTCCAGAGTCCGGTGTATTATTTGAGCGAGGTGCTGTCCGCTTCAAAGCAGAACTACCCGCACTACCAAAAGATGTGTTACGGCGTGTACTTCATCACCAAGAAGCTAAGGCCCTACTTTCAAGAGCATCCCGTCACGGTCGTATGCACTGCCCCGCTAGCCGAGATCATAGGCAGCCGGGACGCATCCGGCCGGGTGGCGAAATGGGCCATCGAGCTGGCCCCATACACGATCTTCTACCAGCCCCGTACTGCCATCAAGTCCCAAGCACTGGCCGACTTCCTCGTCGACTGGGCCGAGACCCAGTACCTGCCGCCGGCTCCCGACTCCACCCATTGGCGCATGCACTTCGACGGGTCCAAGATGCGCACTGGCTTGGGAGCCGGCATCATCCTTACCTCTCCCAAAGGTGACAAGCTCAGATACACGCTACAGATCCACTTTGCCGCCTCCAACAATGTGGCCGAGTACGAGGCGCTCATACATGGGCTTCGGCTCGCCAAAGAACTTGGCATTCGCCGGATCCTATGTTATGGTGACTCGGACCTGGTAGTCCAGGAATCATCCGGCGTCTGGGACGCCAAGGACGCGAACATGGCGAGCTACCATTTCCTGGTCCAACAACTCAGCGGATACTTTGAAGGATGCGAGTTCCTCCACGTACCACGAGCCGACAACGAGCCAGCCGATGCCCTGGCTCGAATAGGCTCCACTCGGCAAGAAATTCCAACCGGCGTCGCTCTACAACGCCTCCTCAAGCCGTCTATCAAGCCGTCTCCGGAATCCGATTCCATCTTTGTGCCGCCCGACCCTGCTGCGGCCAGGTCCGGCTCGAAGAATCAAGTAGCCGACCCCGCGGCTTCGGCAGCCGGCTCGGGGACTTCGGCAGCCAGCTCGGGGACTACCACGACTGCCTTAGGGACTGCGGTAGCCGGCCCGGGGACTGCACCAGCACCACAGCCGGCGGCCGACTCCAACACCTCACCGCCCAGCCCGACCACCCTGGTGGCAGTAGCCACTTTGGCAGTAGAAGAAGTCGTGGCTCCATCATGGGCTCAGTCCATCCTCAACTTCCTAGTAAACCAAGACCTGCCGGCTGACGAAACAGAAGCAAGACAAGTCCAGCGTCGAGCCGAAGCGTACACAATCGTAAACAGAGAACTACTCAAGCGCAGCGTCACTGGAATCCTCCAACGGTGCATCAAGCAAGAGAAGGGCATTGCAATCCTCACAGACATTCACCAAGGAGAATGCGGCCACCATGCGGCCTCAAGATCACTTGTTTCCAAAGCCTTCCGCCATGGTTTCTTCTGGCCGACTGCTTTGGATGACGCCAAAGAATTAGTCAAGCATTGCAAGGGATGCCAGCTCTTCAGCTCTAAGCAACACATGCCGGCTTCGACACTCAAGACCTTGGCCCTTTGCCGTTTGGGGACTGGACATGGTGGGCCCATTCAAGACGGCGCGCGGCGGCATGACGCATTTGCTCGTCGCCGTGGACAAATTCACCAAGTGGGTTGAGGCAAAGCCGATCAAGAAGCTGAATGGGCCGACTGCCGTGACGTTCATCACGGACATAACAACTCGGTACGGCGTGCCGCACAGCATCATCACCGACAATGGCACGAATTTCGCCAAAGGAGCCTTGGCATGTTTCTGCGCAGCCCAAGGTATCCGGCTGGACTTAGCATCCGTCGCCCACCCACAGTCAAACGGACAGGTCGAGCGAGCCAACGGCCTCATCCTCTCCGGCATCAAGCCCCGACTGGTTGTACCTCTG
Organism: Triticum aestivum; assembly: GCF_018294505.1. Lineage (NCBI taxonomy): Eukaryota > Viridiplantae > Streptophyta > Magnoliopsida > Poales > Poaceae > Triticum > Triticum aestivum. Next base: position 150,418,136 of record NC_057797.1, on the reverse strand, counting down.
GAGCGCTCAGCCGGCTGTTGGCTCGATGAGCTGCCGGCTGTCCTCTGGAGTCTGCGCACTACACCAAACAAGTCAACCTGCTTCACCCCTTTCTTCCTTGTGTATGGTGCCGAGGCGGTCATCCCAACTGACATCGAATTCGACTCGCCTCGAGTAACCATGTACACGGAAGCGGAGGCCAAGGAAGCACGAGAAGACGGCGTCGACCTGCTGGAAGAAAGCCGGCTGTTAGCCCTCAGTCGGTCTGCAATTTACCAGCAGGGTTTGCGCCGCTACCACAGCCGGAAGGTCAGGCCAAGATCTTTCCAAGAGGGCGACCTTGTGCTCCGGCTGATCCAGCGAATAGCCAGCCAGCACAAGCTCTCAGCCCCTTGGGAAGGCCCTTTCGTCATCAGCAGAGCTCTAGGCAACGACTCCTACTACCTGATCGACGCACAGAAGCCGAAGGCACGCAAGAGAGACGACTCCGGCAAGGAGTCGGAACGGCCATGGAACGCCAACCTCCTTCAAAGATTTTACAGTTGAAAGGCAGTATGTATCACGCTAACCTTTGTATTAAGTACAAGACAATAGGCTCCCCGAGGAGGGCTCGGGGACTGCCATCCCTTATTTATGAATGAAAAGTATCATGCTTATGACCTTGTTGTATCATTTACTTATTCCGTCCGGCACCGAGTTCGACCAGTCGGCTCGGGGACTGGCCGACTAAAGTTATGTTAGAAGTCCTACCCGCAGTCAGACAAGTAGTGTGCCGGCTCTCAAGCCTTCTCTTGCCAAAGTCGCAGTTCGAAGAACCGGCTGTCCGGCTGGCAAGAGTTAAAGGTAGGAACGACCGCCCACACGAAAAACGGCTAGGGACTAACGGACTAATATAACAAAAGCCGGTTTTCTCACACCGCCGACTGGCTACCAGAGTAGCCGGCCGGCCGGTTTCCATTCACTTTACTTTAATTCAAGAAAGCTCAAGTACTTGTCTCCCCAAAGAGGGAAGGCGGCAAAGGAAAAAGCCTAAGGATAAACAAGCATACGCGAATGGAAACCAAACATGCACATGATAATATTTACATAAAAGACCTCCAAGAGGCCAGCATTCAACATAGTTTGGATACACCCCTAGTGGGTGGAACTGCGAAAACTTAACAAAGATTGTTCAAAGACAACAAAGCAGGAAAGATAAAGACGGCAGGTCAAGCTGGCGGAGCGGCCGACAAGCCAGACCGGTTGGCGGAGACGGTCGTGCCGGCTGAAGGAGCGGCCGGCTGCCGAACTTCGGCTTGGTCGCCGCCTCCCACAGAGGGCGCGCTTCCACGTGCCTCGTTGCTGGAGGCACGGTCGGCCTGAGGTCGGCTGGTTGTTCCACCAGCCGGCTGGACGTCTCCGCCGTCCTCGTCTTCGTCTTCTTCGCCCTCGTCGCTGGAGGCAATCTCCTCCGCCGAGTCCTCGCCCACCGCCGGGTTCAGCCCGAACCACTCCTCCGGCTGAGCGACACCATCATCAGCGATTTCGGGTACGAAAACGCTGATGTCGGTGCACTCGGCGATTGTCGAAGCCCGCTGGGCGATAGCCGGCCTCACCTCCTCCAGCTCCGCGTCGGCCTCCATCCGCCAAGTGCGTAGCTGGTCCAGGCTCAGCCCTGGGTACCAAGCCCGAACGAATTCCAACGCCCGCCCGGCTCCGAGGCGGGCCGCTGACGCTTTCCAAGCCTCGAAGCGACCAACTGCGACTTCCAGCCAGTCGGCAGTTCGGCTTGGAGTGCGGGGGATCATCTCGCCGGGCCAGAGGGCAGCCAGCACTTGCGCTCCGGCACGTTGGAGCCGGCGAAGCATCCGATGAGCCGGCTGCAACCGTGCCTGGACAGCCAGGAGCTGCTCCTCAAGGGTCCGGTTTGCATCCGGCGCGATGTCGGCCCCCGCTTGCCGGCGCGCCTCGCGATGGGCCTCAATGCTTTGGGCGGCGAAGGCGGAGTAGCCAGAGAAGTAATCTGCAAGAAACAACAAGCAACAACTCAAGATAAGTCAAAAGACCCAGGCGGCAAGGGGCAGGAGAAGGGCCGAGGAAGGCAACTTACCGTCGATCAAGTCCTCGATCCGGCCGAAGCCTTCGTCCAGGGCTCGCCGGGTCTCAGACCAGCTCGCCGCCTCCATCTCATACTCCGCCAGCAAGGTGGCTTCACTTTCCCGCGCCGCCTGCAGGGCCGCTTTGTGGCTTTCCTCTTGGTCGGCCAGCTTCTTGGCCAGGCGATCCCGTTCCTGGACCAAGGCAGCGCACTCGGCCTCTTTAGCATAAAGGGTGGCCTTCGCTTCGCCAAGCTCCTTCCTCAAGTCGGCGTTGGCCCCTGAAGACAAAGAAAAAGAAAAAATTAATAAGAAAAGAGTCGTCAAGAAAGATCCGACCCGACTGCGCAGCAGTCGGCCCGAATCTCGGGGACTACACCTAGTGGGTGCGCTGACGCGCCCCCACAGGAGACAGACAAAACCAAGTACTTACTTCGGCTGTCGGCCAGGTCGTTGGTCCGCCGGCTCAACTCTCGAGCCTGGGAGTCGAAGGCGGCAGCACGAAGGTTGTGGTATTCCTGAAAATCCAGAAAAAAGCAAAGTAAGATAGCCGTCGAGAAAGATCCGACCCAACTGCGTAGCAGTCGGCCCGAATCTCGGGGACTACACCCAGTGGGTGCGCTGACGCGCCCCCACGGAAGAAATCAAGAAAGCAAAGCAGCCAAGAGCGAAGGACTCACTCGGATAGTGGTTCGCGTTGACAAGAACTCTTGGTTGAGCTGTTGCAGCAGGGCGGCTTGAGCTTGTAGCCGGCTCCGGACCCCTTGAGCCGCCGCATCCAGCTCGCCAATCCCCTCGCTGGGAGTCCACTCGGACACGGTGGTGCTGGCCACCTCCAGATCTCCCGCCGGCTGGCCTGCGCCCGCGGCTCGGCGCAACTCCGGCGGAGCGGCGCCTCCCCCAGCACGCCGGCCCATCGCCAGCTGCACCTCGAGGCCGGCTCTGCTCTCCGGCTTACCTCCGGCCGGCTCCTCTGGCGCTGCTGACGATTGACCGCCTTGGCCCGCTCCGGTTGGCGCCGCAGGCGGCGCTCTCCCCGCCAAGGCCACGGGGTCCTCCTCCCTCTCCAACAGCGGCGGGTCTTGGATGATCTCCTCCGCCAAGGGTAACGGGGTGTCGGGGGCTACGGCTCGGAGAGGAACGGCGAGCAGCGGAGGCTGGCGGCGCGAGCTTTCCGCCTCCGTCTCCGTGGTAGCCGCCTCCCTCTGGGCCTTGGCTACTGCTTTGGCCTGCTCCTTCGCCGCCTGGGCGGCCGCCTTCTCCGCTGCCTCGCGCTCCTCCCACGCTTCACGGGCGTTCCGCTCTGTGGCCTCCCTAAGATCGGCGCGGGGGTCCACGCGGCGGGAGCTCGAAGACCCTCCAGCTGGCCCCACGACGGAGCCGCCCGGGCCCCGCTCAAGGGAAAGCGGCGCCCTGTCCAGCAAGTGAGGAAAAGTTAAGAAGACATTCGAAGAAAAAGAGAACAATAACGAGAATGCGGCAAAGTAATTGAAGACTTACGCCGAGACCGCCTGGGGCTGTTTCACAGCCTTGCGGAAGCGGGCCGCCTTCGCGGCCGCCTCATCTCGCTTTGTCGCCGCGGCGGAAGGCTTGGACTTTTTCGGCCGACTGCCGAAGAGGCCTAGAGCGGCCCGGCGCTTCTGCGCGCCGCTGGCAGCCGGCGCGATAGACGAGCCCGCGCCCTGTTGGTCGGCCGCCGGCTGGCGACGCGGAGCGACTTCGGCTTCGAAGTCGTCCGGCCAATCCTCGAAGATCGCGGTGAACCTTGAGCCTCTGGGCTCGGCACTGTCCCCCACGACGGCGTCTTCCATGGCGGCCGCCCCCAAGTCTGGGTCGTCAACGTCATCCACCGTGCGGTCAGGGGCGTACTGGCGTTCAATCCCTGCCACCCCGGCCGGCGGCGCAAGAAGAGGGTTCTGCTCAAAGAACCGATTGGTCAGAAGCCGGCCGTCACGAAGCTGGCTGACGACAAGAAAAAAAGAAAGAAGATAAAGAGAGAAACTTACCACGGGTGGAGGATTGGCGCGAGAATACGGCGCCTTGCCGTATTGCCAGTCCCCGCCGAGCTTGCAGTTGGCAATATAATTGACCATGAGCACCACCTCCGCGTGGGGCATCTCCCATGTGCTCAGCCGGCTTGGGTCGAAGCGGCCACTCATCTGACACATCATGTGGGGCCGGCTTTGGAGAGGAAGGATCCGGCGCTCCACGAAGGCGGCCACCAAGTCGGCCCCGCGCAAGCCTTCAGACTGAATCAGCACCCGAAGCCGGGAGATGGCGGCGTTCCCGGCCGGAGACAACGACCGGGACCGGAAGCTCCATGAGGGCTGCCTCCCAGCCGGCGGGCCGGCTACGTAAGCCTGCAGGTTGATGTAGTCTTCTTGCTCGGCGACGTTCTTCACATAGAAATAAGATCTCTGCCAGACCTTTACCGACTGGATCAGGGGGATGGGCGGGAACGGATTGTTCTCGCTCGACCTCCTCATGGCGATGAAGGCTCCGCAGGGGGCGGGCATGCCGGCGACGACTGTGCCGAGCTTGCTCTGGAAGAACTCTCCCCAGAGCTCCAGCGTGGGGAGCAGCCCCAAGAAGCCTTCGCAGAGGGAGACGAAGGCCGACAGCAGCATCACCGCATTGGGCGTGAGGTGATGCGGCTGGAGGTTGTAGAAGTCGAGGAAGGAGCGCAGAAACCCGCTCGCCGGGAGGCCGAAGCCGCGCAGGCAGTGCGAGCGGAAGACGACCCGCTCGCCCTCCTCCAGCGCCGGCGAGATCTCCCTCGCGGGCGCCAGGCGGACCTGTACGCGGTCGGCGCCGGGCAGGCGCCGGGTCTGGCGAACGAACTCCACGTGGTCTTCATGGACGTTGGAGCCGTCCCAGGAGCTCGACAACGCCATGGGAGCGAGGTGGCGTGGAGACGCGACGGCGCTAAGACGGGAAGTTGCGGCGGCAGCAAAGGGAAGAAGACGAGGGTTAGGAGGGACGGAGCGGGAGGGAGCGCGCGAACCTCTGTCGCTCTCCCTCCTCCCCCTACTTATAGGCTCACGTGGCGGAGCCGAGGAGGCGCGGCGTGGGGAAGCGTGGGGATTGATCGTGCCCACTCCCCACGTCCCGCGATTATCGAGCCTTAACGGCGAGACGAAACTACCTTGAGAAGGCGAGTGGCCCCTGTGGGCCACAGAAGATCCGCGCCCGGACCAAGGCTCGCAAGTGGCAGGCCCGGGCCTGCGGCAGCGTCCCGTCGCGCGCGTGCGCACAGAAAATCCTGCCGCCACGTGGCCGCGAGAGGGCCCGTGGTCAGCACGTAGGTCCCCTCTCCTCCCGCCTACGCGGGCTCTCTGAAGCCAGTGTACGCCCGCTAAGCCGGCTCTTCAGGATAGGAAGCTGACCAAGCTTCTCGTCCCCCTGCTCACCTTGGAGCTCGATCACCTTCGGGGACTACTGTCGGAGTAAATAGCCGTGGGTAGCCTAGCCGGCCTCCCCAGGCAGTTCTGAAAAAGTTACGAGCCCGCCCGGCTCTCAAGAATCCAAGACATGGGGCCGCCTTCCCCTAGCTGGCAGCAGCCCAGGCCGGCTTTCGGAAGCCGGCCATGAGAAGGCCGACTCCAAGAAGCCGGCTCCCCATAAAGCGGTCAAGACCGTACCCACAAAGTCTGCGCCCACCTAGCGGCGATGCGATGGGGCGTGGCTATAGTAAAGCCTGCCACCCCCGAATCCCGGAGCACGCCTGGCACAGTGTGCCGTACGGGGTAGGCGTGACCCGTCCGGCGCAGCATTGTTGCCATGCTGACTCTGGCATCACCCACGACGGGCTGCCAGCATGGCCCATCGACGGTGGGCCCATTCGAGCAGAGAGATGCCCGAAGGCGGCCACGCCTCCACCTAGTCGGCCCAAGACAGAGCCGGCTCCCCGCAGCCGGCTTGCCGCCTCCCTCGAGGAAGACGCCCCATTAAGGAGACAAGACGCGGTAAGGCTACAGCGGTCGCCCGACAGGCGGCGGTACTGTAGCCGCGCTTACCACGATGAAGCTCACGTCAACAAGATAAAGCCACAGTGACTAGCCGCCGACCAGGCCCTGGGCAGTGAGGCCTGCCTGTCGACCAAGGAGCTGGCAGCCGGCGGGACCCACCAGTCGGCGGGCCCCAGCAGCCGACGCAGAAGCCGGCGAGCGCACTCACAGACGGTTGGGCCCCGCGCCCAGCCGGATTACCATTGTACCCCCGGGGGGTAGGCCTATATAAACCCCCCGGAGCACCCATGCAAAGGGTTGGACCCCCTGCTAGTTCTAGACACCACGCAAGGAGAAGAAGCAGGCTGGCCGTGCCCTTTCTTCCTCCTCCCCCCTAAAAAACAGCTCAAGGAGCATTGTGTAGCTACTTGATTCATCAAGTGAGCATGCGGAGACCCCGCAGAGCAGCAGTAGGGGTGTTATCTCCTCGGAGAGCCCCGAAGCTGGGTAAGATCCGCCGGCGTGCATGTCTTCGCCTCATCCTGCTTCCAGGCACCGGCGATGTCTTACTGGTTCCCACAAAGATAAGCCACCCGTTGGCATATGTCGCACCCACCACCCGACACTCTCCATCACCATATTCATCATCATACGGTGTTGATCTGAGATGGCCGCTCGCCCCACCAACTCCCTCAGAACATCCGATCGCACACCAGACGGTGCCGGACTCTTTTGTCTGCTCTCTTCGGGAGCCGAACATTGGGAGCTTCGGGGTTCAATGGGATTATCTTCTAGCCTCTCCGGACTCGGAGAGGCCCTCCGCGACGACACTTCGGGGTCACCCGCTTCCGGAGCGGAGGAGCCCGGAGGAGGCATTTCACTCTCCATCATCTCTGGAAGAAGATCCCCCGAAGACGAGCTCATTTGAGAGGGCTAAGGCCCGAACTGCAAAAGATATATGCGGTGGTTATTTCCTCAGAAGAAGAGATGGCATACATGTGCTATTACAGTATTTCGGGTCACTTACGACTCGCTGGAGAATTGATCCCCCCGCGTACTTTGTGTGGCAAAAGCACTCCCCAAGGTAGGACCCTCTGTGGGAGACTTCTTCTCCCGTTTGGAAGCTTCGGCTTCCGAATCCCCGGGCCCAGTCCTTTTCCTCATCCGGCCGTCTTCCTTCATGGATACGCTCGCTCCCTTGGTTAGAATAGGCAGCGTTGGGGGCCCGCGTCCGCCCGTATTATCCTCCCCGGTATCTTCCTTCAAGGGCTCCGGGAAGGGTGCGACCTGGAGCATCTTTTCCAGTACCGGATTTTCCAAACCCTCAGGGAGGGGGGCCAAACACCGAATCAACTTCACCTTTGTCAGCCAGTCCTGGTCAAAAAGCAAACTCTCACAAATAACTTCGTAACAAATGAGAGATAGTATGTTCGGCCGGAAGATTCCTTACCTGTTCGGCGGCGCGGTTACTGCTCAGGCCCACGTCCTCGGTGATTTCCGGACACTCTACCTGAGGTCCGAAGAATGACTTGTACACCTCCTCGTGCGTCCGGCCGAGGAAATTTTGAATGACACGCGGTCCCTCGGGATTGAACTCCCACAAGCGAAGGGGTCGGCGTTTGCAGGGCTGGACTTGACGAATCAGCATAACTTGTATTACCGCAACCAAACTGAAATCTCAAATGCGGCTTTGCAGTATAGGCACGTCCTTGGCTGGACCCCATCTCAATCCTCTGCTAATCCATGACATCAGTTGTGGTGGAGGGCCCGAGCGGAAAACAGGGGCGGCCGCCCACTTGGCACTTCTAGGAGCCGTGATGTAGAACCACTCCTGTTGCCACAATTCAGACACCTCTGGAATGGAACCTTTGGGCCATGGAGCTCCCGTCATCTTGCGTATTGAGGCACCTCCACACGCTACATGTTGCCCCTCGATCATCTTCGGCTTTACTTCAAAGGTCTTGAGCCACAGGCCAAAGTGAGGGGTAACCCGGAGGAAGGCCTCACACATGACAATAAATGTCGTGATATGAAGAAAGGAGTCCGGAGCTAGATCATGGAAATCTAGCCTGTAATAAAACATCAAACCCCTGACGAAAGGATCCGGAGCCAGGCCTAGACCTCGGAGGAAGTGATAGACGAACACGACAATCTCATTGGGTGCGGGGGAGGGGGCAGCCTGCCCTCGGGCAAGCAGCCGATGCGGAATTTCGGCGGTTAGATATCTGGCCTCCCTCAATTTTTTGATGTCTTCTTCCGTGACGGAGGAAGGCATCCATCGGCCTTGAAGGCTAGATCCGGACATGAATGAGGGTTCGGAGCACCTGACCTGAACTTTGGGTGTTTGAGCTTGAGGTGGGGGAAGGGTTCGATTGAGCACGAGAGGGAAAAATAAAAGCCTTGTCCCTTTATAAAGAGGGTGAATATCAAGCGTCCTCTCCGTGTCTGTTTGGAATTGCCTATAATCTAGGAGTCCTAGAAGCGGTTGGGTTACCCACGCCCGTATTGATGAGAATCCCGGAATAAGGGGACATGATCTATGCTTTAACAAGACGTGCCAAGGAAACCGCCTCGCATGACGTGATGAGGTGGGATAATAAAACGACTCGGATAAAGGCTTGGCTGTGGTGTGTCACACTACGGAATACATCAGTAGATTAGATTTGCGTAAATATTATTCTCTCTATGGCAATATGTGGAAACTTATTTTGCAGAGCCGGACACTACCTTTCTGTTCAAAATCTTCTATGAAGTACTTGGAGGAGGAACCCACCTTGCAATGCCGAAGACAATCTACGCGTCGGACTCGTCGTCATTGAAGCCTGGTTCAGGGGCTACTGAGGGAGTCCTGGATTAGGGGGTGTCCGGATGGCCGGACTATACCTTCAGTCGAACTCCTGGACTATGAAGATACAAGATTGAAGACTTCATCCCGTGTCTGGAAGGGACTTTCCTTGGCGTGGAAGGCAAGCTTGGCGATATGGATATGCAGACCTCCTACCATTGTAACTGACTTTGTGTAACCCTAACCCTCTCCGATGTCTATATAAACCGGAGGGTTTTAGTCCGTAGGACAACATACACAACAACAATCATACCATAGGCTAGCTTCTAGGGTTTAGCCTCTCCGATCTCGTGGTAGATCTACTCTTGTACTACCCATATCATCAATATTAATCAAGCAGGACGTAGGGTTTTACCTCCATCGAGAGGGCCCGAACCTGGGTCAAACTTCGTGTCCCTTGCCTCCTGTTACCATCCGGCCTAGACGCACAGTTCTGGACCCCCTACCCGAGATCCGCCGGTTTTGACATCGACAGGTGGACTACAGGAAGCTTCCTCAGAGGCAGCCTCGTCAGGCAGGCTCGCGAGGACGCGGAGAGATCAAGGCAAGGGTACCTCGCGAGGAGCCCGTGACGCAAGCCATGACGTTCGAGACCAGGCGGGCGCCAGGCGGGCGTCGGCCTGCGCAGTGTCCTTGTTTCCCCTTTGGTGCAAAGGGGACAAGCACAGGCCAAGGCATCGGGCAAAGGTTACCATTCCGGTGCAACGAGACCAAGACCAGCAGAGCGGTAGGACGGAGGTCACCGTGGAGCCCAAGACGGCGTCATCACCAGTACTTTTGGCAGCCGAAGACCACCTTTGGTCAGGATAACTTGTACTAGATGTTCCCCTTCAAAATGGCCAATTGTTGGCGCCCTTCCCGCTCGTTATTTGGGGAGAGGACCAGGGCCTCTATAAATAGAGGTAGCCACCACAAAGTAGAGGGACGACTAGAGATCTGGTAGAACCCCAGTAGAGAGAGAGAGAGAGGCGACTGAACTCACCCCAGCAGTTCATCGCACCAGCTCAAGAACACCTCGCGTGAGGATGTTCTTCCCTTGTACTGTTCATCATCAGCCCCAGAGGCAATCCACCACACCACACACTGGAGTAGGGTATTACACCACTACGGTGGCTCGAACCAGTATAAACCTCGTGTCCCTTGTGTTGTTTGTTGTTTCCATCCTAGATCACGTGAGGAAATTGGGCGTAGATCGGTAGGGGAGAGATCTCCGCGTGCACCGCAGTGTTCGAACCTCAAGGATCCGCCGGAACCCGAAATCCAACAGTGGCACACTTTCGAAAAGGAACTTGACACATCAAAGATCTTCGGTGCCACGGTACTTGTCGGTCCGGTCTTGATAGAGTAGATGTACACGTTGTCGGGGCTTGTCGCATCACCGAGTGTAGTCGTACACTTGTCAGAAAGGATGGCACATCCAAAACGAAGCAACACCAATAAGGCCTCGGGTCTTGGCGTGTCCAAAACATAGCAGAATAGTGGTCTCGGTTGCGGTCGTGATCTTGAGGCGGTCAACAGGAGCTGGCAGCGCTCAGTCCTGGTGAGGCTGACAGCAGGCCGCGTGGCCCATGTACAAATAGCGAGGGCGAGGAGGCAGCCTTAGGCGCGATTGATGCGGGCATCCTTCCTACACTCCTGAACCTGATCGATGCAGAGAACTTCGGGACGGCGCCTGCAGCTGCAGGAAGGCGATGGATGTCGGCGAGGACTTGGCGTGGCAGAACTCTCTAGCGAAGCAGCAAGGTCGTCGGGCAGCACACGGGAGCATGACGAGGACACGAGGGAGAGGAGCGGTGCAAGGTGGCAGCCTCCTGGTGGTCGCCGACGACGGCGGGTTGCGATGGTTCACCGGAGCGGGCGGTGACCGGATGGGTCACGGAGGAGAAGGTCTGGTGGTCGCGGCCCGGTTCTACGGGATCCATGGCCGCTGCGGGCGTGCCAGCGCTGGAGGGAGAAGGAGGCAGGGCAGGGACGCGCGGCGGCGAGGGTGCGATGAGAGGGAGTTGGGTCTAGCGAAGGTGGCGCTCGGGTGGAGGGAATCGAGCAGGGCGTTGCCTGGCTCGGAGCATGCGTGAGAGACGGCGCTGGAGGGAGGCGAGGGAGATGCCAGGGGATCGGGCAGAGGAGCGATATGGGATCGAGCAGATGGGATCAGGCAACGCTCTCCCTGGCGGCACTGGGAAGGAATCGAGGGAGAGGGAGATGTGGGATCGAGGCCTAGGGTGCGGTCGAGCTAGGGTTAGGATGGGAGATCAGTTGGGCCGGTGCGGGAGGCCCAGTTGGGATGGACTGGTGGGAGTTGTAAGAGGTCAGCAGTGCAGGCTACCTCTCTCTCTATCTCTAATTTGCTTTAACAGGAAAACAAATAGAGAGAAGAAAAAAATAAAGAGAAGTTTAGGGAAAGAATATTTCAGAAAATAAAATATTCTTGGAGCGCCGGAACTTTGCACAAATATAATAAAATGGTTTGGCAATACTTTAGAGATAGAAAAATAATTCAAGTTTGAATTCGATTCAAACTTGAGCCATTTTTAAATCCAACCAAAACAAGTCCAAAGGATCTGAAAATTGGCGGAGGTGTTCCTGGCACGGTCTAGAATTTATAGGAAAAGAATGGACATTAATATAGAAGGGGAAAATGGGACTATCAAAATACAGGAAATAGAAGGAAAGGAGAAGGAGATGATGCATGGGACGAAGGCATGGGGAAATATTTTGCAAGTGTGTTCATGGGTGATTCCGAAAATGGAATATTTAATATAGCTCCCTAATATCGGGAGGATATGTTATAAAGAGAACTCACCATGTGAATTCCCTCAATTTAAATGGACCGAAGATCCATACGATTTATTTAGTTGATTGAGATGCAAAGATTAATGACATGATGGCATGATGACCTGATGCAATGCACATGATGCAATGATGAATGCAAAGAACCAAACAAGTCATGTCGGGGGTTTGGTGCGACATATGCCAACGGATGGCTTATCATGGTGGGGGCGAGTAGAACGTCGCCGGTGCCTGGAAACGGGATGAGGCGAAGACATGCACGCCGGCGAATCTTACCCAGCTTCAGGGCTCTTCGGGGAGATAATACCCCTACTGCTGCTCTGCGGGGTCTCTGCATGATCACTATGGCCAAGTGTTTACACAGTTGCTCCTTGAGTTGTTTCTTAGAGGTAGGAGAGGGGAAGGCTATCTCTCTCCTTCTATCTGGTATGGTCTAGAGCTACTGGGTTCCAACCCTTTGCATGGGTGCCCTGGGGGGTTTATATAAGCCTACCCCCCTAGGGGTACAATGGTAATTCGTCTGGTCGCGGTCCCAGCCGTTAGTGCCTTTGGCCTCCGATTTCTCTGCCGACTGCTAGGGCCCGCCGATTGGTGGGCCCCACCGACTGGTCTGGTACGGAGCCGACAAGCCGCGTCCGCCGCGGGCGGGTCTTGCCGGCTGCTGATTACTGTAGCCGTGCTTCTGATGACGCAGGCTTGGTCATGGGGTCGTGGCAACAGTCCCGCCGCCTGGCGGGCGATCACTATTGCCACTCCCCATCACATCTTGATTAATGGTGCATGGGGCCCGGGGGAGGGCTCGGCCGACTCCCCGGGCCGACTCCTGATGGATCCGACTGGCGGTCCTCTCGCCGTCTCCTAGGGTCTCACTGACTAGTGGGACCTGCTGCTTCCAGGCCGTTCAGACAAGCTGTCGTGGGTGCAGGACTCGATACTGTGGTGCTGATGTCAGGGCCGGCAGGGCAACAGTGCCACGCCGCACGGAGATCTTCCCGAGCACGGCGTGCTGTGGCCATGCCTGTCCTTGGTAAGGGGCGGGAGTGGGCTTCACTGTAGCCATGCCCCTGCCCCGTCCCCTTCGATGAGGTCATGGGTTTGTTGGAGTCGTCGGCCGACTCCCCAAAGCTGGCTTCTCTGGAAGTCGTCCCTGGGACTCGGCCGTGAGCGGGCAGTCGGCCGCCCTGCCGTCGACTCCTCAGGAGGCGGCTCTTCGCCCTGGGGTTTTGAGGGGCGCAGCCTGCCCCGATGTCTTGAAAGGTTATGGGACTCGGGTTGGCCTACCCGTGGCCCATTACTCTGACAGTAGTCCCCGAAGCTGGTGAGGCGCCGCGGGTGATCGGCCAAGAAGCCTCAGCAGTTTCTCTTTCCGGGTGCTCAACACATGTCTTTGATTGACTTCTGCCGGGCCGTCTAGAACGAGTCGGACTTGCCCAACTCGGACTCACTCAATTCCGACTTGCTCAGTATTTCGAACGTCGCGGCGGGATATTAAGTGGCGTGCTAGCTAAGCCTCCAGGCCGCCGCCCGTTCTTGGCCTGTCACGCGAGGGCACGTGGCCAGGCCATCCTGCCAGCCTACGCGTGCGACGGGACAAGCCCATAGGCGGGGCCCGCCACTACCATGCCTCGGCGCCCGCGCGGATCCGCTGCGGCCCCGGTGGATGGTTGGGATTCCAGTGGAGTTATTGCACGCAGTAACTTTACGTGGATCGTGGGGGTCGTGGGGTTGTGGGCGCAGTAAATCCCCACGTCCGCCCCCTCGGCTTCGCAGCCCACGGGGCTATAAGTAGGGGAAGAGGGGGGCACGCGCGCCCCTCCTTCCCACTACTCCTCGTTCTCTTCCTCCTCTTCTCTTCTTCGCTCTGCCGCATGCCCAAGCTCTGGCGAATGCTGCGGCGACAGCTCGCGATGAGTTCTTCCTCCGCTGCCGCGCCTCCCCAGTGCGCTCCGGCACCTGGGACGGTTCCAAAGTTCATGAAGACCACATTGAGTTCCTCTTTCGGACCTGTCGGCTTCCCGGCGAGGATCGCGTGCAGGTGCGTCTTGCGTCGGAGGGGGAGATTTCCCCCGCACCGCAGGAGGGAGAGCGGGTCATCTTCCGCTCGCACTGCCTGCGCGGGCTGGGGCTACCAGTGAGTAGTTTTTTCCGGTCCTTCCTAGAGTTCTACGGTCTCCAGCCGCACCACCTCACCCCCAACGCAGTGGTGCTGCTGTCCGCCTTCGTGGCCCTGTGTGAAGGCTTCCTCGGAGTCCTCCCCACCCTCGAGCTCTGGGGGGAGTTCTTCTTCTCCAAGCTCGGCACCCAGGCCATGGGCGTGCCGGCTCAGTGCGGCGCCTTCATCGTCATGCGAAGGTCGGGGGCCGACAATCCCTTCCCCTCCATCTCACTGATAAAGTCGGTGAAGATGTGGCAGAGGTCCTACTTCTATGTCAGGAACGTCGCCACGAGGGGCGACTGGGTCAACCTGCCGGCTTTCGAATCCGGCTCGCCGGCTGGGAGACTGCCCAACTGGTCGTACCAGGCCAAGTCGCTAACGCCTGCGGGAGCCGACGCCATCACGCGACTCCGAGTGCTGACGCAGTCGGAGGGTCTGACTGGTCCGGACCTGCTGGCCTCCTTCGTTTCGCACCGAGTTCTCCCACTCCAAGGCCGCCCTCACATGATATGCCAGATGAGCGGGCACCGCGACCCGAGTCGGATGTGCACCAAGGACATGCCTCACGAAGAGGTGGCCTTCATGGTGAACTACCTCTCGGACAGCAGGCTCCTAGAGGACTGGCGATTCGGCAAGGAGCCGTACTCCCGCGCCAACCCCCGCCCGTGGTGAGTTGCCTTTCTTTTCTTTCTTTAGATTGTCTTCTTCTTGCCGAGTTTTGTTTTGACCAGTTGGCTTTGGTTAGAATCCCCTTCTTCACCCACCAGCCGGCACCTCGGGGCCAGCCTGTGAGTTCCTCGCCGACCGGGCGGAGAGCGACGTCGACGACCCCGATCTGGGGGCAGCGGCTCTGGGAGACAAGACCGAGGGAGGAGGAGGGACAGCAGGCGACATCAGGCCTTCGGCTACCTTCGCCGATTGGCCTGAAGACAACGCCGAGGGAGAAGTCGCCCCTCGCCATCGGCCAGGAGCCAGCCAGCCTGGCGCGGGCTCTTCTGCTGCGCCAGGCGCTCCAGGCGGCAGGAAGAAGCGCAGGGCCGTGCCGACCTTGTTCGTCAGTCGGCCGAAGAAGCCCAAGGGCTCAGCTGCGGCGACCCGGCGGGACGAGGCGGCCGCGAAGGCCATCCGCTTCCGTAAGGAAGTGAAGAAGCCGCCATTGGTCTCCGCGTAAGTATTCTGTCTTCAAAGTTTTTTATTCTTTCTTCGTGATTTGTCTGAGTCTCTACTTGCCCCTCTTGCTTCAGGGCTCCCCTCTCTCTTGAGCGGGTCGCCGCCGCCTCCATCATGGGGTCAGTGGAGATGTCTGCCATCACTCGGCGGATTTACCCCGCTGGTGACCTCCGGGAGGCGACGGAGCGAAATGCGCAGGAGAAGCGCAACGAAAAAGAGGCCCTCTGCGTGGAGAAGGCGGAGGCCGACAAGGCGGAGGCCTCCGCTAAGAAAAAACTAGCGGAGGCCAAAGCCGCCGCCGCAGCGAAGCAGCAGGCTGAGGAAGCCGCACGCCGCCAGTCGGCAGTGCTCGTCACCCCGTTAAACTCTGCGCCGCCGCCTCCGGAGTTCACGGGGCCAACTGGAGAAGCCGGCGGGGAGAACCCCGTCGAGGAGAGGGAAGGCGGCGACCCCTCTACTCCGGACGCGAACATTCCGCCGCCGCCTCCGCCGCCGTCTGAAGGCGCGCAAGGCGAGCAGCCAGCGGACCCTCCGGTGCCGCCGACCGAAGACGAGGCCGTGGCGAGGCTACTCCTCCAAGTCGGCTCGACAACGCGCCGTCGTCTGGAGAAGGCGATTTCGGCACCCCGCCCCCTGGAAGCCGGCATCGCCAGCTCGGCGGCCCCAGACGCCGAAGCGACGAGCGCTGCACCTATTGGGTGGGTGCGAGGAGGCGGCACAGGTCCGCTGAATCGGGCGCTCCTGGATGTCTAGGCAAAGCGCCGTGCTGAGGGCGACGCTCTCCAGAGTTACACCAAGGCGTTCCTAGCGTCGCGGGCAGCCGTCCGGCTATGTTTTTTTCCTTTGGTCTTTGTTTTCTTGTTCCTCTCTGTGGGGGCGCGCCAGCGCACCCACTGGGTGTAGTCCCCGAGTTTCGGGCCGGCTACTGAGCAGGCGGCCCGGAACTCCAGATGAACTTCTGGGTACTAACTTTGTCTGAAATGCTTGTCACAGGATTACCACAACCTCCGCGTCACTGCCTTCAACCGTAACGTTGAAGAGCTGGGCAAGCGGACCGCCGACTTGGCAGAGAGCCGGAGTAAGTCCTTCTTTCTTCTCCGTGGGGGCGCGCTAGCGCACCCGCGGGCTGTAATCCCTGAGATTCGGAGCAGTCGGGCCGGATCTCCCCGGCGACCTACTTTATTGACGACTGTTATATTTCTTCCTTTTCTTCACGAGCCAACGCTGCTCTTCAACAGCAGCTGAGCGAAGCCAACTCCGCCCTGCGCGCCAAAGGGGAGGAGTGCAGCAGGCTCGCCACAGAGCGCGATCTGCTAGCCACTCAGTTGGCAGAGCAGAAGGAGCTGCTAGTGAAGTCGCAGAGGGAGGCGGAGGAGACGGAAACCGCCCTCTTGGCCGAGTTCGCGAGCAAGCGCTCCTCCTGGTCTGACAAGGAGGCGCTGCTGTCCTCCGGCTTCCACGAGATTGAAGACATCGTTGATGGTGAGTCTCTTTATTTTCTTTTTTCGAGCTGCCGATTTAAATCATGCCGACTCCTGGTTTTTGACTAGCTTCCTCGTTTCTTCGCGTCTTTGCAGACTTCTTCCCTGGGCAGACGCAGGCCGCCATCCAAGCCATCGAGGCCGACCGTGAAAGTCGGACGGCGGAGGGCGCAGAGATCGCCGCTGATGCCCCCCGAACTCTTGACGAGCACATCCTGAGCATCGAGGCTCGCCTCCGGCCAGCTCACCGGATGCTGCGCCGGCTTCAGCGCGTCGGTGCCCAGGCGATTGCCGCCCTTTGGCCGGATATGCAGGCTCCGCGCACCCCCAGCCTGACGGCCAACTGGCTGGAGGTCGCGGCTGGTCGTCTTGAGGCCTGGAAGGGCTCTTCGGCCTGGGCTGGAGCGCGCCGGGCCTTGGAGTTCGTCAAGGCGTGGTACCCGGGGCTGGATTTAGACCGGTGGGCCACACTTCGGTTGGAGGCCCAGCCGGAGCTGGCGGCCGCGGAGGATGCCCTCGTCAAACGTGTTGCGGCGATCACCGAGTACACCGACACCAGCATCTTCGTCCCCGAGCGGTCTGAAGACGGCGAGGAGGTACGGCCAGAGTGGTTTGGGATGAACCCAGACTACGGCGAAGACACGGCGGAGGTGATTGGCTCCAGCGTCGAGGAGGAGGACGAAGCGGAGGATGGAGCGAGGCGGAGGCACCAGAAGACGGAGCAGACGGCCAGCCTCAACCCGACTGCGCCTCCAGCAACGAGCCGCGTGCGACCGAATCGACTGTCGCAGGAGGTGATCAAGCCGAGACTAGCCAGCCGGCTGCCCCGACGCCTGATGCTGGCGCCTCCTCCGACCCTCCGAATCCGTCTGCTGCCTCCTAAGCTGCCGATGTATCTTTTATTTTATCTGCTTCAGTAGTCTTTGAAGAACTTGTTAATTCGCACAATTCCACCCGCCGGGTGTATCTTGAACCTCTACTCGACAATTTGGCCAAGGGCCTATGTTATGTAAATATATATATATATATATATATCTTTTCTTGCTCATTGTTCTTTTGGCTTTTTTCCTTTACCGCTTTCTCTTAGTTGCCTGCCTTGCCAATCGGACAGCCGCTCTGCAGACTATTGCTGGATCAAGTGCTAGGCTACTTTGGGAAAGCAAGTACTTAGCCGATTTCAAGATTCTTTTTTTGAGCAAATTGGATAGGAAGCGGCAGTTCGACTATCCGACAGTCGGTTTGCGAGAAAGGCTGGAAGCCGTCTTGAGCTATGTTTTATGCTTTGAGTCCTTAGCCATCTTTCATGTGAATGCCCATTCTACCTTACCGCTGCCCACCATACAGTCGCTCTGCGAGTTGTGGCTTCTGACAGGAGACGGTTTGGGCGTTTACACACTACTTGTGTGACTGTAGGAAGCATTTCATAGTGCAAGGCGGCACGTCCCCAGGCCGATTTGTCGAGCCCGGTGCCAAACGGCATAAAAAGGAGTAACATACTTGCGGTCATAATTTTTATCATACAAACAAAAGAGGGCAGTCCCCGAGCTCGCCTCGGGGGGCCTGAAGTCTTGGTTCTTTAATACAAAAGGTAGCGTGGTACATACTGCATCAGCTGTAAAACCTTCGGAGGAGATTTGCATTCCATGGCCGCTCTGTCTCCTTGCCGGAGTCGTCCCTCTTGCGTGCTTGGGGCTTCTGAGCGTCGATTAGGTAGTAGGAATCGTTGCCCAGTACTTTGCTGATGATGAAAGGGCCTTCCCAAGCCGCCGATAGCTTGTGCTGTCGGCTGTTCGCTGGATCAGCCGGAGCACAAGTTCGCCTTCTTGGAAAGATCTTGGTCTGACCTTCCTGTTGTGGTACTAGCGCAGGCTCTACTGGTAGATGCTGGACCGGCTGAGTGCCAACAGCCGGCCCTCTTCTAGCAGATCGACGCCGTCTTGTCGTGCTTCTTCTGCTTCCTCCTTAGTGTACATGGTGACTCGTGAGGAGTCGAACTCTATGTCCGTTGGGATGACGGCTTCGGCACCATGGACGAGGAAGAAGGGCGTGAAGCCGGTTGACTTGTTTGGAGTCGTGCGCAGACTCCAGAGGACGGCTGGCAGCTCGTCGAGCCAACAGCCAGCCGAGCGCTCCAGAGGCTCGATCAACCGAGGCTTGATGCCGGACAGGATGAGGCCGTTTGCTCGCTCCACTTGGCCGTTTGACTGCGGGTGGGCGACGGACGCTAGGTCCAGTCGGATGCCCTGTGTTACGCAGAAACGGGCCAAGGCGCCTTTGGCAAAATTTGTGCCGTTGTCGGTGATGATGTTGTGTGGTATGCCGTACCGAATTGTGATATCGGTGATGAAAGTCACGGCAGTTGGACCGTTCAGTTTCTTAATTGGCTTCGCTTCTATCCACTTGGTGAACTTGTCCACTGCGACAAGTAGGTGAGTTAAACCACCTCGTGCTGTCTTGAATGGTCCTACCATGTCTAGACCCCAAACTACGAAAGGCTAGGCAATGGGGTTGGTCTTGAGCGCAGAAGCCGGCTGGTGCGGCTTGGAGCTGAACTTTTGGCATCCTTTGCATTTTTGGACCAACTCCTTGGCCTCTTCCAAGGCAGTCGCCCAGAAGAAACCGTGCCGAAAGGCTTTGGCGACGAGTGCTCTTGAAGCCGCATGGTGGCCGCATTCGCCTTGATGGATGTCTTTGAGAATCTCTTGGCCTTGCTCTGGCTCTACGCAGCGCTGGTAGACACCAGTGACGCTGCGCCTGACCAGCTCTCTGTTCACTATGGTATAGGATGCCGCCCGGCATTGTACTTGCCGAGCTGAGGTCTCATCAGTTGGTAGCTCTTTGTTAACCAGGAATTTGAGGATGGGCTGGGCCCATGAGGGTGCTGCTATTTCTTCGACTACTAGAACCGTGACTTGGACGAGGGCGGCTGGGCTGGGAGGCGGCGGGTTGGAGTCAACAGCTGCTTGCTGGGTTGATGAAGTCCCCAGGCCGACTAGCGCGGTCCTTGGGCCAAGTTCTGGAATCTTCGAGTCCGCCACCGCAGTCCCCGGGCCGGGTTCCGCAGTCCCTGGGCTAGCCTCGACTGTGGCGGCTCCGGAGTCATCTGCAGAGATCCTCGTGCCGCCTGCCGGGGCTCTGGAGTCGGATCTGACGTCTTCCGGAGGAGCCGGTACGAAGATGGAGTCTGATTCTAGCGAGGGCTTGACGGACGGCTTGAGAAGGCGTTGAAGGGCGACACCAGATGGTATTTCTTGGTGGGTAGAGCCGATTCGTGCCAATGCATCTGCTTGGTCATTGTCATTCCTTGGTATATGAAGGAACTCGCATCCTTCGAAATACCCGCTGAGTTGCTGCACGAGGAAAAAGTAGCTCGCCATGTTTGCATCTTTCGCGTCCTAGTCGCTGGACGATTGCTGGACCACTAAGTCCGAGTCACCATAACACAAGATCCGGCGGATGCCAAGCTATTTGGCAAGCCGGAGCCCGTGAATGAGCGCCTCGTACTCGGCGACATTATTGGAGGCGGCAAAGTGGATTTGCAGCACATACTTGAGCTTGTCGCCTTTGGGAGAGGTGAGGATGACGCCCGCTCCCAAGCCAGTGCGCATCTTGGAGCCGTCGAAATGCATCCGCCAATGGGTGGAATCAGGTGCTGGAGGCAGGTACTGGGTCTCGGCCCAGTCGACGAGGAAGTCGGCCAGTGCTTGTGATTTCATAGCGGTGCGGGGCTAGTAGTAGATGGTGTAAGGAGCCAGCTCTATGGCCCACTTGGCCACTCGACCAGAAGCATCTCGGCTACCGATGATCTCGGCAAGTGGGGCCGTGCAGACCACCGTGATTGGATGCTCTTGAAAGTAAGGCTTCAATTTCTTGGTAGCAAAGTGTACGCCATAGCACATCTTCTGGTAGTGGGGGTAGTTCTGCTTGGAGGTCAACAGTACCTCGCTCAGGTAATATACTGGTCTCTGGACAGGCAGCACCTTGCCTTCCTCCTTGCGCTCCAATACAATGACTGTGCTGACTACCCGGCTGGTGGCGGTGATGTACAGGAGCATAGGTTCCTTGGGAGTCGGAGCCGCCAGGACAGGCGGAGTAGTCAACATCTTCTCCAACTGGTGAAAAGCTTCGTCCACCTTATGGTTCCACTTGAAAAAAGTGGTCTTCTTCATGAGTTGGTATAAGGGGAGAGCTTTCTCGCCCAGCCGACTGATGAATCGGCTGATGGACGCTAAGCAGCCGGTGAACTTCTGCACATCCAACAGTCAGCTGGGTACCTCCATTCTCTCGATGGCCTTGATTTTTACTGGGTTGCATTCTATGCCGCGTTCAGAGACCAGGAAACCTAGCAGCTGGCCGACTGGTACTCCGAAGACACACTTCTCGGGGTTGAGCTTGATCTGGAACCGGCGCAGGTTCTCAAAGGTCTCCTTGAGGTCTTCCAGCAGTGTTCCACACTTTTCCATTTTCACCACTACATCGTCCACGTAGACGTGGGCGTTCCTGCCTAGCTGCTTGAGGAGACACTTCTGCATGCAACGCTGAAAGGTGGCGCAGGCATTCCTCAAGCCGAACGTCATGGTGAGGTAGTAGAATGCTCCAAACGGCGTGATGAAGGCGATCTTCAATCTGTCAGCCGGGTTCAGCTTGATCTGGTGATATCTTGAGTATGCATCCAAGAAACTCAACAGCTCGCATCCGGCTGTGGAGTCTATCACTTGATCGATTCTTGGTAGGGCAAATGGGTCCTTGGGGCAGGCCTTGTTGAGGCTCGTGTAGTCAATATACATTCGCCACTGCTTGTTCTTCTTTAGTACCAGGACCGGATTTGCCAGCCACTCCGGAAAGAAAACTTCCATAATGAAGCCGGCTGCTAGGAGTCGGGCTATCTCTTCTCCGACAACTCTTCTCTTCTCTTCTGATAAGTGGCGCAGGGGCTGCCTGACCGGCTTTGCATCAGATCGGACATGTAACTTGTGCTCGGCGAAATCCGTCGGTACACCTGGCATGTCTTTGGGGGACCATGCGAAGATGTCCCGATTCTCACGGAGAAAATCGACAAGCTCGCCTTCCTATTTGCTGTTGAGGCTTGCACCTACGACGGTGTACCTCTCTGGGTGCTCCGGATCCAAGGGTATCTTCTTTGTCTCTTTAGCCGGCTTGAACGAACCCTCAGCCTCCGACTCTTTTGGGCTGGGCGATACCTCAGGCGACTTGCTGGCCATCGCCACAACTCGCTCAAGGAGCCGCTTCTCGGCCGCGATTACCAGGGACTCGGCCAGCCGACTGCTCTTAGCTGCGCAAGCTGACGACTTCCGGTAGTCGCCTGCCACAGTCAGAATTCCCCTGGAACTGGGCATCTTCATCTTGAGGTAAGCGTAGTGGGGGACCGCCATGAACTTGGCCAAGGCGGGTCGGCCAAGTAGCGCATGGTATGGGCTCTCAAGGTCCACCACCTCAAACCAAACAGACTCTCTTCGGAAGTGATCTTTGTCCCCAAAGAGGACGTCCATCAGGATCTTGCCGATCGGCGAGCAGGAAAGCCCAGGTACAATGTCGTGGAACACTATTCGGCTGCTCTGAAGCTGCCTTTGCTTGATTCCTAACTTCTCCATGGTATCCTTGTACAGGATATTGATGATGCTGCCCCCGTCTATCAGAACTCGCTAGAAACGCACGGCCCGTTTGTCCATAGCAAAGGTGGCGTCCAGGACCAAGGCGTAGGAGCCCGGACTCGGCATCACCTCTGGGTGGTCAGCCCTGCTCCAGCTGATGGGCTTCTCAGACCAGTGCATGAACTCTGGCGTCTCTAAGGCTACTGCGTTCACCTCTTGTCGTTGTAGCCATCTGCTGCGTCGATCATCAGCCATACTGGTGAACACCATGTAGGCTCCGTGTTCTTCAGGGTATTCGTCTTGTACTGTGCCGACTGGCCTGATTGCCGTCTGCTGGGGCGGAGGCGGCTGCCCAGCAGGCGGGGGTGGCAGGAGGCCATCTCCCTTGGCGATCCTGGTGAGCCAGTGGCACTTCCGGGTCGTGTGGTTCGACGGCTTTGCGCCGCTGTGGAACTTGCAAGGTCCATCCAAGGTCTGCTCATAGGAGAAGGCCGGCAACCAGTTAGGCTTGCCGCCTTTCTGTCGCTTGGGCGGAGGCTGCTCTTCTGGCTGCTGGGCTTCAACGGTCGCGACCTGCCGGCTGCTGGAAGCCGGCTGCGGGGCCTTGCGCTTGTTGTCGCCCTGCTGTTGTCGCCGGCCGGCGTCTGCCGCCGGAGTTCTTGGAGCTTGAGGAGCCACTTTGCCAGTTGTGCTGATTTGGATTTCCACCTTCATGGAGGAGTCGGCCGTGGCGTATTTGTCTGCTATGATCAGCAGCTCGTCGAGGGTTTCTGGCTCGTCGCAGAGGAGCTTGTGCTTGAGGAGGGTGCCTTCTCGGCACCCGGCTGTGAAGTACTCGATGGCCTGCACCTCGTGCACGCCCTCGCAGGAGTTCCGGAGCTCAGCCCAACGCGTGAGGTAGTCGCGAGTCGAGTCGTCAGGACCTTGCACGCACAAGGAGAGCTGACGAGGCTTGGGAGGACGCTTGTACGTGCTGGTGAAGTTGCGGACGAACGCTTCGGTGAAGTCGACCCAGCTGTTGATGCTGCGGGGCTTTAGGCTGTTCAGCCATGTCCGGGTCGTGCCCTCGAGCATGAGCGAAACGTACTTTACGGTGACACGCTTGTTGTCGTTTGCTATGCTGACAGCCGTGGAGTAGTCGACTAGCCAGTCTTCCGGTTTCATGGAGCCGGTATACTTGGGCGTGTCTCTTGGGAGCGTGAACCCTCTGGGAAAGGGCTCATCCCGAATGCGGGGCCCGAAACAAGGCAGACCCAGCTCGTCTTCTTCTTCCAGTGCCAGGGACCGGTGATGTCGGTCGATCCGGTGGCGGGCGTCATTCTCTCCAACTCCCTCTCGGCGGCCAAGGCGGTCACCGAGAGTCGGATGGTCAACAGGCGGCGGGGAGACTCGCCTCTCCTTACGAGGAGGGGGAGGCGGACAGTCGTCCCGTCGTTCCACTGCTCTCGGGTGGCCATCTCGGTCGCGCTCTATGGTAATGCGAATCCGACTATGGCTGACAGCCGGCTCCTTGTCCTTTCTTCCTCGGGTGCCGCCAGTCGGCGTCCGAGACGTCGCGCCTTGATCTCGGTGGGGGTCGTCGTTTGGCCGCTGCGGCGCCTCCATGCGGCAGCCAGCCTCGTTCTGCGCGGCGGCCGCGTCGAGGAGCCGCTGGACTCGCTCCATCATGAGGCGGCGTTCTTCGCCCTCGAAATTGTCCAGCTCATCCGCCGCTTCCTGGGCGGCTCGGATGTTCTCCGCTGGCGTAGCGTACACGGGGCGGCTAGCCCCAAATAGGCTGGCGATGGCTACGCTGCGCTGCTAGACCGCGCCAAGGCGGCTGGGGCCTGCCGGGGCCGGCGAGCCGCCAACGGCGCGATCCATCTCCCGCTGTTAAGCTTCTGACAAGCGTCTCATGCTGGCCAGCTTCTTCGCGCCTTCAACGAGCTGAAGGCGGTGCGCTTCTAACGTCTTTGCGTCAGCATCTTCCGAAATGGGCGCAATTAGGTCTTGCAGTGCCGCGCCGAGTGAGTCGGGCGCTCCTCCGCCAGGGAACTCGTTATGACAGATAACTAGCACCTCAGTGACGGTGCTTCCGTCGCTCTCTGCATGGGGGAGAGGTTCGTCGTAGACCACCATGTTTGTGGGGAACGCATCGAGCGACGCGGTGTCGGAGTCGACCAGCATCGGGTCGGTGGAGCCTACGGACTCCAAGTGTACGGCAGGCCCGCCGGAAATGTGGAGTTGATCGAGGAGGCCCGCGAGGAGGTGCTCGGGGCCACCCGTGCCTGCGTCGGACGCAGGTTCGTCGGAGAGGCGGACCTCGCCGACAAGTTCGGCCAAGGAGCTGGTTGCGTAGGCGATCTCAACGCCGCGCAGCGCGTCGATGCAAACTTCGTCTGGCGTGCCTGGCTGGCTGCGCTCGCCAGGGAGGAAAAGGGTTCCCGTCCAGAACAGATCTCCGAACGGCGGTGCACCAGGCCCCACGGTGGGCGCCAAATGTCGGGGGTTTGGTGCGACATATGCTAATGGATGGCTTATCATGGTGGGGGCGAGTAGAACGTCGCCGGTGCCTAGAAACGGGATGAGGCGAAGACATGCACGCCGGTGAATCTTAACTAGCTTCAGGGCTCTCCAGGGAGATAATACCCCTACTGCTGCTCTGCGGGGTCTCCGCATGATCACTATGGCCAAGTGTTTACACGGTTGCTCCTTGAGCTGTTTCTTAGAGGTAGGAGAAGGCAAGGCTAGCTCTCTCCTTCTATCTGGTATGGTCTAGAGCTACTGGGTTCCAACCATTTGCATGGGTGCCCTGGGGTTTATATAGGCCTAACCCCCAGGGGTACAATGGTAATTCGTCTGGGCGCGGGCCCAGCCGTTAGTGCCTTTGGCCTCCGATTTCTCCGCCGACTATTGGGGCCCACCGATTGGTGGGCCCCGCCGACTGGTCTGGTACGGAGCCGACAGGCCGCGTCCGCCGCGGGCGGGTCTTGCCGGCTGCTGATTACTGTAGCCGTGCTTCTGATGACACGGGCTTGGTCATGGGGTCGTGGCAACAGTCCCGCCGCCTGGCGGGCGATCACTATTGCCACTCCCCATCACATCTTGATTAATGGTGCATGGGGCCCGGGGGAGGGCTCGGCCGACTCCCCGGGCCGACTCCTGACGGATTCGACTGGCGGTCCTCTCACCGTCTCCTAGGGTCTCACTGACTAGTGGGACCTGCTGCTTCCAGGCCGTTCAGACAAGCTGTCGTGGGCATAGGACTCGGTACTGTGGTGCTGATGTCAGGGCCGGCAGGGCAACAGTGCCACGCCGCACAGAGATCTTCCCGAGCATGGCGTGCTGTGGCCATGCCTGTCCTTGGTAAGGGGCGGGAGTGGGCTTCACTGTAGCCACGCCCCTGTCCCGTCCCCTTCGATGAGGTCATGGGTTTGTTGGAGTCGCCGGCCGACTCCCCAAAGCCGGCTTCTTTGGAAGTCGTTCCTGGGACTCGGCCGTGAGCGGGCAGTCGGCCGCCCTGCCGTTGACTCCTCAGGAGGCGGCTCTTCGCCCTGGGGTCTTGAGGGGCGTAGCCTGCCCCGATGTCTTGAAAGGTTATGGGACTCGGGTTGGCCTACCCATGGCCCATTACTCCGACAAGTCACATGACGGAACCAAGAAACCCTGGAAGGCATCTGAAGCTCTGGTCTTGGGGCGTCACAACACTCCACCACTACGAGAGGATCTCGTCCCGAGATCTAGGATGACACCGGAGGGAAAAACGGAAGAGAAAGAGAAGAGGTAAAACTAAGTTTGCTTCTTTGACAAACGAGTGAAACCAAAGAACCTTGAAAAGTTGAACAACTTGAATGAAAAGAATACAACAAAGATGAACAAAGTTGATAACTCTCCGTTAGAAAAGAGGAACAAGGGAGTACCAATTCGGGCAGCACTCCGGATGAAAAGATATGCATGACTTTATAAGGTGAAAAGAACTTGAGCAGAGGACACAACCCTCTGGTTAAATGGATAAGCACGGAAAGAACACGATCCTCACCATTAGAGATGATGACTGAAGAGAGTAACATCACAATGCCTCCAAAACGAAAGTAAGAATGGAAAGGAATGAACGGAGGGAAACAAGATCTTGAGAGAGCACACTTGCAACATATGCTAGAACGAATTTGTTGGGTTAACAACAACGAAAAGAATAAGCTTGATATGGTCTTATGGAATACATCTCAAATAACGAGGTGAAAACCTGCCACTCACGGAAAAAGATTGTATTGATATGAACAAGGAGACAAGAAACTTATTCACCGAAAGGATAAAAGAAGAACTTGGATCATTTATAACCACCATAAATAGCAAAATCCTTAGGTGAAAGCTTTAGGTGAAATGTAACCCAAGATAACCCCAACGAAGAGGTTGATGGATTTAAAATTTCTCATTCTTAACAACATGTGAATCATGAAACATGAACTCAAATTAACAAGAATGACATAATACCACCTCTATTGATACGGAAGGAAGAATTGCGCTCCGGATTGCAAGATGAAGAATACTTGAGCTCCTTAGAAAAGAATCTCAATGAGAACTTCGAGAAGGGATAAAATCCTTGATGAACCATCATGTAGAACCTCCATGAAGAACTTCGGTGACAAAAGGATGATCAAACGGAAGGTAAGGGAAGTTGAAAACACAAGGTGAATCCTTGTAAATATTTAGATGAATCTCCATGGTGATATAATTACGAAAGCTTGGAACTCTTGGTAAAGAAAAGATAAGGCATCTCGAACCGAGAATGTGCTATGAAGAACCTCCGGAATAAGGAATTGAATTCACTCGATGAAACAAGAATAAGAATTACATTATGCTTATCCTTCACCAATTAAATTGATGACAAGCAACGGATTTGACATACTACTTATTCTCATAGAAAGGATTAAGATAGATATAGCGTCAACTTGGAAAGGTCTTCAGCGAATCACCGGTCGGGTTGGAACAACGAATAAATTGATATGAAAAGAAGGAAGAGAAATCTTGAATGAACACTGTAAGAATTGGAAATGAACGAAGAAAAGATAAGGAAAACACCGGGAAGAATTATGAAATGAACGAAGGTGCCTGAGGGAATTTAGATACAGGTGAAACGAATAGAACACGAACCGATTAGAGAATATTTGAATGATGCACCGGTGAGATTTGGAGAACAATAGTTGAAGGCTCAGAATGAATAAATCTTCTGAGAAGATGGGCTCCGTGAAATCAAACTGAAAAGACACCTGAATTGCTCCGGATGGGTGAAAAGAATTCTCACAATCGAAAACAATTATGAGAGGATGGCATAAAGCTAGCACCATGAATCTTGAAGAGAATGGAGAAAGATTTTTAAGAGAAAATCTTCTTCAGTCTTCAAAATACGAGAATGACGACGGGAAAACCCCACCAAGAATTGTGGAGGCACTCCGGAGTTAAAATTGGAAATGTTGAACCAACGATGAAAGAATTTGAAAGATCTTGGAGAAAGCATTTGACTGATGATAACTCATTCTTACGTCAAACTTGGAAAATAATTTGAGAAGCTCCAGGAAAATTAGAAGAGTCAGGTAAGATCCTGGGAAAAGACCTGTGGGTTAGGGCTCACTGAAAAGAAACACCGTAGAATGATTGCTTGAAAAGAGAGATTGCACCGGTTGAATTAAATGGCTTGAATGAGATAACATCCTCGAAAGTTCTTGAACGAATGCAGAGTGGCACGAATCTTTGAGATAACTTGAAGACTCCAGGACAAATGAATAGTGAAAGGTGAATGATAAAGAGGTGCACCGGCATGAGAAAACATTTGCAACGAGGAAAAGATATGATCGACAAAGCTTGAATTGAATCCACCGGAGAAGAAAAGAGTGAAGAATGATGAGCTTGAAGCTCCATTAGAATCTTCATGAGAATCACCGGATAAGAACATTAACGGAAAAGAATGGAGAGACTTCTCATCAATAAGATGATACTTGATTAAGAAATCTGAGTCCTTGAAGAAAAAGGGTGGGTGGGCGGGAAAACAAAAGCAACTTGGAGATGGATGAAACAAACATCGTTGAGAAGAACTGATAATTGATCTTGCGGATGTTGAAATGATCGGATCCACTTGAAGAGAAACACACCGGTTGAAAAGGATTGGCATGACAATCTCGATTATCATGAAGGATTTGTATTCACATAGATATATGAGAACACCGCTTAGCAAATGTATGGAATCAACACTTGACATTGAAGCAACTCGAATACCACAAATCAAAATAAAACAAAGGATTGGCTTGCAAAATAAGCCGGAACAAACATATGATAGAGATTTCGTCCGAAGTTTTCGTGGTGGGGCCTACACGGGCTCGATCGTACAACACCATCATGTACAAGGCAGTGCACATGACATACGAAGCTTCCCCGAGTCAGCATAGCCAAGGACTCTTTAAGACACAACGAGACCACTATAAAACCAACCGTGGATAGGCGGACCACTAGACGTCGAACCCCAATATCATATCATAAATCTGTCGGAAAGATATCCTAAGAGCTACTTGAATTCCCACTTATAAACTCCCGAAACTTTCCGGTTATGCAATCAGGTGTTGGGGATACAGGGTAAGCATAATATCTCACCCAAAACTACACAAATCCTACATCCAGCTCTATCCACCATTCAACACATAACCAAGAAACCATCGGAAATCGTTTACCTCAACCTTTGAAAAGCATCAGTTATACGAGTTATGGCAATAATCCCGAACTCCCGCCCCAGTACTGGGTGGCGTCGAGATTATCTCACCAACAACTGCATAAAAGAGATTTTCGATGTCGGCGAAATTCAGGTATTCCAGAACTGCAACGATAAAATTGTGACGACAACACCTCGGAGCTCAACTCCTCGGGACACTGCCACAACCCCTAAATGTCAGGAGGCACCAAGAACAATGTTCTTGTCACAAAACCATCGGAACGATTCCAAGATACCCGTGTGATCCTAAATTTTTTTAGTGAAATTTGAGAAGAGAAGAGTCAAAACTCTACACCGGGATGCCTCACCAGAGCGACGAAGGGACTGAGGAGTAAAAAGAATCCTACTCTCTGATATATATAATCCTAAATGACTCAAAACATTTTTCTAGACTCAACAACGCCAGCGATTCGATCAAGCAGGGGGCTCCTAAGGTCGGGGAAGGCTCTGATTACCAACTTGTAACGCCCTCGATGCGGCTATATCTCCTACGTGTCGAAGCACGACATAGAGGCATAATCGCATTGAAAGCAATGTCGCAAGTGAGGTAATCTTCACAACAACCCATGTAATGAATAAGGGAAAAAGGTACATAGTTGGCTTACAATCGCCACTTCACACAATACATGAATAAAACATTACATCATCCAGATACAAACAAGGTCCGACTACAGAACCAAAACTAAAGAAGACTACCCCAAATGCTACTGATCCCCGATCGCCCCAACTGGGCTCCACTACTGATCCACTGGACACGGAACAACACTACGAACAAGGTCTTCATTGGGATCCTCCTTGAGCTCGATTGCGTCACCTGCATGATATCATCGGCACCTGCAAACTAGTTTTGGAAGTATCCGTGAGTCACGGGGACTCAGCAATCTCACACCCTCGCGATCAGGACTATTTAAGCTTAAAGGTCGGGAAAAGGTATGAGGTGGAGCTGCAGCAAGCAACTAGCATATTTGGTGGCTAACATACGCAAATGAGAGCGAGAAGAGAAGGCAAACCACGGCCGAGAAACTATGATCAAGAAGTGATCCTAGAACAACCTACGTCAAACATAACTCCAACACCATGTTCACTTCCCGGACTACGCCGGAAAGAGACGATCACGGCTACACACGCTATTGATGCATTTTAATTAAGTTAAACTTCAGGTTTTCTACAACCGGACATTAACAAATTCCCATCTGCCCATAACCGCGGGCACGGCTTTCGAAAGTTCAAAACCCTGCTGGGTGTCCCAACTTAGCCCATCACAAGCTCTCACGGTCAACGAAGGATATTCCTTCTCCCAAGACAATCCGATCAGACTCGGCATCCCGGTTAAGATATCCTCGACAATGGTAAAACAAGTCCAGCAAGACCGCCCGATGTGCTGACATCCTGATAGGAGCTGCACATATCTCGTTCTCGGGGCAACACCGGATGAACACTACGTACAGCTAAAACCAGCCCTCAAGTTTCCCTGAGGTGGCACCGCAAGTGGCTTTGTTTCAGACCAACACTTTGACAAGCACTGCCCCCGGGGGGGGGTTAAAATAAAGAGGACCCTTGGGCTGGCCTAAACCAAGGGAAAAAGAGGCTAGGTGGCAAATGGTAAAACCAAGGTTGGGCCTTGCTGGAGGAGTTTTATTCAAGGCGAACTGTCAAGGGGTTCCCATTATAACCCAACCGTGTAAGGAACGCAAAATTCGGGAACATAACACCGATATGACGGAAACTAGGGTGGCAAGAGTGGAACAAAACACCAGGCATAAGGCCGAGCCTTCCACCCTTTACCAAGTATATAGATGCATTATTTAAATAAGAGATATTGTGATATCCCAACAAATATCCATGTTCCAAACATGGAACAAGCTCCAATCTTCACCTGCAACTAACAACGCTATAAGAGGGTCTGAGCAAAGCGGTAACATAGCCAAACAACAGTTTGCTAGTACAAGGGGGGTTAGAGGCTTGGCTTAACAATATGGGAGGCAAGATAAGTAAGTGGTAGGTACCGCAGCATAGGCATAGCAAAAGAGCGAGCAACTAGCAAGCAAAGATAGAAGTGATTTCGAGGGTATGGTCATCTTACCTGAAATCCCGCAAGGAAGAAGAACGGGTCCATGAGGAAGACAAACGGACGAAGTCGAAAGGATCCTCACAAACACGACATTATCAGAACTAACCCGAAGAAGCAAGACCGTAAAGAAAGCAAACAACATGGTAAACAACCATCACATAATCATGGCATGATGCACAATCAAGTATGATGCATGTCCGGTTTAATGAAGCATGGCATGGCAAAGTGCACAAACAACACTACAAATTAAGTGAAGCTCAAAACGAAGCACCGTATCAATTATTTAGTTCTCTCTCGTTTAGGTACTCAACAATATTAAATGTTGGTTAACATGGCAAGAGGTGAAGCATAACAAAACTATACCATTTAAACAATTTAAATGGGGCCGGATATAGCAAACAACGAATCCGGTAAATCCCCATATGCATTTAGCAATTTAAAGCAAACAACAATTTCAAACATTCTTGAAGTTGTTATCATGATGCGGATGACATGCAAGTTTTATGCAATATTTATGAATAAGTTGATAAGAGCATATTAAGAAGCATTTGTCATCGTGGCGGAAATGAAAAAGGGTGCCACGGCAACGTCCCGGTTTTCCGGTAACTCGGTTGAGATGCCGGTGCAAAAGGAAAAGTGACGGGGGCGTGTCATGCAAGGATGGTGGGGTGCTCCCGGACACCGGGTTCCCACATGACGGCGTCAAGGCAAAAGAGGGGCTTCGTGCAACGGACAACTTTGACACGGAGCAACCACGAGCATCTCATACATCACTCAACATCGTTCGCGACTGTCGTCTCGGTGGTTATACCTTACAAGGGAGCATTCTCGAGCGGTTCGAGTTCGTAGAGGAAGTAGTTGTTCTCGTGACGGTAGCGGAAGTAGGGGGTACACGATGACGGTAGAGGTACTCACGGCGGTAGTGGTACACGTATTTCGTAGAAGGACTTGACAAATCCGAGTCACTTGGGGTCGACGGTAGTCGTTCACGTTTCGAGGAGGAAGTAGAGGTTCTCGCGATCTCGGGGGCGGTAGTTGTTCTGTGCATCGAGCATCAAGGTACTTGTCGTTCTTAGCGATTCCAAAGACGGCGGTAGTGGTACACTTTCGAAAAGGGACTTGACGCATCAAAGGTCTTCGGTGCCATGGTACTTGTCGGTCCGGTCTTGATGGAGTAGATGTACACGTTGTCGGGGCTTGTCGCATCACCGGGTGTAGTCGTACACTTGTTAGATAGGATGGCACATCCAAAACGAAGCAACACCAATAAGGCCTCGGGTCTTGGCGTGTCCAAAACATAGCAGAATAGTGGTCTCGGTTGCGGTCGTGATCTTGAGGCGGTTAACAGGAGCTGGCAGCGCTCGGTCTTGGCAAGGCTGACAACAGGCCGCGTGGCCCACGTACAAACAGCCAGGGCGAGGAGGCAGCCCTAGGCGCGGTCGATGCGGGCATCCTCGCTACACTCCTGAACCTGATCGATGCAGAGAACTTCGGGACGGCGCCTGCAGCTGCAGGAAGGCGATGGTGCGCACAAGGAAAGGCCGACGAGGACTTGGCGTGGCAGAACTCTCCAGCGAAGCAGCAAGGTCATCGGGCAGCGTGCGGGAGCATGACGAGGACGCGAGGGAGAGGAGTGGTGCAAGGCGGCAGACTCCTGGTGTTCGCCGACGACGGCGGGTTGCGATGGATCACCGAAGCGGGCGGTGACCGGACGGGTCGCGGAGGAGAAGGTCTGGTGGTCGCGGCCCGGTTCTGCGGGCGTGCCGGCGCTGGAGGGAGAAGGAGGCGGGGCAGGGACGCGCGGCGGTGAGGGTGAGATGAGAGGGAGTTGAGTCGGGCGAAGGTGGCACTCGGGTGGAGGGGATCGAGCAGGGCGTTGCCTGGCTCGGAGCATGCGTGAGAGACGGCGCTGGAGGAGGCGAGGGAGATGCCAGGGGATCGGGCAGAGGAGCGATATGGGATCGAGCAAATGGGATTGGGAACACTCTCCCTGGCGGCACTGGGAAGGAATCGAGGGAGAGGGAGATGTGGGATCGAGGCCTAGGGTGCGGTTGGGCTAGGGTTAGGATGGGAGATCAGTTGGGCCGGTGTGGGAGGCCCAGTTGGGCTGGACTGGTGGGAGTTCTAAGAGGCCAATAGTGCAGGCTGCCGCTCTCTCTATCTCTAATTTGCTTTAACAGGAA
The DNA here is from genome assembly GCF_018294505.1 of Triticum aestivum. Taxonomy (NCBI): domain Eukaryota; kingdom Viridiplantae; phylum Streptophyta; class Magnoliopsida; order Poales; family Poaceae; genus Triticum; species Triticum aestivum. Next base: position 150,385,092 of record NC_057797.1, on the reverse strand, counting down.
AACAAATAGAGAGAAGAAAAAAATAAAGAGAGGGTTAGGAAAAGAATATTTCAGAAAATAAAATATTCTTTGAGCGCCGGAACTTTGCACAAATATAATAAAATGGTTTGGCAATATTTTAGAGATAGAAAAATAATTCAAGTTTGAATTCGATTCAAACTTGAGCCATTTTTTAATCCAACCAAAACAAGTCCAAAGGATCTGAAAATTGGAGGAGGTGTTCCTGGCACGGTCTAGAATTTATAGGAAAAGAATGGACATTAATATAGAAGGGGAAAATGGGACTATCAAAAGACAGGAAATAGAAGGAAAGGAGAAGGAGATGATGCATGGGACGAAGGCATGGGGAAATATTTTGCAAGTGTGTTCATGGGTGATTCCGAAAATGGAATATTTAATATAGCTCCCTAATATCGGGAGGATATGTTATAAAGAGAACTCACCATGTGAATTCCCTCAATTTAATGGGCCGAAGATCCATACGATTTATTTAGTTGATTGAGATGCAAAGATTAATGACATGATGGCATGATGACATGATGCACTGCACATGATGCAATGATGAATGCAAAGAATCAAACAAGTCACATGACAGAACCTAGAAACCCTGGAAGGCATCTGAAGCTCCGGTCTTGGGGCGTCACAGAAAGTCAACTACATATGCTTTTGCTACAGTGCCCCGAAGCCAGAGGTCTTCTCTAGTGCTAGTCACACATACTAGAGTTACAGCATCAGCTCTAGTAGCTACAGCTCCAGTGCCACCTCCAGCAGCCACTCCACCAGCTCCAGCTACATCAACAGAAGCTTTCGTCCTTGGAGCCATCTCTACACCACCTCCCGAAGATCAAGCCTGAGAGACGTTTAGCACTATGCATTTTTGAACTTTTTGGTAACTTGTTGCCAAAGGAGGAGAAAATGTATAGACCATAGGCTTCAAGAGAGAGTGTTGCTTTTTATCTCTCTTGTTTTTGGTTTGGTTGAACTTCTTGATTGTGTGCTTGTGTGAGATACTTTATGTTCTTGTGAAATACTTGTTTGATCATATGCTACCCTTAATGCTTGTTGGATGATATTATCTCTTATATCCTTATATGATCATTCACTTGCTTGGTGATCAGTGCATGCTTTTAATTTCTATCATTTTGAGCGCTCCACCAAGATGTATGTGACATGGAAGAGTAACCCATGATCCTAATCAATTGTGCATTTGCATTCAAAAGAAAATTTTAAATAATGCACAAATTTAGGGAGAGCTCTTGCTTATCACATACTTCTCAAAGTGACGATGTTTTTCAATCTTATTATCATTTGTCGAAGCTTTGATCTATATGTTGTCATCAATTACAAAAAAAGGAGATTGAAAGTGCAACTATCCCTGGGTGGTTTTGGTAATTCCTAACAACATATAGCTCATTGAGCTAATGCTATTTCAAGATAAATATTTCAAGAAAGCTCAATGATTGGCATGGCATGGATTAGAAAAGTGGACCCCTGAAAATGCCAAGGACAAAAGGATTGGCTCAAGCTCAAAGCACAAGACTCTACATTTTTCATTTTAGTGATCCAAGATCACATTGAGTCCATAGGAAAAGCCAATACTATCAAGAGGGGGTGAGGTGCTGCTTAATGAGGTTCTTGCTCAAAATGCTTGGTGATATGCTCGAAACCCTCAACTACTTTCTCATATCCACATATGTCTCAAACCAAAAGTTAAACTCGGCCCCACCAAAATTTTCTATCCGGCGCCCCCCGTGTTCTCTTGACATAGCCACTGCCAGAAACCCTAGTATTTTCGGTCTCACCGATAGGGATCTCGGTCTCACCGAGATGAGATTGTAATCTCTCATTTTCCCTTCGTAACGTTTCAGTCAAACCGAGATGAGCGATCGGTCCCACCGAGATTGCAATGCAAACTCTCTGTTTCCCTTTCGTAACGTTTCGGTCCAACCGAGATGAGCGAATCGGTCCCATCGAGTTTGCCTGACCAACTCTCTGGTTAGTCTGTTACCAAAATCGATCTCACCGAGTTTGTGTAATAGGTCTCACTGAGATTAAGTCATGCCCTAACCCTAATGACATCGGTCCCACCAAGTTGACATGTCGGTCCCGCCGAAAACCCTAACGGTCACATTATGAACCAAATCGATCCGACCGAGTTTCATGATTCGGTCCCACCGAGTTTGGTAAATTGTGTGTAACGGTTAGATTTTGTGTGGAGGCTATATATACCCCTCCACCCACTCTTCATTCGTGGAGAGAGCCATCAGAACATGCCTACACTTCCAACATACATTTTCTGAGATAGAACCACCTACACTTGTGTTGAGGTTAAGATATTCCATTCCAACCACATAAATCTTGATCTCTAGCCTTCCCCAAGTTGCTTTCCACTCAAATCTTCTTTCTACCAAATCCAAATCCCATGAGAGAGAGTTGAGTGTTGGGGAGACTATCTTTTGAAACACAAGAGCAAGGAGTTCATTATCAACACACCATTCGTTACCTCTTGGAGAGTGGTGTCTCCTATATTGCCTAGGTGTCACTTGGGAGCTTCCGTCAAGATTGTGGAGTTGAACCAAGGAGTTTGTAAGGGCAAGCAGATCGCCTACTTCATGAAGATCTACCCGAGTGAGGAAAGTCCTTCATGGGTGACGGCCATGGTGGGATAGACAAGGTTGATTCTTCATGAACCCTTCGCGGGTGGAGCCCTCCGTGGACTCGCGCAACCGTTACCCTTCGTGGATTGAAGTCTCCATCAACGTGGATGTACGATAGCACCACCTATCGGAACCACGGATAAAAATCTCCGTGTCAACGTTGCGTTTTCTCCCTAAAACTCCTCCATTTACCTTCATATGTAATTGTTTTACTTTCTGTTGCTATACTCTAAGAATTGCATGTGTAGGTTGATTACTTAACTTGTGCAAAGTTGCTAAAATCTGCCAAGAAATAAAATTGGGAAAAGGCTAGATTTTTATTTGGTCAAGTAGTCTAATCACCCCCCCCTCTAGACATACTTTCGATCCTACAAGAGTTATGGGCACTCGACATCGTGGTATCATCTGAAGCCTTCGTGATGTCAGCGGCTGAGTGGCGCGCGCCTAGTTGGACCACGTAACGCAACTTCCTTTGTAATGGAGGTTGCTAGGTCTACTCACCGGTCGCGTACGCAACGTGCATGTGTGCAATGGGCGATGGGCCCAGACCCCTGCGTGCATAGGATTTAGACCGGTGTGCTAACCTCTCTGTTGTGTCTAGGTAGGGCTGCGACGTGTTGATCTTCCGAGGCCGGGCATGATCCAGGAAAGTGTGTCCGGCCAAAGGGGATTGAATAGTCGTGTCCCTCGGTAAAAGGACGACCAAGAGTTGTACCTTGACCTTATGACAACTAGAACCGGATACTTAATAAAACACACCCTTCCAAGTGCTAGATACAACCCGGTGATCGCTCTTTCACAGGGCGACGAGGGGAGGATCATCGGGTAGGATTATGCTATGCGATGATACTTAGTTAACTTACCATCTACTCTCTTCTTCTGCTTCAACATGGAGGCTGCCAGAAGCATAGTCTTCGATAGGACTATCTATCCCCCTCTTATTCTGGCATTCTGCAGTTCAGTCCACATATAGTACTCCTTTCATTAATACCAATGCATATGTAGTGTAGCTCCTTGCTTGCGAGTACTTTGGATGAGTACTCACGGTTGCTTTGCTCCCCCTTTTTCCCCTTTCTATACCCGGTTGTTGCGACCAGACGTTGGAGTCCAGGAGCCAGACGCCACCGTCGACGATGACTCCTACTACTCTAGAGGTGCCTACTACTATGTGCAGGCCGCTGACGACGACCAGGAGTAGTTTAGGAGGATCCTACGCAGGAGGCATGAGCCTCTTTCGATATGTATCCCAGTTTGTGCTAGCCATCTTATGACAACTTGTTTAACTTATGTCTGCACTCAGATATTGTTGCTTCCGCTGACTCGTCTATGATCGAGCTCTTGTATATGAGCCCTCGAGGCCCCTGGCTTGTAATATGATGCTTGTATGACTTATTTTATTAGTAGAGTTGTGTTGTGATATCTTCCCGTGAGTCCCTGATCTTGATGGTACACGTTTGCGTGTATTGATTAGTGTGATTGAATCGGGGGCGTCACAAGTTGGTATCAGGGCCGACTGCTTGCAGGAATCCCCCTTCCACACTCTTTGGCCGAAGTTAAGTCTAGTCATTGAAAAACTTTTACTAACATGGTTGTGTGGCTTACGGGCCCATGTCGCCAATTGGGTGGTATGAGGATCTTTTATTCCTCGTCTTTACCCTGGGACTCTGAACTCTCTTCTACTCGGGTTAAATGAATTTACTAACTCTAACATTAGGATCCCATGACCGCATTCACCCCAAAGTTGGATAAGCCCTAGTTATTCCTTAGAGTAGTATATTGAACAATATCCACACTGTAATTTGACTCCTTTGAAACATCTTTGTTTTCAGATGGAACCCACAAGGCAGGTCATGCGCCACACGATGACCATTGGTGTCTCAGGATCACCTGCTGTGTTAGCTGAGATGATGACCTATCTGGGTTATCACTGGCACCCTGAGTACACCATGTACGAGCAGTACCAGGACTTTAACCAGGAGCAGTACCGTGCCATCGTCCACCTCTACGCTCGGGAGTATGACTCCACTACTATGCTGCACACTGCTCGTGGTGTTGGAGTGACTATCGATATGGCAGTACACGATGCTGCTTATGCTGCTCTGACACATCTTCGTGGAGAGTATCGGAAGTTGGACATCTCCCCTTTCAGGCACATTACTATCACATCCGATGTTGGTGCGTGATAACCCACAAGTATAGGGGATCACAACAGTTTTCGAGGGTAGAGTATTCAACCCAAATTTATTGATTCGACACAAGGGGAGCCAAATAATATTCTCAAGTATTAGCAGCTGAGTTGTCAATTCAACCGCACCTAGAAACTTAATATCTGCAGGAAAGGATTTAGTAGCAAAGTAATATGATAGTAGTGGTAACGGTAGCAAAAGGTAATGATAGCGAAAGTAATGTTGTTGGTATTTTGTAGTGATTGTAACAATAGCAGCGGAAAAGTAAATAAGTGAAGAACAATATATGGAAAGCTCGTAGGCAATGGATCGGTGATAGAGAATTATGCCGGATGCGGTTCATCATGTAACCGTGCTACCTCTTGAGCACTGCGTTGGATTTCCCCAAAGAGGAGAGGATGATGCAGCAAAGTAGTGTAAGTATTTCCCTCAGTTTTTGAGAACCAAGGTATCAATCCAGTAGGAGGCTACACGCGAGTCCCTCGTACCTACACAAAAACAATAGCTCAACGCAACCAACGTGCTTAGGGTTGTCCATCCCTTCACGGTCACTTACGAAAGTGAGATCTGATAGAGATGATAAATAATATTTTTAGTATTTTTGGTATAGAGATGCAAAGTGAAAAGTAAAAGGCAAAGTAAAAAAAGCAAAGCAATAATAAAGTGATGGACATTGATATGATGAGAAAGAGACCCAGGGGCCATAGGTTTCACTAGTGGCTTCTCTCAAGAGCATAAGTATTCTACGGTGGGTGAACAAATTACTATTGAGCAATTGACAGAATTGAGCATAGTTATGAGAATATCTAGGAATGATCATGTATATAGGCATCACGTCCGAGACAAGTAGACCGACTCCTGCCTGCATCTACTACTATTACTCCACTCATCGACCGCTATCCAGCATGCATCTAGAGTATTAAGTTAAAAATAGAGTAACGCCTTAAGCAAGATGACATGATGTAGAGGGATAGTTTCATGCAATATGATAAAAAACCCATCTTGTTATCCTCGATGGCAACAATACAATACGCGCCTTGCTGCCCCTTCTGTCACTGGGAAAGGACACTGCAAGATCGAACCCAAAGCTAAGCACTTCTCCCATGGCAAGAAAAACCAATCTAGTAGGCCAAACCAAACTGATAATTCGAAGAGACTTGCAAAGATAACCAATCATACATAAAATAATTCAGAGAAGATTCAAATATTATTCATAGATAGACTGGATCATAAACCCACAATTCATCGGTCTCAACAAACACACTGCAAAAAGAAGATTACATCAAATAGATCTCCACGAGACAGGGGGAGAACATTCTATTGAGATCCAAAAAGAGAGAAGAAGCCATCTAGCTACTAACTATGGACCCGTAGGTATGAATTAAACTACTCACACTTCATCGGAGGGGCTTGGATGATGATGTAGAAGCCCTCCGTGATCGATGCCCCCTTCGGCGGAGCTCTGGAACAGGCCCCAAGGTGGGATCTCGTGGATACAGAAAGTTGTGGTGGTGGAATTAGGTTTTTGGCTCCGTATCTGATCGTTTGGGGGTACGTGGGTATATATAGGAGAAATAAGTACGTCGGTGGAGCAACAGGGGGCCCACGAGGGTGGAGGGCGCGCCTGGGGGGGCAGGTGCGCCCCCTACCTCGTGGCCTCCTGTTAATTGGCTTGATGTAGGGTCCAAGTCTCCTAAGTTATATTCGGTGAGAAAATCACGTTCCCGAAGGTTTCATTCCGTTTGGACTCCATTTGATATTCCATTTCTTCGAAACCCTAAAACAGGCAAAAAACAGCAATTCTAGGCTGGGCCTCCGGTTAATAGGTTAGTCCCAAAAATAATATAAAAGTGGATAATAAATCCCAATAATGTCCAAAACAGTAGATAATATAGCATGGAGCAATCAAAAATTATAGATACGTTGGAGACGTATCAAGCATCCCCAAGCGTAATTCCTGCTCGTCCTCGAGTAGGTAAATGATAAAACAGAATTTTTGATGTGGAGTGCTACTTGGCATAATTTTAATGTAATTCTTCTTAATTGTGGTATGAATATCCAGATCCGAAAGATTCAAGACAAAAGTTCATATTGACATAAAAATGATAATACTTCAAGCATACTAACTAAGCAATTATGTCTTCTCAAAATAACATGGCCAAAGAAAGTTCATCCCTACAAAATCATATGGTTTAGTCATGTTTCATTTTCGTCACACAAGAATGCTATCATCATGCACAACCCCGATGACAAGCCAAGGAATTGTTTCATACTTTAGTAATCTCAAACCTATAAACTTTCACGCAATATATGAGCGCGAGCCATGGACATAGCACTATAGGTGGAATAGAATATAATGAGGGGGTTATGTGGAGAAGACAAAAAAGGAGGAAGTCTCACATCAATGAGGCTAATCAATGGGCTATGGAGATGCCCACTGATTGATGTTAATGCAAGGAGTAGGGATTGCCATGCAACGGATGCACTAGAGCTATAAATGTATGAAAGCTCAACAAAAGAAACTAGTGGGTGTGCATCCAACTTGCTTGCTCACGAAGACCTAGGGCACTTGAGGAGGTCCATTGTTGGAATATACAAGCCAAGTTCTATAATGAAAAATTCCCACTAGTATATGAAAGTGAGAACATGAGAGACTCTCTACTATGAAGATCATGGTGCTACTTTGAAGCACAAGTGTGGCAAAGGATAGTAACATTGTCCCTTCTCTCTTTTTCACTCATTTTTTGGGCCTTCTCTTTTTTATGGCCTTTCTCTTTTTTTGGGCCTTCTCTTTTTATGGTCTTTCCTCTTTTTTTATATTCCTCACTTGGGACAATGCTCTAGAAAATTATGATCATCACACTTCTATTTATTTACAATTCAATGATTACAACTCGATACTAGAACAAAGATGACTCTATATGAATGCCTCCGGTGGTGTACCGGGATATGCAATGAACCAAGAGTGACATGTATGAAATAATTATGAACGGTGACTTTGCCACAAATACTATGTCAACTACATGATCATGCCAAGCAATATGACAATGATGAATGTGTCATGATGAACGGAATGATGGAAAGTTGCATGGCAATATATCTCGGAATGGCTATGGAAATGCCATAATAGGTAGGTATGGTGGCTGTTTTGAGGAAGATATAAGGATGTTTATGTGTGAAAGAGTGTATCATATCACGGGGTTTGGATGCACCGGGGAAGTTTGCGCCAACTCTCAATGTGAGAAAGGGCAATGCACGGTACCGAAGAGGCTAGCAAGGATGGAAGGGTGAGAGTGCGTATAATCCATGGACTCAACATTAGTCATAAAGAACTCACAAACTTATTGTAAAAATCTACAAGTCATCAAAAACCTCAGTACTATGCGCATGCTCCTAGGGGGATAGATTGGTAGGAAAAGACCATCGCTCGTCCCCGACCGCCACTCATAAGGAAGACAATCAAATAACACCTCATGTTTCAAATTTGTTGCATAACGTTTACCATACGTGCATGCTACTGGACTTGCAAACTTCAACACAAGTATTTCTCATTTTCACAACTACTCAACTAGCATGACTTTGATATTATTACCTCCATATCTCAAAACAATCATGAAGCATCAAACTTCTCTTAGTATTCAACACACTCATAAGAAAGTTTTATTATTAATCTTGCATACCAAGCATATTAGGATTTTAAGAAAATTACCATGCTATTAAGACTCTCAAAATAATCTAAGTGAAGCATGAGAGATCAATAGTTTCTATAAAACAGATCCACCACCGTGCTCTAAAAGATATAAGTGAAGCACTAGAGCAAAACTATAGAGCTCAAAAGATATAAGTGAAGCACATAGAGTATTCTATCAAATTCCAAATTATGTATGGCTCTCTAAAAAGGTGTGTATAGCAAGGATGATTGTGGTAGACTAACAAGCAAAGACTCAAATCATAAAAGACGCTCCAAGCAAAACACATATCATGTGGTGAATAAAAATATAGCTCCAAGTAAAGTTACCGATAGAAGTAGACGAAAGAGGGGATGCCTTCCGGGGCATCCCCAAGCTTTGGCTTTTAGGTGTCCTTAGATTATCTTGGGGGTGCCATGGGCATCCCCAAGCTTAGGCTCTTGCCACTCCTTGTTCCATAATCCATCAAATCTTTACCCAAAACGTGACAACTTCACAACACAAAACTTAAAGTAGAAAATCTCGTGAGCTCCGTTAGCGAAAGAAATCAAAAGACCACTTCAAGGTACTGTAATGAACTCATTTCTTATTTATATGGGTGTTATACCTACTTTATTCCAACTTCTCTATGGTTCATAAACTATTTTACTAGCCATAGATTCATCAAAATAAGCAAACAACACACGAAAAACAGCATCTGTCAAAAACAGAACAGTCTGTAGTAATCTGTAGCTAGCGCAATATATGGAACCCCAAAAATTCGAAAATAAATTTCTGGACGTGAGGAATTTATCTATTAATCATATTCAGAAAGAATTAACTAAATAGAACTTTCCAAATAAAAATGACAGCAGTTCTCGTGAGCGCTAAAGTTTCTGTTTTTTACAGCAAGTTCAATAAGACTTTCCCCAAGTCTTCCCAACGGTTCTATTTGGCACAAACACTAATTAAACACAAAAAACATAACCAAAACAGAGGCTAAATAATTTATTTATTACTAATAAAGAGAAAAAAGCAAGGAATAAAAATAAAATTGGGTTTCCTCCCAACAAGCGCATCGTTTAACGCCCCTAGCTAGGCATAACAAGCAAGAATAGATCTAGGTATTGCCATCTCTGGTTTTCAACTTTTTAGCGGAATCAGACTCGAATCCGGGAAGTTATTTATGTTTCCCTTCATATTCTGAAATTTTTAGATCTAACGAATCCAACCGCTTATTGCAAAGGGTAATCAACATGTTCATGCGGTGAATATTTCCACTAATGTTCTTAAGAGGTTCAAGAGATTTCTGCAAGATTTTAGTAACTTCACAAATTTTTGCAAAAACTTGTGTCTCTTCCTGGGTAGGATGAGTCCCCTTTTGTTGAGGTAGTGTTCCCACTATACCTTCTATAATTTCAAGCGCAATATGGGGATCGATTTCAATAAAATTGCCTTTCGCAACACAATCCAAGAGTTGTCTATGAGACATATTCAATCCAACATAAAAATTGCGAAGCAAAATTCTCACGTTTACTTCAGAGGTACAATTAGGATATGACTCCATTATTCTCAACCAGGCATCTTTTAAGTTTTCTCCTAGTCTTTGTTTAAAATTTAGAACTTCATTCTCGGGAGACAACGGAGAAGATATGAGACTAGCCATGACGACAAGCGAGCAAACAAAAGCCAAACGGGCAAAAAGAGGCAAATAGAGAAAGAGAGGGAGGAAAGAGAGAGAGAGAGAGAGAGAGAGAGAGAGAGAGTGAGAATAAAACGGCAAGGGTGAAGTGGGGGAGAGGAAAACGAGAGGCAAATGGCAAATAATGTAATGCGGGAGATAGGGATTGTGATGGGTACTTGGTATGTTGACTTTTGCGTAGACCTCCCCGGCAATGGTGCCAGAAATTCTTCTTGCTACCTCATGAGCACTGCGTTGGATTTCCCTGAAGAGGAGAGGATGATGCAGCAAAGTAGCGTAAGTATTCCCCTCAGTTTTTGAGAACGAAGGTATCAATCCAGTAGGAGGCTACGCGTGAGTCCCTCGTACCTACACAAAAACAATAGCTCAACGCAACCAACGCGCTTAGGGGTTGTCAATCCCTTCACGGTCACTTATGAAAGTGAGATCTGATAGAGATGATAAATAATATTTTTGGTATTTTTGGTATAGAGATGCAAAGTGAAAAGTAAAAGGCAAAGTAAAAAAGCAAAGCAATAATAAAGTGATGGAGATTGATATGATGAGAAAGAGACCCGGGGGACATAGGTTTCACTAGTGGCTTATCTCAAGAGCATAAGTATTCTACGGTGGGTGAACAAATTACTGTTGAGCAATTGACAGAATTGGGCATAGTTATGAGAATATCTAGGTATGATCATGTATATAGGCATCATGTCCGAGACAAGTAGACCGACTCCTGCCTGCATCTACTACTATTACTCCACTCATCGACCGCTATCCAGCATGCATCTAGAGTATTAAGTTAAAAACAGAGTAACGCCTTAAGCAAGATGACATGATGTAGAGGGATAGTTTCATGCAATATGATAAAAAAACCATCTTGTTATCCTTGATGACAACAATACAATACGTGCCTTACTGCCCCTTCTGTCATTGGGAAAGGACACCGCAAGATCGAACCCAAAGCTAAGCACTTCTCCCATGGCAAGAAAAACCAATCTAGTAGGCCAAACCAAACTGATAATTCGAAGAGACTTGCAAAGATAACCAATCATACATAAAACAATTCAGAGAAGATTCAAATATTATTCATAGATAGACTGGATCATAAACCCACAATTCACCGGTCTCAACAAACACACCACAAAAAGAAGATTACATCGAATAGATCTCCACGAGAGAGGGGGAGAACATTGTATTGAGATCCAAAAAGAGAGAAGAAGCCATCTAGCTACTAACCATGGACCCGTAGGTCTGAAGTAAACTACTCACACTTCATCGGAGGGGCTTGGATGATGATGTAGAAGCCCTCCGTGATCGATGCCCCCTCCGGTGGAGCTCCGGAACAGGCCCCAAGATGGGATCTCGTGGATACAGAAAGTTGCGGCGGTGGAATTAGGTTTTTGGCTCCGTATCTGATCGTTTGGGGGTACGTGGGTATATACAGGAGGAAGAAGTACGTCGGTGGAGCAACAGGGGGGCCACGAGGGTGGAGGGCGCACATGGGGGGGGGGGGGCAGGTGCGCCCCCTACCTCGTGGTCTCCTGTTAATTGGCTTGACATAGGGTCCAAGTCTCCTGAGTTGTATTCGGTGAGAAAATCACGTTCCCGAAGGTTTCATTCCGTTTGGACTTCGTTTGATATTCCTTTTCTTTGAAACCCTAAACCAGGCAAAAAACAACAATTCTGGGCTGGGCCTCCGGTTAATAGGTTAGTCCCAAAAATAATATAAAAGTGGATAATAAAGCCCAATAATGTCCAAAACAGTAGATAATATAGCATGGAGCAATCAAAAATTATACATATGTTGGAGACGTATCAAACAATCATAACCTAGGGTGACACAGAACTAGCTCCAATTCATCAATGTAATGTAGGCATGTATTCCGAATATAGTCATACGTGCTTATGGAAAAGAACGTGCATGGCATCTTTTGTCCTACCCTCCCGTGGCAGCGGGGTCCTAGCGGAAACTAAGAGATATTAAGGCCTCCTTTTAATAGAGTACCGGACCAAAGCATTAACACATAGTGAATACATGAACTCCTCAAACTATGGTCATCACCAGAAGTGGTCCCGATTATTGTCACTTCGGGGTTGCCGGATCATAACACATAGTAGGTGACAATAGACTTGCAAGATAGGATCAAGAACTCTCATATATTGATGAAAACATAATAGGTTCAGATCTGAAATCATGGCACTCGGGCCCTAGTGACAAGCATTAAGGGTGTGTTTGGATGCTGCCCGAGCTAGCCCTGCCAACCCATGGGCGTGCCAAAAAATTGCCGCAGGATTCCTCCGCCCATGACTTGCCCAGAAGTTGGCGGAAAATTGAACTGAGAAAGCTAGCGTGGTCAGGGTGAGCCAATTTATTGGCAGTCATCCAAACAAGCGCCCACACCCGGTCAACTACCAACTTTTTGGTTGGGCTGCCCTTGGCTCCAATCCAGACACACCCTAAGCATAGCAAAGTCATAGCAACATCAATCTTAGAACATAGTGGATACTAGGGATCAAACCCTAACAAAACTAACTTGATTACATGATAAATCTCATCCAACCCATCACCGTCCAGCAAGCCTACAATGGAATTACTCACACACGGCGGGGAGCATCATGAAATTGGTGATGGAGGATGGTTGATGATGACGATGGCGATGGATTCCCCTCTCCGGAGCCCCAAACGGACTCCAGATCAGCCCTCCCGAGAGGTTTTAGGGCTTGGCGGCGGCTTCGTATCATAAAACGTGATGAATCCTTCTCCTTTATTTTTTTCTCCCTGAAAGTGAATATATAGAGTTGGAGTCGAGGTCATAGGAGCTCCAGGGGGCCCACGAGGAAGGGGGGCGCGCCCAGGGGGCAGGCGCGCCCCCCACCCTTGTGTCTAGGGTGTGGGCCTCCTGGTCTTGATCTTTTGCCAATATTTTTTATTATTTCCAAAAAGACGCTCCGTGGAGTTTCAGGTCATTCCGAGAACTTTTGTTTCTGCACATAAATAACACCATGACAATTCTGCAGAAAACAACGTCAGTCCCGGTTAGTTCCATTCAAATCATGCAAGTTAGAGTCCAAAACAAGGGCAAAAGTGTTCGGAAAAGTAGATACGACGGAGACGTATCAACTCCCCCAAGCTTAAACCTTTGCTTGTCCTCAAGCAATTCAGTTGACAAACTAAAAGTGATAAAGAAAAACTTTTACAAACTCTATTTGCTCTTGTTGTTGTAAATATGTAAAGCCAGCATTCAAGTTTTCAGCAAATATTATAGACTAACCATATTCACAATAACACATAGGTCTCATGTTTACTCATATCAATGGCATAATCAACTAGCGAGCAATAATAATAAATCTCGGATGACAACACTTTCTCAAAACAATCATAATATGATATAACAAGATGGTATCTCGCTAGCCCTTTCTGAGACCGCAAAACATAAATGCAGAACACCTTTAAAGATCAAGGACTGACTAGACATTGTAATTCATGGTAAAAGAGATCCAGTCAAGTCATACTCAATGTAAACTAACAGTAATGAATGCAAATGACAGAGGTGCTCTCGAGCGAGTGCTTTTTAATAAGAGGATGATGACTCAACATAAAAGTAAATGGATAGGCCCTTTGCAGAGGGAAGCAGGGATTTGTAGAGGTGCCAGAGCTCTGTTTTGAAATAGAGGTGAATAATATTTTGAGCGGTATACTTTCATTGTCAACATAACAACAAAGAGATGGTGATATCTTCCATGCTACACACATTATATGTGGTTCCCAAACAGAATGGTAAAGTTTATACCCCCCTCCACCAACAAGCATCAATCCATGGCTTGCTCGAAACAACGAGTGCCTCCAACTAACAAGAGTCCCAGGGGGAGTTTTTTTTGCAATTATTTTGATTTGATTTGCATAAAGCATGGGACTGGGCATCCCGGTGACCAGCCATTTTCTCGTGAGTGAGGAGCGGAGTCCACTCCTCTTGAGAATAACCCGCCTAACATGGAAGATACGGACAACCCTAGTTGATACATGAGCTATTCGAGCATACAAAACAGAATGTTTATTTGAAGGTTTAGAGTTTGGCACATACAAATTTACTTGGAACGGCAGGTAGATACCGTATATAGGTAGGTATTGTGGACTCATATAGAATAACTTTGGGGTTTATGGGATTGGATGCACAAGCAGTATTCCCGCTTAGTACAGGTGAAGGCTAGCAAAAGACTGGGAAGTGACCAGCTAGAGAGCGACAACAGTCATGAGCATGCATTAACATTAATCAACACCGAATGCAAGCATGAGTAGGATATAATGCACCATGAACATAAATATCGTAGAGGCTATGTTGATTTTGTTTCAACTATATGCGTGAACATGTGCCAAGTGAAGCCACTCGAATCGTTCAAAAGAGGATACCACCCTATCATACCACATCACAGCCATTTTAATAGCATGTTGGCACGCAAGGTAAACCATTATAAGCTCCTAGCTAATTAAGCATGGCACAAGAAACTATGATCTCTAGTTGTCATTCCAAGCATGTTTATTCATAATAGGCTGAATCAGGAACGATGAACTAATCATATTTACAAAAACAAGAGAGGTCGAGTTCATACCAGCTTTTCTCATCTCAGTCAGTCCATCATATATTGTCATAATTGCCTTTCACTTGCACGACCGAATGGTGTGGATAATAATAATAGTGCACATGCATTGGACTAAGCTAGAATATGCAAGCATTCAATAAACAGGAGAAGACAAAGCAATATGGGCTCTTTTGTCAGATCAACAATAATGAATATAAGAGCCACTTCAACAATTTAATCATGGTCTTCTCCTATCGACCCCCAAAGAAAAGAAAAGAAATAAAACTATTTACACGGGAAAGCTCCCAACAAGCAAAAAAGAACAGGAAATCTTTTTGTCTTTTCTTTTTAATTACTATTACAAGCATGGAAATTAAAACTATCTAAAAGCTACAACTAATTTTGTTTGGTTTTTCTTAAGGTTTATTAAGCACTCAAGAAGAATGCATAAAAAGAGAAAATAAACTAGCATGGATATTACAATGAAAAAGTATGAGCACCGACATCTAGCAATGAGTGTGTGAACATGAATATAATGTCGATGAGAAATACGTGCTCCCCCAAGCTTAGGCTTTTGGCCTAAGTTGGTCTAATGCCACGGATGGCCTAGCGGATATCCAAAGTTGTAGTTGGGGTCGTACTGAGATGAAGCAGTCATTGCATCATGGGCTGCAGCTTGGAGGCGAGCTATCTCAGCTCTCCTTTTATACTCTTTCGCCTCCTCTCTGGTTATAGAATATCTCCCTTTTGCCTGAAAGTCAAAGTAAGTAGAAGCAGGGAGAGCGATGTGATAGGTGTGTCGTCTGTCCAAGAGTAGTCGGTACTGGAGGAACTGATCGTTCCTTTGAACAAACTGATGACGAACCATAGCCTCATAATCCAAATAAGCAGGAGGAAACTCAATATCATCCTCACGTATGGTTATACCAAGAAAATTAGCTATGCGGGTTGCATAAATTCCAGGAAAGAAATCTCCATTAAATATATTAAGATGCAACTTACGTGCAACAATGGCTCCCAAATTATAAGATTTATCTCCTAACACAGCACTCCTAAGAATACTGGGGTCAGGGACACACATGTGACATGCTTCATCTTTACCGTTAATGCATCTACCTATGAAGAGAGCAAAATAATGTATAGCAGGAAAGTGAATGCTCCCTATGGTAGCTTGTGCTATATCTCTAGATTCCCCCACAGTTATACTATTAAGAAAATCTCTAAACTCAGATTTGCGAGGTTCACTAGTACTACCCCATTGTGGAAGTTTGCAAGCGGTGGTAAAGTCCTCTAAGTCCATAGTGTAAGAATTTTCATAAAGATCAAACAGGACAATTTGAGAATTACGTGAAGATGAAAATTCGAACCTCCTCACAAAGGAGCCATAGTAGGAAAATGTAAACTTCAAATAAAAGTAAACCAAACTCAACAAAATTGATAGCAACTACTCCTACAAGTGCCTAGAGCCTATATCATGCATTAGAACTACTTGGAACCATATAAATTTGACATGCAAGCTCAAGGACAGGGTCACCTAAGCAGCAAAAAATGCAATGAATAAAGCACTAGAACAAAAACTAATTGGACCAATGGAGGAGTTACATACCAAGGAACAATCCCCCACAAGCAGTTTTGTGAGAGGTGCTTTGAGCAAGGAGATCGAAAATGGAAGCAAAATGAGCTTGGACTCGGGTTTGAGCTGGATAATGGTGTTTGTGGGAAGAAGAAAGAGCGTGTAGGTGCAGGAATAAGAGGAGGAGGTCGATCGTGGGCCCACGAGGCAGGGGGTCGCGCCCAGGGGGTAGCACGCGCCCTCCACCCTCGTGGCCAGGTGGATGCCCCCCTGCTGTGTTCTCTGTGCCAAATATTCTCAAATATTCCAGAAAAAATCGTATTTAAATTTCAGGGCATTTGGAGAACTTTTATTTTCGGGGTATTTTTATATTGCACAGATAATTCAAATAACAGACAAAAAATACTATTTTTATTTTATTCAATATAAATAACAGAAAGTAAAAGGAGAGTGCATAGAGTTGTGTTTTCTAAATTCGTCCATCTCATGATCATCAAAAGGAATCCATTAACAAGGTTGATCAAGTCTTGTTAACAAATTCATTCCAAATAACATGGAACCGGAGAATTTTCGAATAACACTAGGTTACCTCAACGGGGATATGCACATCCTCAACAATAAGAATATCATATTTCTTGACGGTAGGAAGAGGGAATTCAAAACCTCCAAAAATAATTGATGGGATTTTTCCAATAGAATTAATACTGTGGACTTGAGGTTGTTTCCTCAGAAAGTGTACCTTATGCTCATTACCATTAACATGAAAAGTGACATTGCCTTTGTTGCAATCAATAACAGCCCCTGTAGTATTAAAAAAGGTTCACCCAAGAATAATAGATATACTATCATCCTCGGGAATATCAAGAATAACAAAGTCCGTTAAAATAGTAACGTTTGCAACCACAACAGGCACATCCTCACAAATACCGACATGTATAGCAGTTGATTTATCAGCCATTTGCAAAGGTATTTTAGTAGGTGTCAACTTATTCAAATCAAGTCTACGATATAAAGAGAGAGGCATAACACTAACACCGGCTCCAAGATCACATAAAGCAGTTTTAACATAGTTCCTTTTAATGGAGCATGGTATAGTGGGTACTCCCGGATCTCCAAGTTTCTTTGGTATTCCACTTTCAAAAGTATAATTAGCAAGCATGGTGGAAATTTCAGCTTCCGTATCGTTCTTTTATTAGTAACAATTTCTTTCATGTACTTAGCATAAGGATTCATTTTAAGCATATCAGTTAATTGCATACGCAAAAACCTAGGTCTAATCATTTCAGCAAAGCGCTCAAAATCCTCATCATCCTTTTTCTTGGATGGTTTGGGAGGAAAAGGCATGGGTTTCTGAACCCATCGTTCTCTTTCTTTACCATGTTTCCTAGCAACAAAGTCTCTCTTATCATAACATTGATTCTTTGATTGTGGGTTATCAAGATCAACAACAGGTTCAATTTCTATATCATTATCATTGCTAGGTTGAGCATTAACATGAACATTATCATTAACATTATCACTAGTTTCAGGTTCATTACCAGATTGTGTTTCAGCATCAGAAATAGAAATATCATTTGTATTCTCAGGTGTTTCAGTAATAGGTTCACTAGAAGCATGCAAAGTCCTATCATTCTTCTTTTTCTTCCTTTTAGAAGGACTAGGTGCATCTATATTATTTCTTTGAGAATCTTGCTCAATTCTCTTAGGGTGGCCTTCAGGATACAAAGGTTCCTGAGTCATTTTACCAGTTCTAGTCGCCACTCTAACAGCAAAATCATTATTCTTACTATTCAATTCATTGAGCAAATCATTTTGAGCTTTAAGTACTTGTTCTACTTGAGTGGTAACCATAGAAGCATGTTTACTAATAATTTTAAGTTCACCTTTGACATTAGCCATGTAATCACCCAAGTGTTCAAGCATATCAGCACTGCGTTTTAATTCTCTACCAAAATAAGCGTTGAAGTCTTCTTGCTTAACCATAAATTTATCAAACTCATCTAAGAGTGGGCTAGCAAACTTAGTAAATGGGATTTCAGCTTTATCATATATGTAGAGAGAATTTACCTTTACTACCTGTGTCGGTGAGGGAGTCCTGGATTAGGGGGTCTCCAGACAGCCGTACTATATCCTTTGGCCGAACTGTTGGATAATGAAGATACAAGATTGAAGACTTCGTCCCGTGTCCGGATGGGACTCTCCTTGGCGTCGAAGGCAAGCTTGGCAATACGGATATGTAGATATCCTCCCTTGTAACCAAATTTTTGTAACCCTAGCCCCCTCCGGTGTCTATATAAACCTGAGGGTTTAGTCCGTAGGACAACAACGATCATACCATAGGCTAGCTTCTAGGGTTTAGCCTCTACGATCTCGTGGTAGATCAACTCTTGTAATACTCATATCATCAAGATTAATCAAGCAGGACGTAGGGTATTACCTCCATCGAGAGGGCCCGAACCTAGGTAAACATCGTGTCCCCTGCCTCATGTTACCATCCTCCTTAGACGCACAGTTCGGGACCCCCTACCCGAGATCCGCCGGTTTTGACACCAACATTGGTGCTTCCATTGAGAGTTCCACTGTGCCGTCACCGTAAGGCTTGATGGCTCCTTCGATCATCGGTAATGATGCGGTCCAGGGCGAGGTTTTCATCCCCGGACAGATCCTCGTATTCGGTGGCTTCGCACTGCGGGCCAACTCGCTTGGCCATCTGGAGCAGATCTAGAGCTACGCCCCTGGCCATCAGGTCAGGTTCGGAAACTTAAACTACACTGCCGACATCCGTGGAGACTTTATCTTCGACAGATTCAAGCCCATGTCAGGTGCGCCACACAATCACGACAAGCATTACGTAACTCTGCCATCAGACAGTGTTCGGGAGATCGCATCTGCAACTACTCTGGCCTTCAATCCTGAGCAAATTGCGCCATCCGAGGGTGGAGGGATAGACCCTGCCACGGAGGCTGCACTCTCAGTGGCGATGGAGCCGGATACCGACTTCACCCCTTGCGAGAGCCATGTCGCCGAACAATTGGATTCGTCCCCGGCCATAGGCTCCGAACCGCCTGCGTCCGTGCCTATCGAATCCGATTGGGCACCGATCATGGAGATTACTTCCGCGGATATCTTTCAGCACTCGCCTTTCAGCGATGTGCTAAATTCATTAAGGTCTCTCTCCTTGTCAGGGGAACCTTGGCCGAACTATGTCCGGCTAGAATGGGATGCAGACAACGAAGAAATTCGCGCCCCACCCACCACCCACTTAGTAGCCACTGTCGACGATTTAACCGACATGCTCGACTTCGACTCCGAAGACATCGACGGTATGGACAATGATGCAAGAGACAAACCAGAACCACCGCCCACAGGGCACTGGACCGCCACCTCATCATATGATATATACATGGTGGACACCCCCAAAGAAGGCAATAGCGACGAGACAACGGAGGATGACCCCTCCAAGAAGCAACCCAAGCACCGACGTCAGCGGTGCCGCTCTAAGTCCCGCCATAGGACAAGTAGTGATATCGGCACAAGAGACAATAACACTCCGGATAGTGCCGAAGACAACAACAATCCCCTCCAGCATGATTTAGAGCGGGAGGGTGAACAAGCCAGCCCTCTAGAGCAGGCAGCAAATGGATAATCGGAGGAGGACAATTAGATGCCTCTCTCCGAAGACGAGGTAAGTCTCGACGATGAAGAATTTCTCGTGCCTGAGGATCCCATCGAGCAGGAGCGCTTCAAGCGCCGGCTTATGGCCACAGCAAATAGCTTGAAGAAAAAGCAACAACAGCTTCAAGCTGATCAAGACTTGCTAGCGGACAGATGGACCGAAGTCCTTGCGGCCGAGGAATACGAACTCAAGCGCCCCTCCAAGAGTTACCCAAAGCGCAGGTTGCTACCTCACCTCGAGGAGGAAGCATTGAAACCTACATCACCAGTGTACGATGCGGCTGACCGACCACCTCGTGGCCGAGCCAGAGAGGCATTTCAGCCTAAAGTTCAGCTTGCACCCCGCCGCCACTCAAACAAAAATACCAAGGCCAGGGGCAACACACAGGACCTGCGAGACGTATTGGACAGCAGGGCAAAACATGCAAGGTCGATATACGGGTCACGGGGGCGCGCGCCAACGCGGGAGGATGACCGTCGGGACGGATACACTAAAAGTAAATCCGTTCGGGCCGAATACAGCAGACAAGACTCATATGAACTGCGTCATGATATAGCCTGGCATAGAGGTGCCGCACACCCCCTATGCTTCACTGATGAAGTTATGGATCATGAATTCCCGGAGGGTTTCAAACCCGTAAATATCGAATCATATGACGGTACAAAAGATCCCACTGTATGGATTGAGGATTTCCTCCTTCACATCCACATGGCTCGCGGTGATGATCTGCATGCCATCAAGTACCTCCCACTAAAACTCAAAGGACCAGCTCGACATTGGCTGAATAGCTCGCTAGCAGACTCCGTCGACAGTTGGGAGGATTTGGAAGACGCATTCCTTGACAACTTCCAGGGCACTTATGTGCGACCACCGGATGTTGATGACTTGAGCCATATAACTCAGCAGCCACGGGAATCGGTCAGGCAATTCTAGACACGGTTCCTAACTAAGAAAAACCAAATTGTCGACTGTCCAAATGCAGAGGCCTTAGCGGCATTCAAGTATAACATCCGTGACGTGTGGCTCGCCTGGCACCTCGGCCAGGAGAAGCCGAAGTCTATGGAAGCCCTCACGACACTCATGACCCGCTTTTGCATGGGCGAGGATAGCTGGCTGGCTCGCAGCAACAACACATCAAGGAATCCGGGCACTTCGGATACCAAATATGCCAACGGCAGACCATGTCGTAACAGACAAAAGCGCCGCAACAACGGCGATAACACCGATGATACGACAGTCAATGCCGGATTGAGAGGCTCTAGATCCGGTCAGCGGAAAAAGCCATTCAAAGGAAGTACTCCGGGCCCGTCTAGTTTGGACCGCATACTCGATCGCTCGTGTCAACTCCACGGCACCCCCGATAAGCCAGCCAATCACACCAACAGAGAATGCTGGGTGTTCAAGAAGGCCGGCAAGTTGAATGCCGAAAACAAGGACAAGGGGCTGCATAGTGATGACGAGGAGGAGCCCCGACCACTGAACACTGGAGGACAGAAGAGGTTCCCCCCACAAGTGAAGACGGTGAACATGATATAGGCAACCCACATTCCCAAGAGGGAACATAAGCGTGCACTAAGGGACGTCTATGCGATAGAGCCCGTCGCCCCAAAGTTCAACCCATGGTCCTCTTGTTCGATCACTTTCGATCGCAGGGACCACCCCACTAGTATCCGTCATCGCGGATCCGCCGCATTGGTCCTAGACCCCATCATCGACGGATTTCACCTCACTCGAGTCCTTATGGATGGCGGCAGCAGCCTGAACCTGCTTTATCAGGATACAATGTGCAAAATGGGTATAGATCCCTCGAGGATCAAACCCACCGAAACCACCTTTAAGGGCATCATCCCAGGTGTAGAGGCCCGTTGCATTGCTCAATCATACTGGAAGTGGTCTTCGGATCTCCAGACAACTTCCGAAGTGAGGAGTTAATCTTTGATATCGTCCCATTCCGCAGTGGCTATCACGCACTGCTCGGGTGAACCGCATTTGCAAAATTCAATGCGGTGCCGCATTACGCATACCTCAAGCTCAAGATGCCAGGACCTAGGGGGGTCATAACAGTTAATGGAAATACAGAACGCTCGCTCCGCACCGAAGAGCACACTGCGGCCCTCGCAGCAGAAGCACAAAGCAGCCTTTTAAGGCAAACCACCAATTCGGCGATACAGCTCCCGAACACCGTCAAGCGAGTCCGGAGTAACTTGCAACAGGATCGCCTGGCACGCTCAGAGCTCACCTAGAAATTCGGCCCCCGTCCTTGTCCCATTCAACCGGCGAAATCCATGCCGCGCGTACATAATTGCGCACTGAAAATACCATGGGCATAGGCGGGGGTACGATCAGGGCACATCCCGCAATGCGGCTTAACCGCCCTAGGGGCTACATACCTTTATCTTTTTTTCTCTTTTAGGACCTTACTCTCCGGAAGCCCTTTCCGGCAGTAGGATTGCCAGACACATTACGGGAAGGAACAACCAAGGAGGCAAGAAACTAAGACGTACAAGGGAACCCCCAGGTGGTCTCTAATAATAATCGATATACCCGCTTTTCACTATCCTTACGCAGCTTGCCCTTGGATAGGACATGCCAAATAGTCCTATTTTTTGCTTATTGCACTACTTGTATCAGTACGCTTCGACGTATTATTTAAATGCATAGCATTAGTCTATTATTGCATTACCCATCCCTTTTTTCTTATATGTTCATTTACAACAACTTGCACCCGTACATTCTGGTACGGTCAGTACGCCAGGGGCTTTCGTTTACCCCATAATACGGCGTGAGAAGTCCGAACACTTTCGACAGTGCAGCACCCCGAACTTATAGCATTATATGCATCATCTCCGAATCATGTCTTGTGTCAATAGTTGGGTTTGCCAGGCTCCCATGATTTGGTACCTTACGTTCTGCTATAAGGTAGCGCTGGGAGAACTACTGCAATTGTGTCCCGGTTCTTCCGGACAAGCACCTCAGTAGAGAAAGCCGAAAACTGACTGTCATGATAAGGCAAGAGCTGGTCGCTGTTCGAGAGGTCTCAAGTCCTTTAAGACTTTTACCGCTTTGGGTGAGGAGTCGGCCTTGCCCGACTTAGGTGTATATAGCGCCCCAAATTCGGCCTTCCGGATACTAGGGTGTCGGTGTGAAAACCGGCAGATCTCGGGTAGGGGGTCCCGAACTGTGCATCTAGGCCAGATGGTAACAGGAGAGAACGGACAGGAAGTTTTACCTAGGTTCAGGCCCTCTCGATGGAGGTAAAACCCTACGTCCTGCTTGATTAATATTGATGATATTGATAGTACAAGAGTAGATCTACCACGAGATCGAGGAGGCTAAACCCTAGAAGCTAACCTATGGTATGATTGTTGATGTGTATGTTCTCCTACGGACTAAAACCCTCCGGTTTATATAGACACCGGGTAGGGTTAGGGTTACATAGAGTCGGTTACAATGGTAGGAGATCTGCATATCCGCATCGCCAAGCTTGCCTTCCACGCCAAGGAAAGTCCCTCCCGGACACGGGACGAAGTCTTCAATCTTGTATCTTCATAGCCCAGGAGTCCAGCTGAAGGTATAGTCCGGCCATCCGGACACCCCCTAATCCAGGACTCCCTCAGTAGCCCCTGAACCAGGCTTCAATGACGACGAGTCCGGCGCGCATATTGTCTTCAGCATGGCAAGGCGGGTTCCTCCTCCAAGTACTTCATAGAAGATTTTGAACACAATGATAGTGTCCGGCTCTGAAAAATAAGTTTCCACATATTGTCATAGAGAGAATAATATTTACACAAATCTAATCTGCTAACGTATTCCGTAGTGTGACATCACATCACACCATAGCCAAGCTTTTATTCGAACCGTTTTACTGTCCCATCTCAGCGCGTTATGTGAGGCGGTTTCCTTGGCACGTCTTGTTAAAGCAGAGATCGTGTCCCCTTATTCCAGGATTCTCATCAATACGGGCATGGGTAACCCAACCGTGCCATCGATTACGGCGCTTGGAGATAAGCGAGTTTTATCAGGCTGGTGGGGACATGTAGCTACGTCCACCCATATAAGGGGATAAAGATCCACCTTTTCACCTATGCCTTCTTCCTCCTTCGCCTATCCATTCTTGCGCACTCAAGCTCCAGCGCCCAAGTCCGCACTCCCAACCTCAACCTTCTCCAGCCATGTCCGGAGAGGGAGGCAAGTGGATGGTCTCCTCCGTCACGGAGGGACATATCAAAAAGCTGAGGAAGGCCGGATACCTGTCTAACGACATCGCGTACCGGCTCCCCAAAAAGGGGCAGCTCATCCCCACCCCTAGGCCCCATGAGAGGGTGGTGTTCCTCCCCAATTTCCGCCGCGGACTGGGCTTCCCTCTCCACCCATTTGTCCAGGTTCTCATGTTCTACTACGGCCTAGATTTCCACGATCTGGCCCCGAACTTCGTCCTCAATATCTCGGCGTTTATCGTCGTGTGCGAGGCCTTCCTCCGCATCCGCCCCCATTTCGGGCTCTGGCTCAAGACTTTCAACGTCAAGCCGAAGGTGGTGCGCGGCAGCCAAGTGGAGTGCGGAGGCGCCATGGTGGGCAAGATGGCCAACATCCTCTGGCTCGAGGGCTCCTTTGTGGAGACCCTGAAGGGGTGGCAATCGGGGTGGTTTTACATCACCGAGCCGCGCGACGCCGAATGGGTCGCACCCCCCGAGTTCCGGTCCGGACCCCCAACGCGGCTCACGTCCTGGAAAGAGACGGGCCTGTCGTGGGGTAAAAAAGGAGAGCTAACCAAACTCCAAACATGCGTCAAAACTCTGGTGGACAAGAAGCTCAAACTTGTCAACGTAGTCCAGGTTATGCTCATCCGCTTGATCCTCCCGTGCCAACAACGGGCTTTCAACCTGTGGGAGTTCGACCCAGCGCGGCACCAAACTCTGAGCAAGCTCTTCGACACGACGTACGAAGATGCCTGGAAGGTGCTTTTCAAGGGCGCCGAGGCTCCTACATCTGCTACTGAGGATCGTGGATTCAGTGCGCAGCGTCACGCTCTCGCGGTAAGCTATTTTTCCTTTTACAGGGTATCAGTTTTTCATAGTTTGACTCCATGCGGGATCTAAACTGCCTTAAATTTGACAGGATTGGCAGGTGACCTCCGGACAGATCAACTGTCCGGCTCCTTTGCCCGAAGGCCCAGCGGATGCTCGCTTGGCGAAGTTGCTGGTTCCGGCACCCTATGTGGTGCTGGAGAAGAAGGTCAAGAAGAAGGCCACGGGGACTCGAAAGAGTGCCCGACGCCCGGAGGTGTCGGATTCATCATCCGAAGAATCCAATACGCACTCCTCCCGCGAACACGAGGAGGAGGAAGAAGAGACCCCTCCCCCTCCAGTGGGGGAAGGGAAGAAAAGGAAGGCCGCCCCAACTGGGGAGGCTGAAGGGTCCAAGAAGGGGAAAACCCTTCCTCCGGACTGCTCCACCGACGCCGACGGCGGTGGAGAGGAGTGGGCGCCTAGGGCCAAGCCCCTGGCCAAATCGTAAGTATCCGGATACCAGAGTAATTCATAGTATTCGTTTATTGCACAGCTTTCCCTATGTCGAATATGTTTATGCAGCCCACCCAAAGACCGGCTCGACGCGTCGTCGAGCGGCTCACTGGACTCGTCGGATGTGAACTCGCTTCCGACGGCTTCCTCCCCCCGCCCTATGGACGACACCGAAGTGTTGTCTCAACAGGTTCCAAGCCGGGAGGAGGTGGTCCTGGAGGCGCCGCAAGGCGACCTCCCGGACTCCAGGAGTAAAGGGGATGGAACCCCTCAGGGTTCCAAGTCCGGCTCTAGGCCGGACACCGCTCCGGAACCTTCAAAGGTTCCAGAGTCCGGCGGGGGACTTCCTTCCAAGAGGAGCAAGTCCACCGTGCCGGCGGCCCCCGTCTAACCGGAGGTGCCGGACAATATGTTGGAGGCACTCCAACGCGCCTCCATCGACGAGGAGCACCGTGCTATTATGAGTGCGGTGGTCCAGAAGGTTCAGTCCGCCAAAGACGGACTGACTGAAGCTTGTACTAGCCTTTTGACAGGCTTTGAGGTAAGTAAAGAAAGTGTAAATAATAGTACCGCATAGATAGTAGCCCATGATGCTCTGTTTGGCGTTCGGGAAGAAAAGCCGAATAGAGGATCAAATAGAATTCGCAGGAGTCTAACAAAAATGAGTCAATATGCATATGCAGGCTTCCCTGCTTGCGTCCGCCACACTGACTGCGGAAGTGGACACGCTAAAGCAGAACCTCAAGCGGTCCGAGCAAGAGCTCGAACATGCCAAGAAGCAGCTCGAGGACAATGAAGGTAAGAAATACCTTGTTAAAAATATATATAAAAAGGTGCAATTGCAAAGAATGACAGGATTATCGTGGCTATTGTAGGGGCCACGTCTGAAGTGGCGACCCTTAAGCAAGCGCTGGACGAGGCCGAGAAGAGGGCAGCCTCGGAGCACACCGAGCGGGAGAAGTATGAGGCCGAAGTTGGCAAGGTGCGGCAAGAGCTCCAAGCTCTCATGGAAAAGCGTGAGAGTTTGGAGCTTGACTCAAAGACGCGAGCGTCCGAGCTCGCGGTGGATATTGAAAATGCCAAGTCTGCCAAGGCCGAATCCCAGAAGACCCTCCAGGAGTTGGATGAGGTGAAGAAGATAGTGGCGGGTAAGGCATTCTTTATGCAAAGCAAACACATAAACGTGAGTTACTTGTTACTTACCCGAATCCGGAGCTCTCCAGGAGCATTCGCAGATCTTCCCCGGAGTGTATCCGATGCCGCCACATTCCATCGAGCTGAGGAGGGCAGCTCAACGGAGAAGGTGTTCTGGTCTCAGTACGCTGAGGCCGGACACCCCGTGCCCCTGAGCAACCAGCTGAAGCAACTGGTCGAGCTCCACAAGAGGGCCGAACAGGCCATGAAGGGCCTCATTGTTCGGCTGTGGCCTGGAGGGGCCCTGCCTGGAAGCTATTTCGGGCTGGTGCGGCGGTTGGTGGAGGCATGTCCAAGGCTTGAAGTCATCAAGCGCTCCGTCTGCATTAAAGGTGCCCGTAGGGCCCTTGCCCGTGCTAAGGTGCACTGGGGCAAGCTGGATGCTGAGAAGCTGGTGAAGGACGGGCCACCGTCGGGGAAAGAGCATCGCAAGCCTGAGAATTACTATAAGGATGTTCTGAAGGGTGCCCGCCTTGTGGTGGATGAATGTTCTAGGGATGTAATTTTTGAGTGAAACTTGCTCATTTTGTCCTGTGCGCTGAAAACTTGGTTATATGTGCTAAGCAATGCTGTTGGAATTTAAAATATTACCTTCTGTGCGGCTGTTTATCAATTCTGAGAGATGGCGAGTCGTCGGCTTCTGCCCCCGTGCCGCTAGTGCTGGGGTGTTCGGGGATAAACCTAGGCGCTCTTTTTCCCTTGTTTGGGTCCTTCGAGGGAGGCGCTCAGCCCAACGAACAAGGAAATCGGACTATAATGCGTGAACACTCTCACTTAGCCATAGAATTCTATAATTTTAAATTTCGGCGAAGCCCCTGGTATTCGGAAGACCGAGTTCGGGGCGCTATCCATGCCTTGGCGGGACAGAGCCGGCTCCTCGCCCTAAGCGGCATAAGTCTTTAGGGACTCAAAAAAACCTCTCAAACAGCGACCAACTCTTGATTCATCATGACAGTCAGTTTTAGCTTTCTCCACTAAGGTGCTCAACCCAGCTCAACCGGGGCACAATCGCAGTGGTTCTCCTAGTGCTACCTTAGCCGATATAGCGGAACGTAAGGCACCAAAACATAGGAGCCGGGCAAACCCAACTATTGACCCAAGACATGATTCGGAGCCGATGCATATAATGCTATAAGTTCGGGGTGCCGCACTTGTTAAAGTGTTCAGACTTCTTACACCATATTGAGGGGTATTAAAGCCCCTGGCGTATTTTGGCCATACCAATGTGTACGGGTGCAACATGTCGTTAAGGAACATATATATAAAAAAGGTAATGCAAAAATAGACGAAAGCTATGCTTTGTTTATTAAAAAGGGCTGTGATCAAAGTAGAACGATACAAATAATGCGATAAGTGGAAGGTTGGACTAGTTAACATGTCCGTTCCAGGGGCAAGCTGCGGAATAGTATGCGAAACGAGTATACTGCTCGTGATAGAGACCACCTGGGAGTTCCATAATGCGGCGTGGCTTGTCTGCTTCGCTGGTTCTTGCATCGTTTGTGCGGTAGTTGAACTACCGAACAGGCCTTCCGAAGGATGGAGTCCTGAAAGTAAGAGAAAATTAAAAAATCGGCAGCCCCTGGTATGGTTTAAGCCGTGTTTTGGGTGTGCCGTGATGGTGCCCCTCCCCCTGTGCCCATGGTATCTCTAGAGCGTAGTTATGTACGCGAAGTACTGGCCTCGCCTTTTTGCGAGGGTTGGGGTTGGTGCCGCATTGCTAGGCCTGCTCGGATCGTGCCAGGCGGTCTTGTTGTAGGTTACTCTGGGCGCGCTTGACGGTGTCCGATCGTTTAGTGGCCGGACTGGAGAACTGCCTGGAGAGGCCGCTTTGAACTTCCGCTGCAAGGGCCGCCGTGTGCTCCTCTGTTCGGAGGGAGCGTTTGGTGTTTCCATTGACCGTAATTACTCCTCGAGGGCCTGGCATCTTGAGCTTAAGGTATGCGTAATGCGGTACCGCATTGAACTTAGTGAATGCGGTTCGCTCGAGTAGTGCGTGATAGCCACTGCGAAACAGGACTATGTCGAAGATTAACTCCTCGCTTCGAAAATTATCCGGAGATCCGAAGACCACTTCAAGTGTGACTGAGCCTGTACAGTTGGCCTCTACACATGGTATTACGCCTTTAAAGGTCGTTTTGGTGGGCTTAATACTCGAGGGATCTATGCCCATTTTTCGCACTGTATCCTGGTAAAGTAGGTTCAGGCTGCTGCCGCCGTCCATAAGGACTGTAGTGAGATGAAATCCGTCAATAATTGGGTCTAGAACCAATGCGGCGAACCCGCCATTACGGATGCTAGTGGGATGGTCCCTTCGATCAAAGGTGATCGGGCAGGAGGACCATGGGTTGAACTTTGGGGCGACTAGCTCTACCGCGTATACGTCCCTTAACACACGCTTCCGCACCCTTTTGGGGACATGGGTTGCATATATCATGTTCACCGTCCGCACTTGTGGGGGAAAACCCTTCTGTCCACTGTTGTTCGGCGGCCGGGGCTCCTCGTCGTCATCGCTATGCAGCCCCTTGTCTTCATTTTCGGCATTTATCTTGCCTGCCTGCTTGAACACCCAACAATCCCTGTTGGTGTGATTGGCTGGCTTTTCGGGGGTGCCATGTATCTGGCACGAGCGGTCGAGTATTCGGTCCAAACTGGACAGGCCCCTAGGATTCCTTTTGAATGGTTTTTTCCGCTGACCGGATTTAGAGCCTCTGAATCCGTCATTAACTGCCGTATCCTCAGCATTGTCGCCGTTAATGCGGCGCTTCTGCTTGTTGCGACGCGACCTGCCACTACTGTCCCTAGTGTCTGAATTACCGGGGTTCTTGGTCATATTGTTGCTTCGAGCAAGCCAGCTGTATTCTCCCGCGCAAAAGCGGGTCATGAGTGCCGTGAGTGCTGCCATAGATTTCGCCTTTTCCTGTCCAAGGTGCCGGGCCAGCCACTCGTCACGGATATTGTGTTTCAAGGCTTCTAGGGCCTCAGCGTCCGGACAATCGACTATTTGATTTTTCTTTGTTAGGAACCGTGTCCAGAATTGCCTGGCCGATTCCTCTGGCTGCTGAATTACGTGACTTAGGTCATCGGCGTCTGGGGGTCGCACGTAAGTGCCCTGGAAATTGTCGAGGAATGCGGCTTCCAGGTCCTCCCAACAACTGATTGATCCTGTTGGCAAGCTGTTAAGCCAATGCCGAGCTAGTCCTTTAAGCTTGAGTGGGAGGTATTTGATGGCGTGGAAATCATCGCCGTGGGCCATGTGGATATGGAGATAATCCTTGATCCATACCGCAGGATCTGTTGTGCCATCATATGATTCGATGTTTACGGGTTTGAAACCCTCGGGGATTTGATGATCCATTATTTCATCTGTAAAGCAGAGTGGGTGTGCGGCGCCTCTGTATTGGGCTATATCATGACGTAGCTCCAATGAGCCTTGTCTACTGTGTTCGGCCCCGTCGAATTTGTGGCCGGTGTGACGGTTACCGTCTCGAGTCGTGGGGCGCCCACGCGATCCGTAGATCAATCTTGTTTGCCTTGCCTTGTCCTCCAACATGTCTCATAAGTCTGGCGCATATTCCCGTGCCTTGGTACGGGGTGCGGCTTGAGTGGAGGGCCAAGAGGCCTCTCTATCGCGACCACGAGGTGGCCGGTCAGCCGCATCAAGTTCTTCCTCCTCTAATTGGGGTAGCAACCTGCGCTTTGGGTAGCTCTTGGAGGGGCGTTTGAGTTTATGCTCTTCGGCCGCAAGGACTTCAGTCCATCTGTCGACCAGCAAATCTTGATCAGCCCTAAGCTGTTGCTGTTTTTTCTTGAGGCTTCTTGCCGTGGCCATAAGCATGCGTTGAAAACGCTGTTGCTCGACGGGATCATCCGGCACGACAAATTCATCGTCGTCGAGGCTTGCTTCGTCTTCGGAGGGAGGCATATAATTATCGGCCTCGACCTCTCTGTCTGCCGCTCTCTCGTGAGGGTTGGTTTCTCCATCCTCTTGTTCTAAATCTTGCTGGAGGGGGTTTTCTTCGGCACTTTCCGAAGTATTAGTATCACCCGTGCTGGAATCACCGTGTTTGTTTTGGCGGGATTTTGAGCGGCGCCGCTGACGCCGGCGCTTAGGCTGTTTCTTGGAGGGGTCATCCTCCGCTGTTCCATCACCATCTCCCTCTTTTGGGGTGTCCACCAAGTATATGTCATATGACGAGGTGGCTTTCCAGGGCCTAGTAGGCGCTGGTTCTTCATCATCTCCTTCATCAGTGTCCATACCATCGATATCTTCGGAGTCAAAGTCGAGCATGTCGGTTAAGTCGCCGACAGTGGCTACAAAGTGGGTGGTGGGTGGGCTTTGAATTTCTTCATTGTCCATACCCCAACCTTGCTAACCGTAGTCCGGCCAGGGCTCTCCTGATAAAGAGAGAGACTTCAGTGGCTTTAGGATGTTGCCAAAAGGTGAGTGCTGAAAGATGTCCGCGATAGTGAACTCCATGATCGGCGCCCAATCGGATTCGATCGGCAGGGGCGCGGGGGCTCGGAGTCCGGATAGGAGTCCGGCTCCTTGGAGTCACGGGTCTCGCCGAGTACGGGGCTGGTGCTTGGCTCAATCGCCGTTGGGGTTGCAGCCCCCGAGGTGGCGTCCAACCGCCCATCCTCGATCGGCGCAATTGGCTCCGAATTAAGGGTCGGAACCAATGCGGATGCGGCCTCCAGGGCACTGTTTGGCAGCAGAGCTAGATCATGCTCGTCATGACAGTGCGGCACGCTGGGCAGTGGCTCGAATCCGTCGAAGATCAAGTCTCCACGGATGTCAGCCGTGTAGTTTAAATTTCCGAATCTGACCTGACGGCCAGGGGCGTAGCTTTCGATCTGCTCCAGACGGCCAAGCGAATTGGCCCACAGTGCAAAGCCGCCAAAGATGAAGATCTGTCCGGGGAGGAAGGTCTCACCCTGGACTGCATCGCTATCAATGATCGTAGGAGCCATCGAGACTGACAGCGACGACACAGAGGAACTCTCAATGAAAGCACCAATGTCGGTGTCAAAACCGGCGGATCTCGGGTAGGGGGTCCCGAACTGTGCGTCTAGGCCAGATGGTAATAGGAGACAAGGGACACGAAGTTTTACCCAGGTTCGGGCCCTCTCGATGGAGGTAAAACCCTACGTCCTGCTTGATTAATATTGATGATATGGGTAGTACAAGAGTAGATCTACCATGAGATCGAGGAGGCTAAACCCTAGAAGCTAGCCTATGGTATGATTATTGATGTGTATGTTGTCCTATAGACTAAAACCATCCGGTTTATATAGACACCGGGTATAGTTAGGGTTACATAGAGTCGGTTACAATGGTAGGAGATCTGCATATCCGCATCGCCAAGCTTGCCTTCCACGCCAAGGAAAGTCCCTCCCGGACACAGGACGAAGTCTTCAATCATGTATCTTCATAGCCTAGGAGTCTGGCTGAAGGTATAGTCCTGCCATCCGGACACCCCCTAATCAAGGACTCCCTCATAGGGGCTTCACCAAAATTTAAAATTGTAGACTTCCATGGCTAAGTGAGAGTGATAAAGCCTTATAGTCCGATTGCCTGGTTCGTTGTGCTGAACACCTCCCTCGAAGGACCCAAAATTGGGATAAAGATTGCTCAGGTTTATCCCGAACACCCCAGTACTAGTTACATGGGGGAAGAAGCCGATGACTGGTCAACTCTCAGATTTTATACACGGCCGCACAGAAGGTAATATTTTAAATTAAAAAAGCATTTCATAGCACAAATGAACTCGTTTCATATTACACGATCACATGAGCATGTTCATTCAAAAATTACATCTCTGGCACATTCCTCCGCCACAAGGCGGGAACCCTTTAGGACACTGTCATAATACATTTCGGGGTAGCGATGCTCCTTGCCCTCCGGCGGCCCCTCCTTCACCAGCTTCACGGTGTCCAACTTCGCCCAGTGCACCTTCGCCCGGGCAAAAGCCCTGCGCGCACCCTCGATGCAAACAGACCGCTTTATGACTTCAAGCCGTGGGCAGGCATCCACAAGCCGCCTAACCAGACCGAAGTAGCTGCCGGGCAGGGGCTCGCCAGGCCACATCCGGACTATAAGACCCTTCATGGCCTGTTCAGCCGCCTTTTGAAGCTTGACCAATTGCTTCAGCTGGTCGCTCAAGGGCATTGGGTGTTCGGTCCCAGTATACTGAGACCAGAACAACTTTTCTGTCGAGCTCCCCTCCTCAGCTCGGTAAAACTCCGCGGCATCCAGTACACTACGGGGAAGATCTGCGAACGCTCTTGGAGAGCTCCAAAGTCGGGTAAGTAAAAGGAAAGTTTCCTTCACATGCTTGCTTTGCATAATGAATGCCTTACCCGATGCTATCTTCTTCACCGCATCCATCTCCTGGAGGGCCTTGTGGGCTTCAGCCTTGGCGCTCCGTGTGCTTTTGAGCGCCTTCGTAAGCTCGGACTCTCGCGTCTTAGAGTCAAGCTCCAAGGACTCGTGTTTTTTGGCGAGAGCCTCGAGCTCTTGCTTCACCTCGCCTACCCGGGCTTCTTGCTTTTCCCGCTCAAGGCGCTCCTTGGCCGCTTTGTCTTCGGCCTCGGACAGCGCCTTCTTAAGGGTCGCCACCTCGGTCGTGGCCCCTGGAAAATTCATGATGATCCTATTACTTTACAAATCGAGCTTCTTTTTTAATGTATAGACAAGGTATTGCTTCCTTTGCTCTCCTCAAGCTGCCTCTTGGTAAGGCTGAGCTCGTCCTCGGACCACTCCAGGTCCTACTTCAGTGCAGCAACCTCCACAGTACATGCGGCAGCGGCCAGCAGCGAAGCCTGCACATGCACACATACATATTCTGATTAGACTCCTGAGTCATTATTTGATCCTCTATTCGGCCTTTCTTCGTGAACGCCAAACAGAGCATCAGGGGCTACTATCTATGTGGTAATATTTTCCTATATTTTGATTGCTTACCTGAAAGCCTTTTAGGAGGCTAGCACAAGCTTCGGTCAGTCTGTTCTTGGCGGACTGAACTTTCTCAATCACCGCACTCATGATAGTGTGGTGCTCTTCATCGATGGAAGCGCCACGAAGCACTTCCAGCAAGTTGTCCGGTGCCTCTGGATGGACAGAGGCCACCGGCACGGGTGGCTTGCCCCCCTTAATGGAGGATTGCCTGCCGGAGTCCGGAACCACCGAAGGTTCCGACGCAGTGTTCGGCTGGGGGCCGAACTTGGAGCCCGTGGGGGATCTTGCTCCCTCTGCGCCCAGGGTCTAGAAGGTCGCCTCGAGGCGCCCCTAGGACTACCTCCCCTCAGCTCGGTGCCTTTTGAGACAACACCTCGACGTTGTCTGTAGGGTAAGGGGTGGAGGCGGTCAGAGGTGAATCGCTATTCATATCGGACGAGTCCAGAAAACCGTCTGACGAAGATACATCGAGATGGGCTCGGGACGGACTGCATAATCATATTCGGCGTAAGGAGAAGTAGTTCAATACAACATACCATGAATTACTATGGTATCCAGATACTTACGACTTCGCCAGGGGCTTGTCCCTGGGTAACCACTCGTTGTCGCTGTGGGCAGCCGTCGTGGAGCAGTCCGGAAGGAGGGTCCTTCCCTTCTTGGACCCTTCGGCTTCCCCGGTTGGGTCAGCCTTCCTTTTCTTGTCTCCCTTGGCTGGGGGGGAGAACTTTCTTCTTCCTCCTCATTTTCATGGGAGGAGTGTGCGCCGGAGTTATCGGAAGATGAGTCCGATATAACCTTGCGCCGGAGACCCTTTCGGGCCCCCGTGGCCTTCTTCTGGGCCTTCTTCACCGGCACCTCATAAGGCTCCGGAACCAGCATCTCCGTTAGGAGAGCATCTACAGGATCTTCAGGCAGGGGGGCTGAGCAATCGATCTGCTCCGCTGTCTCTACCCAGTCCTGTTAATGGCATGGGAGCTTAGATCTCGCACATGATTAAACTGGGGCAAATAAACATCTTGTGAGATATAAAAACTTACCAGATTGGCATGGCGCTTTGCGCCGAGTCCGCAGTCCTCGGTAAGGGGAGGAGGTACCTCGACGCCCATCGTGTCGAAGAGCTCTCGCAGCGTCTGGTGCTTGGTTGGGTCGAACTCCCACAAATTGAATGCCCGTCGTTGACACGGGAGAATCCGGCGGAAGAGCATGACCTAGACCATGTTGACGAGCTTGATTTTCTTGCTCGTCATGTTCCTGATGCACGTCTGGAGTCCGGTCAGCTCTACTGGGGAACCCCAGGACAAGCCCTTCTCTTTCCAGGAAGTGAGCCGCATGGGGATTCCAGATCGAAATTTGGGGGCCGCCACCCAGTTGGTGTCGCGCGGCTCGGTGATGTAGAACCACCCCAATTGCCACCCCTTTATGGTCTCCACATAGGAGCCTTCGAGCCAGGTAACGTTAGGCATTTTACCCACCATGGCGCCTCCTCACTCTGCTTGCTGGCCGACCACCACCTTCGGTTTAACATTGAAGGTCTTCAGCCACAGGCCGAAGTGGGGCCTGATGTAGAGGAAGGCCTCGCACACGACAATAAACACCGAGATGTTGAGGATGAAATTTGGGGCCAGATCATGAAAATCCAGCCCGTAGTAGAACATGAGCCCGCAGACAAACGGGTGGAGGGGAAATCCTGGTCTGCGGATGAAGTGGGTAAGAAAAACTACTCTCTCATGGCGTTCTGGCGTAGGGATGATCTGCCCCGCATCTGGCAGCTGGTGTGGGATATCCGCGGCCATATATCCGGCTTCCCGTAACTTTGTGATGTTCTCCTCCGTGACGGAGGAGACCATCCACTTACCTCCCGCTCCGGACATTCTTTGAGTGGTTTGAGAAGAAAGACGCGAACTTGGGCGCTGGAGCTCGGGTGTGCGAGAATGGATAAGCAAGGAGGAAGAAGGCTTGGGGTAAAAACGGTGGATCCTTGTCCCTTTATAAGGGCGGAAGAGGCGATACGCCTCCCCACTTGCGTGGTAAAATCGCTTATTCCCCAAGCGCCGTAATTGATGCCGCGGTTGAGTTACCCACATCCATATTGATGAGAATCCTGTAATAAGGGGGACACGATCTCTGCTTTGATAAGACGTGTCAAGAAAACTGCCTCGCGATGTGCGGTTCTAGTTGAGAAAAATTGTTCGAATAATTATCGGGCCATGACATGATGTCATGCTGTCAAAGCGTGTCAGCAGATTAGATTTGTAGAAATATTATTCTCTCTACGGTGGTATGTGGAACTTGTTTTGCAGAGCCGGACACTATCCTTGTGTTCAAAATCTTTTATGGAGTATTCGGAAGAAGAACCCGCCTTGCAATGCCGAAGACAAAACTGCGCACCGGACTCATCGTCATTGAAGCCTGGTTCAGGGGCTACTGAGGGAGTCCTGGATTAGGGGGTCTTCGGACAGCCAGACTATATCGTTTGGCTGGACTGTTGGATAATGAAGATACAAGATTGAAGACTTCGTCCCATGTTGAGATGGGACTCTCCTTGGCGTGGAAGGCAAGCTTGGCTATACGGATATGTAGATCTCCTCCCTTGTAACCGACTTTGTGTAACCCTAGCCCCCTCCGGTGTCTATATAAACTGGAGGGTGTAGTCCGTAGGACAACAACAATCATACCATAGGCTAGCTTCTAGGGTTTAGCCTCTACGATCTCGTGGTAGATCAACTCTTGTAATACTCATATCATCAACATTAATCAAGTAGGACGTAGGGTATTACCTCCATCGAGAGGGCCCGAACCTGGGTAAACATCGTGTCCCCTGCCTCCTGTTACCATCTACCTTAGACGCACAGTTCGGGACCCCCTACCCGAGATCCGCCGGTTTTGACACCGACAGTCGGGTTATCAAGACCATGTATTTCTTCATTAGGAGATGGAGTAAAATTATGCATTTCTTTGACAGGCGGTAAATTAAGACCATGTATTTCTTAGGTAAATTCTTAACATCTTCAGCTTTAATACCCTTTTCTTTCATTGATTTGTTTGCCTCTTGCATATCTTCAGGACTGAGAAATAGAACACCTCTCTTCTTCGGAGTTGGTTTAGGAATAGGCTCAGGAAGTGTCCAATTATTTTCATTAGTCAACATATTGTTTAATAGAATTTCAGCTTCATCCGATGTTCTTTCCCTAAAAACAGAACCAGCACAACTATCCAGGTAATCTCTGGAAGCATCGGTTAGTCCATTATAAAAGATATCAAGTATTTCATTTTTCTTAAGAGGATGATTAGGCAAAGCATTAAGTAATTTGAGAAGCCTCCCCCAAGCTTGTGGAAGACTCTCTTCTTCAATTTGCACAAAATTATATATATCCCTTAAGGCAGCTAGTTTCTTATGAGCAGGGACATATTTAGCAGAGAAGTAATAAATCATATCCTGGGGACTACGCACACAACCAGGATCAAGAGAATTAAACCATATCTTAGCATCACCCTTTAATGATAACAGAAATATTTTAAGGATATAAAAGTAGCGAGTTCTATCATCATTAGTGAATAGGGTAGCTATATCATTTAATTTAGTAAGATGTGCCACAACAGTTTCAGATTCATAGCCATAAAAAGGATCAGATTCAACCAAAGTAATTATATCAGGATCAATAGAGAATTCATAATCCTTATCAGTAACACAGATAGGTGAAGTAGCAAAAGCAGGGTCAGGTTTGATTCTAGCATTAAGGGATTGCTGCTTCCATTTAGCTAATAACCTCTTTAGATCATATCTATCATTGCAAGCTAAAATAGCTCTAGTAGCTTCTTCATCCATAACATAACCCTCAGGAACAATAGGCAATTCATATTTATTAGGGGGAGAATCTTCATCATCACTTTCATCAATATTATCAGTTTCAATAATGTCATTCTCTCTTGCCCTAGCAAGTTGTTCATCAAGAAATTCACCAAGTGGCATAGTAGTATCAAGCATAGAAGTAGTTTCATCATAAGTATCATGCATAGCAGAAGTGGCATCATCAATAACATGCGACATATCAGAATGAATAGCAGAAGCAGCTTTAGGTGTCGCAAGCTTACTCAAAACAGAAGGTGAATCAAGTGCAAAGCTATATGACAGTTCCTTACCTTCCCTCGTAGTTGAGGGATAAATCTTGGTTTTTGGATCTCTCAAGTTCTTCATAATGATAAGCAGATATAAATTCCAATTGACTCAAAGAATAGAGCTATGCTCCCCGGCAATGGCGCGAGAAAATAGTCTGGATAACCCACAAGTATAGGGGATCGCAACAATTTTCGAGGGTAGAGTATTCAACCCAAATTTATTGATTAAACACAAGGGGAGCCAAAGAATATTCCCAAGTATTAGCAACTGAGTTGTCAATTCAACCGCACCTGGAAACTTAATATCTGCAGTAAAGTATTTAGTAGCAAAGTAATATGATAGTAGTGGTAACGGTAGCAAAAGGTAATGATAGCGAAAGTAATGTTTTTGGTATTTTGTAGTGATTGTAACAATAGAAGCGGAAAAGTAAATAAGCGAAGAACAATATATGGAAAGATTGTACGCAATGGATCGGTGATAGAGAATTATGCCGAATGCGGTTCATCATGTAACAGTCATAACCTAGGGTGACACAGAACTAGCTCCAATTCATCAATGTAATGTAGGCATGTATTTCGAATATAGTCATACGTGCTTATGGAAAAGAACTCGCATGACATCTTTTGTCCTACCCTCCCGTTGCAGTGGGGTCCTAGTGGAAACTAAGGGATATTAAGGCCTCCTTTTAATAGAGTAACGGACCAAAGCATTAACACATAGTGAATACATGAACTCCTCAAACTACGGTCATCACCGGGAGTGGTCTCGATTATTGTCACATCGGGGTTGCCAAATCATAACACATAGTAGGTGACTATAGACTTGCAAGATAGGATCAAGAACTCTCATATATTGATGAAAACTTAATAGGTTCAGATCTGAAATCATGGCACTCGGGCCCTAGTGACAAGCATTAAGCAGAGCAAAGTCATAGCAACATCAATCTCAGAACATAGTGGATACTAGGGATCAAATCTTAACAAAACTAACTCGATTACATGATAAATCTCATCCAACCCATCACCGTCCAGCAAGCCTATGATGGAATTACTCATGCATGGCGGTAAGCATCATGAAATTGGTGATGGAGGATGGTTGATGATGACGATGGCGATGGATTCCCCTCTCTAGAGCCCCGAACAGACTCCAGATTAGCCCTCCCGAGAGGTTTTAGGGCTTGGCGGCGGCTCCGTATCATAAAACGCGATGAATCCTTCTCCTTTTTTTTTCTCCCCGAAAGTGAATATATAGAGTTGGAGTCGAGGTCGGAGGAGCTCCAAGGGGCCCACAAGGTAGGGGGTGCGCCTAGGGGGCAGGTGCGCCCCCATCCTCGTGGCTAGGGTGTGGGCCCCCTGGTCTTGATATTTTGCTAGTATTTTTATTATTTCCAAAAATACACTCCGTGGAGTTTCAGGTCATTCCGAGAACTTTTGTTTCTACACATAAATAACACCATGGCAATTCTGCTGAAAACAGCGTCAGTCCGGGTTAGTTCCATTCAAATCATGCAAGTTAGAGTCCAAAACAAGGGCAAAAGTGTTTGGTAAAGTAGATACGACGGAGACGTATCAGTGCGGAGGGATACTACACTGCTACCTACTCCACTGTCACCCGAGAGCTCTTCTACCATCAGAACCTGGTTCTGCATGCTGACGGGCTGGATAGAGCTAACCGAGCTCTTCGCCACGAGTTGTATACCACCCATCAGGACCTTTACCGTGCTCTAACGTTGTTGCATCCCCTTGTCCAATCTGGTGATCTGTCGCGAGCCGTGGTCTACCGAGCCAGGACGGTGATGCCCCAGGGTGTCGGCTGGCCAGATGTGGGAGGCTACTCTCCTGCACTTGGTCCTCTTCTGCCACCTGAGTGTTAGTTTCTACACCAGAGTATCCACGGACCCCAGGCTACTGACGTGGAGGACTCCCCGTCGCGACACTACCAGCTGTCAGGCTAGACCTACCTCCACAGTTCCTCCTAGGACTGATGTAGGCTTGCTTATTAGTATTAGATGCATTCGTCACGAGCCTGCATGCCGCCTATGTTTTCTTTAGTCTATGTACTGAACTCTGTGTACCGAACTCTATGCATGACCCCTTTTGTAAGACATGCCGACTACTATGAAGTATCTATCGTGCTCCTTTCATTATGCATGTTTCATCATGAATGATTCTTGTCTTTGCAAATTTCCCAATGCTAAACTACCTCCGTTATATATTAGCAGGATGGTTAGACTAGGTGGTCGTGGTGGCAATCCCCCACCACCGCCTGAGTACATGGCTGGTATGATGCCACAGTTCGAGCTGAATCGCTAGTTCATGGAGAATATTATGGCTCGGTTTCCTCGTCCCAATATGAACCAGCAACCAGCCCAGGTGACTTTGCAGGATTTCATGCGCCTCAACCCAACTGTGTACCACAGCTCAACTTAGCCTCTGGATGCTGATGACTGGCTCCATGACATCACCTATGAGATGGAGTCTGCTGATGTAGCCCCTGCCAGCTATCTCACCTTTACTTCCTTCTTCCTGAAGGGACCCACAGCTCAATGGTGGGACAGCCATAGGCGTACTCTGCCAGTTGGAACAATCATCACCTGGCCATACTTCCAAGCTGCTTTCCGTGCCTGCTTCATTCCTCAGGGAATCATGGACCGGAAGAAGCGCGAGTTCCGCAACCTCACCCAAGGCAACAAACCGTGGAAGCTTATCAGCGGGAGTTTCTGGATTTATCCCGTGATGCTGAAGAAGACATTGCAACTGATGCATGCAGACAGGAGAAGTTCCGTGATGGCCTTCAAGCTGACATCAAGCTCGCACTCCTAGTGCATGACTTTGCTGATTTCGCCACCTTTGTGAACAAGGCCATCAATGTAGTAACTAGTCTGCGGGAACACCAGAGCTCTCACAGGCACAACCGTGACACGGGCTCATCTTCGGGCCCGTCCTCGCAGAAGCGTAGGATATGGATTCCCAACAGCATGTACCGGCCAACTGCACTTGCTCCAAGACAGTCCTATGCTGCACCTCGTCTGCCTCCTCCACCACCTAGGCAGCCAAGGCTTCCAGCTCCACCACCCCGAGCTCCTGGTCCTACTCCCAATAATGGTTTGTGCTACAAGTGTGGTCAACCAGGTCACCTCGCCAGGAACTGCTATCAGAACCAGAATCAACTGGCCCTCCCGCAGCTGGCCGTGGAAGCAACCATCCTCACAACACCAATGCCAAGTCTTATGGTCGTGTTCATGCCAACCACATTGATCTCAATGAAGCTCAAGACCAGCATGCTACTATGATGGGTACACTCCTCGTTAATTCAGTACATGCATCTGTTTTATTC
This sequence comes from Triticum aestivum, assembly GCF_018294505.1. Taxonomy (NCBI): domain Eukaryota; kingdom Viridiplantae; phylum Streptophyta; class Magnoliopsida; order Poales; family Poaceae; genus Triticum; species Triticum aestivum. The sequence goes on along the minus strand of NC_057797.1, from coordinate 150,343,940 downwards.
GATTTAGGAGCATCGCATTCATTCATGTCGGAGGATTTTGCATACAAACACGACGTTAAATGTGAGGAGATGAACACTTCGGTAGTGGTAAAAAACCCATGGGACAATGTCAAACCTCCCTGGTTGGCATCGACATCACCGTGGAAATCGAAGGGCTGGAATTCTATGCCTCTCCCATTATCCTGAAGTCGTCTAACATTGACCTCATTTTGGGGATGGATTGGTTGAAAGTGCATACTGCTTCTATAGTTTGTGCCACTAAGACCGTCCATCTGCTACACCCTTCTGAGGAAATAGTTACTTACCAGGCTCATCTGGTGCAAAATGCGAAGGCACGGCTTTATACCTTGAATGCATTGAACACTGCACCACTCGAGGGCATTGAAAACATTCCCATCATTCATGAATTCCAAGACGTCTTTCCTAAAGAACTTATAGGGATTCCCCCTGCTAGAGCTATCAAATTCATCATCAACTTGAAACCAGGCACCACTCCTATAGCCAAACGACCCTACAAGATGCCGCCACATGAACTCATTGAGCTTAAGGAGGAAATCGACAAATCTCTTTGCAAAGGTTTCATTCGCCCTAGTTGCTCTCCTTGGAGAGCACCTTCTCTCTTTGTTAAGAAGAAGGATGGGACAAACCGATTGGTCCAAGATTATCGTCCTATTAACCAAGCCACCATTTACAACAAATATCCCCTCCCTCGGATCAATGATCTGTATGATCAACTGGCTGGTTCATCAGTGTTCTCCAAACTCGACTTGAGGTTGGGTTACCACCTGATCTGTGTTCGTGAAGAGGATATCCCAAAAACCGCCTTCGTGACTCGATATGGATCATACGAGTACACCATCATGTCTTTCAGCTTAACCAATGCTCGAGCCACCTTCTCTCGTCTGATGAACTATATATTCATGGATTACCTCGACAAGTTCGTCGTGGTTTACTTGGATGATATCCTTGTATTTTCCAAGAACAAAGAAGAACATGCTGAACATCTCCGTCTTGTGCTGGAAAAGCTTCGAGAGCATCAACTCTACGCTAAGTATTCCAAGTGTGAATTCTGGCTTCCCGAAGTAACCTATCTTGGGCATGTCATCTCCAAGGATGGTATTGCCGTCAACCCTGATCGAGTCCAGGAAATTCTCGATTGGACTCCTACAAAGAATGTCAAGCAAGTCAGAAGTTTTCTTAGACTCACCAGCTATTGCCGTCGATTTGTCGAGAACTTCTCCAAGATTGCCAGGCCTCTGACTAACCTGTTGCATAAGGGCATCAAGCTTCAATGGACCGACAAGTGTCAGGAAAGTTTCCAGGCACTCAAAGATAAGTTGACTTCTGCCCCAATGCTTGCTCCACCTGATACTAAGAAGGATTTCGTCATTTACTGTGACGCTTTCCGTCAAGGATTAGGCTGTGTCCTAATGCAAGAGCGCAGAGTGATTGCTTATGCCTCTCGACAACTGCGCCCTCACGAAGAAAACTAACCAGTGCATGACCTTGAGCTTGCTGTTGTCATTCATGCTCTGAAGCAGTGGCGACATTACCTTCTCGGTAATCATTGCGAGATCTTCACCGACCACCAAAGTCTGAAGTATCTATTTACTCAGCCAGACTTGAACCTCCATTAGCAGAGATGAATGGAGACTGTTGCAGACTTTGACGTGGGTATATCCTATACCCCAGGCAATTCTAATGTAATGGCTGATGCCTTGAGCTGCAAGTCTTACTGCAACCACCTCTAGGTTCGAAAAGTTTAGCCCTCACTTGTCGAAGAATTTAGAAAGATGAACCTTCATATTGTCCCTCCTGGTGTACTCGCTCCCCCTCCCCTAGAGTTCCAAAAGATGAATCTTCGTGTTGTTCCTAAGGGTTCTCTAAATACCCTGGCTGTCGAACCAGATCTTGTGGGCGATATCAAGACTACTCAACATTATGACTCTAAAGTCGAGAAGATTAAATGCTATAACACAGAAGGAAAGCCCTCATTCTTCACTATCGCCGATGATGGCGCCTTGTACTTCAAAGGCCGCCTAGTGGTACCATGTTTGAGGAAAAACCTGGATCAGACTAGATGGGTTATGAAAGAAGCTCATGATACGCCTTTGTCTATTCATCCCGGTAGTACAAAGATGTACCAAGACATTCATCAGAGATTCTGGTGGTCTAATATGAAGCACGACATTGCTTGATATGTTGCTAAGTGTGATGTTTGCCATCATATCAAAGCAGAGCATCAAAGGCCTGCTGGAATTCTGCAACCTATCTCTATTCCTGAATGGAAGTGGGACCATGTCAAAATGGACTTTGTCATTGGGTTTCCCATATCACAGAAAGGTAATGATGCTATTCTTGTCGTCATTAACCGGCTTTCTAAAGTTGCACATTTTCTGGCGGTCAAAGAAACAATCACTGCTAGTCATCTTGCAACTCTCTACATGTCCAGAATTGTTTGACTTTACGGTATTCCACTGGTTATCAGTTTAGACCGTGGCAGCTTGTTCACTTCAAGATTCTGGGCAAGTTTCCAAGAAGCTATGGGAACTCATCTGTTGTTGAGTACTGTGTTTCATCCCCAGTCGCAGGATAAGTTGAACGTGTCAATCATGTTCTCGAAGACATGCTTCGAGCTTGTGTAATTTCCTTCGGCAAGAAATGGGAGGAATCTCTTCTGTTGCCGAGTTCTCTTATAATAATAGCTACCAAGCTAGCCTGAAGATGGCCCCCTTCAAAGTGTTATATGGATGAAAGTGCCCAACCCCTCTGAACTGGTTGGAAACTGGGGAACGTCCACTCTTTGGTCCGGATATCATCTAACAAGCCAAAGAACAAGTCCGCATTATTCACAGGAATCTCAAGACTGCTCAGTCACGTCAGAAAAGTCAGTATGACCGTCATCACAAAGACATGGTCCATCAACCTGGCGAAAAGGCTTATCTTAGAGTCACACCAATGAAGGGTGCTCACCGCTTGGGGATCAAGGGCAAGCTAGCTCCTCGCTATATTGGCCCATTCACTATGCTCGAAAGGCGTGGAAAAGTGGCATATCAACTGGAGCTTTCGCTGAACCTTTCTCAGGTTCACGATGTGTTCCACGTGTCACAGCTCCACCGCTGCTTCAAGGACCCAATCCGAGCAGTGGATCATCAAGTGCTCGAATTGCAACAGGACCTCTCCTATAAAGAGTATCTGGTCCGCATTCTCGACCAAGCCGAACGCCGCACACGTTAGAAGGCAATCAAGTTCCTCAAGGTCCAGTGGTCGCATCACTCTGAAGATGAAGCCACTTGGGAGCGCGAGGACCACCTGCGTGATGAATACCTGATATGTCCATTTTGCATCATGCTTTTATACTGATATTTATTGCATTAATGGCTGTTATTACACATTATGTCACAATACTTATGCCTATTCTCTCTTATTTTACAAGGTTTACATGAAGAGGGAGAATGCCGGCAACTAGAATTATGTAACACCCCGTATGTAACATGCCATATTTATATTCCAACTCTTGCCTTTTCCGGCACTAAGTTATGATATTTCCTCATTGTCGGGTTTTTGTCTTCGTGTGCTTTTTTCTTTGTCATGCATCTCATATCATGTCATCATGTGCATCATGTTTGCATACATGTTCGTCTCATGCATCCAAGCATTTTCCCCGTTGTCCGTTTTGCATTCCGGCGCTCCTATGTCCTCCGGTGTCCCTTTCTACCTCTTTTCGTGTGCGGGTATTAAACGTTCTCGGATTGGACCGAGACTTGCGAAGCGGCCTTGGTTTACTACCGGTAGAATGCCTGTCAAGTTTTGTGCCATTTGGACTTTGCTTGATACTCCAACGGTTAACCGAGGAACCGAGAAGGCCTCGTGTGTGTTGCAGCCCAACACCCCTTCAAAGTGGCCCAAAACCCACCTAAACCCTCTCCATCACCTAGGCCGTTCGATCACGATCGCGTGGGCGCAAACCGTGCTCAATTTGGAGCCTCCTAGCTCCTCCTACCTATATAAAGGTCCTCCCATTCCAAATCTTGGGCGAAACCCTAGCCCCCTCCCTCTCCTCGCCCGCCGGACGAAAATTCCGCCGACGGATGTGTCCGGTCCGCCCGCCAGCGCCACTTGTCACCGCCCGATTCGTCGGAGCTCGTGCACCGCACCAATGGCATCGTGCCATGTGGCGCCCGCAGACCCGCCGCCGCCAAGGCCCGCCGGGCCCGAGGAGAGCCCCCAAGGCCAGCGCGCCGGATCCACCGCCTGCCTCCCTCATTGCCCGCGCCGCCTCGAGCCACGCCCCGCTGTCTTCTCCCCGCCGT